>NC_134798.1:49155987-49520987 GCF_046742065.1 Oratosquilla oratoria
GGATGGGGTAGTGCGAGAGGTAAATACAAGGGTAGTGGGTCAGGGATTGAAGATGGTTAAAGAAAATGGATAAAAGTGGGAAGTGAGCCAGCTGTTTGCGGACGACACTGCGCTTGTGGCAGGATCGGAGGAGGGATTGAGGAAGTTGGTGACAGAGTTTGGGAGAGTGTGTGATAGAAGAAAGCTGAAGATAAATGTGGGTAAGAGTAAGGTGATGAGATGCACAAGGGGTGAAAGTGGCAGTAGTCTGGAAAAAAAGCATTAAGGGAGAGCAACTGGAGGAAGTGGATAGTTTTAGATACTTGGGTGCAAATGTGGCAGGGAAAGGCGGAGTGAAGGTGGAGGTAGAATGTACATTGAGAGAAGCGAGTAAATGCCCTGGTGGATTAAAAAGTGTAATGAGGAATAGACATTTGGGAATGGATGCTAAGAGGAGACTATATGAAGGAGTGATTGTGCCAACAACACTGTATGGGGCAGAAACATGGAACATAAGAGAGGAAGAGAGAAGGAGTTTCAATGTGTTTGAGAGGAGGTGTCTGAGAAGTATGACGGGCGTTACCAGGCTGGATAGAGTGAGGAATGAGGAGGTGAGGAGGAGAACAGAGGTGGAAAGGGAGTTGGGAGATAGGGTTGATGAGTATTAGGATGGTTTAGACACATGGAAAGAATGAGTGAAGAAAGACTAGTAAAAGAGGTATGGAAGGCAGATGTGGAGGAAGTGAACATGAAGGGACGTCCTAGGATGAGGTGGGTGGATGGGGTGAAGGGGGCTTTGGGGAAGAGGGGAATGTCTGTTGAGGAAGGACGGGAGAGGACAGAAGACAGGGGTGAATGGAGAATGGTTGTATATGGATGATGGTGTGATGCATGAGGTGGAATGGGCGGGGGGATGGGGGTTAGGTAGTATGTGTCAGCAAAATTTGACGCAGCCCGAAGGGATTTCTCCCCGTCTTCTCCTTTTATGCATGGGGGGACGGAGAGGGGGATCGCCGATTTAATGAAGCGGCCTTGCTGTGGATGTGCTGTGTCTTGCGACACAGGGCAGTGGACAAGGTGCAGGGATGACCCGTCATCCAGGAGGTGCTAAGATGAGAGGGAGGGTGGAGGGGTGTGGAGTGTATTCAGGAGTGGAATGGGTGGGAATGATTTTATGCCTTTTCCTTTTTGGCTACCTCCCTAGTAAGGGGGAAAAAGCCTTGGTATATGTAAGTTGCTTGTTCTAGAATAATAAAGCTTCGAGGTGGATTTCTAAAGAATGAGGTAGAAAGTTGTGAGGTAGTGCCATCAACGGACGAGTGTATAGATGTGCTGTTAAGTAGGTGATTTATGAATAGGAGCGAAAAAAAAACACAAAAGGTAGAAATGAACTTTGGCATGGGAAAAGAATTGTGACCGTCTGCAATAGAAGCTACCGTATAGAACAGACAGGAAGAAAATCAGAAATGAAGTACCAGATCGAGGAATAGGCACAGTATGAAAGTACTTTTGCCAGCACCTATAACTAGTACTCACATTGTATTTTTTTTATCATATCTCAAATGCGAAAAAAGTGTAGCGAAACGACCGAACAATGTAGCGAAACGACCGAAAGGATGTAGCGAAACGACCGAAGAAATGTAGCGAAACGACCGAAGAAATGTAGCGAAACGACCGAAGAATGTAGCGAAACGACCAAAGAATGTAGCGAAGTGGCAATGTAACGAAACGACCTGCATTCCAGTTGATCGATACGTGAGTACATGGCAACTGTGTTTACACGGTAACGGAACAGTGAATGCAGGGCCCTCACATGGGGGGGGGGGGTAAATGCCCTGGGACGGCACATAAGGGGGTGGGGGCAGCAATGCTAGTTTGGACATGCCGCTCACAAGGATGACAAAATAATAATAAAGAAGGTCAAAGGAGCCCTGAATATATTACCGAAATATATGAATTTTGCGTTAGAATCGACAGAATATAAAACATTTTTCCCTTATCCTTTCTGCAGTAGGGCCATCAAATACAATTCTTAAAATCCGTTTAATTATTTCGCAAGCCAATAGCTAAAACAGGCTCTAAGGGATGGTAAAGATGGGAAGTAGTGACGGGGAAGGGGATACTTTTTTTTTTTTTTTACAATTTGGTACTTTTTTTATTATTACAATTTGGGAGTGAAATGTCACTCGGTGCGCGGTGAGGAAGACTGAGACTGCGGCCACGCAGTGCTGTCAGAGGATTACGGAACGGGTGAATTCATCCCAGCACCACCAGGAACCTTCTTATGGGGGAGCAAGAATCACCAGCACCCCCCCCCCCGCCTCAGGTCAAACCAACCCTGTACACCTGCGCCCAATATGGTAACAAAGAAACCTTCCCCGACCTACCCACGCCCCGCCCTCCCATTACCAACCCTATTCAGACCACGCTTCCCCCCAGACAGCAAGTGACCGCAGCACGACGTTCGGCTGTGAACCTCGCTAAAACGGATATCCACTGCCGATGACCCACAACCTCTGCTTCCTCGATTCCCACCCGCTCCCACACCCACAACCGCTGTAGCGTGCCCTCCGGCCTCTGTTGTGCCGACCCTTTCGCCCACTGCTATCCGCAGTTATCACGGGGGTTCAGGCAGCCCTCGGCAACAAAGACCTTGACAGCGACGGAACCGATACCATGATGGAGACCATAAAAACAATCCATCGCCGACGAGTGCAGTGCACACATGCGCGGGTGAGCCCAACCCCCTCCACCCTCAGTCATAAAACAAAATCACGACAATCGCACCAGCGCGACAACACCCCCTCCCTCCCGCGACCCAGCCCAGCCCCGCCTACAACCACCCCCTCCCCCACCTCGGTCCGCTCCCATAGCCCTGCCATTGCCTCACCCGCCGAAATGCTCTCTACTGACCCAACTGAACCCCCCTCCCCCACACACCTCCGCGGCAAGACCGACGATGGCAGTCGCATTTCCTTAGCACCACCCATTTCCGGTGCCACCCGGGGCAACGGAAGTGACTCAGACATGGACACAGAGATTACCGATAATGCCTCTCTTCAGTAACACTGAGCTGAGCGTCCTTCAGTGGAACATCAACAGGTTCCTCCGTAAGAGATCATATCTCCTGGCTATCGCTTAGCAATACGATTTCGACATCATTCTTCTAAAGGAAACACAACTAAGAGAGGAGTTGCGATTCCCGGGATATCGTACCTTCTCCTTACCGCGCAGTGACACCACGAGAGGCTACATGGTCCTTGTCAAGGACAGCCTACCCTGCAGCGAAGACACCAACCCCATATACTGTGGCGATGGCGTGGAGGCTCATGCGGATCTCGTACAACGAGACCATGAGACCTTCACCATCTACAACTTGTACAGGGGCCGTCCTGGACCTTGGGGGAAGTGAGCATCCTTGCAGGGGACATAGTCCTCATCCTCGGAGGGGATTTTAACGTTCACCACCCATCTCTGTCATCCACACAAGGCCCCAATGCTGTTGGGAATCATCTGCACGGGATCCATCCGTTTAGTCTTCTGACAATTAGTCTTCCTTTGCAAAATAACTGTGGGCATTTAGTCTTCGGACATTCAGTCTTCTGGACAGTTATTTTTCAAAGGAAGACTAATTGTCAGAAGACTAAATGTCAGAAGACTAAATGTCCAGAAGACTAAATGTCAGAAGACTAAATGTCCGAAGACTAAATGTCCAGAAGACTAATTGTCAGAAGACTAATTGTCAGAAGACTAATTGTCAGAAGACTAATTGTCAGAAGACTAACTGTCAGAAGACTAACTGTCAGAAGACTAACTGTCAGAAGACTAACTGTCAGAAGACTAACTGTCAGAAGACTAACTGTCAGAAGACTAACTGTCAGAAGACTAACTGTCAGAAGACTAAATGTCGGAAGACTAAATGTCCAAAGACTAAATGCCCAGAAGACCAAATGTCCGAAGACTAAATGTCCAGAAGACTAAATGTCCGAAGACTTAATGTCCAGAAGAGTAAATGTCCGAAGACTAAAAGACAACCCATCTGCACTTCACACTGAACTCCTCCCCCACATCGCTTTGCTGAACGACGCAAGATGGGAGATCCACCCCGTTGTCACAAGTGAACACTTTACGGTATGCACGTACATACGAGGTGTGAATACGATGTAAAACTAATTATTCTTTACACGACAAGTTAGATACATTATTCAAGATTGTTACACATTGTATTAAAAACGAAAGGTTCAATACAAGTATCGTTAAGAGCATACTAATCCTTCAGAATTTTTTTTTTTGCATTTATTTCTATACTGCACGATATTGTTTAGCCAGTTATAAGCTGTGATATTAGTGAACCTATCATAAAGCTAGAATTAAGTCCCAGTATATGTCTCATAAGACAAAAATTTATTATAAATTTTGTTTCTCTGAATTCTGAAAAAATGTGCATTTAAGAAAATGGAAAGTTAAACTGTTTGTGCCTGCATGTAAGAGAACTTGGTTTTACGTAACTTGAATTACAGAATTACATTATCAGTGATGTCGGAAGCCCTGAATTCATCGACACGACTCTCCTGTCCCAATATAGACACACTCGGTGGCGCGGTTGGTAGAGCACTGGACTGCGAAGTAAGGGAGTGCTCGCAGTACCTGGTTCGAATCCTGCTCAAGGCCGCTTCGGGTCGTTACTCTGACTCTCGTGGGCGAGGAGTTGGGTGTGTGTGTGAAAGGTTATAGCATTACACATAGATCGGTCATACGAGCTCTGAGCTCTCTTCCGGGAGGGAAATAGCTGTCGATCACGAGTCCAACACGTGATCCCAAGACCAAGGTGAATACTCGTCCATATCTTCTCTCTTGTTTAGCCCCTTTTTATGTTATTTTAGTCACTGACTAATTATTTCTTCCTGTTTTATCCTTCTAAATTTATTCATCTTATAAATTTAATCAAAATTAAATATATATATATATATATATATATATATATGTATATATAATTTGTTTTACATATGTTTCAAAATAAGCTATTTAGTATTATTGTAAGAGAATATATCCAATCATTTAGCTCTCCGTGTATGTTTTGTGCGTAAATAATATTATTGCTGGATGGTTATCGTACGTTTTCTTTGCCTGCCATCCTCTCAGTTCTGTATGTTTTCAAATGTCTATTCTTCGCCGCTATTTTCATATTTTTTCATCCCAATCGCGTATGTTCCTCATTGGTTCTTTCATTTTCATAATTTTTTTTTTATTATTAAAATAGCCCCCGGCATTCGATACAATCATCATTTATAACACAATGGTAATTGCAGGTGATAATTGTAATCTCAGTCAAGACATTTGACTCCTGACCCCACATACTGACCCAAAGGTTGAGACCTCTCCCAATGTTCCCCTTTTTCTTGTCAAGGGTACTGCGTATCACTCACTCTTCTATTCTTTATATCTACTGAAGAGGATTGCAGTTTGCAATCGAAATATATAGATTCCCTGTCTACAGTCTTTTTTTTTTTTGCTCCCAACTGTGGTTTTCACGTGACAATTGTAATTATTGCAAGAAATGCCCGTATGCTTTGTGCTTGCCCTCGAATGTAAATTATTCTGTGCTAGTGTGCATACGCGCACGCGCATACATTAGCTACTCCAAGGTAAAACGAATACTCTAAGGTAAGATAGCGGGGGGGGGGGAGAGCCAGAAAACCTCTCCACAGCTCAGCTAGGTGATGACGTCAACGGAAATATCGAGACCAGGGTTCCGCGGGTCGAGAGTTGTCAGTCACACACACCAGTGTGTGGAGCGAAGCTCCATCTTCTGATTAAAGGGGTAGCTAAGGCAGAAAAATAACATATAAAAATGCCAACCGTTTGTATAGTGCAGAAGTGCAATGCCGTTAGACTGAAAGGTGATAAAAATATACATTTCTTTTCACTACCCAAAGATAAAGAACTTACAAAGAAATGGATTGAATTATGTGGTGCACACAATACTCGGTCATCTGGATATGTACGCAGCCGTCATTTTAAAAGTAGCTATTTATTAGCAACATTTCCTGAATTTTTCATTCAATTGCAAATAAACAGACTAAAGAATCCGGTTAAAACATAACTGAGATTGGTGGAGATAAAGGTCTACATATAAAATCCACGCTTGAGGAGATATGGAAACCCACGCAAATCCAAAATGTAATGTAATAAAAACCATATGATGTTTTTATGTGTTACTATTACTGGGTTTATATTTAGCTTGTTGGTGTGTATCAACAGCATAATATCTTCCTCATCTACCTGATCAACATATAAATTGACATGTCATCCCATCTAATAACACGTCATATTAATATAATCCACCTAATGTGAAAGCATGGAATTTTTTTTATAACTTTTCTGGCGGTTATATGTCAGATACTAATAATTTGAGGATAATAAAGTGATACTGAGTAATTTCAGTATTATGTGAACATCATAGTGTAATTTTAAAGTTTACCATACATACAGATGGTTTTCTTTAAAGTTGAAATTTTCTTTCACCTCTCACTCTCTCCCCCCTCTGGATTTCCTATGACGTCACGGTGTAGGTGGGGGGGTGCTCAACGTCCCTTATGGTATTCGATTTACCTTAAGCTACTCGACGACAGATCCTGGTAGTAACAACAAGACTTCAACGAACAACCTACTGTGTGTGACCCTTGGTCAACTTGGCTTGACCTGACAGTTCAACCGCCGAGACGCCTGGATCTCTAACCGGTAGGTTCAACCAAGATCTAAGAATATAAGGTCTAACCACTTCCGACCGAATTTCGAGGCAGTTGGCGCAGCGGGCCCGTGAATGTCACCTGGCTGTTCAAAGTGGGGTTAGCGGGTCCTATAGCTGTCAGTTGAAGCTGGTCCGTCGTTCGAAAATGACGTCGCCTTCGCTCGCATCGCTCCATGCAATTAGTTATATTCTGACAAATATTATATAAAATATATATAAAATATTATAATTCCTGTCTATATATATGAATATATAATATATATATATATATATATATAACATATATATATATAGTATTATAGTTCCTGTCTTCCTTGGCGTTTCACAGTTTTCTTCAGTGTATCACAAAGAGAAAATGGACTCAGCCAAATGACGTCAGAAGCTGCGCAGAAGAATGTAAACGGTCTGACCTGTATATTTAGACCTTGGGTTCAACCACACACTATTGCCATACCAAAACAGTTAACGTAATTAATCACTTCTTGTAAATATAGATGCTCAGAGAACTAGAATAAATACGGAGTGTCCATACTCAGTCCCGTAATGTAAAACTTTGTACGTAGACTGACGGAATATGTATATAATAGTAAAGTGTATTATATTGTTGGCAACCACCACACATCTTCATTGGCTTTGGTGGAGAGCATCAGTGACGATGGCGACGGAATAAAGAGAACCCAGTTTCTCTCTAACGCCTCCAACTAATGTTGATCCATTCCACGCTGCATGAAGAATAAACACAATGACGTCACTATGGAGCAGGTATAAGGAGAACGGCTGAAGCAGACGACGTTTTAAGGATAGGATCAGTTGGTTCAAATGGCATTAAATAAAAAACGAAAGAGTTTTTAGGGTAATTTATTTATCTGTAGTGACTTTGAGAAGCACAAAAAACTAATTCCGGCAAAATTACACGCCTTTGATTTACACTGTTACTTATGTATGAAAGTATTATACTGTATGTGTATTTTCACTCGTGGACGGTTATATATATTTGAGATAACAGTGTTAAAAGGCGTTAGATACCTCCGAATTCAATGCGTTCGGGGATTATTGTTATTATTATATTGTTTTTTTTTTTTTATATATGAAATAAGCTTCTTGTAGGTCTTAGTGACGCTGGTTGAGTCCGATTTGATGTCTCAATATTTGCCCGCAGTCAGATCGCGGAATCTACGCTCGGCCATTAACTTACATATTGTTAGAAAGGTCAGATTTACACTGTAACTGAAAGGTCCAGCAGTCATAATGTTTGATAGCAAAAGCAGCCGGCCCTTGTTTGTCCTCATACAATTAATGTTTTTGCCCTTAATAACAGTCAATCGAGTAATACAATATTGGGCCATCCAACGCACAGATTGTCAGTGTCTTGCTGCTTGGTGAAAACGAACACACATTTTTTGGCGGTCAATAATTTCCTTACTAGGTTGATACATTTTCCATTTGTTTCTACCTCTACCAAAGTTCTCAGCTAAGAGTGGAATATCTTTATGATTTAATATAATTTCATGTTAAACGCATAACTACATTATATGGTAGGCTACGGTTTTGGTCAACGTACAAATACATTATGTATATTGTATTTGCTGCCATGTATATAGGTGATTTAGCTTACAAGTACATTGCATATCAGATGCCCTTTCCACAGCAGATCTCGGTTACCTTTCTTAATTTTTCAGAGAAAGGTCCTGTATTGAGACCTTCTAAAGGGATCTAGAATATTGTAACCGAAGCCCTCGAGTAGCAAACGCTATCAGACTCCCATTGTATATTTGGAACGTATTTACGTTCCAACGACTACTTTCTATGATCTCTTATATTCTTTCTACATATTATATTTTCTATCATTTACACTGCGCCTACGTGGCATAAGCTGAATATAGGTTATTCGCATTGATTATTTGTTTCAATACTAGATATAACCTGTGGTACAAGGCTGCTCCATCTGTCTCTATTTTAATCTTGAAATATAGGTTATTCCCATTGATTATTTGTTTCAATACTACTAGATATAACCTGTGGTACAAGGCTGCTCCATCTGTCTCTATTTTAATCTTGAAATGTTCCAAAATGCTCTAAAATTGCAAAGGTTAATAATACAACTGTAAAAAGTATATATTTAGTATATTGGCACTTGTTATAGCTACCATACACATTATTGCTGCATCTTGAATGTGTCGATTAAGGATGAAATTGTGAACAAAAATATTTATTACATATAAGAAAGTTCTTTGCATTGACAATTCAGCAGTTCAGTTTGAATAATAATGATGGTAATAGATATAACAATTAACATAATTAACACTTGTATAACTACCTAAAACAAACTTTGCATGTGGCAATTAAGAATGAAATAAAGAAAAAGATCAGACAAATTATGGGAAAGGTGTAATATATAGGCCAGACATTATCATTAGCAGACGACAAACTGTTATTTCAAGAACTGTCTAGTTTCTGCAAGCAGGATTTATTGATAGTGGGTGATTTCAATTTTACTGACATTGATTGGATAACCCTTAAACATGCCCATATAGGTAGTCGCTTGATTGATTTTCTTGGTGACAATTACTTAGTTCAGCATGTAAAAGAGCCCACAAGATATGGAAACTTACTCGATCTATTGATCATTAGCCGCGAAACATGGACTGATGTAGAAGTCGGTGAAACTGTTGCAGATAGCGATCACAACTTAGATTCAAACTCCTAACAATTTAGAATAGATACCTGTGTTTCTAAAATACCCGATTTCAGTAAAGCTCAGTTCATAGGACTAAGTCAGGAGCTTCAGCTTACAGATTGGGAGGCAAAATTAAGCGAAAGACTTGTAGATCAGATGTGGGGAATATTTCAAAATACGCTCACTAAAATGATTAATACTTACATTCCTTTTAAGGACAGACGTCCCCCAAATCAGGCTCGCCTAAAGTGGCTCGACAAAGAAACTGAAAAAAGTATTGCTAAAAAGAGACAGGCTTACAAGAAATATAAGTGCTCGGGTGCATCCAATGACTATGAAAGTTATGTATCAATACAGAGATATAAAAAAGACAAAAAAAAACAAAAAAAAACGACAATACGAAATGAATAACGTTGATAAATCCAAAGAGAATCCCAAAGAATTCTATAGTTGCATTAGAGATCAAAAGGTTGTTAGGAATCACATTGGTCCACTATTATCTGCTGACGGTCAACTTGAATATTCAAATGAAGGAATGTGTAAAAATAACAGTAAGTGCGATTACAAGTTATTTGGAAATTCGTTATCCAAAGTGAATAGTGAAAAAGATCTCTGCGTAATTAACAGTAACGATCTCAAATAATCCAAGCAATGTATTTCAGCCTCTGAGAAAGCAAATAAGATTCTAGGACTGATTGCGCGATCTTTTGACTTCAAAAGTCCATCACTCATTGAAAGGCTATAAATTTGGAATATGTTTCCGTATGGTCACCTCACCGAATCTCATTAAAGACATTGACAGACTGGAAAAAGTACAACGGCGAGCCACAAAACTGATTCCAAATATCAAAAATAAATCATACGAAAATCGACTAAAACATATGAATCTGTTTTCCCTAAAGAAGCGTAGACTCAGAGGTGACTTGATACGGGTCTTTAAAATTCTAAAGGTAACTGACAACATCAAAAATGACAAAATTATCACACTGAATGAGAATCAGACAAGAAACAATGGTCTCAATCTGTCCGGAAATAGATTTGGTAGTGGGTAGAAACAACTTCGCCAACCGTGTAGTTAATGAATGGACTTCCTGCAGAAGCAGTACAATGTAGTTCAGTTCGAAGCTTTAAAAATCATTTAAACACCTAAGCAATATGCTGTAATTATTATTTATTTTATACTATTTTTGTTTTGTTATTACAAAAGGAAGGAATGTCTGTGGAGGAAGGACGGGAGAGGACAGAAGATAGGGGTGGATGGAGAGGGGTTGTGTAAAGATGATGCTGTGATGCATGAGGGGGAGTGGGTGAGGAAGTATGTATGAGAAAAATTTGACGCAGCCCGAAGGGATTTCTCCCCCATCTTCTCCTTTTCTGCATGAGGGGACGGAGAGGGGGGGATCGCCGAATTTATGAAGCGGCCTTGCTGTGGATGTGCTGTCTCTTGCAACACTGCTTCTGACCCAGGGCAGTGGACAGGATGTAGGGATGACCTGTTATCCAAGAGTTGCAGAGATGAGAGGGAGGGGTGTGGAATATATAGGTGATGGAATGGGTGGGAGTGATTTCTGTGCCTTTTTCTTTTTGGCTACCCCCCGTGTAGGGGGAAAAAGCCCTTGGTATATGTATGTATCATTTTTCTGTTTGATTCTCATTTATTATTAGTTATATATCAATTTATTATCATTATTTACTATTTACCTGTTTGTTTATTGTTTAACTATATGCATCTATTTATGTATTTTATTTGATATGTACATAATTATAGTTTTTATTTATTTATTATTATTTTTTTTCGCATTCGACCTAGATATGGACCAAAAGGTCTCCTGTCATTATGCTCCGCCTTTGTAATCCTTTGTAATGCATAAATCAGCTAGAACAAATTCTTTAGTATATTACTGCAATGAAATTCGATTCTGTTCTCAAAAGGCGAACATAACTTCTGCTTGTATATAGTTTCGATACAATAGAGAAAATGGTAACAAGGCTACGCGTGTAGTAAATCACAAAGCAAATCTTTAATCTCAACCATTTTATTTCTACACTGAATATTTACACAAATTCAGTGATAGCTGCTAAACTTAGAACTTCAGCATGAAAATAATCATGTTAATGACATTGTCAGCAGCACAATAGCTGCATTAAAGTACTTAATAAGTTAACAATATCGTTTCTATACAATTGAGGTAACAATGATTTTATTAATTTTACTTTATTTAGCAGGTCTTCGCCAAGATGGCGCTCTCCAGGACCTTACGCGTGCAGTAAATCTGAGCAAATCTTCGTTAATCTTTAATATCAACTATTTTATTTCCAAACTGAATATTTACACAATTACAAGTTAAATGCTCATTGATAGCTGCTACTCATAATCTCAGCATGAAAATGATAATTAATGACATTGTCAACAACACGATAGTTGCATTTTAAAGTACGCACCTCAACAATATTTGTAGCTACCTTGTATCAGCGAGGTTATTACACCCATACCAAAAGATGAGTGTAGGACAGTTGCTCACCGGACAAGTGACAAATAGGACATTTGCTCACCAAAGGATTATTTTTTTTTACTCTTCTTGAACTTGATAACAAACAATATACATGATTTTTTAAGTTATATTGAAGTTTATTACAGCATTAGACTGGACTTGTAAACCACAAAGGACAAGGAGCACTTCAGCACTATACCAGTTGTAAAACTGTAATCACAATATATTGATGGAAGAAATTGGTATTGAATTTTATAATGAATTAAAAACTAAAACATAAAAGTTTGTATATTGTTTGTGTATTATTGTTGTAATAAACTTCAATATAACTAAAAAATCCTGTATTATTGATGTAATAAATTTCAGTATAACCAAAAAATCCAGTATATTATGTTATTAAGTTTGTATATTGTGTATTATTGCTGTAATAAACTTCAATATAACAAAAAATCCTGTATATCATTTGTTAATAAGTTCAATAAGAATAAGAAATAATCCTTTGGTGAGCAAATGTCCTATTTGTCACTTGTTCGGTAAACAATTGTCCGATGAGCAACTGTTCGTACCCGCCAAAATATAACAATGGAAATTATGTGACGATTTGCTGGCATATTACCTTAAACCTAAATTTTGAAAAAAAAAAAAATAATAATAATAATAATAATAATGACAATAATAAAATGAATACATACATGGACTTAAGAAAATAAACTCTAGTTCAAAGTTTTGCTGCGTGTGTTTATGCAGAAAGAATACTTGACCGTAAGGAATGCGACAAGACGACAGAAATAGTAACGAAATGAAATATTTCGTATATTATTTCTTCTGCGGTTTTGTTGCACACACATATGTATATATATGTATGTATGTATATGTATATATATATATATATATATATATATATATATATACACACACACATAAATACACTAATGCCTCTTGGTTTTGTGCCCTCCTTTATAGGATATTGTGGTTTTCATCTGTGAACATTCATGCTGAAGCAATTTGGTAACCATCCAGTGGATATTGCTCGGCCCTCGTTCCTCCAGAATCCTAAGGAAAGAGTGACCCGAAAGCTGCCCTGGAGCACAGTTGTGGTGCTCTGCCAGCTGGACTACAGATTCGTAAGCTGTTTGGACCACATAGTTCTCGGTTACGATCAAAATATCTTCGGCTAAAAGTTCGCCCTCTTCGTTACTGGACATTAACATGGCTATGGCTTTTTTTATCCTACCCTTAGGCTGTTTTATCTTACGAGCTGCGTCCTGAATCGACAATACGAGTCGCATGTTTACTTCCAGAATTGTTATGGCTGCTTTGAAGAGTGTTGTGGGGATACCTGTCATTAATAAACATAGATCTTCTAGGTTTCCAGAATATTTTCCCTTGCACTCACGATATTTCTTCTCAACAAGTACAGCCAAGGATGTGCATCGCACTCTATCAGTTTCCTGTTGCATCCGGAACACCACACTAGCTAAATTCCATACCTTTCGACGTTGTTCTTCAATTTGGTTTAATGGCGCCTTCTTGCAGAGACCCAAAAAGTATTTCATCTCTCCATGCAGCTCCTGCACGACAGTCTCTCTCACATTGGTCTCGTACATCTCCTTCTGGACTGACTTCATTGCATTGGTCTTGAGGGGACTTAAGTCTTTGACAACCTTCCAACACTTCTTCCAACTCTTGTGGCTCGTCTTCCAATACACACGGTCCAGTTCCTTCTCGTCCTCTTCCGACGACCCACAGAAGACCGAGTTGTTGAACTTGAAGCAGTGCGTGGTGGTAATGCCATACTGGTCGAGGGCCTCCACCACGGGCGGCTTGCTCTGGTTGTCAGCAAACGTGATCAGGTGGACCACATGATCCGACACGTCCTGGCCGAAGAGCGTCTTCAGGTGGTCCATGACCAAGCGTTCTGAGGACGTCAGTCGCACCAGATGGGCTTGAACTACCAAGGCGATGGCGTGAATTTCAAGCTTCTTGTGCGCCGCGTTGGCCAGGAATGTCTTGAGGGACTCTACGTGGTCGCGCACTTCGTTACCTGAAGAGTCGTTCAACCCGGGAGTGTCGATCAGCGTCAGGGCTAGGTCCTCGCTCTCCTTTTCCTTTATTACAAACGTGTAACCGGTGATGTTCTCCGTGCTGCTGAAACCTCCTGTCTTGATGGCCTCGTCGGACACAGTCCACTTCTCCGAGTCGCTCTTGGCACCCATGATGAAATTGGCCACGGCGTTGACGAGGCAAGTCTTCCCGCTGCCTTTGGCCCCCAACAGCAGAACCGTCTTGGTTCTCGCCACTGAAGCAGCTGACGCGAAGAATTTCCTCCGGATGCCACAGTTGTCATCTTTGGCAGCGCAAGAGCTTACTTCTTCAGCCTGCCGGAAGATGCTCAAGGTATCTTTTCCATACGATTCTGCCCTAGTTGGAGTCGGAGATCGAGCCCTTTGCGTCGACGGTAATGCATCTGGACCCATCTGCGTGTTGGATGGACGTGGTGGACAGGTCACGTTTGCTGAGGAGGCTAAAGTGTACCCACCGCGAGACGACGCAACATTTCCGTTTCTTTCTCTGTCTAGAATGTCCACTTCTTGCCTATCTTTCTTTTCTACTGTTCTGGAAGAAGGCAACAGATTCTGGTTCGTTATTCCAGCTCCTTCGTGTTTTAGATTGCTTTTCTCGTTTGTTTCGGATTGCTGCAGTCTTGACACACTGGCTGCATTTCCATTACTTCCTTTCCTTTCATCAAAACCGCTTTGAAAAGATGTGCATTGCTGGGACTGCAGGCATGCATCTGCAAGACCATTGGAGAACAAACAGTCTTTTACTGAACTATCTAGATCACGATGTTGATAATTATTATGGACGCGGGGGATTTCATGGTCTTTTTGAGTACCACAGACTCTGCTTGGAAAGCTTCCAGAGGAGATTTCCTTTTGTTGTGGAAACGGACCTTGTTGTAATATTGGTGTACACATGGCAACGTTGTGGGCAATGTCCACACTTCGTCTTAAGAGGCAAAAAGATTCCTGAAGGTCACGACATATAATACTATTTTCTCCAAAGAAAACAGTCTTTTTGAAGTTTTTGGAAATATCATGGCCATACTCAATCAACTGGTTTTCCTTACCACATCGGAAACTCTCTATTAGCCTTTTCTCTACAGTATTCATCTCACCCGGGTTCGTAAAGAAATAAGCCCTTAACAAGAGGTGACCCACAAATCCATGGACATTTTGAACCACACCGCTTTCTGTTTCAACTGTATCTATTTTGACCGGTTTTAGATAACTCATCATAATCACATTGTCAACAACCGGACTTGGGATATTGGTGAACCATGGCGCTCTCATCAGCTCAGGGTTGTAGCAAATCATTTTCTTTATTTCATGATTCCGGTAGACTTGAAATTGAGAACCACTGTTTTCAGTCAATTTGGGCAATTGTGGGATCCGTTCCCAATGGGTGTTGAGAATCTTGTCATGTGCCATCTTTTGATTGGATAATAGGAAGACCTCCATGCTTGCAGGAGACAGGCCTGAAAATGATATAAGAGAATTAGACGTAAGTTCAAGGACGATCTCGAAAAATGACACCCACCACTGGGCGACTATTTGACACACACACACACAAACACACGCAAGCAATACTGGGTAATCCTCGACTCCCAAATCGAATATTGGAACGACGGTATGTGCGATATTTATAATTTAAAAAATATATTTCAAGGTGAACGCTTTCACCTTCCTTCCCACGGGGCAGGTGATAGCTGCATATATTAACATCTAAGCACGAACCAACCCAAACGATTGATTGGTACCAAAGTCGAATCACTCACGCGACGCGGAAGTATTATGTCGACCGCGAAAACATCACGGGAGTTATCTTGGGTAGTTTGGCCAACTGCGTCTTCATGAGGCTTGGATATATCCCCAAGTAGTCTGGAGGCTTGGATATATCCCCAGGTAGTCTGGAGGAAATACTAAACAGAATAATGCGAAAGTGGCGGTTTGTTTTCGTCCGCGCGGTCAGGAGGTGTACTTACTGAGAAGTGGTGATCGCCCGCCTCAGGGTGAAAATTTTGGGTTAAGTATATCAGTTTCTATTATTGTGGACAAATTCGCGCCGCTGTTGTGGAACGTGCTCACTTTTACAAATATGGATGTTGGAGGGGCATAGAGATAATGTGTGTGTGTGCGTGTGTATATATATATATATATATGGAGATAAACTCTCCTACTGGGATTCGAACCCTTGCCTGGGCGGCTTGCTTTTTACAAGACGAAGGTCGTACCATCGTGCTACCACGACCCTACAAAAAGGAACGACTTAGGGTCGTGGTAGCACAATGGTACGTCCTTCGTCTTATAAAAGGCAAACCGCTCAGGCGAAGGTTCGAATCCCAGTGGGAGAGTTTACCTCCAAATGTCATGACACAAAAACAAATATACATATATATATATATATATATATATATAAACTATAACAAAATGGGGAGGTTCATGCCATTCTCCTTCAGTAGCTGTCTCGTTGCGGATCAAGAAAACAAAGATATAACATAAAATAGATTACTTTTGGTTATCGGCAAATGGTTTTACCGATATTCTCTTCCCCCACGCTGCTGCGACCAACGTGACATCTAAGTTCTTTACTTCCAAGAACTCTTATCGAGGACCTTATCTTCCTTATCGAGTTGGTGTACAAGTATGCCCGCGACTTTATTTTTTTTTTAACTTGTGTGCCTCCTTTCGACTCCACCACCTCCCCCAAGCTGATTAAACTCAGGTTGTTACATGGTCGCGTCACCGAATTGAACACAGTAACTACCTTCACTTCGGCGACTCTTCTTACGCAGTACTTGTAGTCCACAAGCCTGACACGCCTCACCCATTACCCCCTTTTGATACCGAAGGAGGCCTTATCTCCCCTCCCATACCATTTGGTACTTGATCTTTCACACTGGCTGACCGCCAGGTTACTTTATTCACCTTGGCGACACCTCTTTTAATAGCGGTTAGGATAATTTACCTTCGTCAACTGTCGTCAGATCATCTAGTCATGAACACGTCATGTGAATTCTGCTGAAATCAGGCGCTTTGCCTTGCGCATAGTCATCAACTGGTGGTCTATGCTAGTTCAATAAAGCGCGATCCGAACTGATTTGACAGTGCAGTGGTACCTCTTTAGACTACTAATTCAGCTGTCCGAGTTCGAATCTCGCCCAGGGCTAAAAGTTGATCAATTTCTAAATAGCCCAAACTACGATAGACTGAGGTCGAAACAAGTCAAATTAGAGATAAATAATTATTTCTACCGTCCCCTGGTTATGTATGGAAACTGCATACTTGAAATAATATCATAGATTAGAATTCTTAAACTAGCAAACCGCAAGGCCCTGTTCACACTAGCGGTTTCAACCGCCGCGGTTCAATTACATTGTAACCAAATGGAGTCGTTCACACAACTGCGCAGTTTTTCCCTGACTATGCGGTACCGCAGCCGCGGTTCAAACCGCTAGTGTGAATAGGCCTTAGTCACAGTTTCCCATAACTGAAGTATATTTTCATTTCCCTTTTTTTCTAATCTATTTCAACCTATAGTAAAGTAACATTTTCAAACATCGATAAACATCTCGAGGCCGTCGTTCATATGCCCAAAAAAGTGCTGAGGACACATTATCTTGTTCTATACCCTATGCACTGAGATCTGGCCGTTAGGGCGGACCACTGGGAGTTCCCCTGTGGTGCCACATATGATTATCTTATAGTTTTATTTTATTATATAATTCTATTTTATAATTTTATAATGTTGCCTCATATGATTATATTATAATTTTTTGTCACACACCACCACTGAGATAAAAATCAAAGGTTTCGTTTCTTTCAGTGTAGATATGGCATATGTGCATGCGAGAGCGACGTTGCCACTACATCTAATCTCTGGCCCCGCCCCCCTCACACTGCATTCAGAAAACATTGCATCCACACGCACGTTTTCGCCATGGATGCCCATATGTGGCAACACCGGGAAATATCCTAGCCACGCCTTAATGGCCAATTCTCCTTGCGCTGACTATAGTAATTTACCTAATTCTATAAACCTAATGTCTGGCATGATGAAACTTGGATCTTCTCTTGCATAATTCCTCATCTTAAATTAAGCTTTCTGCTACCTCTCCTTCCTCTGGAACTAATTAAGATAATTAACTATATACTAGGTACCCTTTTGATAACAAAGTGATTTGGTCTAGTTTTGGTACGGTTAATCCATCTGCATCCCCTTTCATACTAAGTGGTACTTAAACTTCTATACAGACACCCCAACATCAATGGCTAAGTGTGTGTGTACCTACGATCATAGTTTAAACAAATTGTATACTGTCAGTGTACCTATGTATCGTTAATCTTTTGTTATCATTTACATATAGGGTTGCCAACCTTCCTTTATTTCAAAGGACAGTCCTTTATTCAGCACTGTTTGTCCCTGTCCTTTATTGAAATGACACTTTTTGTCCTTTATTTTGAAATTGTTGGATGGTAGTTCAATTTCCTGCTCTCAAAATGTGATGATTGCAAAAGCATTTACTTCTTGTAAGAGTGCAGACTCTGTCAACTCTGGATTCTGCACAATACAAAATGCACAGAGCAACAGACTGCAGACCAGGGTGTAAAATTAGCCTCATTTTATGTATAACTCAATTTTCCATTAAAAGAAAAGGCACTCATTTTGGGAAAACCATAAAATAGTAAACTATGTTACTAAATATGAGAAAAAAGAAAAGAAAAACAATAGAGAAAGAAAGGAGGTGCTATTGGACGTTTAGAAAGGCAATACGCCTATCAACTGAACTTAAGAACCAAAACAAATATGGTGTATTATACAACAATGTAATGATGAGACCCTTCACAAAATCGAGCCAAAATTTGTTATAAACACCAGAAGAATAGTGAAATCTATGAGAAAACATGTAATAGTAGTGCCAATATTTCATGTTATTAACAGATATTTGAAAAACAGAATAGATTTCGATGAAATTCAACATTTGGCAAATTATCAAATCCTTCTTAAGCCATTCATTTCCCAAATTTTCAGAAATTTGTTGTAGTAGAACATTTGAAGCTAGAAGAAAAGCTTAAAGATGGATGAACTTGTTGATGAAGTAGTATTAATTCAAGGACACTTTAACACTATCAAAAGCTCTGAACCCTTCATAAGCTCAAAAACAACAACCAGAAAATGGTATTTTATTTTTAAATCTATGGACTGTAAATGTATCAATGTTTTCAAAATAGTTTCTTTTGTACTATAAATTCCTGGAACATCATCTTATTGTGAGACTTTTTAGTTTAATGTCATTTAAATGGCGATATGATAGGAAATGATGCTCTGTTGAATTAAGAATGAGCTTCTCATACATTTTAACATAAAAGATAGTTGTTTGGAATTTGCTAAAAACTGCAAAGATGATACAAATTTTCTGAAGGCAGCAAAAAGCCAGGGCAATTATAGTTTTAAAGATTAGAATCCTTTGATCAAGGTAAAATGTCTTCTCATTCTTGTTTTTGTATTTTCATTTAGGTAATAGAAATGTAATTTTGAACTGCATTTAATATTGGCATCTATTAGGATCTATAGCCACTTAAATAAATATATAAATATCAAAAAAGTTTTTATGCCCTATTGTAGCTTAACAGAGTTGGCAACCCTATTTCCTCTGGTTCTCTCGCCCAGGATGATTACAACTGTTGAACTGCCGCAAGAGATCCTGTTCAATATGAGATAAACTATCGCGCAGTATGATGATTCAATGATGCATCACAATACTCGCGTTATAAAATACAGTTACAGCTGTATTACTCGTTCTCTTTCACTCTGTATATTAATAATCACCGAAAATATTATCAAGCCAGTTCACGGATTAAGGGGATCACTCAGCTACAAAATATAATCAAGATGACGACGCTGGCATCCTTACATACATTTGCGCCTCATGACGTCATCATATGGAAGGGGTTAAGGTGGGGGGGGGGGGGCTTCCTCTGTCGGTTTTGGGCGATTCACCAAGGTTACCATCTATTTCATTGACAATTTTGTCTGCCTCTTAGAATTTAGTTAATTTAAGGTTACATCTCAAACTTCAACGAAAGTTCATTTTCTTTATTAATTGGAAAATTTAGTATACAGTACAAAATAATAATCACATCAAGAAATACAAAAACAGCAGTTTCTATGTGCTTGTGTTTACCCAGAGAAAATTTTGATGAACTGTAAGGACCATATTTAAATTTTCAAAGCACCTCTATGGATGAGTGAATAGACACACAATATTAATGTTATACATTTTTGCTGCAGGAACAGTGGCACAAAAAAAAAAAAAAAAAAAAAAAAAAAAAAAAAAAAAAAATGAAAAGTTACATGATGACAAGTTGGCCAACTTCAAATATCTGTTTCCCTTCTACAATCCTTGAGACTCCAATGATGGACATTGGCCCCTGAGTCCAGCAACTCCTCACTATTAAACGACAATAATGGAACTTGTGTATACAAAAATAACTGAACATGCTAGTGTCCTTCAACTGTTATGGAGGAAAACTGTTGTATACAATACTACCAATTATCACTGCAATTATTAATAAGATATGAAAACTGAGTTGATGCAAAGAAACGGAATGGCTTTCAAACGAGACTGAAATTAGTTCCTTAAAATTACCAAGTTTGAGCATCGGGTCCTGGAATTTATTCCACCAAATTTCTGCTGTTACAAACACAATCCCACCAAATGGGGACCTTACTAGATCTATGGTGATTATGCATAAAAATTAAAACAATGATATAATTATGATAAAATAAATGAAAACACAGGCCTGAAAGACTTCCAAGTGTAGTATTGAAGAGAGAGAGAGAGAGAGAGAGAGAGAGAGAGAGAGAGAGAGAGAGAGAGAGAGAGAGAGAGAAAGAGAGAGGAAAAAAAAAAATAAATACATTATTACAATCTCAAGATACCCACCCTAAACTGGCAATCCCACATGATTATTGATAAAATAATAATGGTATACTGCAATGAAGTGTTTGGAATGTTTAGATAACATATTGTCATAGGAAATTACAAGCCAACTCTTATCCGACAACAGTATGTCTCCAACATCTACACTATAAATGTGATGTCATCTTATCCTAATAATGATGGCACTTCTGCCTTAGTTCCTTCATTAATACCACAGCTCTTTTTTATTATTTATATACCAAGGGCCCCCTTTGTATGGGAGGTATCCAACCCTCATAGTACATCCACAGCATGGCTAAACTTCATTGGCTCCCCTCTCCCCTCTTGTGCGTAACTAAAATTCACTGATAATAAAATCTTTCCCCAAATACTGTTAGGCAGACTCCAGATACCCTATAATGACATCTATAGAATCTTTGGTAAAGTATGGAGTCATACGGGGCAAGGATAGGACCGATTGTATGTATATCCATGCAAGGGATCCTTGGAATGAAATGCACAGCACAGGACGAGAAAACAGATCTAAGACACCACACGGAACAGTAACACTGATGCATATTTACATATCAATGCACTTCCTTTTGTACATTGGTAAAATCAATGTTACCGGTATTAATAAGGCACCCCTGTGTACTATAATAATGATAATTGACTACTTATATATATATATATATATATATATATATATATATATATATATATCCAGCTAGAGAAAAAACCCATTTAGATTTGGGCAACAGCTGACAGTCATCAAGAACTAAACTTATTGATACATACAGCACCCTGGAAGTATATGGTTATATATTAGGTGAAGTACATGCTAAACTAAACAGTTGTGTTCAAAAATGGTTAAGTTTTTGACTTGTACACACTAAATCACAACTTAATAATCACATTTTGAATATTACAAATGCATGAAAAGAAAGATTTAATTCATGCTTGATATCACCACTATTTGAATGGTTACCAATTTTTTTCTATCATTTGAATGTATACACAAAATGCACACTCTTAATTCATCGTCCACACAAATTATTATTTTCTAATAAAGAAAACTTTTGGCAAGCAATCTTGTACTGCAATGTGTGCAAGTTCATAAAACCCATTCAAAAGAGGTTCTTGACCAAGCACATAATGCATATTCATATAAAAATTACTCAGTCCTTCTAGTCTTCTCCATGAGTATGCACAACTACCAAGGCATTTTTGGTATTCCTATACCTATCACTTGATAATGGTTTGCAGGTTGAATCAGTGACAATTAGTGTGTAGATAGCAAGGAACACATGCAGTTGACTATGTAACTGTGATTATTTCCCTGATGAGCATTTACATTTATGTACTGACACAATTTTGTGGCTGACTGCAACAAATTACTTAGTGCTCATCTTTGTTGTGAATGTTTTGAATATACTAAATAATCACACACTATCTTGATTATATCACACAATTTGGGTTCCACCTCATTTGTAAGACAGTTCAGATACTCCACAACCCCCAGGCTGGAGTTGCTAATGTGGTCATTTACCAAGTTTTCAATAGCTTTGGCAGTATTGATTGTTAAAAGATTCTTGGCTTTGGGAAATGCACCTTCATATTCCCGTTTTGTGGAGAAGAGAATATCTTTAATATTTTGATTCTTTATTTTACCTGCAATATTACTTCTTGCAATGGCTTCCATTCCTTCCAAATTGTTCTTAAGTATATAATTATTCACTAGCAAGGCTACAACTGCATCTTTAAGCTGCATGGGAGAACCTGCCAATAAGAATTCAACCATTTCTTTGGACTGTTCATCTCTACCATTAACCTCACAGACTGCATTTTCAATAAGACACCAAAAAGAGGGATAGGTTATGGAGTCTGTTGTTTCAAGAATCTGGTGGACCACACGAGCCTTATCCCAAACCCGCTGACGTCTTTCTTCGATCTGTTCATTGTAAGGGCCTTTGTAGATCTTCTGAAGGGCTTTCATCTCCTCTTGCAGCTCCTGTACTGCACTAGCTTTCACATTGGCCACATA
Source organism: Oratosquilla oratoria (assembly GCF_046742065.1). Lineage (NCBI taxonomy): Eukaryota > Metazoa > Arthropoda > Malacostraca > Stomatopoda > Squillidae > Oratosquilla > Oratosquilla oratoria. The sequence goes on from NC_134798.1 coordinate 49,178,914, forward strand.
GAGTTCTTTCTGGATGGACTTCATGACATTGGTTTTGAGGGGGCCTAGGTCTTTGACAACCTTCCAACACTTCTTCCAACTCTTGTGGCTCGTCTTCCAATACACACGGTCAAGTTCCTTCTCACTCTCATCTGACAGCCCACAAAAGACAGAATTATTGAACTTCATGCAGTGCCTGGTGCTAATGCCATACTGGTTGAGGGCCTCAACCACAGGCGGCTTGCTCTGGTTGTCGGCAAATGTGATCAAGTTGACCACATGATCTGATACATCCTGGCCAAAGAGTGTCTTCAGGTGGTCCATGAGCAAGCGCTCTGAGGATGTCAGTCGCACCAGATGGGCTTGAACCACCAGGGCAATGGCGTGAATTTCAAGCTTCTTGTGTGCTGCATTGGCCAGGAATGTCTTGAGGGACTCCACATGGTCACGCACTTCGTTACCTGAAGAGTCATTCAACCCGGGAGTGTCGATCAGTGTCAGGGCTAGGTCCTCACTCTCCTTTTCCTTGATTACAAAGGAGTAGCCAGTGATATTCTCTGTGCTCTTGAAACCTCCAGTCTCAATAGCCTCATCAGACACCATCCACTTCTCCGAGTTGCTGTCGTCACCCTTAATGAAGTTGGCCACAGCGTTGACAAGACATGTCTTCCCGCTGCCCTTGGCCCCCAACAGCAAAACAGTTTTGTTTCTAATGGCAGCCGGAAATTCCCCGAAGCGCTTCCTCTTTATGCCACAGTTGTCATCCTTGGCTCTGCAACAGCTCGTTGGGGGTAGAGGCTTCAGAAACTTTACACTGCGCACTCTTTTGTTGTCTTGAGATGATTTAGGTTTCTTCTTGGATTGGGCTGAGCTGGTAGTTTGCAAAGCCTCCATCAAGGCAACACTTTGGTCTCGTGATGAATTGGCAGTCTTCTTGTCTGGAAGGGTCCTGTCAGTTTTGATACCCTGAGTTGGGTCAACAATCTCGGCAGCTTTGTCGTGAGATGAATTAGCTGCTTTCTTGTCTCCTGGAGTAGCTTCCATCAAGGCAACACTTTTGTCTTGTGATGAATTGGCAGTCTTCTTGTCTTGAAGAGTCCTCTCAGTTTTGATACCCTGAGTTGGGTCAACAATCTTGGCAGCTTTGTCGTGAGATGAATTGGCTGCTTTCTTGTCTCCTGGAGTCCTGTCAGTTTCATGAGTTCCTATCTTGTCATTTTTGTCTCGACATGAATCGGCTGTTTTCTTGTCCTGGGGAGTCCTGTCAGATCTGCTATCATGAGTTGAGTCAACAATCTTGGCAGTTTTGTCTTGATATGAACTGACTGTCTTATTGTCCTGGGGAGTTCTGTCAGTTTTGGTATTTTGAGTTGTGTCGACAGTCTTGGTATCCTGTGACAAGGTGACAGGTCTGGTGCCCTGGGCTGACATGGTAGTTTTTGTGTCCTCACCTGTGGTGGCATTTCTGTCATTTTGCTTTGATTGTGCAGTTTTGGTGTTTTGTGTTGAAGAGGTCTGCTTGATGAAATCTATGGTTGTATTTCTAGCCCTTGGAGTTGATGGGATAGTCTTGCATTGTGCTGATTTATCATCTCCAGTGTCAACTATCATGTTCTGGGGCACATTGGTGGCTTTTATGCTTGAAGATGAAATGGAGGGTTTGATATTCTGAGATGAAGTGCTGGTTTCAGTGTCTGTTTGTGTTCCCGGAGTTGTGGTGGCAGTTTGAATGTCTAAGGCTGAGGAACTAAGTGTACTGTAGTGCTGTGGCATGCCCGGAGAGGGGAGTGGACTCTTGGTGTCGGAGATTGTTTCAGTGAATGTGCCAGTCTTGGTGGGGTTTTGCAAAGGTTCACTGTTCTCATTTCTGTTGATGGGTGCTGGGATTCCCTTTGTGTCATTGTTAAAGGGTGTCGAGATAGAAATGACAGTGCTACATATTGTGGCTGAAATGAAGTGGGATGTAGCAGTGCTGACATTGTAGTGGGAACTGGAGTTGGGGCCATCTGGAATACTGTTGAAAACATGTTTGTTGTTGTGGACAACTGCTTCACTGGAAGGCTTTTCGAAAGATCTGTGGACAGCATCACTGGTTCCTAACTTTTCACGAAAATCTGTACCGGTTGCACAGGGGCTTTGTGACACTGGAGACATGCTCGCCTGTGGGTTCTGCAAGCCAGCAGAAGTGCCCTCTGCACTATTAGATTGGTCTTGTAGTTGGGTGTATTTGCAATACTGTGATAAACCAGAGCTTGTAGATCTTGAGGAGTAACCTGCTGCAGGCATTTGTTCATTAGTCCCTGTGGCATGCTTGGTATGATGGGATGGCTGAGAACTACTTCTAATAATTTCTGAACCTGATTCCTGCTGTTTTGTTTGAGTACCAGTAACAGGCTTCCCTGAATTTGGGTCTCCTTTAGATTGGGAACGTGTTACGGGACCTTCACGTGTCCGCTTGTCTGGATCATCTGAGATTTTCGGTCTCTTGGGAACTTGTAAATCTTTGAGGTGATCTCTGCAAATGGAGTTTGTCTCCGAGGTAACTGGGGGTCGTGTAATACGAGCTAAAATAGGCTCACAGTTGCTGTCATCTAAAATCCACTCCATTACACACTTAAAGGATTTACTCGTTATACATTTCTTCGTTACTTCTTTAAAAAAAATATACTTAGCAAAGTCATTATAATCATATAATGTTTCATAAATATGATACTTTTCCACTCTGGCAAATCTACTTTCAAGGCACTCTCTAACTGTTGAATTTGTTCTTCTGCCCCTATTGTGGACATGTGGAACAAAGAGTAAATATGCTGCAGGTCCAATAAGAACTTCATGAATGCGTGAATCAGCCTCAATTCCGATTCTTCTTTCTGTTACACGATAAACCAGCAACAACAGGAACTCATCCCTTGTCACATCCGGTATACTTTTAAACCATGGTGCCCTCCGAAGATCTGGGTTGAGACTTATCATTTCCTGCAGCTCTTTACTTCGAAAGCAGTGGAACTTCCTTTTTCCTTCGCCCTTCTCCGGTTTCCACTTGACATTGCCGGAATCCTGGAGACCTTCCAATCCACAGACCCATCCAGGCTCCACCTTCTGATCAGCCACCAGCAGAAGATCCATGATTCTACAAACCAAAAACACCCATGTTACTCATCCAAACAGGTTATTGTTTCAATCAAGACAAATGAATCTTTAGTCAAATAAATTTTCCTCCACTAGTAGCCTGTCATCATCATAAACTGTGAGTTCAATGTATAAAAGCAAATGAATTAAAAAAACAATGGAGAATTGTTGTGTTGTGTGGGTTTAAATTTCAAAACTGAAGATGAACACAGCCATAAGAAACATTATGAATTATGAAGATGAACAAATCATGCAAAGTGTATATGTTGTTTCATCATGGTCTTGTGATTGCCAAATATAGCCCTCCCAAATAAAAGTTCAAGCCCAAATCTATTAGCAATGCCTCTCACTCTTTCATACACACAAACTAGTTCAAGGTGGACTGTAATGGCATAAAGTATTGTGAAATTTTCCCAACCTGAGTGAGGTGAGAACTGGTATATGCAGTGATGGCAGTCCTTGATGCTAACCACTACCCTATGATGTGTAATTCTACCAATCTTAATATTTCCCCACTATCTTTCCCTGGAGATCTTGGGGGTCTTAAAAATAATAAATAAATAAATATATAAATATATAAATAAAATAAATAAATATTCCCACTGTAACCGATCATTTCAGTTATATGCACCCACACAACTGCACGAGTTGAGCATGTATGATCTTTATCTTATCAGTACAAGATGACACATTCTAATCTGCTAATGGTTTTCACTCACAGTAAGACAATGATTCGAGATTTAGGGATCATTTCCAACCTCTATCATCCCTGTCAAAATAAACATTATGTGTGAAGACGGAGGCTTTAAGGGTGCAAAGTTTTGCTGTTACATTTTTACCAAGTACATGGACTAAGGACTACCTAGCAGAAGCCACCTCCTAATGCGGGATAGTGTTTTTTTTTTTTTTAAGGGAACAACTGTAGTAGGAAAACAAAAATATTGTTGTGTATAAACAAGTGCTATTGCCACCAAGTATGCTTTTTCTAGGGGCTTAGGAGGAATGGGCAGGAGACTTAGCAGATTTTTCCACATATACCAATAAAAAACGGGGGAAATGGTCAGAGATACAGTGGTAGAGAAAGGCAGAAACACGGAACTTTTTTTTTCTTTTCGAGGAAGATAAATTTATATAAGATGTAATATGAGAAAATTAGCGAGGAAGCGATTTTCGGTTGAAGATGCATATGTGTTTGTGTACGGAGGCGTGATTTTGGTCGTGGAAGGAACAAATCCTACATGATGATAAATTCACTTCCTGTTGTGCTTGCTCCCTACATCGTAAAGGGAGAAGATGGGAGAAAAGAAAGCTTATGGTGAATATCATGGGCTATTGAGTGCATAGTCATAATAATGATAATACATAAGGATAGTTAGTATGAAGGGGAAGGGGTGAAGGGGGTGGGGGATAGGTGATGTGGCAAGAGTATGAATTGAGGGAATACCCGTGGTACACATATCTGAAAATAAATAGGAAGATCCAGGGGAATGGGTTACTGTAGCCTGAAGGTAATGTAATGAGGGAGCATTTGTCGACTCATCATCAACCCCACCCTCACACTTTTACCTTTTGTCCCTAAAGACAGAAACGCTGGTTATCAGGGAAAGATGTTACGCTCATACGAGGTTGCTTTTTTTTTTTCTTCTTCTATTTATCAAAATTTGATTTAGATTTGTTAGTGGTTTAGCTAGGTCATGTTCTCAATCAGGTGTGGTCAACCGATTGCTTGTCAACATCGGCCTATCTTCAATGCAAAAAGTTTCTCACATGCCACCCAAAATTGTTGGTAACATTGTTATTTATTATCTATTTAAGTACTGGAAGAACCTTATGTACAATACATACATACATACACACACACTTATGTCGGACAGACGGCGAGGATTGACGTCCTGAAGAAAAAATGAAATTTTCGTGGATCTCAACGCAAAGGAAGTACCTATTGTATTTGTAGGGAAGGGGATTGCTTGTGGTGTAGTGGGAAAGTGAGGAAAAAGGAGAAGGGGAACGATTACTGAGGGAAATGGAAGGAAATGAGGAAGGAGAGGACTTGGTCCAGGCAGGCAGACGCCATGACAACAAGCGCAGGCCAGAGCAATTTAGTGACGATGAAGGGACTAACAAAAATGTAAAGATTAGAAACATAGATAAGAGCAGCACAATAGAAGGCGAGGATAATAATTTCCATGGATTTAATGAGGAAGGAGAGGACTTGGTCCAGGTAGGCAGACGCCATGAAAACAAGCGCAGGCCAGAGCAATTTAGTGACAATGAAGGGACTAACAAAAATGTAAAGATTAGAAACATAGATAAGAGCAGCACAATAGAAGGCGAGGATAATAATTTCCATGGATTTAATGAGGGGGGGCGGCGGATACCAACCTCCCCCGACTGGCAAGACTAGAGGAAAAACTTGAACAAATGACCGAACATTGGGAGATTAGATTCGGTAGAATGTCAAACATTGCGCAAAGGGTTGAAAGATTGGAAGAACTAGAAAAGGCGAACAAAATCTTCACTAAATAGAAGAATTAAAAAGACAGTTAAAAGAAGTAAAAGAGGAGAATGAAGAGTTAAAGAGGAATAATAAAGACAACAAAGAGGCCATAGCTAAAGTGGCTAAGAGTTGGAGGACAATCCAAGAAAAATGTAAAGTTGCATGTACTGACATAATCAAACAGCAAATGAAAGAACAAACTGAAGACTCTATTAAAGTGATGAGACAGAAGGAGAATATAGTAAGAGACTTTGCAGATAAAAAGAAATGAATAATTATATTAGGAATGGAAGAGAAACACAACCCAGATAGAACCACAAGAATCAATGAGGAAAAAGTAAGCTGATTACTAGAATTAGTTCAGGAAGATGAACCTGAAATCATGAAACAAATTGAAGAGAAGTTTAGACTCGGAAAGTATAGTACAGATATGACCAGACCAATTAAGATTAAATTCAGGTCACAAACGATGGCAGAGAATATATTATCCAAAACAGGGAAAGTAGCAGCAAGTGAATCAATATAAAAAGGTATGGATAAAAAGGGAAATGAATAAAGAGGAGAGGAAAAAAATGAAGACAACAAGCTAAAGCAAAAAAATGAGAACAGAACAGTCAGAAAAAAAAAAGAGATTCTATTGAAGAGTATTGAATAAAATGAAAAAGTAAGGAAATTCGACATACAAGAGAAAAACAAAAGGGAAACAGAGAACACAATGGAAGTAACAGAAAACTAAGAGTGTTTTACACAAATATAGATGGATTAATAACAGGATTGAATGAGCTGAATGATTATCTGAAGGAAAAAGAACCGGACATAATGAGAATTGTAGAGACAAAATTAAAAGGTCCACTACCACCCAACAGTGGACATGATGCATATAATTATTGTATTAAAAACAGAGAGACAAAGCAAGGGGGTGGAGTTATGTTCCTGACTAAGAAGGATATAAATGTGAAGAGTGTCACATATGGAAAGAATACAGTAGAGATGAACATGATTATAGTGGAAGACAGAGATAAGAACAAAGTTTGTGATAAATTATATGCCTCCAAAACGTCTCGTGGGAAGAGTGAACATAAAAGTATGTTAGAGGACACAAAGATAACATTCAATAAGATAATGGAAGATGGAGGAAGAATAGTTATGATGGGCGACTTTTATTGCAAAGAAGTCTGCTGGGAAGAGATGACAGTAAAGGGTGGTGACGCCTTATGGGGAAATGTTCTACTAGAGATGATTATTGACCATACAATGACGCAGTGGATACAGGAGAACACTAGGTATAGAAATGAAGAACCATTGAGATTAGACCTAATAATCACATCTGACCCTAGAATAGTACAAAAGATTGAATATTAATCACCAATAAGTAAAAGTGACCATATACTGATTGAACTGGAACTGAGGAAAAATACATGAAAATAAATGAACAATATAGAAAAAGGAGGAATGATGTATGAAGAAAAAAACTTTGATAGATTAAGAGAATTCGTTCAAAAAGAAAACTGGGAAGGAATATACAAAGAAGAAACAACAGTGGAAGAGAAATGGAATATTTTGACAAAAAATTATAATAAAAAAAGGAGTGGAAAAGTATGTCCCAAGACAAAAACAAGAAAAAGAATATGTAAAGTGCTGGTACAACAAAAATAGGGAGTTAAAAGACAAAAGAGACAAAGCTTGGACCAAATTGAAGAGAGACAGAAGACCTGAAAAATGGAAAATATATACTTGTTATAAAAAATGAATATGTACAAGCATATATAATTTAATGTAGTTCCAACAGAAACTTTCGTTTATGGTTGCTGACCAGCAGGCATCACCATTTCTTTTATATAACGTTTTTTATGCTGTTACAAAAAGCGCGAGAAATTCCAATAAATGCTTTTGTTGGTGACATTTGTATAAAGGTTTAAGTTTTAATTCGTATAGCTGAACGTATATTTTGTTCACCAATGATATCATTATTTACGAAACATGAAAGAATATTTGAAATCATGGCTGAGGATTCACGTCACGTCGGTTTGTGTACTCTGTTGTACCAGTACTACTAGTGCATTCTGTGTCGTTGAAATACGGTCACAAGACTGAGTGAAACACAGTGGAGCGTTTCCTTTGTATTCACAATGTTTCGTACACTACGTACATTTTCATGTGACTTGGATACGAAAAGCAAGTTAATATATTGGTGACAAATATTGGGGGAGAGAGAAATGGAATGGGAGAGAAATATCAGTGCACTCAAGCCAACGTTTCCCAACATTTTCAGACACCACCTGTAGTCAGGTCTAAGCACTCCCCCTGATATCTTATCACTTGATGGACAAAGGAACGCATTTGTATGTACAGCTTCCTAGCAAACCCTATTATTGATTTCAGTACCCCAGTTTGGGAAACGCTGCTCTCAGCTATGATCGAGAATATCAACGAAGGATAAACACGTTTTTCAACCGAATATTCTAACGGGAATCTGCTGCCTACACACAAACACACACATTTATTCCAACAGCCAGAACCTTAGATTCAGCTTTAATAATTGCTTAACTATCCTTGTGTGTGTGTGTTGCACACTGCGACCTTGTGTGTGTGTGTGTGTGTGTGTGTGTGTGTGTTGCACAATGCGAGAAGTAAGTCTTACTTGGCAAGTTATAGATAAAGAATTCTGTGTATGTTGTATCATCCAATTTCCAAGAATCGAACCCTATCACCTACTTCAACAGGTTAATTCGCTCAAACATTCCATTACAACAAGGCTGATTTGGAGATAATGATGGCAAGGCTAATTTGGAGATAATATGCAACACAACAAGGTTATGTTGCATCGATGCGATGTGCATACAGTACACATACCACAAGTCTGCAGACGTTCCCAAAGCCTTGAATATTTGTATAATTAACGATTACACGATCATTTAAGGTGGCAAAGGGGGGATGAGGGAGGGAGGGGTGATGGGAGTGGAGTGGATGAGGAAGGATGTGGTAACTTTGGCTACTTCAATTGTAAGGGGGGCCTTCGGTATATCTATGTATTGTTTCTTCTTTTTTAAGTTTAAGCTGTCAACTCAATAGATAAATATATAAAAACAAGCAAAACGTAACACACAAATAGGCAAGCAGATAAACAAGTAAATGTAAATTATAAACAAAATTTCCGGTTGGCAACTGTTGACTCACCGACTAACGCTAACCAACGCTTGAAAACGTATTCGCATTTCGCACGAACCTCCCGTGTCTGAACTCGACTATACAATTTTTGGTGCTCTCAATTCACAATACATATCCACAGTAACAAATAATGACTCAACAAACTAAATTAACATACTTGTCCTTACCCATTTATAGAATAATAAAATTGCAGTAATGTGTGTGTGTGTGTATATATATATATATATATATATATATATATATATATATACATATATATATATATATACTCACATATATATATACATACATATACATATATATATATATATAATATATATATATATATACATACACACTGAATGGTCCCCAGTGCAAATACTAATATTTTTTTCAACCACATTAACTTTTACTTTTAATTCCATGTCATCACGAACGAGACTGACAATGCGCTCGTCGGAGACAGGCTTTACTTCGTATTTCCGTATGTCTCCGACGAGCGCATTGTCAGTCTCGTTCGTGATGCCATGGAATTAAAAGTGTTAATGTGGTAGAAAGAAAAAAAGAAAGAAAAAAAAAATATATATACATATATGTATGTATATATATATATTACATATACTCGAACGTATTGAATTGCGTCAAAGTCACGACCAAACACATCTTTAGTTTATGGCTCGTGGTTTTCCATTTGCTTATTCGGAGGAACTCGGGATGAATATACTTGCTGGACCAACTTTACATTTCTTTTTCCCGACTGAGAGAGAGAGCACTTTCATGTACCAGTCAATATTTCTACAAAATTTAAATTATTAAATCTATGCCACCACAATATTAACTTTTACATACTACACACACACACACACACACTTTCAACGAACGGACGGCTTGAAGAACGTTCTGAAGAAAAGTGCCGATTGTGGATCCCAACGCAAAGAGAAGTACCTTTTTGTATTTGCAGGGTGGGGGGAAATTGCTCGTGGGGCAGTAGGTAAGTAGGAAAAGAGGAGAAGGGGAGGGATTGCTGGGGAAATGGAAGGAAATGAGGATGTGGAGGACTTGGCCCAGGCAGACGGGCGTAAGGTCAACATGAAACGACCACCGGACCAGCTCAGTGATGACGAAATGGCAAATAAAAATGTAAAGATTAGAAGTATAGAGAGGAGCAATACAGTAGAAAGTGACGAGAATATGTTCCAGGGATTTAAAGAGGGTGGGGGGGACACAACCCCCCCCCCCGACTGATAAGACTAGAGGAGAGAGTTGATAAGGTGATCGAGGACTTGGAACGTAAGTTAGGTAATGTAGACTCCATTTTCCAGAGAATTGAAAGGTTGGAACAACTAGAGAAGGCTAACAGAAACTTAACTGAAGAAGTAGAGGACCTAAAAAGACAGTTAGGAAATGTAAAGGAGGAGAATGAGAAATTGAAGAAGAATAGTAATAAAAAAAAAGAGAAAATAGCTACAGAAGTTAAAAATTGGAGAATAACTCAAGAAGGGAATAAGGTTTCATTCACTGACATAGTCAAACAGCAATTGAAAGAACATAATGAAGACTCAGTTATTAAAGTGATGAGACAGAAGGAGAATATAGTAAGAGAATTAGCTGACAAAAAGAAATGTATAATTATATTAGGAATGGAAGAGAAACATAACCCAGATAGAACCGCAAGAATCAAGGAGGAAAATGAAAGAGTAAGCAGTTTATTAAAATTAGTCCAGGAAGATGAACCAGAAATTATAAAGGAAATTGAGGAAAAATTCAGACTCGGAAAATATAGTACAGATAAGACCAGACCAATTAAGATTAAATTCAGGTCACAAACAACAGCAGAGAAAATTATATCCAAGACAGGGAAACTAGCAACAAATGATCAATATAAAAAGGTATGGATAAAAAGAGAAATGAATAAGGAGGAAAGAGAGGCAGAAAAGCAGAAAAGAAGTGAAGCTAAGGCAAAAAACGAGGAAAGAACGGAGTCAGAGAAAGAGAGATTCTATTGGAGAGTAGTGAACATGAAAATAAAGCAGTTCGACATACTAAAGAAAAACATAAGGGAAACAGAGAACACAATGGAAGTGGCAGAAAACTAAGAGTGTCTTACACAAATATAGATGGATTGATAACAGGATTGAATGAACTGAATGATTATTTGAAAGAAAAAGAACCGGACATAATGGGAATTGTAGAAACAAAATTAAAAGGCCCACTACCACCCAACAGTGTAGGACATGATACATACAATTATTGGATTAGAAACAGAGAGAAAAAACAAGGGGGTGGAGTTGTGTTCCTGACTAAGAAGGATATAAACGTGAAAGGTGTCATATATGGAAAGAATACAGTAGAGATGATTATGATAGAAGTGGAAGACCGAGATAAGAAGAGCAGAAAATTTGTGATCAATTATGTGCCTCCGAAAACAGCCTCATGGGAAGAGAGTGAACATAAAAGTATGTTAGAGGACACAAAGATAGCATTAACTAAAATAATGGAAGACGGAGGAAGAATAGTTATGATGGGCGACTTTAATTGCAAAGAAATCTGCTGGGAAGAAATGACAGTAAAGAGTGGTGATGACTCATGGGGAAATGCTCTACTTGAGATGATTACTGACCATTCAATGATACAATGGATACAAGAGAACACTAGGTATAGAAATGAAGAACCATCGAGGCTAGACTTAATAATTACATCTGAACCTAGAATAGTGGACAAGATTGAATATAAAACACCAATAGGTAAAAGTGACCACATATTGATTGAACTGGAACTTAATGAAGAAAAATATATGAAAAGAAATGAACAATATAGAAAAGGAAGAATGATGTATGAAAAAACAAACTTTGATAAAATAAGAGAATTCTTCCAACAAGAAAACTGGGAAGAAATATACAAAGAAGAAACATCAGTGGAAGAGAAATGGAATATTTTGACAAAAATTTACAAAAAAGGAGTGGAAAAGTATGTCCCAAGACAAAAACAAGAAAAAGAATATGTAAAATGCTGGTACAACAAAAGTTGTAGGGAGTTAAAAGACAAAAGAGACAAAGCCTGGACCAGATGGAAAAAAAGACAGAAGACCTGAAAAATGGAAAATATATACTGGTTATAGAAATGAATATGTACTAAAGTGCAGAGAGGAAAAAAGAAAATATGAAAAAGATGTTATAGAAAAGTGTAAAGATCAACCAAAACTATTCTACAGATTTGTAAACAATAAACTGAAAAACAAACAAGACTTGGAGAAATTAAGACAAGGAGGAGTTGAATACACTGAGGAAATGGAAATGGCAGAAATTATGAACATTTTAAATCAGTGTTTACAAGGGAAAATATACAACCTGAAGAGATTGAGTGGAAGGAAAAAGTCCCCCCTATGGAAGAAATAGAAGTAACAAAGAATGAAATATTGACACACTTGGGTAATTTTGATGTCAGAAAATCGCATGGGCCAGATGAAATAGCAAACTGGATTCTGAAAGAATGCAGGAATGAACTGGCAGACAAAATACATAGCATAATAAGCAGTTCCTTAAAAGAAGGAAAAGTTCCAGAAGATTGGAAAAAAGCAAATATAGTACCTATATATAAAGGAGGAAATAAAGAAGAACCTACCATCTATAGACCAGTCTCTCTAACAAGTACAATAGCAAAAATATGTGAAAGAATTATCAAAAGTAGATGGGTAAAATACTTGGAAAAAAACAACGTACTAAATCCAAGGCAATTTGGATTCAGACAAGGACGATCATGCGTCACCAATTTAATATGTTTCTATTCAAGGCTAATAGATATAATACAAGAAAGAGATGGATGGGCTGATTGTGCATTTCTAGACCTAAAAAAAGCTTTTGACAAAGTACCACATAAGAAGTTGCTTAAGAAATTAGAATATGAAGGAGGAATACAAGGTAAATTGCTAAATTGGATGGAAGACTTTTAGCAAGAAAGAAAAATGAGAGTAGTGATAAGAGATCAGCACTCAAAATGGAATGAAGTAATAAGCGGTGTCCCGCAGGGAACAGTTCTGGCCCCAATAATGTTTGCTATATATATTAATGATATGGATGAAGGAATTGAAAGCTATATGAGCTTCTTTGCAGATGATGCAAAATTACTGAAAAGAGTGAAAACTGAAGAAGATTGTGAATCACTACAGAGAGATCTAAATAAAGTACAAGAATGGAGTAGGAAGTGGGAGATGAAGTTCAATACAAAAAAGTGTAGTATAATGGAATTTGGAAAAAGCAAAAACAGAATAACAGGATCATATAATTTGGGAGAAGAAGGAATAAAAAGAGTAGAAAATGAGAAGGACCTGGGAGTCATTGTTATGAATAATATGTCACCTGAGAAACATATAAATAAGATTTTTGGAGAAACTTATAATTTAGTAAGAACAATCAAAGTGGCATTTACATACCTGGATGAAGAAATGGTGAGGAAAATCCTAATCACCCTGATAAGACCAAGATTGGAATATGCAGCAACGATATGGTCACCAAGTACAAAAAAATGTATAAAAAAACTTGAAAGAATACAAAGAGCAATTACAAAACTGGCACCAACACTCTCAAAACTATCATATGAAGAGAGACTACAAAAACTTAAACTACAGACACTAGAGCAAAGAAGAGAGAGAGGAGATTTGATAGCTATTTACAGAATCATGAAAGGCATAGAAATTACTGATAGAGAGAATCTGATAAAATGGGATGACAGAAATACAAGAGGACACGGAAAGAAAATAAAAAAAAGACAACTATAGAAGAGATTTGAAAAAGAACAGCTTTCCTCACAGAGCAATAGACAGTTGGAACAAGTTAGATGAGAAAGTGGTGTGTGCAAAAACAATACATGAATTTAAAAATAGTTTAGATAAAATGAGATATGAAGACGGGACCCCACGAGCATAGCTCCCCTTCCCGTAAAATACAACTAGGTAAATACAACTAGGTAAATACATGGACGGAAACAAGAAATGAAATTGCAATATGGGAGTGAATGGACTCGTACACTATATACTGTATATATATATATATATATATATATATATATGTATATTTATGTGTGTATTTACCTAGTTGTACTTACCTAGTTGTATTTTACGGGAAGGGGAGCTATGCTCGTGGGGTCCCGTCTTCATATCTCATTTTATCTAAACTATTTTTAAATTCATGTATTGATTTTGCACACACCACTTTCTCATCTAACTTGTTCCAACTGTCTATTGCTCTGTGAGGAAAGCTGTTCTTTTTAAAATCTCTTCTATAGCTGTCTTTTTTTATTTTCTTTCCGTGTCCTCTTGTATTTCTGTCATCCCATTTTATCAGATTCTCTCTATCAGTAATTTCTATGCCTTTCATGATTCTGTAAATAGCTATCAAATCTCCTCTCTTTGCTCTAGTGTCTGTAGTTTAAGTTTTTGTAGTCTCTCTTCATATGATAGTTTTGAGAGTGTTGGTGCCAGTTTTGTAATTGCTCTTTGTATTCTTTCAAGTTTTTTTATACATTTTTTTGTACTTGGTGACCATATCGTTGCTGCATATTCCAATCTTGGTCTTATCAGGGTGATTAGGATTTTCCTCACCATTTCTTCATCCAGGTATGTAAATGCCACTTTGATTGTTCTTATTAAATTATAAGTTTCTCCAAAAATCTTATTTATCCCAGGTCCTTCTCATTTTCTACTTTTTTTATTCCTTCTTCTCCCAAATTATATGATCCTGTTATTCTGTTTTTGCTTTTTCCAAATTCCATTATACTACACTTTTTTGTATTGAACTCCATCTCCCACTTCCTACTCCATTCTTGTACTTTATTTAGATCTCTCTGTAGTGATTCACAATCTTCTTCAGTTTTCACTCTTTTCAGTAATTTTGCATCATCTGCAAAGAAGCTCATATAGCTTTCAATTCCTTCATCCATATCATTAATATATATAGCAAACATTATTGGGGCCAGAACTGTTCCCTGCGGGACACCGCTTATTACTTCATTCCATTTTGAGTGCTGATCTCTTATCACTACTCTCATTTGTCTTTCTTGCAAAAAGTCTTCCATCCAATTTAGCAATTTACCTTGTATTCCTCCTTCATATTCTAATTTCTTAAGCAACTTCTTATGTGGTACTTTGTCAAAAGCTTTTTTTAGGTCTAGAAATGCACAATCAGCCCATCCATCTCTTTCTTGTATTATATCTATTAGCCTTGAATAGAAACATATTAAATTGGTGACGCATGATCGTCCTTGTCTGAATCCAAATTGCCTTGGGTTTAGTACGTTGTTTTTTTCCAAGTATTTTTACCCATCTACTTTTGATAATTCTTTCACATATTTTTGCTATTGTACTTGTTAGAGAGACTGGTCTATAGTTGGTAGGTTCTTCTTTATTTCCTCCTTTATATATAGGTACTATATTTGCTTTTTTCCAATCTTCTGGAACTTTTCCTTCTTTTAAGGAACTGCTTATTATGCTATGTATTTTGTCTGCCAGTTCATTCCTGCATTCTTTCAGAATCCAGTTTGCTATTTCATCTGGCCCATGCGATTTTCTGACATCAAAATTACCCAAGTGTGTCAATATTTCATTCTTTGTTACTTCTATTTCTTCCATAGGGGGACTTTTTCCTTCCACTCAATCTCTTCAGGTTGTATATTTTCCCTTGTAAACACTGATTTAAAATGTTTGTTCATAATTTCTGCCATTTCCATTTCCTCAGTGTATTCAACTCCTCCTTGTCTTAATTTCTCTAAGTCTTGTTTGTTTTTCAGTTTATTGTTTACAAATCTGTAGAATAGTTTTGGTTGATCTTTACACTTTTCTATAACATCTTTTTCATATTTTCTTTTTTCCTCTCTGCACTTTTGTACATATTCATTTCTATAACCAGTATATATTTTCCATTTTTCAGGTCTTCTGTCTTTTTTCCATCTGTTCCAGGCTTTGTCTCTATTGTCCTTTAACTCCCTACAACTTTTGTTGTACCAGCATTTTACATATTCTTTTTCTTGTTTTTGTCTTGGGACATACTTTTCCACTCCTTTTTTGTAAATTTTTGTCAAAATATTCCATTTCTCTTCCACTGTTGTCTCTTCTTTGTATATTTCTTCCCAGTTTTCTTGTTGGAAGAATTCTCTTATTTTATCAAAGTTTGTTTTTTCATACATCATTCTTCCTTTTCTATATTGTTCATTTCTTTTCATATATTTTTCATTAAGTTCCAGTTCAATCAATATGTGGTCACTTTTACCTATTGGTGTTTATATTCAATCTTATATATTCTATTCTAGGGATGTAATTATTAAGTCTAGCCTCGATGGTTCTTCTTCATTTCTATACCTAGTGTTCTCTTGTATCCATTGTGTCATTGAATGGTCAGTAATCATCTCAAGTAGAGCATTTCCCCATGAGTCATCACCACTCTTTACTGTCATTTCTTCCCACAGATTTCTTTGCAATTAAAGTCGCCCATCATAACTATTCTTCCTCCGTCTTCCATTATTTTAGTTAATGCTATCTTTGTGTCCTCTAACATACTTTTATGTTCACTCTCCTCCCATGAGGCTGTTTTCGGAGGCACATAATTGATCACAAATTTTCTGCTCTTCTTATCTCGGTCTTCCACTTCTATCATAATCATCTCTACTGTATTCTTTCCATATATGACACCTTTCACGTTTATATCCCTCTTAGTCAGGAACATAACTCCACCCCCTTGTTTTTTCTCTCTGTTTCTAATCCAATAATTGTATGTATCATGTCCTACACTGTTGGGTGGTAGTGGGCCTTTTAATTTTGATTCTACAATTCCCATTATGTCCGGTTCTTTTTCTTTCAAATAATCATTCAGTTCATTCAATCCTGTTATCAATCCATCTATATTTGTGTAAGACACTCTTAGTTTTCTGCCACTTCCATTGTATTCTCTGTTTCCCTTATGTTTTTCTTTAGTATGTCGAACTGCTTTATTTTCATGTTCACTACTCTCCAATAGAATCTCTCTTTCTCTGACTCCGTTCTTTCCTCGTTTTTTGCCTTAGCTTCAATTCTTTTCTTCTTTTCTGCCTCTCTTTCCTCCTTATTCATTTCTCTTTTTATCCATACCTTTTTATATTGATCATTTGTTGCTAGTTTCCCTGTCTTGGATATAATTTTCTCTGCTGTTGTTTGTGACCTGAATTTAATCTTAATTGGTCTGGTCTTATCTGTACTATATTTTCCGAGTCTGAATTTTTCCTCAATTTCCTTTATAATTTCTGGTTCATCTTCCTGGACTAATTTTAATAAACTGCTTACTCTTTCATTTTCCTCCTTGATTCTTGCGGTTCTATCTGGGTTATGTTTCTCTTCCATTCCTAATATAATTATACATTTCTTTTTGTCAGCTAATTCTCTTACTATATTCTCCTTCTGTCTCATCACTTTAATAACTGAGTCTTCATTATGTTCTTTCAATTGTTTGACTATGTCAGTGAATGAAACCTTATTCCCTTCTTGAGTTATTCTCCAATTTTTAGCTTCTGTAGCTATTTTCTCTTTGTTTTCATTACTATTCTTCTTCAATTTCTCATTCTCCTCCTTTACATTTCCTAACTGTCTTTTTAGGTCCTCTATTTCTTCAGTTAAGTTTCTGTTAGCCTTCTCTAGTTGTTCCAACCTTTCAATTCTTTGAAAAATGGAGTCTACGTTACCTAACTTACGCTCCAAGTCCTCGATCACCTTATCAACTCTCTCCTCTAGTCTTATCAGTCGGGGGGGGGGGGGTTGTGTCCCCCCCACCCTCTTTAAATCCCTGGAACATATTCTCGTCACTTTCTTCTGTATTGCTCCTCTCTATACTTCTAATCTTTACATTTTTATTTGACATTTCGTCATCACTGAGCTGGTCCGGTGGTCTTTTCATGTTTACCTTACGCCCGTCTGCCTGGGCCAAGTCCACCACATCCTCATTTCCTTCCATTTCCCCAGCAATGCCTGCCCCGCTGGTCTTTCCTTACTTTCCCACGACCTCACGAGCAATTTCCCCCCCCCCGGCAAATACAAAAAGGCACTTCTCTTTGCGTTGTTATCAAAAATCATCACTTTTATTCACAGCGCTCTGCAAGCCGACCGTTCGCAGAAAGGGAGAATGTGTGTGTGTGTGGTTGTGTGTGTGTACACCATCATTCAATACACAACATATTTCACCAGAAACACATAAGCCACATCTCAAAATCATTGGTTGGGTGAAATGATAAATTGTCATATATATATATATATATATATATATATATATATATATATGTGTGTGTGTGTGTGTGTGTGTGTGTGTGTGTGCGTAAGAATCCTAGAGGTAAATGGATTAGGAAAAAATTGAGGATTTGAGGGAAGAAGAAAGCTTTGAGAGGACAATCTGGAGAAGTGTGGCCCGACTGACAGGCTGAAAGACCTATCTAGGAGCAGTATATATATATATATATATATATATATATATATATATATACACACACACACACATATATATATATATATATACACATATATATACATACATAAATATATATACATACACACATGCACACACACACTTTCAACGAACGGACGGCTTGAAGAACGTTCTGAAGAAAAGTGCCGATTGTGGATCCCAACGCAAAGAGAAGTACCTTTTTGTATTTACAGGGTGGGGGAAATTGCTCGTGGGGCAGTAGGTAAGTAGGAAAAGAGGAGAAGGGGAGGGATTGCTGGGGAAATGGAAGGAAATGAGGATGTGGAGGACTTGGCCCAAGCAGACAAGCGTAAGGTCAACATGAAACGACCACCGGACCAGCTCAGTGATGACGAAATGGCTAATAAAAATGTAAAGATTAGAAGTATAGAGAGGAGCAATACAGTAGAAAGTGACGAGAATATGTTCCAGGGATTTAAAGACTAGAGGAGAGAGTTGATAAGGTGATCGAGGACTTGGAACGTAAGTTAGGTAATGTTGACAGTATGATACGAAGAATTGAAAAATTGGAAGAACTAGAGAGTGCGAACAAAAACTTAACTAAGGAAATTGAAGAATTAAAACAACAGTTAAAAGAAGTAAAAGATGAGAATAAAGTCTTAAAGGAGAATAATATGGAGAACAAGGAGGGTTGGAAAAAAATTCATGAAAATAGCAAGGTTGCATTCACTGACATAATCAGACAGCAAATGAATGAACAAACTGAAAACTCAGTTATTAAAGTGATGAGACAGAAGGAGAATATAGTAAGAGACTTAGCAGACAAAAAGAAATGTATAATTATATTAGGAATGGAAGAGAAACATAACCCAGATAGAACCACAAGAATTAAAGAGGACAATGAAAAAGTAAGAAATTTACTAGAATTAGTTCAGGAAGATGAACCAGAAATAATGAAACAAATCAAAGAGAAATTCAGGCTAGGGAAATATAGTACAGACAAGACCAGACCAATCAAGATTAAATTCAGGTCACAAACTACGGCTGAGAATATCTTATCCAAAACAGGGAAACTAGCAACAAGTGAACAATATAAAAAGGTATGGATAAAAAGGGAAATGAATAAAGAGGAAAGAGAGGAAGAAAAACAGAAAAGACTTGAAGCAAAGGAAAAAAACGAGATAAGAACGGAGTCAGAAAAAGAGAGATTCTATTGGAGAGTAGTGAATATGAAACTGAGGAAAGTCGACATACAAGAGAAAAACAAAAGGGAAACAGAGAACACAATGGAAGTGACAGAAAACTAAGAGTGTCTTACACAAATATAGATGGATTAATAACAGGATTGAATGAACTGAATGATTATTTGAAAGAAAAAGAACCAGACATAATGGGAATTGTAGAAACAAAATTAAAAGGTCCACTACCACCCAACAGTGTAGGACATGATGCATATAATTATTGGATTAGAAACAGAGTGAAAAAGGAAGGGGGTGGAGTTATGTTCCTGACTAAGAAGGATATAAACGTGAAGGGTGTCACATATGGAAAGAATACAGTAGAAATGATAATGATGGAAGTAGAAGACAGAGATAAGAAGAACAGAAAGTTTGTGATAAATTATGTGCCCCCAAAAACAGCCTCATGGGAAGAGAGTGAACATAAAAGTATGTTAGAGGACACAAAGATAACATTAAACAAGATAATGGAAGAGGGAGGAAAAATAGTTATGATGGGCGACTTTAATTGCAAAGAAATCTGCTGGGAAGAAATGACAGTAAAGGGTGGAGACGGCTCATGGGGAAACGCTCTACTCGAGATGGTTACTGACCATACAATGACACAATGGATACAGGAGAACACTAGGTATAGAAATGAAGAAGAGCCATCGAAACTAGACCTAGTAATTACATCCGAACCTAGAATAGTGGACAAAATTGAATATAAAAACACCAATAAGTAAAAGTGACCACGTATTGATTGAACTGGAACTTAATGAAGAAAAATATATGAAAAGAAATGAACAATACAGAAAAGGAAGAATGATGTATGAAAAAACAAACTTTGATAAAATAAGAGAATTCTTTCAACAAGAAAACTGGGAAGAAATATACAAAGAAGAAACAACAGTAGAAGAGAAATGGAATATTTTGACAAAAATTTACAAAAAAGGAGTGGAAAAGTATGTCCCAAGACAAAAACAAGAAAAAGAATATGTAAAATGCTGGTACAACAAAAGCTGTAGGGAGTTAAAAGACAAAAGAGACAAAGCCTGGACCAGATGGAAAAAAGACAGAAGACCTGAAAAATGGAATATATATACCTGCTATAGAAATGAATATGTACAAATGTGCAGAGAAGAAAAGAGAAAATATGAAAAAGATATCATAGAAAAGTGTAAAGATCAACCGAAACTATTCTACAGATTTGTAAACAATAAACTGAAAAACAAACAAGACTTGGAGAAATTAAGACAGGAGGGAGTTGAATACACTGAGGAAATGGAAATGGCGGAAATTATGAACAAACATTTTAAATCAGTGTTTACAAGGGAGAACATACAACCTGAAGAGAACGAATGGAAAGAGAAAGTCCCCCCTATGGAAGAAATAAAAGTAACAAAGAATGAAATATTAACACACTTGAGTAATCTTGATGTCAGAAAATCGCATGGACCAGATGAAATAGCAAACTGGATACTAAAAGAATGCAGGAATGAACTGGCAGACAAAATACATAGCATACTAAATAGTTCCTTGAAAGAAGGAAAAGTTCCAGAAGACTGGAAAAAAGCAAACATAGTACCTATATACAAAGGAGGAAATAAAGAAGAACCTACCAACTATAGACCAGTCTCTCTAACAAGTACAATAGCAAAACTTTGTGAAAGAATTATCAAAAGTAGATGGGTAAAATGTTTAGAAAAAAAAAAGAAAAAAAAGTGTTAAATCCAAGGCAATTTGGATTCAGACAAGGACGATCATGCGTCACCAATTTAATATGTTTCTATTCAAGACTAATAGATATAATACAGGAAAGAGATGGATGGGCGGACTGTGCATTTTTAGATCTAAAGAAAGCTTTTGACAAAGTACCACATAAGAAGTTGCTTAAGAAATTAGAAACTGAAGGAGGAATACAGGGCAAGCTACTAAATTGGATGGAGGACTTTTTGCAAGAAAGAAAAATGAGAGTAGTGATAAGAAACCAGCACTCAAAATGGGATGAAGTAATAAGCGGTGTTCCGCAGGGAACAGTTCTGGCCCCAATAATGTTTGCTATATATATTAATGATATGGATGAAGGAATAGAAAGCTATATGAGCTTCTTTGCAGATGATGCAAAACTACTGAAAAGAGTGAAAACTGAAGAGGATTGTGAATCACTACAGAGAGATCTAAATAAAGTACAAGTATGGAGTAGGAAATGGGAGATGGAGTTCAATACAAAAAAGTGTAGTATAATGGAATTTGGAAAAAGCAAAAACAGAATAACAGGAGCATATAAATTGGGAGAAGAAGGAATAAAAAAAGTAGAAAATGAGAAGGACCTGGGAGTCATTGTTATGAATAATATGTCACCTGAGAAACATATAAATAAGATTTTTGGAGAGACTTATAATCTAATAAGAACGATCAAAGTTGCATTTACATACCTGGATGAAGAAATGGTGAAGAAAATCCTAATCACCCTGATAAGACCAAGATTGGAATATGCAGCAACGATATGGTCACCAAGTACAAAAAAATTTATAAAAAAACTTGAAAGAATACAAAGAGCAATTACAAAACTGGCACCAACACTCTCAAAACTATCATATGAAGAGAGACTAGAAAAACTTGAACTACAGACACTAGAGCAAAGAAGAGAGAGAGGAGATTTGATAGCTATTTACAGAATCATGAAAGGCATAGAAATTACTGATAGAGAGAATCTGATAAAATGGGATGACAGAAATACAAGAGGACACGGAAAGAAAATAAAAAAAGAAAGCTATAGAAGAGATTTGAAAAAGAACAGCTTTCCTCACAGAGTAATAGACAGTTGGAACAAGTTAGATGAGAAAGTGGTGTGTGCAAAAACAATACATGAATTTAAAAATAGTTTAGATAAAATGAGATATGAAGACGGGACCCCACGAGCAGAGCTCCCCTTCCCGTAAAATACGACTAGGTAAATACACACACACATATATATATATACACATAAACATATACATATATATATACATATATGTATACATATATATATATACACATCCGTCGAATGTGTATGCGGGAGGGTTTGTTGTCACATAATGAATTTGTGGTGGTAAGCCAGCCTCAACTGTCGCGCCTTGCTGCGGAGCTATGCCTCACTGCATTACGTCTGACCCAAGGAGTGTGTTTGGAATGACCCAGCTAAAATAGAAGGACAAGGAAATGATGAGCGTAATGATTTGACTCGGCCACCCTACCAAGAGGAGGAAAATGCGGGGCTACATTGGATTGAATACAATCGACCGACAGCGTACTATTCCAATAAGATAGATTTCTGCCGTGCAGCTCGGTACGGTTGGTATTCCTGCAGACTCCTGCTCCATACAGGCACAGCAAGTGTTCATATGTAAACTTCTCAAAGAGTAGTCATTCTACAACTTTAACAAGTATGTCAAAACTCGATAGGGTAAGAAAGTAATCACGTGGAACTGAAATAAAGGGAAATAAAATATCGGTTTATACATCCATAATCGATGTTTACAGCTGTTATAAAAAAAATATATATATTAAATACGCGTTCTCCTACACAACTTACACGATGATGCATTCCGATTTCACATAGAAAGACACAAATTAAATATTTTCTCAATATTTTGCGCCATGACGCTCGTTGCCGCTCCTTACAACTTATTCATTATTTACTTTGTTATGAGAAAGTATTCGTTTTACATCATTCTTACCAGAGATTATTTTTATGTAACGTGATTTTATAAATAATTTGTAGAGACTAGATTATTTGAGTGTACTCAAAAAGACAAGGAAAACTGATATATTTGTAAAACGAATCAATTATCATATTAATTAAATGATTAATAAGTTGGGATGGGTGGAAGGGGAAGGGGAAGGGGAGGGGGAGGGGGAGGAGGAGGAGCAAAGGAGCAAGCATCATCCCTCCCTCTCTCGCGTCAAGCGCAGACGCCACATTTGTTTAAAACTTTATATTTCATAATTGTCTTTCTATGTAAAATCTGAACGCACCATAGTGTTCAGGAGTTGTTTATCTAGAAGACACCTTGTTCTATTCTACCTTGAGTACTATAATTGCTGTAAATATAGATTACAAGTAAAGCTATGTATAAACCGATAATTTCTTTTATTGACTTCAACTCCACATTATTACTCAATCTCTTACTCTATCGATTTTGTAAATTTTTGTTAAAGTTGTAGAACGACTGCTCTTTCTAATGATTGGAACAAATATTCCCTATCTTATTAACAAAGTAGAGAAATATAAAATTTTCATAGGGTGATGAATTCGCGTATCGCTGGTGTGAGGAGTCATCTGCAGGGCTACCAACTGTAAAGAGCAGCACGGCAGAATTGAGTATAACTTCTTATTTGGATGGAGTTCAATGAATGTGAGCGAGATGTTTTGTATGAAAAAAAAATCGTCTGGTGGCAGTACACAAACAAATACTTGCATATGCAACACAAATTACAATATTTGTACTAAAATAGAACCACAGAAATCGAGACGGAGAACCAAGCGTTTTAGTCTATTACATTAAGATCTCGTAACCTTTTCAACGCTGTGACGTATTTCCCGGACGTGATTCCTCCCATATGTCAGAAACATGCAAACCTCGACACCGAATTGAAAATTGTGAGCATAAGGCAAGAGCGCGAGAAAGACGGGAAGAACAGAGGGTCAGGAAACGCAGTGGTGGATAAAGCACACAATGTATGAACATATACATACATACATATACATATATATATATACATACACACACACACACACACACACATATATATATATATATATATATATATATATATATATATATATATATATATATATATATATATATATATACACACATTACCACTGAGCCATCCTGTGTGTGTGTGTGTGTGTGTGTAAATAGTAACTCACGAAGATAATGTATACAACAAAAACATGAGATACATTATGACATGACAGGATATTTCGTATCACTTCATTTATCAAATTTCCTGTGGTTTTGTCGCGCGCGCACGCGCTCACACACAAAATGTGTAAATATAAATATGCCTGAAAACAACCCAAGATACTCCTCCCTTATCTATCATATCCCATTTTCGTCGATGTCTACTCATCCGAGCCTGTACCGCCAGATGCAGTGTCAAATACCAAGGTGATTATAAAATCGCC
The DNA here is from genome assembly GCF_046742065.1 of Oratosquilla oratoria. NCBI lineage: Eukaryota > Metazoa > Arthropoda > Malacostraca > Stomatopoda > Squillidae > Oratosquilla > Oratosquilla oratoria. The sequence goes on from NC_134798.1 coordinate 49,203,493, forward strand.
TGACGGCAGTCCACTGATACACTCTCTCTGGACACTTTCTGAATATCAATATCTTAATTTCTGGGCTTAACAATATTTAATACCTGTCAATATCAAACTTACTGTGAGCAGAAACTGATACGGGTTGTGCAGTAACAACAGATGAATGAGCACTGGCTCTACTGGTGACGTCAGTTGATTCTGACGTCCACACAAGGTAGAAATTTTTCGTACGAATGGTTGCTGCCTCCCCCTTCGATGTCTTTTGGAGCACTGATTGTGAATATGTGATTGTTTCCATGGTACGATTTCAGTTCGTCCAAAACGTTTTCGCTTGGCAAGTGTAGCCTCGCTCGGGGACCCGATGACTTCGCCTCCGCCAAGCATCCTGCGTTAGCCAATCAGGAGCGTGGACCGTATCGCCTGAGAACGTACAACGTACAGACGACGAGCACGACAGCCCTGAAACGAACAATATAGTCAAGCGTTTTGTAGATAAATAACATTTCCTTCTTACACAGTGTTTGTTTAAATGTGTTAATTGATTTGTTTGTTCATTAGATTATTTATCTATTCTATCAAAGACTTCGGGTCCAACGCTTTTCCGCTGACATGTGAGTGACGTCATGTCTGGCTCGACGTTTTGCAAAGCTCTACTTTTTGATTGGCTGAGCGGCGAGTAGCCGAACCAATCATGATCACGTTGGGAAGACAAACATGACGTTGTCCCGTCGTGTAGAACGAAAAGGACGTATTGTGGATTTGGGCCGGTGATATCCCGCTTCTGGAGTGTTAGAAAGCATTCGTTAAGAAGCCACGGTTCAGAACGGTTGGCATCATAGACTACAATTTGCCTACAATTGCGTTATTTGCTAAACTGTAAGCACCATGCCGGTAAGTCAATATTTATCATGTTAGTAGTGACGCAAATGTAACGCTGTGATACAATGTATTTTAACTTCGTGTAGTACGTTGACAATAGACCAACATTGTGAAACGTCTGTATTATAATTATTGTAGTGAACGTAAGGTAACTTAAATGAATTAAACATTTTGTCTGAGACTGAGAACACCAGCTTGGGAGAGATGCCTAGAGGTTGTGGAGTGATTAGATAGTGTATAAGAGAAAAGTAACGGTATTATAATCGTATAGTCTCAATAAATGCTACGTAACTGATTCGTAAGGGTATTAAGGTCTGAAAATTGATGATTATAAAATATTTGCATCAATCTAAAAAAAAGGAGGGGGAGGGAAAGCTCCCATACACACCCGTTCTGTTGCTTCGGTCCCCTCGCAACACGCGCACGCACGCACACAAACGGAAAAGTCTGAAATAAATGTTTATATGATATGTGTGTGTGTGTGTATCGCAAAAAATTCCCGTTGGACCATTGTTACTACTTGCAGTAGCACTACCAAAACGTTTTGGATGACAAAAAAAAAAAATTGTAGGTGTCGAAATTAATATAAGAGTATGTGGTAGTTCTTATGTTGAAAAGGTAGGGATATATATATTCGCGTGCACACAGTAAAAGCTTCACTTGCTAATTATTACGAGTTCGAGTCCCCGCCCAAAACTCATTATAACACTGCAAATACTCCGATCCTGTGGGCCATGATGTCTGTGAAGTTTGCAGGAGTGACATGGCAGACATTGGCGCAGTCATATGAATCGTGGAATGCAATGAACGAGGACTTGGGATGATGTATTATATAACATTATTTTGTTTCCGCCCGCCCTTAGCGTTTCATTGTAGGGCCGTCTGCATACCATCGGATAGATTAAAACACAAGTCAATTTGCTACAGCAATATGGAGAAATAGGGATTTCGCTCGTAAATTTCTACAGGGTTTTTCCATGCGATTTTTTATTGAAAAAAAGTATGTAAGAATGTGGCATATATTTTGCGTGTGTGTACAGTATATAATGCAATATTAAGCCTAAACGTTCACGTCTCCGTGATTATTTAGATATTAAATGTAAAGTAAGAACGTTTGGAAGGTGAAGAAAGCATAAACTTGGACGTCGTGCAGATGACGTCAGTTGTATATATCACGCGTGCCAACTGAAATTGTTGGAACGAGAAATCCCTTATACTAGGTGGATAAGGGAATCATATCACTTAAAATAAAGATAATGGAAATTTGTCAATTAAAATAAAGGGATAAAGGTCTGGGCAAAGATTTTTCCCCAAGCTGAAAAAGTATAGGCTCGTAAATGTCACTCAAAAACAACGTGCCGTTTCTGATTGATTACGCACTAGTTGTAACATCTATATGAACTATATGAAGTTAACCAATGAAAAAACTGCTGCCACACGAACAGTATAGTAGCTTCCTTCACAATCTTTATTTTATATATATATATATATGTGTGTGTGTGTATGTATATATATGTGTATATACATATATGTGTGTATATATATATATATGTATATACATATATATATGTGTGTGTGTGTGTGTGTATATATAATTTTCAGACTACTCAAATTCTTGATGTATATCATGTGTGTTCTTATGTATGTGTGGTACAGTTGCATTTGTGGCTGACATTCCCATTCTTATTTTGTTTAATTTTGTTTTACATAGAATTGTAACACCGCCTCAATCACATCTCCATTGTTATTAATGTCCACTAAATATGTTTTTTTCTCAGCAGAATGTCTCAGTCAAGTAAAGTGTTTGACAAATATTTTTCTCCCAAAACTATTAATTGTAATCTGTGCACTTGCAGTTGTCAAAGAAATTACAAAGGATTCCAAAATCGGAGCATGCAGACAGGAGACCTTTTGGTCCATATCTAGGTTGGATGCGGAAAAAATCATAATAAATGAATAGATAAAAACTAAAATGTAAATAAGACATATGAACGCATAGGCATAGTTGAATAATAAACAGGTAAATAGAAAATAATAAGTTGACATATAATTAAAAATAAATGAGAAACAGACAAATGATAACTAAATAAAAACAAATAAAATGAAATAGAGGAGAGTTAAAGTTTCACTCAACCAATGATTTTCTTATGTGGCTTATGTGTTTCTGGTGAGATATGTGTTGTACTGATTGATTGTGTACATCATTTTGTGTTGTTGTTGATAATAGACCTGTTTTGCAATGCGCATTACTCGATATAATGCTCCCCACAGGTCCCCCAAGGTCGTTGGGGAGGAGATGTAGCCATAATTTAATATATTACTTGAAAACTACGCATTTGTGAAGGGAATGATGTGCACCATCAATCAATACACAACATATCTCACCAGAAAGACATAGCCACATCAGAAATCATTCCAGAATCTTGCTTAGGTGTTTATCTTAATGATTCTTAAAGCTTCGAATTGAATTACATAACACTGCCTATGCAGGAAGTTTATTCCATTCATTAACTACATGGCAAAGTTGTTTCTACCCACTTCCAAATTTAATCAATTTTCGGATAGTTTGAGACCATTGTTTCTTGTCAGATTCTCATTCAATGTGAAAATTTTGTCACTTTAGATGTCAATTCCCTTTAGAATTTAAAAACCTGTATCAAGTCACCTCTGAGTCTACGCTTTTTTAGGGAAAACAGATTCATATGTTTTAGTTGATTTTTGTATGATTTATTTTTGATATTTGGAATCAGTTTTGTGGCTCGCCGTTGTACTTTTTCCAGTCTGTCAATGTCTTTAATGAGATTCGGTGACCATACGGAAAAAGCATATTTTAGTCACGCAAAAATGTTTCCTTCTGAATCCATTCTGGCTATCATTTATCAAACGGTTACTTTCTAAATGATGTTAGATAGCATCTCTGATAATAATTTCCATTAATTTTCCTATGATTGAAGTCGGACTTATAGGCCAATAGTTATTTGGTTTCATTTTGTCACCTTTTTTTAATATGGGAGTAACGTTAGTTAGCTTCCATTCTCTTGGGACATATCCGGATATGATGGATTTCTTGAAAATAATTATTTAATGGAACAACAATCTTATTTTTAATTTCCTTTAAGATTCTTGGATGCCAACCGTCAGGCCCAGGAGTTGTATTAACTTTGAGTTTCTCTATACACCTTTTAATTTTTTCTTTTGTTATATTTACCGTAGTGAGTATGTTTACCCTAGACTTTTAACAGGTTTCAGTTTGGAGTTAACTTTGTACAGAACCACACGTGTGTGTATATAAATGTATATATATGGAGGGAAATTTATATACCCTAAGTAGCTGTCCCATTGGACAAGTAGTTTGCGCATGGAATTGTGAGATTAAGTCAAGGTTTGAGTCCTGGTGAGGGAAGTCGTTTAGTAGCATGACGTGTGTTAACTTATGTCAAGCATTTCTTACCCATCCTTAAGTATGATTTTGGTTATAAATAATCAGTAATTCAGGAGAGTACCTCATAAGGACTTAAACTGAGATATTACATAATATTTTTTTGATATTTGGCTAGTGATTTTCAGATAGTTGAACAGTACTACATGAGATCACCCTTACTCCTTTTACTGACTGCGCAGTGAATGAAGTTTTCTGTAGGTCATTATTTGCCCATTATTAGTATGGTAAAGGAGCAATGATTGTTGGGTCCTATCTCCTATACTCTAAAAAATGCAAACTCTTCAGTACTCCTTACAATAGGAGGTAAGGAGTACCTCAGGTAAAATTACATTTATCCTACCACGCCTGAAGTTCATGGGTTTGAACTTGATTATATCCTTGATTTCTAGTTATATTTAGATTTGAACTCTTGTATTGTCTGAGCTTAAGCAATATCACTCCTAAAGTATTCTAGATATGCATTTATATGGAAAAAAAAAATTCTGCACATCCTTTAGACATGTCTTTAATTTGCTCCCATAACCTTTTACAAAGGCGGAGCATGCCGACAGGAGACCTTTTGATCCATATCTAGGTCGGATGCGAAAAAAAAATCATAATGATAAAATAATAAATAAAAATTATGATAATGTAAATAACAAATAAAATACATAAATAAATGCATAGGTATAGTTAAACAATAAACAAAGAGGTAAATAGTAAATAATAATAAATTGACATATAACTAATAATAAATAAAAATCAGACAGACAAATGATAACAAAACAAAAACAAATAATATAAGATAAATTATAATCATTACAGCATCTTACTTAGGTATTTATCTAAATGATTCTTAAAGCTTCGAATTGAACTACATTGCACTACCTGTGCAGGAAGTTTATTCCATTCATTAACTACACGGTTGGCAAAGTTGTTTCTACCTACTTCCAAATTAAATCTATTTCCGGACAGTTTGAGACCATTGTTTCTTGTCTGATTCTCATTCAATGTAAAAATTTGGTCACTTTTGATGTGGTCAATTCCCTTTAGAATTTTAAAAACCTGTATCAAGTCAACTCTGAGTCTACGCTTTTTTAGAGAAAACAGATTCATATGTTTTAGTCGATTTGATTTCGTATGATTTATTTTTGATATTTGGAATCAGTTTTGTGGCTCGCCGTTGTACTCTTTCCAATCTGTCAATGTCTTTAATGAGATTCGGTGACCATACGGAAACAGCATATTCCAAATGTGGACGAACTAACAATTTATATAGCTTGTTAATGAGTGATGGACTTTTGACATCAAAAGATCGCGCAATCAGTCCTAGAATCTTATTTGCTTTCTCAGAGGCTGAAATACACTGCTTGGATGATTTGAGGTCATTACTGATAATTACGCCGAGATCTTTTTCACTATCCGCTTTATTTAACGAATTTCCAAATAACTTGTAATCGTACTTACTGTTATTTTTACCTATGTGCATTACCTTGCATTTACTTGTGTTAAATTTCATTAGCCACTTCTCAGACCATTGCTGTAATTGATCTAAATCTTCTTGAATATCTAATTGGTTTGAGTGATCATTTGCCACTCCGCACAGTTTTGTATCATCAGCAAATTTTGAAACAGTAGATTTTTGTCCATGGTCTATATCATTTATATATACTATGAATAGAAGTGGCCCAAGAACGGAACCCTGAGGAACTCCACTTGCAACACTTTTCCATCCAGAAGTTTTCCCATTTAAAACAACTCTCTGTTTTCGACCCTTCAACCAATTACTAGTCCAACCCAATAGGCTACCACCTATTCCATGCAAAGCTAATTTAGTAAGTAGTCTTTCGTGTGGGACGGTATCAAAAGCTTTTGCAAAGTCTAGATATACTAAATCTATATTGTTTCTTTTGTCATAATTCAAGATAACTTGTGTTGTAGAATTCGAGTAAGTTAGTCACGCAAGAACGTTTTCGTCTGAAACCATGCTGGCTATCATTTATCAAACGGTTACTTTCTAAATTATGTTCCATAGCCTATCCCCAACTGAATGCTGTAATCGTATCACCTCTTTCTCTTCGATCTTTCAAAGTTGGCATACCCAGTGCTTTTAGTCTCTCCCCTAATGTACCTGTCTGGCTGCTGCCCTTTGCATTCTCTCGGTCTTGCTTATATTCTTTCCGCAATCTGGGAACCATACCATAGATGCATATTCCAGTCTTGGACGGATCAGGGTTTCGATTTCCCTCATATTTTCATCCATATAGTGAAATGCCACTTTGATCTTTTGCAGTAGTCTGCATATCTCGCAATGTTGTTGATTATCTATCAGGTGCCAGACATATTAACACTGAAATCTTTCTCTTGCTTTTGTAAATAATCTTCCCAAGGAGCAGATTATTTTACTTTATTTTCTTTTGTATATATATTGTATGCAAAACCAGTGTCTAGACCTTTTTGCAATTGTTTATGTCCCCATTTCTTCTCATGATTTTTTAAATAGTCAGTAAAATGTTGGCATAGCTTCTCCCTTCCATCATGCCAATGACAGACAAGAAACATTTGTGGAAGCACTGAACCTTGTGGTACTCTGCACAGCACTGCATTCCATATTGACATATCTTTAACTAATGTCCTCGCTTTCTCCATTTCTTCTCGTGATTTTTGCATCATCTGCAAACATATTGGCATAGCTTGTCCCTTCCATCATGCCAATAACAGACAAGAAACGTTGGTGCAAGCGCTGAACCCTGTGGTACTCTGCTAGTCACTGCATTCCATATTGACATATCCTTAACTACTGTCCTTGCTTTCTCTCCTTCCCTCAAATCTCTCACTATGTTAAGCGAGTCCTGTTTGTGTTTCCACCCACAAGTCTTTGGCACATGTTTGTTCACTCCTAGGTTGTTAATGTCGAGTAAATTTTCCCTTTTCCTCCCTGTGGTATTCATGAATTCCTACCAGTTTGCTTCTTCAAAGGATCTTTTCAACCCTAAGTAATTGCTTTCCTTAAACTGAGTCTCCCATATCTGTGTGATTCATTCCTTCACTTTATTTCCTCATCCATCCTGCTATTGCATGGTCACTTTTTCCCTATGGGGCAAAGGAAGTTCAATGAACTGATAATGTGTATTCTCCATTGTTATATTTAACATGGTATTTCCCGCCAGGAAACTGCTTTGCTGCCTGCTTTCTATTCCTCCCAATTAACCTCACTGCAATTAAGATATCCAATAAACATTTTTCTTTTGGAAAAGACTGTATGCATTAAGATTTAATGATATTCTGCTTCATTCCAATTTCTTGTCTTGGGGGGGTTACATGTGCCACCATGAAGTCTTTTATTCTGCCCTCTAGTGCAAAATTTTAGGTGAATTGCTTCAGTGTTGCCGTTACTCAGATTCGCTTCTTCCACCTTAGTCACTTCCCTCCACAAACATTACCCCTCCACCCAATTTATCTTTGTCACTTCCCTATAGTCCCAACTGTAGGTCAACATTTCTTTGGATTTTGTTTCCACAGACACAAAAAATGAAGGCTCTATCTTCAACCTAGTCAATAGTAAACCATCAACATTGGCATATACTACTCCATTTGATTTTTTTTTTTTTTTTTTTTTTTTTTTTTTTTTTTTTTTTTTTTTTTTTTTTTTTTTTTTTTTTTTTTTTTTTTTTTTTTTTTCCTTTTCTGTACTCCCATAATTTTTGTTTTAGTTTCTTGTGTTTGTATTTGGTGTGGGTGATTATAAATTTACCCCAATACGATGACGCCTACGTAGGCGTCATGAGGAACGCATATACAAGGATGCGGGAGTCTGCGTCTCACTATTTTGTAGTTGAATCACCCTCATATTCTGTGAACTGGTATGACCAAGTTTTCTGTGGTTCTTAATATTAAGAGTGAAAGAGAACAAGTAATACAGCTGTAACTACAAATTTTATAATGCTAGTATTGGGATGCATCTTCGGATCATCGTACATCAGACAGCTGATGCTAAAGCGAGAATTTGACTCCTATTGAAGAGGTTAATGTTATGACCCCATTAAAGAGAGCCCACATGCACTCTTGTTGCTTAATTTTATTCTTATCAGTTCTCTCCTTCAGTTTCATATATTGACTTACCTGAAAGAGAGCATTTCTTCATTCATTTGATTATTTCCCATTTCTATCCCTAGGTTTAAGTGTTTAATTTATTCAGGTATTCGTCTTTTACAGATATCAAGATCTATCGCCTCGGACCTTAAGGAGAAGGCTTGCCAAGAGTACACTGTGCCCTATGGAGAAATTGAGGGACTGGATATCCTAAAGTTGGAGATGAGGACGGATCACAAGGATGACAAACACAAAGTACAAAAGCTGTCACTCGGACATCCAAGCAACCGACCCACAAAGGTCATCCTTCTTGTGGGGGCCACTGGAACAGGCAAGACGACTCTAATCAATGCAATGGTCAACTACATCTTTGGGGTGGACTTCAGAGACAACTTCCGGTTTATTCTCATCGACGACAAGGATTCTCCCAAGAGGTCCCAGGCCGAGAGCCAGACAGACTTCATCACTGCCTACATTTTCCATCACCAGCCGGGGATGCCCTTTGATTACAGCTATGTCCTGATAGACAGCCCGGGGTTCGGGGACACCCGCGGGATCCAGCGAGATCGGGATATGATGCGACAGCTACAGACCTTCCTGGAGGAGGACTACGGCATCGATCAGGTCGATGGCATCGGCTTTGTCACGCCTTCGTCTGCTGCAAGACTAACGCAAACGCAGAGGTACGTCTTCGACGGCCTCTCCTCAATGTTTGGGAAGAATGTGAAGAGCAACATCTACGTTATGGCCACCTTTGCTGATGCCAAGAATCCACCAGTCCTGGAGGCCCTTAAGGAAGCTAAAGTGGAATACGAGGGCTTCTACAAGTTCAACAACAGTGCCGTGTATGCCGACAACAATGTCCACGGGTCGGATTCCGACGAAGACTCTGATTCTGATGACGAAGATTCTGGCTACATCAGCAAACTTTTCTGGGAAATGGGCATTCGTAGTATGAACAACTTCTTCATCAAGCTGGGAAAAACGTCCCCAGTCAGTCTTCAAATGACCAAAGACGTTCTGGAAGAGAGGAATCGGCTGCAGATGTGCGTTGTGGGTCTTCAAAACCAGATTCATCTGGGTTTGGGCAAATTGGCTAACCTGGAGCAGGAGAGGGACATGATGGCGCGTCTCGATGACGACATGACTGGCAGCAAGGACTATGAGGAGGAGATCGAAGTCCCCAAAATACACAAGATTGACTTAAGTAAGAGAGAACACGTCACGAACTGCATCAAGTGTAACATGACGTGCCACTACCCTTGTTACATCCCAGAAGACAGTAACAAGATGAACTGTGCGGCCATGAGAGACGGCTCTTGTACTGTCTGCCCCTCCAATTGTCACTGGGATGTTCACAAGAACATGGGATTTCGCTTTGAGACAACTTATGTGAAAGAGAAGAGGACCGTCCAAGAACTCCTGGACCGCTACGAGAAAGCCAAGTCTGGGAAGCAGAGCAAACAACAAGTAATCGCTGCCATCGAAACCGACATGGAAAACCTAGGGAAGAAACTCCTCCAGCTCATACGAGACGCTCAACAACATGTGGAGAAGTTGGAGGCCATTGCCCTCAAACCCAACCCGCTGTCCACGAAGGAGTACATCGACCTCATGATCGAGTCTGAGAAGTTGCAGAAGAAGTCCAAATGGGAAAAGAGGGTGGAAATGTTGACACATCTTAAAGAGGAAGTCGGGGTGCTCCAAGGACTTCGAGGAAAAGGTGCGGCCGCATCTGGTTCAGGGGAAGGGCTTATTCGCTTCTTCAAAGATCTCATGCACAATTAGCCATGTGGCAAATTCCATATCGAGTAATATTGTATACACGCCACCAACTCTGAGAACCCATGCACCAGCTGCATTTGTAGACTGCATAGAAGTGTTGATATGGTCTCGGTAGTGTTGGAGACGACCTTATCTGGGATTGAAGCTCACCGAAATTGAAATTCAAGTTCTGCAGAATGATTGGTCAAGTTGAAGGCATTTGTTTTGGAGAGCTTTGGACGACTAAGGTTGAAAATTTTTGTAAACGTAAACACATTAGGACATGGGAAGGTGGATCTGATAACACTGTTTTAGTGATACGACTTGTAACGTTGCTGAGTTCAATCATATCAAAATATTTTGAAAAATGTAATTGAAGTAACGCCATGAGTGCTACAAAAATGTTTATGTGTATAATCCGTACTCGCAGTCTCGTTGCTGTTCATCCAGGGAACAAAGTGTGTAGTTGGTGTGCAGTTCAGTTTCAGAATTGGTTGGGAAGTGTGTCTGATGGTGATCACTTTCGAAGGTTATCAAAAGTGGGCAGCCCTTACTATGCCAACTGTTTTCAATAGGCTGTGACACGCTTGGTGTGAGTAAAGATTGTGCTGTTCACTTTGAAAGAAAAAAATAAATAAAACGGGGAGAAAGAGAGAACACAAAAGAGGCCTGTCTCTAATGTCGGCCGCAGTGACTTTGATGCTGAGTTGGCCCAGCCTACAAGCCAGCATGTCTTTTACAGAGCATGTAAAATTTCAGTGGGTCCAATTGTTAGGATTATATAATATCAACATTGTAATCTTTGTTGTCAATTGTGATTGCTTTCACCGCCAAAACTAACCATTATTATCAACCTGATCCAGTCACCATTGTGAAGAAAGTGGTAGAATGTTAATTTGTCTTGTGTAAATTTTGGTAGAATGTTAGTTTGTCTTGTGTAAATTTTATAAAAAAAAAAAAATCTTTGGGCCTGTTTAGACAATATGTATTATACTATGTGATATGATTTATCAAAGATATAGGTTTATAAGAATTCTTGTATTATTGACCCCTCACCCAAGAAAAAAGGTATAAATCTAATTTCTTTATGAAGAATATGGTACAAGAAGGACGTGCTAATATGAAATTGGTAAAAGAAGAGGAAGAAACGATTGAGGTGATGAATGGATTATCTAAGAGATTGTGAATGCTGGCATGATAGGACAGCAACCAACACTGGTCCCCAGCCTGACAGATAATAAACCATAATTATGCGAAAAGACCAAAAGCACTGGGTACTTTAAAGACCTAAGAGAAAGAGGAGCTATGACATTAGTCAGGTTACAAAAGAGGATAGGTTGTATAGACAGAAGCACTGGGTACAGTAAAGACCTAAGAGAAAGAGGAGCTATGACATTACAAAAGAGGATAGGTTGTATAGACAAGTGATTTGATTATGGATGAAAGGGTTAGAAGTCATGAGAACAATTTTAAAAAGGCCAATTGTCTAAAGTATATGAAGATATGCAGTTTTCTATACAGATACATAAATAATATGGGGGGGGGGTCAAATAGCCCCTAGTGGAACAATACATGAATTCAAGTCTAGATATGATGACTGAAATTAAAGGATATAGTAAGTTGGAACTACATAAAGTTGCGGATAGGTATGGTAAAAAATGGAGAATAGACATTTAGTGCAGCGGTGAAGGACCACAATTTGTCAGGATTATGCACTTCACAAAAACATGAAATTTGGTACAGTTGTGGTCCATGGTATCTATATTAATTCTAAGATAGGTAACCAATGCTATCACCATGTCATAGTCGCCATCTTTGATTTTAGTTGGCCTCTCAAAATATGAGATTTGCAATAACTTTGCTCATAGGTATAAAGGCATGATCTTAGTGTCCTAACACATTTCAGTACATTGGAATGTATTAAATAAAGCATGCATTTTACCAAAATTAACCATGAATAACTGGAATTAGTTTCTGAAATTAAAGGAAAAAATACACAAAACAATATCATGCATTGGTAATACCAGAGCTAGGAGCAGGCAACGTTCCTGTTTTCTAAAAGGGAGATAAATCGTCTATATACAACTACAGGCCAATCTGACATCAGTTATAGGTGAAATGCTTGAATCCATAATAGCTAATAGAATCAGATCATATCGAGAGAGATTTTGATTTGTGACTCACAGCATGGTATCTCCAAGGGTAAGTCGTGTGTGATTAATCTGCTGACTTTTTACACTAAAGTATACAAGGTGTCGGATTACAATGATATTTACGATGTTATTGTACTTGACTTTAGCAAAGCGTTCAACAAGGTACCCCACCAGAGACTAAATAAAGTCAAAGCCCATGGCATAGCAGGAAAAATGTTTGAATGGATTAGAGCTTCGATCAGTGACAGAAAACAGTGGGTCACCATAAATGGTGTAAAATCCAAATGGGGAGTGTTTCTAGTGGAGTTCCCCAGGGTTCGGTTTTAGGTCCCTTATTGCTCATTATTTACATAAACGACTTGGACAATGGGGTTAATAGTGATGTTAGTCATTTTGGGGACGACTCTAAAATAGGACGCCTAATTAGGTCAGGAGAAGACGCCGAGATTCTGCAGGAAGATCTTAACATATTATTCACATGGTCGGTGAAATGGCAAATGTACTTCAATATCTCAAAGTGCAGCGAGTTAAACGTAGGGCTACACAACCCCGAAAGCAGATATAGCTTAGATAACACGTTTTTAGAGAAAAGTGAGTGCGAGGGAGTTCTAATGAGTCCCGACCTTAATCCAGGAAACCGTACATTAGAGCCAGTAATAAAGCTAACAGATCATTAGGTTTCATTGCTAGGACGGTTACGGTTAGACCCATGCTTGACTATGCGGTACAGTTTTGGTCTTCGTCCTATAGAATGGACATCGATTCACTAGAATCAGTACAGAGGAGAATGACCAAATTGATACATGAGCTCAGAAATTTATCTTACGAGGAGAGGCTTAGGCACTTTAACTTACGCTCTCTGGAAAGACGCAGAGTGCGGGAGTGATCTAATAGAGGTGTTGAAGTGGATTAAAGGCTTTAACAAGGACGCAAACAAGGTAATCATATTAAGACAACAGAGCAGGACTTGTTACAGTAATGAATTTAAATTGGACACATTTATATTTAAGATGGAAATGGGTGAGAACTTGTTTAGTAATAGGATGGTCAACGAATGCAATAAACTTAGTAACCATGTAGTAGTGAGCTCTGAAACTATCGGTTGTTTCAAGAAACGGTTAGACAACTATGGATGGAGATGACAGGTGGTAATGGGCATGGAAGTGCCAAGTGTAGGCCTTATTGTCTCTTGTAGTCTCCTTCATTTTTATGTTAACTTAATCTATATCCTTTATTTCCAATGATCACATTTAGATTTGCATTGTTTGAGCTTGGGCTATATCACCTAAGCTATATAGAGCTTGGGCTATATCACCACATATTAATGCATATATATGGAAAACAGTATTTCTGCACATCTTTTAGGCATGTGGTCTTAATTTACTTCCATCATTTCTTAAAATCCTCCCATCTTTAATCAGATCTCTTCTGTCAGTGCAATATATCCCCATTAATGACCTGAACACTATAATCATATCACCTCTTTCCCTTCGCTCCTTCAAAGTTGACAGACCTACTGCTTTTAGTCTCTCCTCGTATGATTTATCTTCTAGGCTGTGGATCAGTTTGGTTGCTGCCCTTTGTATTCTCTCGATCTTCCTTACATCTTTCATTCCGTGTGGGGACTATACTACTGACGTATTCCAGTTTTAAACGAATCGGGGTCTCGTTGAGTTTTTTTCATCATCCCTTCATCCATATAGTGTAGGGACGGGCAACCTTTTCGGAGTGAGGGCCAGATGAGACTTTTGGATGGAGGCCACGAGCCGGAGTGAAAAACGAAATCCCCAGAATTACTCTATTTTGTACAATACATTGAATACAATGAAAAAATTATACAAGAATTGCATTGAACACCCTACAAATCTATGAGACTGCTGGTGCTCTTTGTCATAAAGAAGTATTTCCATGTCTGGCTCGATAGTTGAGGTAGACAACAGAAGAATGTCATTGAGGTGGCGGTCTGAGAGTTGGGAGCGAAGGTGAGACTTCGCTTACTTCATTTTGGAGAAGAGCTGTTCGCAACAGTAGGTGCTGCCGAACATGGCCACAATACATTAAACATGCGCAATGTATTTTTGAAATTTGTTAGAAGGGAGGACGGTGTCGCGGAAGAAGGACAACGGAGAAGAGGTGCGGAACTTCGTCTTCATTTCATCGGTGCACTACAACTCCACCAACTCCATCTGCAGGGAGGCAGGGGCATCTTCCACGGGGAATTCAAAGGGAGCAGTGAAAAGCTTCAAGTCCGCAGCCAGCACCCTGATTCCTGCAAAACGGGAAGCAAATTCCTCACGCAGAGAGGTGACGACACTAACGCAAGTGTCCAGGTCCACGTCGTGAGGGGCGCAAGCAGCAAGGCGAGGAAAATGCACAAACTGACCAGAAGCCAACTGAGCCTTCCACAAGCGCAGCTTAACCTCGAAGGCAGTGATATGCGCGTACATGATCTGTCACGAGAATATCTTTGCCATGCAGCATCATGTTGAGGGCGCTCACGTGCGCCGCGATGTCGGTGAGCAGGGCCAGGCGAGCTACACCGCGGATCAGAGAATTGATCAGCGTAGGGAAGGTTCTTCTGACGTAGGAAGATTCAAATCTCCTGCTGTAGGTCGCACGAACGAGACAGCATGGCCCCACGACTCAGCCAGCGTACCTCACTGAAGTAGAGCAGGTCGTTGTAGTGCACGTTCACCTCGCCCGTCAGTACCTGGAACTGATGGTGGTTAAGGCTGCTGGAGAGGATGGATTTAATGACCTTTACCACGACAGACATGGCATCAACGAGGTTGGCAGACATGGCGCACAGGGACTCTTGGTGGATGATGCAGCGCATCATGTTATTGGCCTGAGTGTACCCGGCGGCTTCACAGTGGCGCACTAGCAGTGAAGCGGCGCCCTTCTTCTCCCCACCCATCGCCGGGGCATCGTCGGTCGTCACGCATACAAGACGGGAGAGGTCCAGGGAGTGCTGATCAACATGGCGTCGCAGAAGTCTTGCCCAGTGGGGTGCCGCGCAGCGGGACAAGCTGGAGTAATTCCTCACACACCTGGAGGTCAGTGGTAACGCCGCGGATGAAAACGGCCAGCTGGGCCGTGTCCTTTGTGTCGGTGCTCTCATCCAGAGTGAGGGAAAGGGCGACTAAGTTCGAGCTGCGTGTTTTGAGTGAGTCGTGCACGTTGTCCGACATATCCTCGATGCGGCGACGAACGGTGCGGGACAGACGGAGTCCGCTACAGCGAGGAGGCATTCCTTGATGAAGTCCCCTTCCGCGAATGACTTCATTCGGCGTGCAAATATGCGGGAGACTTAATAACTGGCGCGCGTCGCCTTTCGGCCTCAGTATTCTGCTTGCGGAAGAGCGAAGTTTGTTTCTACAGGTTGCCTGATAGTCTAACGATGGCGTCCCTTCCTCTCGGCGGCAAGCAGCGGCGCAAAGTTTGACGATCGGTGCTCTGTCTCCCGTTGGCGGCGCACGTTGTACTCTTTTAGGACAGCCACAGTCTTCAAGCATATGAGGCACTGGACCTGTCCAAAGCACTCGATGAAGAAGTACTTCTCCCACTCAGGGTTGAAGGTCCAATGCTCGAGGTCCACTTTTCTCTTTTTAACACGCTGGGCCACAGACATGATGAACTGAAAAGGAAGAAAATGAGGTATATCAATAATGAATAAGCGAAATAATGGTGCATTGATTGTAAACGTAAGTCATCTAATTTAAATATAATTAATTAGTAGCTACATAATTTTAGTAGTTGTAATTGATTTTTTATAATAACTGTAATTGATCTGTACTGACCAAAAGGCTTACGTACCTTGTATCTATCTGAAAGTCTAGCGGACACTGACCGCTAGTGTCTGACTCTGGCTGCTCTGGCAGTGGTAGGATCATAGACCGTGCAGCGATGGGCATAGTTGCCAAAACAGTATCTGCTAGCGGATGTTGTTTGGCAAATTTTAATTACACGATTGTCCGACCTGAACGAACTGGAGACACCACACAGAGGGTTTGTGAAAATTTGAGTTGACAAATGACGACTTGAACTGGATTTGAAGCTTGAATTCGTTGATACACGGTTGACGAGTGATGAATATGGCAGTTGACTTTGAACTCGATTTGAAGAATGGAATTTGACGATTGCTGACGACAGAATATTCTCAAGAACAATAATGTTGAAAGTTGACTTTATATATCCAACATTTCCAACAACTGCCGAATGTTTTTTTTTTCTCGAACCTTCCATCTCTTCCAGTGAAGCCAGTTTGATATGTCAGACAAGACAATCATGGTTAATAAATAGAGTTAATTTGTTGACTGTATTTAATCAAATATTCAAATTCTAACATTTCATATTCAAATAAATTTGTTTGCAAATTTAAAATTCCCCATTAAAAGTTTAGCATAATTTAGCATAATTTAGTGTAAACTTTAGCTTTTCTAGTACTTCTCTAATCTGATCTAGCTTAAATTTGTACATACTACTACTACTACTCCATATTATTACAGTTTTCATGTTTTATTTTCGTACATCTACTACTATTACTACTACTACTGCTACTACTACTACTATTACTACTGTTACGAACGAAATATAAAGTAATTCAATAATCAAATGTATTTATTTGAAAACATTATTTACTGAATTTTTTCTCTCCTTTTGCTGGGAGTTCCGTGGGCCGGATTCCAATAATAATGCCTAGCAGGGTGGCGGGCCGGAGGTTGCCCCCCCCCCCCTTTTATAGTGGAACGTTATTTTAATAGTGTGCAGCAGTCTGTATGTCTCTGCCACAATCCTGCTGATATGTATGTCCGTTCACAGGTTCACAGGCTCAGCGGTTACATAGCGTGGACCACGTCGTCTGAGAACGTACAGCATACAGCCTACTCCGATCACAACAGAATGGTTGAATAGATAGATAGACTTTATTTGGCAAGGGACCAATATACATGAAGTGCAGATAATGACAAGAACACATAGTTCGAAATAGTAGTTGCAAATTGCCGGGGATAACACAAAAAGCATGTACGCTTATTTCCATCGTGATCCTCATTAGATTGTTATTCTACACTAAGTCACACAGACAACATACGTATGGGGTTAAGGAGACCAGAGACAATCATGAGTAATGCCAGTCAGTACACATATGACACATAAACATTGCTATATTTTTGCTAATATTACTAAAATGTTCGTAACACATAGGATATTGAGACCAAAAATTGAGCACTATCACAATAAGGAACATTGCATAAGCAAAGGAACAGCAAAATAATGTTAAATTGTAACAAAACAGTATGATTGAGTACTATATGAGAGTAGTACCATTAATGATATACTACAGTATTCTACAGCTGTATCAACATGTTGTTATAGTGAATGCTACATTGCAGCTAGGGTCACCTATTAATTAATTATAAAATTTTATCTGAATCTCAGGACGGAGGGGGCACTTTGTATGAGCACTAGGAAGACATTATAACCTGAAGCACCAGAAGTAGGGTACAGGGGACCGGTACTCGTATGAGTAAAACAACAAGGAGAACGAGGATAAAGTCCAATTACCTCATTGCCTGGTGCCCTGATTCACCAGGCTTGTATTATGGTAAAATCATAACTGTTCTAGGACCCCACTTGAAGTATATGACTAGCAAAACGAAGGTGGAAACCAATTTGTAACATCAAACATTGTTATACTAAACTAAACTTCTGAAGGACAAAAACAAAAAAGGGGGGGAGAGGGAAGTCAGAACAGTTATGAGTGAACGCAGATTTGGATGGTATTACATAAAAATTGGGAATAAATCCCGACAGAGTAATTTTTTAAAGTAAATTAGATATTATCACAAATTAATATAGACATTAGTGTTTACGGCCTCAGGTAATTTAGTGGATTGATAGCTGTATAATTCGCATTAAGATTAAAAATACAGCAATTAAACATATCAAGCTGTAAGAAATCTGTGTTATAAAATGAAAAGAATGCATAACAAATTATACAAATCTACTTTTCCAATTAGATAGAGTGGCCTATCATTTTTATTTATATATACGAAAACATTATATAAAAAAAATCTGTAAGAGGCTCGACGCCATGAGACCAAGTATAGTTGACTCTAAGGAATGTCGAGTTGCCGATATATCATTTTCATTATTAATCTTTTTATTGACCTCTTGGTGACTTCTACGTTTTGAGTATTGTTGCAGGTATTTTACCCACCTCTAATTTCCATGTATTGTGCAACATTTTCACATCAGTTAAGATGAAGTTGTACCTCCCAACCTTTGGCAACGAGAGGTCAAAGTTCACTAGGCGTTCGGAGCGACGTCGAATCCCTGGTCACGCAGTCCAGGACAAGAGTTGATACCAAGCAGAACGTGATTGGGAAGTGATATGAAATTTACCCCAATCCCAGACCTCATATAAACCCAATAGTGTGAAGTGTAAGTGCGACAAACGGTGTAACCAATGGGAGGGGACGCGTTCTGTGAGAGAGCCAGTCTCCCCTCAACGCATACCTTCACAAAGACACATGATGCTTTGTGGTGTCATTGTAATTTTCAGGGTTCAATGAGTCCCTGCCGATCTCAGGTATGTAGTTTTAAGCTTTCAATGTAAATGCTTTAATTCACACAAAGTACCCCAGAATTAACTTGGTGGGGCGGTCACCTAAATTAGCCTACAGATGGAGTCAGCATCACATGTTAAAATTTGTCGGAAG
The DNA here is from genome assembly GCF_046742065.1 of Oratosquilla oratoria. Lineage (NCBI taxonomy): Eukaryota > Metazoa > Arthropoda > Malacostraca > Stomatopoda > Squillidae > Oratosquilla > Oratosquilla oratoria. Next base: position 49,222,506 of record NC_134798.1, read on the forward strand.
TCATAATATTCTCCACATATTATACCGAATAATGTATTCAACCGTTCTGTAGATAGATGAATATTTTTCCTACACAGTGTTTGCATTAATGTATTTATTGTTTTGTTTATCTAATTACTTCTTTATTCTATGAAAGACTTCGGGGCCAACGCCTTTGTGGCGACTTGTGAGTGACGTCATATCCTGTTTGACGTATTGTACAGCTCTAGATTTTGATTGGCTAAACGGTGTGTGGCCTAACCAATCATGATCACGTTGGGAAGAAAGACATGACGTACTGTCGTTGTATGGAGCGAAAAACGTATTGGGGAATACGTATCTCCCCTGCAAAAGGTTAAGCTGTAGTGGACGAGAATCTCCGATACGAAGCAGAGTGACAAAGGAATTCGCTTTGCCTTCAATTGAGTTACTTGCTAAACTTCGCAAACACAATGCCGGTAAGTATTTATAATTCATTAGTAACGCTAATCTAACGCTGTGATACAATATATTTCATTATTACGTGTAGTACGGTAACAATAGACCAACATGGTGAAAATTCTGCATCATGCAACCGAAAGGTAACAATATTCTTAAAGTATTTAGAATTTTGTCTGAGATGACCAGCTTTTCTGTACTTGGGAGAGGTTGTAAAGGAGTGATTGGATAGTGTTTGAGAAAAGTAACGTTACTATATTCGTAGAGAAAAGGAGTGGAAAAGTATGTCCCAAGACAAAAACAAGAAAAAGAGTATGTAAAGTGCTGGTACAACAAAAGTTGTAGAGAGTTAAAAGACAAAAGAGATAAAATTGGCCAAATAGAAGAAAGACAAAAGACCTGAAAAATGGAAAATATATACTAGGTATAGAAGTGAATATGTGCAAGCGTGCAGAGAGGAAAAGAGAAAAAATGAAAAAGATGTCATAGAAAAATATAAAGATCAACCAAAACTATTCTACAGATTTGTAAACAACAAACTGAAAAACAAACAAGATTTGGAGAAATTAAGACAAGAAGTTGAATACACAGAGGAAGTAGAAATGGCGGAAATTATGAACAAGCATTTTAAATCAGTGTTTACGAGGGAGAACATACAACCTGAAGATATCGAATGGAAAGAGAAAGTCCCCCTATGACAGAAATAGAAGTAACAAAGAATGAAATAATGAAACACTCGAGTAATCTTGATGTCAGAAAATCGCATGGACCAGATGAAATAGCAAACTGGATTCTGTAAGAATGCAGGAATAAACTGGCCGACAAAATACATAGCATTATAAACAGTTCTTTGAAAGAAGGAAAAGTTCCAAAAGATTGGATAAAAGCAAATATAGTACCTACATATAAAGGGGGAAATAAAGAAGACCCTACCAACTATAGACCAGTCTCTCTAACAAGTACAATAGCAAAAATTTGTGAAAGAATTGTCAAAAGTAGATGGGTAAAATATTTAGAAAAAAAAAAAACCGTGCTAAATCCAAGGCAATTTGGATTCAGACAAGGACGGTCATGCGTCACCAATTTAGTATGTTTCTATTCAAGGCTGATAGATATAATACAAGAAAGAGATGGATGGGCTGATTGTGCATTTCTAGACCTAAAAAAAGCTTTTGGCAAAGTACCACATAAGAAGTTGCTTAAGAAATTAGAAACCGAAGGAGGAATACAGGGCAAACTGCTTAAATGGATGGAAGACTTTTTGCGAGAAAGAAAAATGAGAGTAGTGATAAGAGACAAACACTCAAATTGGGATGAAGTAATAAGTGGTGTTCCACAAGGAACAGTTCTGGCCCCAATAATGTTTGCTATACTTATTAATGATATGGATGAAGAAATTGAGCTTCTTTGCAGATGATGTAAAACTATTAAAAAAAGTGAACACGGAAGAAGATTGTGAGTCACTACAGAGTGATCAAAATAAAGTATGGGAATGGAGTAGGAAGTGGGAGATGGAGTTCAACACTAAAAGTGTAGTATGATGGAATTTGGAAAAAGCAAAAACAGAATAACAGGATCATATAAATTGGGAGAAGGAATAAAAAAAGTAGAAAATGAGAAGGACCTGGGAGTCATTGTTATGAATAATATGTCACCTGAGAAACATATAAATAAGATTTCTGATGAAACTTATAATTTAATAAGAACAATCAAAGTGGCATTTACATGCTTGGATGAAGAAATGGTGAAGAAAATCCTAATCACTCTGATAAGACCAAGATTGGAATATGCAACAACGATGTGGTCACCAAGTACAAAAAAATGTATAAAAAATTGAAAGAATACAAAGAGCAATTACAAAATTGGCACCAACACTCTCAAAACTATCATATGAAGAGAGACTAGCCGAATTTGAGCTACAGACACTAGAGCAGGGGTGCTCAAACTTTTTCTCGTTAGTACCCCCTGAGTTATAAGATCATCTTCCCGAACCCCCAACAATCTGACAATGAGGAGAATGGTAATTTATTGACTAACTCACACACACACACACACACACACACACACACACACACACACACACACACACACACACACACACACACACACACACTTCAACGAATGGACGGCTTAGAAGACGTTCTGAAGAAAAGTGAAGTCTGTGGATCCCAACGCAAAGAGAAGTGCCTAGTGTTTTTGCAGGGTGGGGGGGAAATTGCTCGTGGAGTAGTAGGAACGTAGGGAAAGAGGAAAAGGGGAGGGATTACTGAGGGAAATGGAAGGAAATGAGGAGGGAGTAGACTTTGACCAGCCAGACAAGCGGAAGGTAAACAAAAGACTTAGCGAGGATCAAATGTCTAATAAAAATGTAAAGATTAGAAGTATAGAGAGGAGCAATACAGAAGAAAGTGACGAGAATATGTTCCAGGGATTTAAAGAGGGTGGGGGGGACACAACCCCCCCCCCCCGACTGATAAGACTAGAGGAGAGAGTTGATAAGGTGATCGAGGACTTGGAGCGTAAGTTAGGTAACGTAGACTCCATCTTCCAAAGAATTGAAAGGTTGGAACAACTAGAGAAGGCTAACAGAAACTTAACTGAAGAAATAGAGGACCTAAAAAGACAGTTAGGAAATGTAAAGGAGGAGAATGAGAAATTGAAGAAGAATAGTAATGAAAACAGAGAGAAAATAGCTACAGAAGTTAAAAATTGGAGAATAACTCAAGAAGGGAATAAGGTTTCATTCACTGACATAGTCAAACAGCAATTGAAAGAACATAATGAAGACTCAGTTATTAAAGTGATGAGACAGAAGGAGAATATAGTAAGAGAATTAGCTGACAAAAAGAAATGTATAATTATATTAGGAATGGAAGAGAAACATAACCCAGATAGAACTGCAAGAATCAAGGAGGAAAATGAAAGAGTAAGCAGTTTATTAAAATTAGTCCAGGAAGATGAACCAGAAATTATAAAGGAAATTGAGGAAAAATTCAGACTCGGAAAATATAGTACAGATAAGACCAGACCAATTAAGATTAAATTCAGGTCACAAACAACAGCAGAGAAAATTCTATCCAAGACAGGGAAACTAGCAACAAATGATCAATATAAAAAGGTATGGATAAAAAGAGAAATGAATAAGGAGGAAAGAGAGGCAGAAAAGCAGAAAAGAATTGAAGCTAAGGCAAAAAACGAGGAAAGAACGGAGTCAGAGAAAGAGAGATTCTATTGGAGAGTAGTGAACATGAAAATAAAGCAGTTCGACATACTAAAGAAAAACATAAGGGAAACAGAGAATACAATGGAAGTGGCAGAAAACTAAGAGTGTCTTACACAAATATAGATGGATTGATAACAGGATTGAATGAACTGAATGATTATTTGAAAGAAAAAGAACCGGACATAATGGGAATTGTAGAAACAAAATTAAAAGGCCCACTACCACCCAACAGTGTAGGACATGATACATACAATTATTGGATTAGAAACAGAGAGAAAAAACAAGGGGATGGAGTTATGTTCCTGACTAAGAAGGATATAAACGTGAAAGGTGTCATATATGGAAAGAATACAGTAGAGATGATTATGATAGAAGTGGAAGACCGAGATAAGAAGAGCAGAAAATTTGTGATCAATTATGTGCCTCCGAAAACAGCCTCATGGGAGGAGAGTGAACATAAAAGTATGTTAGAGGACACAAAGATAGCATTAACTAAAATAATGGAAGACGGAGGAAGAATAGTTATGATGGGCGACTTTAATTGCAAAGAAATCTGCTGGGAAGAAATGACAGTAAAGAGTGGTGATGACTCATGGGGAAATGCTCTACTTGAGATGATTACTGACCATTCAATGACACAATGGATACAAGAGAACACTAGGTATAGAAATGAAGAAGAACCATCGAGGCTAGACTTAATAATTACATCTGAACCTAGAATAGTGGACAAGATTGAATATAAAACACCAATAGGTAAAAGTGACCACATATTGATTGAACTGGAACTTAATGAAGAAAAATATATGAAAAGAAATGAACAATATAGAAAAGGAAGAATGATGTATGAAAAAACAAACTTTGATAAAATAAGAGAATTCTTCCAACAAGAAAACTGGGAAGAAATATACAAAGAAGAAACAACAGTGGAAGAGAAATGGAATATTTTGACAAAAATTTACAAAAAAGGAGTGGAAAAGTATGTCCCAAGACAAAAACAAGAAAAAGAATATGTAAAATGCTGGTACAACAAAAGTTGTAGGGAGTTAAAGGACAAAAGAGACAAAGCCTGGAACAGATGGAAAAAAGACAGAAGACCTGAAAAATGGAAAATATATACTGGTTATAGAAATGAATATGTACAAAAGTGCAGAGAGGAAAAAAGAAAATATGAAAAAGATGTTATAGAAAAGTGTAAAGATCAACCAAAACTATTCTACAGATTTGTAAACAATAAACTGAAAAACAAACAAGACTTAGAGAAATTAAGACAAAGAGGAGTTGAATACACTGAGGAAATGGAAATGGCAGAAATTATGAACAAACATTTTAAATCAGTGTTTACAAGGGAAAATATACAACCTGAAGAGATTGAGTGGAAGGAAAAAGTCCCCCCTATGGAAGAAATAGAAGTAACAAAGAATGAAATATTGACACACTTGGGTAATTTTGATGTCAGAAAATCGCATGGGCCAGATGAAATAGCAAACTGGATTCTGAAAGAATGCAGGAATGAACTGGCAGACAAAATACATAGCATAATAAGCAGTTCCTTAAAAGAAGGAAAAGTTCCAGAAGATTGGAAAAAAGCAAATATAGTACCTATATATAAAGGAGGAAATAAAGAAGAACCTACCAACTATAGACCAGTCTCTCTAACAAGTACAATAGCAAAAATATGTGAAAGAATTATCAAAAGTAGATGGGTAAAATACTTGGAAAAAAACAACGTACTAAATCCAAGGCAATTTGGATTCAGACAAGGACGATCATGCGTCACCAATTTAATATGTTTCTATTCAAGGCTAATAGATATAATACAAGAAAGAGATGGATGGGCTGATTGTGCATTTCTAGACCTAAAAAAAGCTTTTGACAAAGTACCACATAAGAAGTTGCTTAAGAAATTAGAATATGAAGGAGGAATACAAGGTAAATTGCTAAATTGGATGGAAGACTTTTTGCAAGAAAGAAAAATGAGAGTAGTGATAAGAGATCAGCACTCAAAATGGAATGAAGTAATAAGTGGTGTCCCGCAGGGAACAGTTCTGGCCCCAATAATGTTTGCTATATATATTAATGATATGGATGAAGGAATTGAAAGCTATATGAGCTTCTTTGCAGATGATGCAAAATTACTGAAAAGAGTGAAAACTGAAGAAGATTGTGAATCACTACAGAGAGATCTAAATAAAGTACAAGAATGGAGTAGGAAGTGGGAGATGGAGTTCAATACAAAAAAGTGTAGTATAATGGAATTTGGAAAAAGCAAAAACAGAATAACAGGATCATATAATTTGGGAAAAGAAGGAATAAAAAAAGTAGAAAATGAGAAGGACCTGGGAGTCATTGTTATGAATAATATGTCACCTGAGAAACATATAAATAAGATTTTTGGAGAAACTTATAATTTAATAAGAACAATCAAAGTGGCATTTACATACCTGGATGAAGAAATGGTGAGGAAAATCCTAATCACCCTGATAAGACCAAGATTGGAATATGCAGCAACGATATGGTCACCAAGTACAAAAAAATGTATAAAAAAACTTGAAAGAATACAAAGAGCAATTACAAAACTGGCACCAACACTCTCAAAACTATCATATGAAGAGAGACTACAAAAACTTAAACTACAGACACTAGAGCAAAGAAGAGAGAGAGGAGATTTGATAGCTATTTACAGAATCATGAAAGGCATAGAAATTACTGATAGAGAGAATCTGATAAAATGGGATGACAGAAATACAAGAGGACACGGAAAGAAAATAAAAAAAGACAGCTATAGAAGAGATTTTAAAAAGAACAGCTTTCCTCACAGAGCAATAGACAGTTGGAACAAGTTAGATGAGAAAGTGGTGTGTGCAAAAACAATACATGAATTTAAAAATAGTTTAGATAAAATGAGATATGAAGACGGGACCTCACGAGCATAGCTCCCCTTCCCGTAAAATACAACTAGGTAAATACAACTAGGTAAATACATCAGATTCAACTATTGGTAATCAACAATGTTAATTTAGAAACCAGCGTAGAACAGTGAGATTGAAGGAACACACACGGTTAGCACGGAATTTCATAATCCACAACTACCACTATTTAAAATACGTTTTTCGTCAGCCATCTAAGTATCCCTAGAAATCTTCTTGTGAACCCCTGGGGGTTCGCGAACCCTAGTTTGAGTACCTCTGCACTAGAGCAAAGAAGAGAGAGAGGAGATTTGATAGTTGTTTAGAGAATCATGAAAGGCCTAGAAATGATTGATAGAGAGGATCTAATAAAATGGGATGATAGAAATACAAGAGGACACGGAAAGACAATCAAGAAAGACAGCTATAGAAGAGATCTGAAAAAGAACAGCTTTCCTCACAGAGTAATAGACAGTTGGAACAAGTTAGATGAGAAAGTAGTGTGTGCAAAAACAATACATGAATTTAAAAATAGTTTAGATAAAATGAGATATGAAGACGGAACACCACCAGCATAGGTCCCCTTCCCGTAAAATACAATTAGGTAAATACACACACACGCGCGCGCGCGACTCGGTAGCGCGGTTGGTAGAGTCCCCGACTGTCACTACGGCGGTCCAGGTTCGAATCCTGCCCAGGGCTGAAATAATTTCAGTATCGCTGCGCTGTGAGTCGTTACTCCAACTCTCGTGGGTGGGGAGTTGGCTGTGTATGTGCATGTAAGGTCACGGCATTACCCATAGATCGGTCATACGAGCTCTGAGCTCTCCTCTGGGAAGGAAATAGCTATCGTTCACGGGTCCAACACGTGATCCAAAGACCAAGGTGAATACACACACACACACACACACACACACACACTTTCAACGAACGGACGGCTTGACGAACGCTCTGAAGAAAAGTGCAGATTGTGGATACCAACGCAAAGAGAAGTGCCTTTTTGTGTTTGCAGGGGGGGGGGGGAAATTGCTCGTGAGGCAGTAGGTAAGTAGGAAAAGAGGAGAAGGGGAGGGATTGCTGGGGAAATGGAAGGAAATGAGGATGTGGAGGACTTGGCCCAGGCAGACGGGCGTAAGGTCAACATGAAACGACCACCGGATGACGAAATGGCAAATAAAAATGTAAAGATTAGAAGTATAGAGAGGAGAAATACAGTAGAAAGTGACGAGAATATGTTCCAGGGATTTAAAGAGGGTGGGTGGGACACAACCCCCCCCCCCCCCGACTGATAAGACTAGAGGAGAGAGTTGATAAGGTGATCGAGGACTTGGAACGTAAGTTAGGTAAGGTAGACTCCATCTTCCAGAGAATTGAAAGATTGGAACAACTAGAGAAGGCTAACAGAAACTTAACTGAAGAAGTAGAGGACCTAAAAAGACAGTTAGGAAATGTAAAGGAGGAGAATGAGAAATTGAAGAAGAATAGTAATGAAAACAGTGAGAAAATAGCTACAGAAGCTAAAAATTGGAGAATAACTCAAGAAGGGAATAAGGTTTCATTCACTGACATAGTCAAACAGCAATTGAAAGAACATAATGAAGACTCAGTTATTAAAGTGATGAGACAGAAGGAGAATATAGTAAGAGAATTAGCTGACAAAAAGAAATGTATAATTATATTAGGAATGGAAGAGAAACATAACCCAGATAGAACCGCAAGAATCAAGGAGGAAAATGAAAGGGTAAGCAGTTTATTAAAATTAGTCCAGGAAGATGAACCAGAAATTATAAAGGAAATTGAGGAAAAATTCAGACTCGGAAAATATAGTACAGATAAGACCAGACCAATTAAGATTAAATTCAGGTCACAAACAACGGCAGAGAAAATTCTATCCAAGACAGGGAAACTAGCAACAAATGATCAATATAAAAAGGTATGGATAAAAAGAGAAATGAATAAGGAGGAAAGAGAGGCAGAAAAGCAGAAAAGAATTGAAGCTAAGGCAAAAAACGAGGAAAGAACGGAGTCAGAGAAAGAGAGATTCTATTGGAGAGTAGTGAACATGAAAATAAAGCAGTTCGACATACTAAAGAAAAACATAAGGGAAACAGAGAACACAATGGAAGTGGCAGAAAACTAAGAGTGTCTTACACAAATATAGATGGATTGATAACAGGATTGAATGAACTGAATGATTATTTGAAAGAAAAAGAACCGGACATAATGGGAATTGTAGAAACAAAATTAAAAGGCCCACTACCACCCAACAGTGTAGGACATGATACATACAATTATTGGATTAGAAACAGAGAGAAAAAACAAGGGGGTGGAGTTATGTTCCTGACAAAGAAGGATATAAACGTGAAAGGTGTCATATATGGAAAGAATACAGTAGAGATGATTATGATAGAAGTGGAAGACCGAGATAAGAAGAGCAGAAAATTTGTGATCAATTATGTGCCTCCGAAAACAGCCTCATGGGAGGAGAGTGAACATAAAAGTATGTTAGAGGACACAAAGATAGCATTAACTAAAATAATGGAAGACGGAGGAAGAATAGTTATGATGGGCGACTTTAATTGCAAAGAAATCTGCTGGGAAGAAATGACAGTAAAGAGTGGTGATGACTCATGGGGAAATGCTCTACTTGAGATGATTACTGACCATTCAATGACACAATGGATACAAGAGAACACTAGGTATAGAAATGAAGAAGAACCATCGAGGCTAGACTTAATAATTACAACTGAACCTAGAATAGTGGGCAAGATTGAATATAAAATACCAATAGGTAAAAGTGACCACATATTGATTGAACTGGAACTTAATGAAGAAAAATATATGAAAAGAAATGAACAATATAGAAAAGGAAGAATGATGTATGAAAAAACAAACTTTGATAAAATAAGAGAATTCTTCCAACAAGAAAACTGGGAAGAAATATACAAAGAAGAAACATCAGTGGAAGAGAAATGGAATATTTTGACAAAAATTTACAAAGGAGTGGAAAAGTATGTCCCAAGACAAAAACAAGAAAAAGAATATGTAAAATGCTGGTACAACAAAAGTTGTAGGGAGTTAAAAGACAAAAGAGACAAAGCCTGGACCGGATGGAAAAAAGACAGAAGACCTGAAAAATGGAAAATATATACTGGTTATAGAAATGAATATGTACAAAAGTGCAGAGAGGAAAAAAGAAAATATGAAAAAGATGTTATAGAAAAGTGTAAAGATCAACCAAAACTATTCTACAGATTTGTAAACAATAAACTGAAAAACAAACAAGACTTGGAGAAATTAAGACAAGGAGGAGTTGAATACACTGAGGAAATGGAAATGGCAGAAATTATGAACAAACATTTTAAATCAGTGTTTACAAGGGAAAATATACAACCTGAAGAGATTGAGTGGAAGGAAAAAGTCCCCCCTATGGAAGAAATAGAAGTAACGAAGAATGAAATATTGACACACTTGGGTAATTTTGATGTCAGAAAATCGCATGGGCCAGATGAAATAGCAAACTGGATTCTGAAAGAATGTAGGAATGAACTGGCAGACAAAATACATAGCATAATAAGCAGTTCCTTAAAAGAAGGAAAAGTTCCAGAAGATTGGAAAAAAGCAAATATAGTACCTATATATAAAGGAGGAAATAAAGAAGAACCTACCAACTATAGACCAGTCTCTCTAACAAGTACAATAGCAAAAATATGTGAAAGAATGATCAAAAGTAGATGGGTAAAATACTTGGAAAAAAAACAACGTACTAAATCCAAGGCAATTTGGATTCAGACAAGGACGATCATGCGTCACCAATTTAATATGTTTCTATTCAAGACTAATAGATATAATACAAGAAAGAGATGGATGGGCTGATTGTGCATTTCTAGACCTAAAAAAAGCTTTTGACAAAGTACCACATAAGAAGTTGCTTAAGAAATTAGAATATGAAGGAGGAATACAAGGTAAATTGCTAAATTGGATGGAAGACTTTTTGCAAGAAAGAAAAATGAGAGTAGTGATAAGAGATCAGCACTCAAAATGGAATGAAGTAATAAGCGGTGTCCCGCAGGGAACAGTTCTGGCCCCAATAATGTTTGCTATATATATTAATGATATGGATGAAGGAATTGAAAGCTATATGAGCTTCTTTGCAGATGATGCAAAATTACTGAAAAGAGTGAAAACTGAAGAGGATTGTGAATCACTACAGAGAGATCTAAATAAAGTACAAGAATGGAGTAGGAAGTGGGAGATGGAGTTCAATACAAAAAAGTGTAGTATATAATGGAATTTGGAAAAAGCAAAAACAGAATAACAGGATCATATAATTTGGGAGAAGAAGGAATAAAAAGAGTAGAAAATGAGAGGGACCTGGGAGTCATTGTTATGAATAATATGTCACCTGAGAAACATATAAATAAGATTTTTGGAGAAACTTATAATTTAATAAGAACAATCAAAGTGGCATTTACATACCTGGATGAAGAAATGGTGAGGAAAATCCTAATCACCCTGATAAGACCAAGATTGGAATATGCAGCAACGATATGGTCACCAAGTACAAAAAAATGTATAAAAAAACTTGAAAGAATACAAAGAGCAATTACTAAACTGGCACCAACACTCTCAAAACTATCATATGAAGAGAGACTACAAAAACTTAAACTACAGACACTAGAGCAAAGAAGAGAGAGAGGAGATTTGATAGCTATTTACAGAATCATGAAAGGCATAGAAATTACTGATAGAGAGAATCTGATAAAATGGGATGACAGAAATACAAGAGGACACGGAAAGAAAATAAAAAAAGACAACTATAGAAGAGATTTGAAAAAGAACAGCTTTCCTCACAGAGCAATAGACAGTTGGAACAAGTTAGATGAGAAAGTGGTGTGTGCAAAAACAATACATGAATTTAAAAATAGTTTAGATAAAATGAGATATGAAGACGGGACCTCACGAGCATAGCTCCCCTTCCCGTAAAATACAACTAGGTAAATACAACTAGGTAAATACACACACACACACACACACACACACACACACACACACACACACACACACACACACACATATATATATATATATATATATATATATATGTATATATATATATATATATATATATATGTTCATCTTTTCATCCATATAATGAAACGCCACTTCTATCCTTGCAGTAGTCCATATTTCTCTCTCACAATCTTGTTGATATGTCTGTTAGGTAGCAGACATATCAACACTGAAATTTTTCCCCTTCTGCTTTTGTAAAGGTTTCATTTCCCAAGGAGTATTTTCTTTATTTATTTTATTACCATTATAGTTGTTTTATTTATAAAACTTGGTTTTCCATTCTTGGTTTCATGCAAAAATAGTGTCTAGATCTTTTCGCAATAGTCTACCGTCCCAATTTCTTCTCATGAATTTTGCATCATTTGCAAACATGTTGGCATAGCTTGTTCTATCCATCATGCCAATGACGTAGACAAGAGACATGGGTGCAAACACTGAACCTTGTGGTACTCTGCTCATCACTGCTCTCCATCTTGATATATCCTTTACTACTGTCCTGTTTTTTTTTTTCATTCTAGTAGATTGTTTCTATTTTTATCCAATCTAGTAGTTTGCCTTTCTTTTCATCCATTCTAGTAGTTTGCCGCTCAGTCCTCCAACATGCTACAGTTTCCAATTAGTCGACTGTGAGGTACTTTCTCAAATGCCTTCTCTATGTCGATGTACACACAATCCACCCATCTCTCTCCAGATTTAAAACCAGACTGACTGTCAGAATGTTCATCTTTTCAAGATATTTGGTGTATCGATCTTTCACGATCCTTTCACATAATTTCACTTGTGCTGGTGTCTCCTCATTTCTACCTTTGTGAATAGGCACCACATTTACCCTTTTCCAACCAGGCGGCAATATGAGTGATCCTAGGAGGTTGACTACTTCCCTCAATTCCACATTTATGTCTTCTAAAAAAAATTTCCTCCTCCCATCATTCTCCAAAAAAAGTATTTTCTTTTGTGAAGACCAATTGGAAACTTTCATTATTTCTGCCTAAACTGAGGCTTCTTAATAAAAATCACAACCCACTATTAATTTGGTGATTACTTCCGTGTCTTAAATTGGCTACAAACCTGTAAAACAGTTTCGGATCATCTTTGCATTCATCTACCACGCTTCTTTCAATTTTCCCCTTTCCTCCCAGCGAATTCTTGTATAGTCATTTCTAGATTGTTTTGTATTTTTTTCTATTGCTCCTTGTCCTTCCTGTCCCCCAAGCCACATCCATGGCATTTTTTTTTTTTTTTTTTTTTTTTTTTTTTTTTTTTTTTTAAATATTTCACCTTATGTGAAACGAGTCCTCTTGCGCTTCCTCCCACTAGTCTTTGGCACATGTTTGTTCACTCCTTGGTTGTAAATGTCTAGAAAGATTTCCCATTTCCTCCTTCCCGTGGTGTTCCTGAATTCATCCCAGTTTGCTTCTTCAAAGGATCTTTTCAACCCTAAGTAATCTGCTTTCCTTAAACTGAGTCTCCCTTGTCTGTGTGATTCATTCTTTGGCTTTATTTCCTAATCCTCCTGCTGAAACTTGGTTGTTACATGGTCACTTTTCCCTATGGGGCAAAGGTAGTTCAGTGAGCTGATAATGACTGGCTCTTTGCTTAATAACACGTTTAATCTTGTGGGAATGTCATCTTTTACCTGGGTCACTTCCATTACCCATTGGGTCATTGTATTTTCCATTGCTATACTTCTCAGGAAACTGATTTGCAGTTTGCTTCCTATCCCCCCCCAGTTTACATCACTGCAATTAAAATCTCAAATAAGGACTACATTGCTACTTTGTTAAATGTTTTTCTTTAGGAAAAGGGCTGTATCCAATCAAATTTAATGATATTCTGATTCATTCCAATTTCTTGTCTTGGGGGATACATATGCCACCATGAAGACTCTTATTCTGCCCTCTAGTGCAAAATTTTAGGTGAATTGCTTCAGTGTTGCCTTTACTAAGATTAGCTTCTTCCACCTCAGTCACTTCTCTCCACAAACATTACCCCTTCACCCACGTTATCTTTCCTTTCTCTTCCCCAAGAGGTGTATCTATTATTCCCCAACCGTAGGTCAAATTTTTTTGGGAGTTTGTTTCCACTAGTTACAAAAAATGAATGTCCGTATATCCTTATGTAGTTATTAATTTTCAACCTAGCCTATAGTAAACCAACAACATTAGCATATGCTACTCCAAGTTTCCTTTTATAGATATTTTTTCTTCCTCTTCCGTCTTCCCATTATTTTTGGTTTTGACTTCTTGTTGGGTTCGTATTCGGTGTGGGGGGGAATGATAAAAAAAAAAATCCTTAAAGAGAGAGCAACTCCCCATAAGCTTTGTTTCTCGCTCTCCCTTTTCAACTACTAATTTTGTAAAAGAAAAAAAAATTGTATATATGTATGTCTAAATTGTATTTCATATTGTTGAATAAACCTTAACTAACTAACTAAAATGTTGTGACCCCCTGAAAGAGAGCCCACCTGTACCTTATTCTTGTGGCTTAATTTTATTCTTTCCAGTTCTCTTCTTCAGTTTCACATGTTAACTGACCTGAAAGAGAGTATTTCTTCATTCATTTGCTTCTTTCCAGTTCTTTCCCTAGTTTCAAGTGTTTAATTTATTCAGGTATTCATCGTCTTTTATAGGTATCAAGGTCTATCGCCTCAGGCCTGAAGGAGAGGGTTTGCCAAGAGTACACTGTGCCCTATGGAGAAATTGAGGGACTGGATATCCTAAAGCTGGAGCTGAGGACGGATCACAGGGACGACAAACACCAAGTACAAAAGCTGTCACTCGGACATCCAAGCAACCGACCCACAAAGGTCATCCTTCTTGTGGGGGCCACTGGAACAGGCAAGACGACTCTAATCAATGCAATGGTCAACTACATCTTCGGGGTGGACTTCAGAGACAACTTCCGGTTTATTCTCATCGACGACAAGGATTCTCCCAAGAGGTCCCAGGCCGAGAGCCAGACGGACTTCATCACTGCCTACATTTTCCATCACCAGCCGGGGATGCCCTTCGATTACAGCTACGTCCTGATCGACAGCCCGGGGTTCGGGGACACCCGCGGGATCCAGCGAGATCGGGAAATGATGCGACAGCTACAGAGCTTCCTGGAGGAGGACTACGGCATTGATCAGGTCGATGGCATCGGCTTCGTCACGCCTTCGTCTGCTGCAAGACTAACGCAAACGCAGAGGTACGTCTTCGACGGCCTCTCCTCAATGTTCGGGAAGAATGTGAAGAACAACATCTACGTTATGGCCACCTTTGCTGATGCCAAGAATCCCCCAGTCCTGGAGGCCCTTAAGGAAGCCAATGTGGAATACGAGGGCTTCTACAAGTTCAACAACAGCGCCGTGTATGCCGACAACAAGGTCCACGAGTCGGATTCCGACGAAGACTCTGATTCTGACGACGAAAATTCTGGCTACATCAGCAAACTTTTCTGGGAAATGGGCATTCGGAGTATGGACAAATTCTTCACCAAGCTGGGAAAAACGTACCCAGTCAGTCTTCAAATGACCAAGGACGTTCTGGAAGAGAGGAGTCGGCTGCAGATGTGCGTTGTGGGTCTTCAGAACCAGATTCATCTGGGTTTGGGCAAATTGGCTAACCTGGAGCAGGAGAGGGACATGATGGCGCGTCTCGATGACGACATGACTGGCAGCAAGGACTATGAGGAGGAGATCGAAGTCCCCAAAATAAACAAGATTGACTTAAATAAGAGAGAATACGTCACGAACTGCATCAAGTGTAACATGACGTGCCATTACCCTTGTTACATCCCAGAAGACAGTGACAAGATGAACTGTTGGGCTATGAATGGCGGCTCTTGTCGTATCTGCCCCTCCAATTGTCACTGGGATGTTCACAAGAACATGGGATTTCGCTTTGAGACGACTTATGTGAAAGAGAAGAGGACTGTCCAGGAACTCCTGGACCGCTACGAGAAAGCCAAGTCTGGGAAGCAGAGCAAACAACAAGTAATCGCCACCATCGAAGCGGACATGGAAAACCTAGGGAAGAAACTCCTCCAGCTCATACGAGACGCTCAACAACACGTGGAGATGTTGGAGGCCATTGCCCTCAAACCCAACCCGCTGTCCACGAAGGAGTACATCGACCTTATGATCGAGTCTGAGAAGTTGCAGAAGAAGCCCAAATGGGAAAAGAGGGTGGGAATGTTGACACATCTTAGAGAGGAAGCCGGGGTGCTACAAGGACTTCGAGGAAAAGGTGCAACCTCATCTGGTACAGGAGAAAGGCTTCTTCGCTTCTTCAAAGATCTCATGCACAAGTAGCCATGTGGCAGATTCCATATCGAGTCATGTTGTGTACTCGCCACCTCGGAGAACCCATGCACTAGCTGCATGTATTGACTGTATAGAAGTATTGATATGGTCTCATAAACATATTAGGACATGGGAAAGTTGATCTGATGACACAGTGATGTGACTTGCAATGTTGCCTTGAGTTCAATTTTATCAAAATATTTCGAAAATGTAATCGAAGTAACGCCATGCGTGTTACGAAGATGTTAATGTGTATAACCCATACTCGTCGTCTCATTGCTGTTCATCCTGGGAATAAAGTGCTGTAGCTGGATTTAACTAGACATTCCAGTTCAATTTCAGAATGGGTTGGGAAGTGTATTGCTGTCTGATGATGAACACTTTCGAAGGTTATCAAAAGTGGGGAGTCCTTACTATGGCAACTGTTTTCAGTAGGCTGTGACACACCTGGTGTGAATAAAGATTGTGCTGTTCATTTGAAAAGAGGGAGAGAGAGAACAAAAGAAGCCTCTGTCTCTAATGTCGGCCGCAGTGACTTTGGTGCTGAGTCGGCCCAGCCTACAAGCCTACTAATAATATCTCCTAGAAAGAGTATGTCAAATTTCAATGGGCCCAATTGTTAGGATTATATACGAGCAACATTGTAATCTTTATTGTTGTCAATTGTGATTGCTTTCAACCCCAATCTAACCATTGCTATCAACCTGATCCAGTCATCATTGTGAAGGAAATAATCGGATGTAAGTTTGTCATGTGTAAATTCAATCAAAAATTTTTTTAGGGGGCCTGCTTCGACAGCATGTAATATACCATGTAATATAATTTATCAAAGATATATAATATGTTTATAACATTTTTGTATTATTGGCCTCCACCCAAGAAATAACGTATAAATCTATTTTGTTTATGAAGAACATATTTCAAGAAGGACGTGGTAGAATATTATGAAATTGGGATAAGAAGAAGAGGAAACAAGCGAGGCTATGAATGACTTATCGAACAGATTTGGAATGCTGTGGCGTGATAGGGCAGCAACCAAACTGGTCCCCAGCCTGATAGATAAACCTTTATGCGGAGAGACTAAAAGCACTGGGTATACCAACTTAAAAGACCAAAGAGAAAGAGGAGATATAATGAGTCGTCGGATTTCAAAAGAGGATAGGTTGTATAGACAGAATTTGTCAGGATTGTGCACCTGGTGACAAAAACAATGGAAATTGGTACACTTATGGTCCATGGTATCTATATTGATTCTGATATAGGTAACCAGTGCTATCACCATGCCATGGTCGCCATCTTAGATTTTAAGTTGGCCTCTCAAAATATCTGAGATTTGCAATGTCTTGGCTCATAGGTGACATAAAGGCATGATCCTAGTGTCCTGACACATTTCAGTACACTGGAATGTATTTTTTAAATTAAAAAATAATACACGACATAGAATCATAGCATGCATTTTACCAGAATGGGCCATGTATAACTGGAATTAGTTCCTGAGGTTAAAAGAAAATACACTAAACAATAACATGCATTGGTAATACCAGAACTAGGAGCAGGCAACGTTCCTGTTTTCTAAAAGGGAGATAAATCGTCTACATGCAACTACAGGCCAATCTGTTTGACATCAGTTAGTAAAATGCTTGAATCAATAATAGCTAATAGAATCAGAGATCGCATCGAGAGAGATAATTTGATTCGTGACTCGCATCATGGTTTCTCCAAGGGTAAGTCACGTGTGATTAATCTATTTTTTTACACTAAAGTATACAAGGCGTCGGATTACAATGATATTTACGATGTTATTTAACTTGACTTTAGCAAAGCGTTCGACAAGGTGCCCCACCAGAGACTAGATAAAGTCAAAGCCCATGGCATAGCAGGAAAAATGTTTGAATGGATTAGAGCTTGGATCAGTGACAGAAAACAGCGGGTCACCATAAATGGTGTAAAATCCAAATGGGGAGTGTTTCTAGTGGAGTTCCCCAGGGTTCGGTTTTAGGTCCCTTATTGCTCATTATTTACATAAATGACTTGGACAATGGAATTAATAGTGTTGTTAGTAATTTTGGGGATAACACTAAAATAGGACGCCTAATTAGGTCAGGAGAAGACGCCGAGATTCTGCAGGAAGATCTTAACATATTGTTCACATGGTCGGTGAAATGGCAAATGGACTTCAATATCTCAAAGTGCAGCGTGTTAAACGTAGGGCTACACAACCCCGAAAGCAGATATAGCTTAGATAACACGTTTTTAGAGAAAAGTGTGTGCGAGGGAGTTCTAGTGAGTCCTGTCCTTAAATCCAGGAAACAGTACATTAGAGCCAGTAATAAAGCTTACAGAGCATTAGGTTTCATTGCTAGGACGGTTACGGTTAGACCCATGCTTGACTATGCGGTACAGTTTTGGTCTTCGTCCTATAGAATGGACATCGATTCACTAGAATCAGTACAGAGGAGAATGACCAAAATGATACATGGGCTCAGAAATTTATCTTACGAGGAGAGGCTTAGGCACTTTAACTTACGCTCTCTGGAAAGATGCAGAGTGCGGGGGTGATCTAATAGAGGTGTTCAAGTGGATTAAAGGCTTTAACAAGGACGCAAACAAGGCAATCATATTAAGACAACAGGACAGGACTTGTTGCATTAATGAATTTAAATTGGACAAATTTATATTTAAGAAGGAAATGGGTAAGAACTTGTTTAGTAATAGGATGGTCAACGAATGCAATAAACTTAGTAACCATGTAGTGAGTTCTGAAACTATCGGTTGTTTCAAGAAACGGTTTGACAGCTTTATGGATGGAGATGACAGGTGGTAATGGACATGGAAGTGCCTAGTACACTAATATATGGAATAGCTTAGAAGGTGATACAGCCTAAACTCTTATAAAGTAAGAGCTTGGGCTATATTGCCTCCTAAGCTATTCCACATATTAATGCATCTATATGGAAAACGTTATTTCTGCACATTTTTCAGACTTGTGGTCTTATTCTACTCCCATTATTTCTTAAAACCTTCCCATCTTTAATCGGGAGATCTCTTCTGTCAGTGCAATCTATTCCCACTAGTGACCTTGTAACATTACGTGAATGTTACTTGCGCTTAGGTGCCGAGGGAGTGAAGGAGACTCCGGTGAGTTTGGTTGCTTTATTCTGGTTAGTGCAAGTGTCGACTTAGACTGGGTCGACGCGGGCAGGGCACGGAGCCCTGCCCTAAACCACAAAAGTGACCGCGAGCCTCGGTCGGGCACTGCTGGGTACAAGTACTGAAAGGAACTGGCCTGGGACACCAAACTTAGCATCTTTATATAGGCCTCATGCGTACGTTAAAGTAGCACACGACCCATCCTGACCGAAACATGGCTCGGCAGGGCTTAGGTTGTGCTTTCAAGAGGATACAAATGCATGTAGTACAGGCGTACTATAGACTTAACTTACACACAATTAATATAAGGCCGAAGGCCAGCTACTTCTACACAGTCTATCCATTCCTGGTCCATCCTATTTCTGCGCGGCGATGCTATAAGCCAAAATACCGCGTCGAAGCACATGTGGGGGGCTTGTCCACCACAACCTGAACACTATGATCAAATCACCTCTTTCCCTTCGCTCCTTCAAAGTTGGCAGACCTACTGCTTTTAGTCTTTCTTTGTATGGTTTATCTTCCAGGTTGTGGACCAGTTTCATTACTGCCCTTTGTATTATCTCGATCTTGCTCATGTCTTTCATTCCGTGTGGGGACTATACTCATAGACGAATCAGGATTTCAATGAGTTTTTTCGTCATCACTTCATCCATGTAAAGGAACGTCACTTTAATGGTGTGCATCAGTCTGTATGTCTCTGCCACAATCCTCCTGATATGTATGTCCATTGACAGGTTGTCTTTTATTTTATCAACACTCCTAAGTTTTTCTGCCCTTATGCTTTTGTAACGGGTTACTTTCCATAGAAGAGTTTAAGAATAGTCTGATTTTATACACTTCTCTCGGGGCTCTAGGGTTGCCAACGCTGTTAAGCTACAATAAAGACATAAAAACTTTATTGATATCTATTTAAGTGACTACAGATCATAATAGATGCCAATATTAAATGCAGTTCAAAATTACATTTCTCTTACCTAAATGAAAATACGAAAACAAGAATGAGAAGACATTTATTTTACCTTCATCAGAGGATTCTAATACTTAAAATTATATTTACCCTGGCTTTTTGCTGCCCTCAGAAAATTTGTATCATCATTGCTGTTTTTAGCAAATTCCAAACAACTATCTTTTATGTTAAAATGTATGAGAAGTTCATTTTTAATTAATTCAACAGAGTATCAATTCCTTTCATCTCACCATTAAACCAAGAACTCTCTCACAATAAGATCATATTCCAGGAATTGATGGTACAAAATAAACTATTTTGAAAACATTGATACATTTAAAGTGCGTAGATTTAAAACTAAAATACCACTTTCAGGTTGTTGTTTTTGAGTTTATGAAGAGTTCAGAGCTTTGGCTAGTGTCGAAGTTTCTTTGAATTAATACCGCTTTATCAAAAAGTTCATCCATCTTCAATTTAAGCTTCCCTTCTAGCTTCAAATGTTCTACTACTTCTACAAATTTCTGAAACTTTGAGAAATGATTGGCCTAAGAAGCTTAGGTTTGATAATTTGCCGAGTGTTGAATTTCATCGAAATCTATTCCGTTTTTCCAAATATCTGTTAATAACATGAAATATTGGCACTACTATTACAACTTTTCTCTCATAGATTTCACTGTTCTTCTGGAATTTACAACAAATTACGGCTCGAGTTTGTGAAGGGTCTCATCATCACATTGTTGTATAAATTCGACATGTCTGTTTTGGTTCTTCGTGAGTTCATTTGATAAGCGGAAGTATTGCCTTTCCAAACGTTCAACGGCACCTCCTTTCTTTCTCTATTGTTTTTCTTTTCTTTTTTCTTGGTGGTAGTTCTCATATTTTGTAACATAGTTTACGAATTTCTGGTTTTTCCCAATATGAGTGCCTTTTCTTTTAATGGAAAATTGAGTTATACATAAAATGAGGCTCTCTGAAGAAAATAGTTTATATGTTTAATTTACACTTCTTATAATCCTAATTTACACTTCGTATAACCTAGCTTTTCTATGATAATCCTTTCCTAGTTGTAATATGAGGACCACAGTGGAAATAAGTCTTTTGACTTTCTGTGCCATCCTCGGATGTACAATTATATATACTATGTATAATATTGAGTCTTATATATATTGTACTTATTGTATGTATGATTGTATCCGAATAAAATTCAATTCAATTCAATTCAATCATCACATCTTGAGAGCAGGAAATTGAACTACCAGTCAAAACGATTTCATAATAAAGGACAAATAGTGTAATTTCAAAGCTAAATAAAGGACAAGGACAAATAGAGCTGAATAAAGGACTGTCCTTTGAAATAAAGGACGGTTGGCAACCCTACGGGACCCCGACGACGTCGTCTGCACCATGCACAGGGTTGCCAGGTGTTGCCAAATTCTTATGGCACTTTTGTAGTTTTGCCATAAAAATGCAAAATTTTGAGAACATCAGGATAATTGATTGGAGAGCACATGATGTTGATCTCAATGACATGAATGCCTTGTGGTGTTATATATGCAATCACACAAATGCCATTAGCTCAACTTGCTTTCGAGATCTTGCAACTTTAGTTTTGTCTGCTTTGTCTTTGCCTATATCAAATGCATTTGTAGAAAGAATGTTCAGCCATGTCACAATTGTGAAAAGTAAATTAAGAAACAAAATTAGCTGTGACCTTTTGAACAGCATTCTGATGATAAAATCTCATTTGATAACAAATAACTCATGTTGCAGAAATCTCAGTGACAGACGACATGCTACAAAACTTTAATGTAAGTATGTATAATAAGCCACAAGATCAAACACAAGAAGAACAGGTAGAAGGAATACTTGACCACTTTGAAATGGATGATGATAATTTTATGCTCTAAAGGTGACTATGTAAAGCAGACAAAGAGGTTATTTCTATAATACATTTTAGTTCAGTGTCTTATGAAATGTTTTGAAAAATTTTGCTACATAATGGAAGGAATCAAACTTTATTTATTTTATATAATATATTTTTGTTAAAATACCAAATAGTATGAGTCAATTTTTGTTCCAGTGTCTTATGCAACATTTTTTTTTTTTTTTTTATAAATTTTGCTGGATAATGGAAGGAACCAAGCTTTATTTTCTATGATATACCTAGATACAATACATGTAGGCCAGTCAATAGAGGAGTAAAAAAGGCGAATAAGGAAAAAAATCAGGGAAAGCTGCAATAAGCTTTAATGTGTTTATAATACCTTACTTAATAACATATCAATTTTGCACCCCTCTACCCCCACGGATTTGGCCGCCATCTTGAAAAAATGGCGACCAAAAACAGTTTTTTCCAAATATCTCACTAGAAACTAATTTTAACGAAAAATGTATCGAAACAAAATTTATTCTACATAAAATTTTCTACAAAAGTTATTTTATTCAATTTTGTGATATACCTCACTGTTTTTGCGCTAAATGTGCGAAAAGATTGTGTTTATCTTTATTTGATACCTACAGTGCACAAAGATCATATAATGATTTCCTTTGTATGCTATACTGAATAAAATATCTAAGTTCCTAACTTGATTATAGTCTTTCTTTTGTTTCAGAACTATTAAAATAGATAGTTAAAGCTTCAGTGAAACCCCAGGCAGTTGTTGGTGCAAAATGTCTTCATTGGGGAAATGTTTAATATGCGATGGACAGCTTTCTGTGGGTGAGACTAGAGAAGTTAAAGAGAAAGAAATAAAGACACTGATTGATTATAGCATTAAGTGGAAAGACGGAAAACATTCTCTGTTAGACGGACTAAAAAGTGTGAAAGTGCATGAAAAATGTAGAAATTGAACAAACACTGATGAGGTCAATGAAGAGTTCTGGTGGACTGACACATGGTAGAGGAATGACAGACTCGATGCTAACCAAATGGGTCCTTGGAATGCCTATAAATCTCAGGGTCACAGAGAAAATTGAGGAATATTGTGATGTTGCTTACAGTACAGGAGAACAGCATGTGGATGCCAGAAAGGCTCGCATCTGAAGAGACAATCAAGATATTCAGCACTTTGCAGACGGGTTCTTATCCCACTCACCATTTCCAGATATTGATAACATTATGTCGATCAGCACAGGAGTAACGGGAGATGTAGAAACCAATCCACATAATGCATATGATGTTGGAATTAACTCAATGTTTAATATGATCGGTAGCAACTTTGGCGCAGTCAAGTTCCAAAGAAAGAAAATGGTCATACCCTTGGGAGCTGCCATGACAGGAATGAAAATAAGAGATGATGTATGTGCAGTTGAGCCTGAGATGTTATTCAGGAGGATACCATTCACAAAGAACTCACATGAACTATTCAAGCTTAATTTTGTTTATGAGCTAGCCCCATACCCTGTGTCTCCTTTTGATGAATCAGGAATGCGTAAGACAAAGAAATCCATGATGTATGAAGTATTTGCACCACTCAGTGACACAGGAATTGTTGGAGATACAGAATATGTTATTGACGGAGGATTTCTGATGCATCGAGTTGTTTGGCAAAAGGGGGAGATATTCTCAGAAATTTTAAACAGGTACACTGAGTATGTAAAGAAGCATTACAAGAAAAGTTCCATTATTGTATTTGATGGTTATCCAGAAAACCTAGCGGAAAAAAGCACAAAATGTGCTGAACGTGCTCGACGAATGATTACTTGCACCAGAGATATCATGTTTGATGAAACAATGTCAGCAATATTAAGCCAAAGTAAGTTTCTTCTAAATGAAAGAAATAAGAGCCGACTTATTGCAATGCTTAGCACTAAATTGACCAACGAGGGGTTTACTGTCAAACAAGCAATTGAAGATGCAGACACACTGATTGTTGCAACTGCTATTGAAGAGTCAACCAAAGCTAAATCTGTAACAATAGTTGGAGAAGATGTAGACCTCTTAATTATCCTTACAGCCTTGGGTGAATCAAACACAAATGTCTATATGTTAAAACCAGGTAAAGGAAATATAGAAAGTAAACTCTACACACCATCTTCCATGAAATTTGGTTCAGTTATAAAGGACAACATCCTTTTCTTACATGCATTTAGTGGGACTGATACTACTTCAGCCTTCTTCAGACAGGGTAAACTGAAGTTCATAAAGCTATTGGAAAAACGGGGACAACTGCAAGATCTTGTTGGTAAATTTAGAGACCCATCTGCTGTACCTGAACAGATTGCTGAAGTAGGCGAGGCTTTCATTATTCAGCTATACGGAGCTAATGATGCTAATCCCTTTGTGATGCACGATATCAGTGTTTTGTCCAGGCGCTAAACAAAATAAATTTCTCTTTGGCTTCTTTACCTCCAACAGATGCAGCAGCCAGATTTCATTCCTTACGTACTTATCACCAAGTGCAGAAGTGGATGGGAAATGACTTGCCACCTACGCAGTGGGGATGGAAGGCTACTTCAAAAGGACTGGTACCAGTCACTACAGATAAAGACCCTGCTCCACCAGAACTGATAAATATTGTATCTTGCAAGTGCCACAAAGGTTGTGGGACCACCTCCTGCAGCTGTAGAAAGGCAGGCTTAAAATGTTCCATGATATGTGCTTCTTGTAAGGGCCTGTCATGTTCAAATGTTGACATCATCGTTCATGAAGATGACTGTGATGATCCTCTTGATGCCATGTTAGAAAACTTCCTAAGGCCAGAAAGTGAAACAGCTCATTGAATCAGAAAAAAATATATTGTAAGACAACAGTCAATTTCCTTGTTGTTGTAATTCTACAAAATAACAAGCAAAAAAGTACTAGCAAACAAGACAATTGCTATAAAATTGATAACTGATATAGGCTAGCAATAACTATAATTGATAACTTCACATTTTGGGTGGATGGTTGGGTGTAAGGGTGGTAACTCCGCCAGTGAGCAATCACTGTCTGTCCTAAGCCAGAATCAAGGAGGAAGGACACCCTTGGGAGAAGATATTCGAGACTAAACTCGGAAATGGAAAGTATAAAATATTATATGTGAATCTTTCCACAGCTCTAGCGCAAAAACGGTGCAACCTATGGAAAACATGACAGGG
This sequence comes from Oratosquilla oratoria, assembly GCF_046742065.1. NCBI lineage: Eukaryota > Metazoa > Arthropoda > Malacostraca > Stomatopoda > Squillidae > Oratosquilla > Oratosquilla oratoria. Next base: position 49,247,585 of record NC_134798.1, read on the forward strand.
ACAAATATTATAGGAAATTTTATGTAGATTATTTTTTGTTTCGACTACTTTCTGAGTAAAATGCATTTCAAGCGAGATATTTGGAAAAAACCGTTTTTTTCCCGCTTTTTTCAAAATGGCGGCTAAATCCGGGAAGGTAGAGGGGTGCAAAATTAATACATTATTAAGAACCACATTAGGAAGAAAATAAAGCATATTGCAGCTTTCCTTAATTTTTTTCCTTATTCTACCCCCTATTGACTAGCCTAAAGAGTCAATTTTAGTAAGTGTCTTATGAAATGTCTTGATAAATTTTGCTGGATAATAGAAGGAATCAAACTTTTATTTTCTATTATATATCTTAGTTAAAATACCAAATAGTATGGGTCAATTTTTGTTCCATTGTCTTTTGAGATAAGATGTCTTTGATAAATTTTGCTGGATAATGGAAGGAATCAAACTTTATTTATACAGATTATTTTATGTTAGTGTATGTATGAATAACCTAGTTTTGATGTGGATGAAGATGGTAAGAGGTTTCATATTGATGGAGAAATTGCCTAATTCCTGGAATACAAAAAGAAACTTGTTTAGTTTTGTACCTGTTTCTGTATTTCCTCCTGCCTATGACTTTATCGTTTTCAAAAAATGTGTCTGGACACATGTCTAGACTTTATCCCTTATTTTTAATTACTGGTGTGTAGTTACTTATCTCCAATTTACTGGTTTTACATTGATAAAAATTCTTGGTTTTCATAGAGATGAAGTAGAAGAATATTCTTCCATTTTCAAGTAACTACTCCACTCTCTCTATCTCTCTCTGTGTATGTGTATATATATATATATATATATATATATTATATATATATATATATATATATATATATATATATTATTCTATTGCCAAAATAATTGCCAAATTGGGCATTAGCGTTGCCAAAAAATGCCAAAATTCACACAAATTAATGCCACAAAATGTTGGAGCCACCTGGCAAACCTGACTACCCTGCCTCAGCGGTTGAACGTAGACCGTGTCGTCCGAGAACGTACAACATAGCGGTACATTCTCCAAGGTCAGGTCTAGATCAGCGCTGCCAGAATTCCGGGTTTTGACTATCCGTGCTTTGCTCTGATTGGTCAAGTTGTCGGACCACTCAGTGCACAGTTGTAAGCTATGACGTCATGCATTTTCTTTGTCAGTTTGCATGGGTAACTAAGGAAATGTTGGATATCTTAAATGCAGAGGAATTAACGTGATTGTTTACGGTGTTGTTTATAATAACATATTTGATAGTTTCGTGGGTATACAATAGAAGTACTTCATTATCTCATAACGCATTTTAATGAGTACATTGTAATTCTACCCCAAAATTAACCATACAAGTTTATAACAATAGGAATTAACCATACAAGTTTATAACAATAGGAATTAACCATACAAGTTTATAACAATAGGAATTAACCATACAAGTTTATAACAACAGGCCTATGATAACATTTAAAAGTACAAAATTACAACATATTTATTTTACAATTTCTAACAGAAAGTCTGATGGCTTATACTTATAACAGCCACCCATCATATTTACTTCCTCTGAAATATATATCAATGAAGAGATTGACTGACATGAGAGGGAGTTTCTGGTTTTCGTTATTACATTATTCAGCTTGGAAAATGTTCTCTCAGCATCAGCATTAGAGGTTGGTATGGAGAGAATATATAGAGCTAATGTGGCAATGTTCCCAAATTGGTTTTTATCGTCACAGTGGACATATGATTTTAATTTCAAATAAAAACTCACAATATCAGATCTCGAGTTTCTGATCTCATCAGGGATTTTAATACAATCAAGGCTCCTCCACTCATTATCAATCACTTGAGGGTCACAACTAGATAGCCTCAGGATCATTGTAATAATGTTTCCAAAAGAGGGAACGGCAGATCTGGATTTAGGATCTAAGAATTCATCTGGAGCAATGAAGGAGGCCGTGTACCAAAGTTTGTTACGCAAATCAAATCGTTTTTTTCTTATTTGAACACAGAGAATTATGAGAAACTGCTGGCATCTAGTACGCACATTACACCGAAGTTGGGGATTATTGACTATATCTTTGTTAGAAGTGAACAGTAGTGGTGGGCAGCTACCGGTAAAGTTACCGGTTTTATCGGTAACAGCCTTGACGGTAGCTTACCGGCAATAATTCTGCTACCGTTAAGGTTCCGTTAACCGATAAGCTATACCAAGGTCTAAGTAAACAGGTCTAACCGCTGGAGCAGTTCTGCGCAGCTTCTGACGTCGTTTGGATGCGTCCATTTTCTCTTTGTGATACACTGAAGAAAACTGTGAAACGCCAAGGAAGACAGGAACTATAATATTTTATATATTATATATATATATATTATATATTCATATATATGGACAGGAACTATAATATTTTATATATATATTTTATATAATATTTGTCAGAATATAACTAATTGAGTGGAGCGGGGCGAGCGAAGGCGACGTCATTTTCGAACGACGGACCAACTTCAACTGACAGCTAGTGCTGGGTAAATACCGCTAATTTCAATACCGGAATTACCGGTAAACAACAATGCCGCTAACCCCACTTTGAACAGCCAGGTGACGTTCACGGGCTCGCTGCGCCAACTCCCTCGAAATTCGGTCGGAAGTGGTTAGACCTTATATTCTTAGATCTTGAGCTATACCAAACACTCGTGGAGCGGTAAGCACGTCTCGGCTTGGTGGTACTGAGTGACGGTAGTGGTGGGCAGCTACCGGTAGTTACGGGTTTTATCGGTAACAACCTTGACGGTAGCTTACCAGCAAAAAATCTCCTACCGTTTAGGCTCCGTTAACCGATAAGCTATCCCATAATACTCAGAGAGCGGTAAGCACGTTTCGGCTTGGTGGTACTGAGTGACAGTACTGACGGCCCTACGTAGGATGAAAATGAACAGGAACGTACTCAACGTGCTAGATCGTCCTGCTCCCTTCTCGGCCCACAGATGCACAGTACGAAATGTACGTATTCGAATATGAAAATTAACAGACGTGCTAGATCGTTTTGTTCGCATCTCGGCCCGCAGAGGTTCAGTGCAAAATGTACGTATTCGATTAGTCAGCCTATGTGATCTAGAAATGAAGAGGTGGTCAAACTACTCGAAAACTTTTCAGTCTGCCTGGTTAAAGGATCCCCTGTTTAAAAAATAGTTAGCGGAAGTGAAAGAGGATGGAAATAAGGCACGTTGTAAAGTTTGTAGAACGGACATGAAAGCTCACAGAACGGGGAGAGTGGAGAGACACTGTTTCCACACTTACCAGATCTTCATATTTAACTTTATATTTAATGTTTATTAATATATGCATATTTACATAAATGTACGCAGTTGCTCATGAAAGACACCATCTGCATGTTACAATCTATTTGTACTGTACTTGTATTGGAGTTAATCACAAACAAGTTCACAAATACACTTATCAGACTCGCACGAGTGATGACTGACAAGGATATATATATAAGCTATGGGTTGGGGCAGGGAATACAGTTTAACACAACAGACTCAAGGAAAGCAGAGACAAGAACAAGCGGGCAGAGACGATCAAAGGTTCTGGTGGATTAACACTGTGCCCATTGAAGTGGCCTCTACGACGCAAGGTAACGTGTTATTCAAAAATCATATTATTTTAGTGATACGCATGTAATTATTAATCGCGTAGTCTTAAGTAACTAATATTTGCGAGCCTTACCCTAGATTGGTGGAGGTGGCGCGCGCTGGCGATTCCGGTGGTCATGTATCCAAATGGATACACAGAATAAAAAATTAAAATAAAATATATGCGTGTGTTTTTTGTCCATTTAAAAGTACTATAATATAAATATAGGGATCGTAGAGTCCTGCTAATACAAAATTAACGTAATTCCAATATAAAAAATGACAACTATGAACAATTGAAAAAACTTTGACAGAAATTCAAAGGGTTGAGATTATGTGTTCCTGAGCCTAATATAAGAGGAACTTGGTAAAAAAAAAAAACATTATGAAAATGACCTACATATGTCAATTCATCTCACACAAAACCTTTAAAACCTCAATTGTACAAAAAAACTTTGTCCTGACTAAATGAAAAATGGGTGATTTTGGAAATGAAATTTTGTGTAATGTGTAAAAATGATGCATGTAATTATTTTTCTTTTATGAAATTGTGTTTCTATGTGAAAAATATATTCTTTGTATGAAATTGCACTTACATAGAGACGGAAGTGGAGTGTGAGAGGGGGAGGGGGGATTGGTGCGTAGGCCTATGCACTGAGGGAGAGGAGGTAATGCTGTGACCTTACACGCACCCCGTCCCTACTCCCCGCCCACGAGAGTTGGAGTAACGACTCGGAGCGCAGAATTTTTACAGTGACGACGTTACAAAACTTGAGTTGTGACTACACAACATAGTAGGATGAAATTTGTTTAGATTTAAGTCATAAAGGCGACTCGAACTTGGGACGTCATTACTACCTCACGAGTCTTTTACCGGTAAATTACCGGTAATTCCGGTGACGGCATTGTTGTTTACCGTTAATTCCGGTATTGAAATTAGCGGTATTTGCCCAGCACTAGTGAACAGGTTACCAACCGCATGACCTAAGTATATTTGGTGTAATGTCCGTTTAAATCTACAAACACCGTCTAAATGCCATAAAACTAGATTTACCAAATGAAGAATTAGTGACAGACTGAATCAGTGAGTTCATATCAGCCGCGAAGTTAACTAAATCAACGTCAATTCATTTTGTTATAATGCTCAAATGTGAACCTAACATATAATAAAACAAGCTAAACAATATTTACAAACTTGAAATCACGTACAACTCGTTGAATTGCAAAATATAAATAATTTCCGTGTTTTCCGTGCAGGGAATCGTGACGTCACAGTTTATCCGTGTACGTCATCACTCGTCAGGTTCATCCGTGGATAGCAAGGGAAATTCCGTGAATGGCAGCCCTGGTCTAGATTCCATAGTCGCTAGTAGATGACGTCACGGGATCATATGCAAGGATGTATACGTCATCAATTCCTGTGCTGTGTGTGAAGGCATTGATTCTTTGTCAGTAACATTTGATGTTAGTAAAAGGGATATTTCACCATGTTTCCACATAAAAACTCAATAAAGCTAGATTGCCACAAAATGAGAGGTATGAAACTATCACCAAATATTGTAAGTGTCATGTCTATCGTCCTGGAAAACTGATGATAGAGTGCAGCTCTTGTAAACAATGGTATCATAACAACTGTATAAATCTGCCTGTGCATGATGTCAGGGAAATGTGCACAGATGACACTTACACTTGCCCTCAATGTAGGAATGATTGAGAATTGTGCTGCAAATAAGAATAAAGTGTTTTTACCAGTAGAGATTTTCCACCTACATGTATTTTAATTGTGCTGCTTTAAATAAGAATAAGTGATTTTCCACATACATGTATTTTAATATTGAGATTTTCCAAATACATGTATTTTAATATTGTTCTGCTGTAAATAAAAATAAGACAAATTTTCTATAAAAAAAATTCAAGTCTCTTGTCTATTCCTAGAAGTTCAAACTTTTTTTTAATGTAAAAAACGTCCACCCAGTAATAGTAATATATTTATATATTATATAATTCATCATTCCACGTGAAAAAATGTTATAAAGTTTTGATATTTTAATTTTCTTCCATAAAAGAAGCTTGAAGTCTAATATTGCGTTTTATTTGGGCCTCTGAATGTCCTCCGTCACATCGGCCTTCGGAAACTTCCGAAAATACCCGACATGGAACCTAGACCTGACCATTCTCCAATCGCAACAGAACGGTTGAACATATTATACCGAATAATATATTCAACCAGTCTGTAGATGAATAAAATGTAGTTTTAATGTGTTCATTGTTTTGTTTATTTATCTAATTACTCATCTATTCTATCAAAGACATCGGGGCCAGCTCCTTTGTGCCAACTTGTGAGTGACGTCATATCTTACTTGGAATTTTGTACAGATCTAGATTTTGATTGGCTTAACGGCGAGTGGCCGAACCAATCACGATTACGTTGGGAAGCCAGACATGACGTGTAGTCGGATACCACGAAAAGAACGTATTGGGGAGTACATGTTTCCCCAACTAAAAACGTAGTGAGCAATTGACGAGAAGTACCCATACGTAGCAGTAGTGAACACTTTGCCTTCTTTTGTGTAATTTACTAAAATCCGCAAAAACAATGGAGGTAAGTCGATACTTATCTTTTTATCTAGCTTAGTGAGGGATACCTGAATCCATGAGTAATACCATCCATATCTGCGTTCACTCATAACTGTTTCTGACCTCCCCTCCCCCCCTTTTTTCAGAAGTTTAGTTAAGCATAACAATGATTGATGTTTACAAATTGGTTTCCACCTTTGTTTTGCCAGTCATAATATGGCATATGCCTCAGGTAGGTTCCGAGAACAGTTATGATCTGACCTCTTTCCTCATTCTCCTTGTTGTTTTACTCATTCGAGTACTGGTCCCCTGTACCCTACCTCTGGTGCTTCAGGTTATAATGTACTACTCATAGTAATTGCCCACTCCGTCCTGAGATTCAGGTAAAATGTTAGATTTAATTAATAGGTAACCCTAGCTGCAGTGTAGGATTCACTATAACTACATGTTGTTACAGATGTTGAATATTGTAGTATATCATTAATGGTCCTACTCTGATATAGTACTCACTCATACATGTTGATACAGATGTAGAAAAATGCAATATATTATTAATGGTACTACTCCGATATAGTACTCACTCATACTGTTTTGTTACAGTTTAACATTATTTTGTTGTTCCTTTGCTTAATGCAAGGTTCCTTTTGGATGGTGCTCAAATATTCGGACTCAATGTTCCTATGTGTACAAACATTTCAGTAATATTAGCAAATCTATAACAATGTTTACGTGTCATATGTGTACTGACTGGTATTACTCTGGTCCCCTCAACCCCCTATGTATATTTGTCCGTGTGACTTAAAAAAATTACCTGATGAGGACCACAATGGGAATAAGCGTTCATGCTTTTTGTGTTATCCTCGGCAATTTACATTTATTATTTCGAACTATGTGTTCTTGTCATTATTTGCACTTCATGTACATTGATTTATTGCCAAATAAAGTCTATCTATCTAACATTATTTCAGTGTTACTTGTAGTTGTATTCACAGTACGGTGCCAATAGACAACAGGGTGAATACGTGACTGGTCCGTAAGGATGGAACTAAAGTATGGAAATAGTAAATATAAAACATGGTTGAGTAGGGTTTGCTAAATAAGGGCATATATATGTGTATGGGCATGTGTATCATACATTATATAGATAATGTGTGCATATATCAAATGTGAAGTGAAGTAAAAAATATTTGTAAAAAAAGAAGTTCTCAATATTTTTTGTTCAAACTTCCAGGTTTTCTTTAAAATTTAGACGTTGATGTTTTGCCAAAATAAGAACTTGTTGTGTTATGACGTCATACCGATGTTAAGACTTCATAAGCAAATGAAAATCGTAATATTTGTCCCAGAGACCCCAGCTTTTGCATGGTAATACTTAAATAACATATAAACATCCTGTAGTTTTGTTTTTGTTAAAAATTTCCATACGTCGCAAGAAATTGCTGTCGCAAATATGTGTATATATTTTTTTTCATGACATCCGTATTTTTCGTCAATTAAACGCTCCCAAGGCTTAACTTTGCACTTTATAAAAAAAAAGCAAAACTACACGATGTACACACACCCAAATTGTATAACTATGAGAATTTTCAAGAAGCTCTAAATGTTTCTCTTTTCTTAGTGAATTTTTAAAAGCGTATTTTTCTCATTTTGAGAAAAAGAGATTTAAAAGTTTCAGTGTCATGTATCTTGGGTAATTATCGTATGATTTGTATTATTTTCACACACTTGATTGTATTACACATAGTGAATACAATTAGCCAAAATCAACTTTTACTACGAGAAAGTGTCGTAAAAGTAGGGTCACGAGGGATCATTTCACCTGATGTTGACAGCAGTGAGGTCTCCTCCAACTCATGTTGCCTCCCAATCAGGGCTGCCAGAATTCCGTGTTTTGACCAAAGACTATATAAGAAAGACAGGAAGGGTTCGTAAGGTGTATAGCAAAAATATGTAGCCAGAATTGATGCCAAATACTGCTAGATTACTGTGGTTTCAACGCCATCTATTGAGCGGTTGAAAAATTAATAATCGAAGCGATAGCCATTGTTGCCATTTTATTGTATTTTATATATTTTTAAAATTATATATTGATTGATATTTTCGGCCTTGTATATGATTATTGTTTTAGCTCAATACTTTTTTTTTTACTTCAATTGTAACCATTACTGTGAAAATAGTATTTGCTTTCACATACTTGACATTTGACAATATCTCATTTGTATAATATTTTTCATACCTCTGAAATTTTCATAAAATATAAAGAAAAAATTATATATACACACACACATATATATATGTATATATATATTATATACATATATATACACACACACATATATATATACATACTGTTACGGGACGGGCTGGTTAGTGAAGAGACGTTACGTATAACGGATAAGTGCTTAAGAACCAGCTCACTTCTCGAAGCCACTGTAGGACTGAACTATCTGGTCAGGGCCTAGATAATTCGTAAGACTAGAAGTAAAGGTAACAAAGAAGATTCCAGGAAAGGAATATTAAACTAGCGATAAAACTAGTAAACGAAATTATTAATATGGAAAATATTTACAGGCAATCAACACAAAAGAGAATGGGCAGTAGGGTCAATGGGACCGTTACACGATTATAAGAATATGGAAATTATCGTTCAAATAAGAAACACAAGATACGTATACAATATGGTACTATCTAAGTACAAAGAGATCAGGAACATGCATCAGAATAAGTAATAAGTAGAAATATAAGTATAAAGTAATGCAATGTATATCAGACACGTAATGTAGGCAAAAAGGGTGATCACTTCACACCAATCGTCTCATGAGTCTAAACTTCCAGTTTTTATCAAGAGATAAGATATGCGAGAAAATGACGAGGAGTGAGCGATTTCCACCGCTTATATACCATTGGACCGGAAGCGGGATACTTCCGGGTGAATGAAAGAGGGGGAGGAGGGTAAGTTAACACACGTCAACATGGGTAGTTTTACGACCCTCGACTCACTTGAACAATCTACTTATTTAGTAACTGTCAAATCTGTGCGCTCCGAACTATTCAGGATTTCGCTTGTCTGTTTGTTCTACAAGAGTGCGCACCTTTCTCCGCACGTAGGCAAGATTACATATAGTGGACGGGCGTTACTGCTTAACATTGTTACAATACATACATAGACAAGAAATATGAACATAGTTATGTAATACAAAGGAACACAATTCTATAACATAATTACACATATGACGTAATATCTAATATTACGTTACAATACACACACACATATATATGTATATATATATTATATACACATATACATATATATATACATACACACACACACACACATAATATATATATATATAATTCTCTTATTTGATTTATGTACATTTGAATTTCTTTATCATTAGTCTTCATGGGTATCATATGTGGTAATATGGGCAAATGAAAGCTTAGGTTTTATTTCATAATTTTATTAATTCCAAAGAACACATATTTAAAACTTAACATAAAGGTTTATTTACCTCTAACTTGCAAAGATACAAGAGAACAGAGCACAGAAAATTAAAACAACCAACATATATCAAAGAGCAAGTCATGCAAAAGCAAGCAAACAAAACAACAACTTAACAAAAAACAAAAACAAAGCATAAATTAAATGATAACATCATATCTATAATAAACGTAAAATGAATCATGCATGGTCACATATTTGAAAATTAATTATACACTTGTATAAGCACCAGTCCAGAGAGCAGAAATTCATGCATTGTAAATGAAATAATTGTGCAAATAAAATAATCATTATCAATAATAGAATGACACATAATAAAGCAAACCTATTCAGTAAAAATAAAAAGCAAAAACGTGCATGGCTAAAACATTTACCAAAGCTTAACATGCCTTCATAAATAAAAACAGATAAAGTACTACATCTGTGATTGTGAAGAGAGTAGTGTTTTACATATAAGTAATTGCAAACAGTATATTTCAATGTTTTGCTTAATAAGAAAATATATGTTATTTCCTTACAGGTTGGGGGGATGCAAATACAAGAAAAATGCTTTTGTGAGAAGTATGAAGTATTAAAGAACATCTATACAGACTAGTAGATATTAACTTTGTAGGTAATGAGAAATAAAGAGAAAGTAAAGAAATATCAACACTACCATACTGAACTATGATTTTACTTACTCTTATTAGCATTTGAGGTAAGAGGGGTTGCAGAATAATTTTGAGGATCACCTTCCCAACTTTTGTTTGGCAGCAATCTTCATCTATTCAATGATGAAAGAACATTATAGTGAGGCACTGATAGTGTCTTTTTAATTGGATTAAATATTTTGCAAGTACAATTAGTAAACACAATCATTCTTACTTAAGAAATAATATTATACTTTAACTTTCTTTTGTTTACGACTAGCATTATCTTAAATATGAGTTTTCACCTACCAGTGTTGGATATGACTTCCTCTACTTCCTCTTCCACAGTATCTGCAAATACAGTTTTGTCTGACATCTCACCTGCAAAAAATGAAAAAAATATATATCCCTTTCCTAAATGCACTATGGTAGTATTTGTTGATGTTAGCAAAACAGCAATATGATAGTAATGATATAAAATGCATAGTTTCATACTTTAAAGAAAGGGAAATAGCAAATTTGTTCTTTACCAGAACAGGACAAGACTTCTCTAACTTGCTCCAAAACATGTCTTGCTTGTGATGTATCTGCTGTAATTTCAATGGCCAAACATTAAAAACTAATAAGAAATTTTGTAAATAATGTATAGTACTCTTGTAAATAAATTATTTTAAAAATTACTGAGAGGACTCAATTCCCAATGATTGTAAGTTGGAGTTAGGGGACTTTGATTGAGGTAAATGCCGTCCTCTTGGTAACTTTTACCTAAAGTATCCATTTTTTCCAAGTGCACATGTTGGTAGCAGAAAAACGTACTTGATTTTGATAATAAATAATATGACTTTAATAGGAAATAAATATGTGGAATAAAGAATGTGGATATACCTACCATTTACTGATTGTTGAGCTGATGAGGAAAAATGCAATGCTGTAGATGTTCTCAAAGTACCTGTTAATTGGTGAATTTATGTCATTATACTGCATATGCCAATGTCAGCGCCAGACAATCTACATGATCTACATTATATGCCAATCAGCAGCATTTTCTTTATTACTTTTGCATCTTTCACATTAACAGCGCATTATGAAGAAATATTTGTGGAATGTGAAATACTCTAATTAGAATATATCCTACAGGTTGATGGGGGCTACATCTCCAATACCCCCATGACACATTGCATCCAACTCACATTCATGTAAGAGAGCATGTGGAATAAATCTAAAACTGAGTTATAACTTCATTCATATATGTTTATTAAATATTACTAAGTAATTTTATAAGAGATGACTTTATCTTCCTTAGACTACATCCAAAACTCCAGCAATCTCTCTCTACCTGAGAGGAGTGTTGATGAGTGTATGCCATCCCCCAGCACCTACCAGAACAATTTCTATTCTTATCACATTATCACATATATGCCAAGAGTGTGAAACAGGTCTATAAAACATCTATATAACTGTGGACTCAATTGTGGTACTAATATCTGTTGTTGCAATTTGACATATGTTGCTTACTTTTTTATGATTTACAGGCCATCTCTTATAGAATTATGCAATGCTAATAAATGGTCAGTACTAACCAAAGTTCTCATCCAATGAACTTGACAAGATTTCCATTTCAATTTGCTGGTGATGCAAAGTACTTGCAGTATCCAAGTGCAGGTCAATATCTGTAAAATAATATATGTGATGTTTTGTACTGTTATAAACAGATAATGTATGTAAGGTATCTATGCTCAGAATTTAGTTTGTAATTTCAAGTTGAAATATGTTTTGTGCAAATACAAAAATTAGCTAATGGCAATGAAAGAATATTCTAAATAATGTTCAACTTTAAAGTAATACAGAAATATATAATATATAGAGACAAGCAATGTTTTGTTTCAAATGCAATGTGCTAATAAAATAAAGTAATTTCAATTAATCTCAGAACTGTGCTATACTATTTTCACATTGATCAAGCACTTACCTGCATCCATACTGGTTATTTCTGGCTCATCTGGGTGTGCTGGATGTGATAGATAATAGAATGCATAATGAAAATCATTACTTCTTACCAATGTTAATTATGGTAGCTAGGTCAATATGAAAATGGAATTCCTGATATTTGAGCTGAAGTAGTTCTCATGGGATGGAAAAAGTCGCTATGAGTATAATGCAATTTGATTTATCCATCTAGCTGTCCTAGTTCTCGAGATATTGCATTTTGAATGGAATTAAATCGGGCCTATTTTGTCCGAGGAAATCGGGCCGAAACGTGCGGTCTGACTGATCGCCGATCAAACGTAAACAATGACGGTTTTTACCGACAGGCACAATTTTATATAAAAAATTAGCATATGGTTGCATTATTTGACCTATTTTCTATAAGATGTGTGATTTCCATGTAATTTGATCATATAATTACGTTTTTATCCTCTGCAAAATTACCCACCACAGCTACGAATACCGTAAAATTACATGAAAATCACACATTTTAAAGAAAATAATTTGAATAATCCAATTATATGCAAGGTATTACGCTAATAACCCAATAGTAATAAACTTAATAGTGTAGTTTGAACCATACCACCAGTGATCATAGATAGCGGGCTGGACGAATCGTAGCTGTGGTCCGTAATATTACGGAGGATGAAAACGTAACTTCTCTTCGATCAAATTACATGAAAATCACACATTTTAAAGGAAATATTTAAAATAATTCAACTATAAGTCTATTACACTAATAACATAATAGTAAGAAACTTAATAGAGTGAAGTTTGGTCCATATCACCAGTGATAGATAAGATGGCGGGATGGATGTTGATGTTGTTATCCGATAATCCGACCCGATAGAAAAAAAAACTAATTTTAACTACCAATTTCTCAGCTCTACCGTAACATACTGACTTTATTTTGGTATTAGAATAATCCACGATACTAGTAGTTTTGGTTAATTATGGTCAGTTGCCCGCACAATAAATTTGTTAGCTCATTTTTTACGTTGAAACATATACCAATTTTTGATCTACTGCTGAATGCAGGCCGCCATGTTTATCTAATGTTTTTATTGACCGACATGTAACTGATGATGTGAATGTTTGAAATTTATTACGATCGTAGTAAATACACTCACGCAACATTTTTATTAATTAAATTTCCCGCGGTATATAAATTTGGCCGTTTGAACGGCGTGCGCATAAAATGACGCGCTATTGTGCTCGTCATCGACGGTGGCGCCTCTGGTGGTGTTTGACCTACCTAATTATTGTAATCTTATGATAATGGATATATAAAACTGCATTGAATCACCAGGCAAATTTTGATCTGGGTATGCATTGGGGCACAAACGGGTTGATGATGCATATTGCCGTTGAGAAAAATGATGGCTACATATCCTTTGACTTTTATTTAATTGTGTAGGTGTTTTCTTTCTTAATGTTGATATACCGGTTACTTGTATCCACTTTGAACATCTATCAAAAAGAAGAGAATGTTGATTTACATTTTTACTTAATCAATAAAATGACACTTATATGTCTATAATACTTAATGTTGGCAGTATAATATACACTTACTTTTGTGGTTCTTTAGGAAACCGATGGTACATGAATTCAGGATGAGAACTTTTGGACCGTTTGAACTAACCTTGTGTTCCAAGTGACAGATGGCTGAAATGTAAACATGCAGACGATTCAAAAAGCCCGCTAATCCTTTCCGAATGAAGCACAGCAATCTCTAGCGTTGATTGAAGTAACTAAACTCATGAGTAATCAGTTAGGCTATTTATACACTTTTCCGTCCCTTCCAGTCTTTCGTATATAGTCTTTGGTTTTGACTATCCGTGCTTTGCTCTGATTGGTCAAGTTGTCGGACCACTCAGTGCACAGTTGTAAGCTATGACGTCATGCCATTTTCTTTGTCAGTTTGCATGGGTAACTAAGGAAATGTTGGATATCTTAAATGCAGAGGAATTAACGTGATTGTTTACGGTGTTGTTTATAATAACATATTTGATAGTTTCGTGGATATACAATAGAAGTACTTCATTATCTCATAACGCATTTTAATGAGTACATTGTAATTCTACCCCAAAATTAACCATACAAGTTTATAACAATAGGAATTAACCATACAAGTTCATAACAATGGGAAATAACCATACAAGTTTATAACAACAGGCCTATGATAACAACATTTAAAAGTACAAAATTACAACATAGTTATTTTACAATTTCTAACAGAAAGTCTGATGGCTTGTACTTATAACAGCCACCCATCATATTTACTTCCTCTGAAATATATATCAATGAAGAGATTGACTGACATGAGAGGGAGTTTCTGGTTTTCGTTTTTACATTATTCAGCTTGGAAAATGTTCTCTCAGCATCAGCATTAGAGGTTGGTATGGAGAGAATATATAGAGCTAATGTGGCAATGTTCCCAAATTTGTTTTTATCGTCACAGTGGAAATATGGCTTTGGTTTCAAATAAAAACTCACCATATCAGATCTCGAGTTTCTGATCTCATCAGGGATTTTAGTACAATCAAGGCTCCTCCACTCATTGTCAATCACTTGAGGGTTTATCTGTTATGCTGGGGACCAATCTGGTTGCTGCCCTTTATATTTTCTCGATCTTGATATCCTTCACCCTGTGGAGACCATACTACTGACGCATATGATTTTTCAAAGTTGGTAGGCCCAGTGTTCTTAGTCTTTTCTCGTATAGTTTATCTGTCAGGCTGGAGACCAGTTTGGTTGCTGCCCTTTGTATGCTCTCGATCTTGCTTATATCCTTCACTCTGTGTGGAAATCACACAACTGATGCATATTCCAGTCTTGGACAAATCAGGATTTCGATGAGTTTTCCCTTCATCTCTTCATCCACAGAGTGAAACGCCATGTTGATCTTCTGCAGTAATCCGTATGTCTCTCCCACAATCTCGTCTTTTATCAACACTCCCAAATCTTTCTCCTCTTTTGCTTTGGTAATGGGTTCACTTTCCAAGGAGTTCTTTAAGGATGGTCTTTTGCCACCACTGCCCATTCCTAGTACCTTGCATTTTTTTTTTTTTTTTTTTTTTATTATTAAACTTCATTTCTCTTTCTTGGTTCCGTAAAAAAATAGTGTCTAGATAATTTAGCAATAGTCTACCGTCCTCCTTATTTTCACTTTTCTCGTGATTTTTGCATCACCTGCAAAGATGTTGGCATAGCTTGTTCTTTCCATCATATCACTGACATAGACAAGAAACATTATTGGCTCAAGCACTGAACCTTGTGGTACTCCGCTCGTTACTCCTATCCATCTTGACCTTTTTTACTACGGTCTTCACGTATCTTTCCTTAATTTTTTTTCCATCCATTCTAGCAGTTTGCCTCAGTCCTCCAACATGCTCCAATTTCCACACAAGTCGACTGTGAAGTAGTAAGCCATTAACTTTAGCATATGCTACTCCAAGAGTGGTGTTTCCTTTGCAATACTGCCTTACTTTTTTTTTTTTTTTTAACAATTTCTTCATCTGATTGACAAATTGAAAAAAAAAAACTCTTTTTCCTCTTCCGTCCTACCATCAAAATTTTTGGCTTTGGCATCTTCTTGTTGAGTTCGTATTCGGTGTGGGAGAAATGATCCAAATTAATATTATGATCCCTTGAAAGAGACCCCACCTGGACCTTATTATTGCTGCTTAATTTTATTCTATCCAATTATCTCCTTGAGTTTCTGATGTCAACTGACGACATGAAAGCGAGTATATTTTGTTCACTCATTTGATTCTCTCCGGTTCTTTCCTTAGTTTCAATTGTTCATGTAGGAGAGTATTACTTGTTTGCGTATTAAACTTATTCAGGTATTCATCGTCTTTTATGGGCATCAAGGTCTCTTGCCTCAGACCTGAAGGAGAGGGTTTGCCAAGAGTACACTGTGCCCAGTGGAAAAATTGAAGGACTTGAATTCTAAAGTTGGAGATGAGGACGGATCACAGGGACGACAAACACAAATTACAAAAGCTGTCTCTTGGACATCCAACCAAACGAACCAGTAAGGTCATCCTTTTTGTGGGGACTACTGGAACAGGCAAGACGACTCTAATCAATGCAGTGGTCAACTACATCTTCGGGGGTGGACTTCAGAGACAACTTCCGGTTCATCCTCATCGACGAATCCGATTCTCCCAATAGGTCCCCGGCCGAGAGCCAGACGGACTTCATCACGGCCTACATCTTCTATCACCAGCCGGGGATGCCCTCCTCCCACAACTGCATCCTGATCGACAGCCCGGAATTCGGGGACACCCGCGGGATCCAGCGAGATCGGGAAATTGTGCGACAGCTGCAGACCTTCCTGGAGAACTGCGGCATCGCTGAAGTTGACGGCATCTGCTTCGCCACGCATTTCGTTTACTGCAAGACTAACGCAGAGGTACGTCTTCGACGGCCTCTCCTCGATGTTTGGGAAGAATGTGAAGAGCAACATCTACGTTATGGCCACCTTTGCTGATGCCAAGAATCCCCCAGTCCTGGAGGCCCTTAAGGAAGCTAAAGTGGAATACGAGGGCTTCTACAAGTTCAACAACAGTGCCGTGTATGCCGACAACAATGTCCACGGGTCAGATTCCGACGAAGACTCTGATTCTGACGACGAAGATTCTGGCTACATCAGCAAACTTTTCTGGGAAATGGGCATTCGTAGTATGAACAACTTCTTCATCAAGCTGGGAAAAACGTCCCCAGTCAGTCTTCAAATGACCAAAGACGTTCTGGAAGAGAGGAATCGGCTGCAACTGTGCGTTGTAGGTCTTCAGAACCAGATTCATCTGGGTTTGGGCAAATTGGCTAACCTGGAGCAGGAGAGGGACATGATGGCGCGTCTCGATGACGACATGACTGGCAGCAAGGACTATGAGGAGGAGATCGAAGTCCCCAAAATAAACAAGATTGACTTAAATAAGAGAGAACACGTCACGAACTGCATCAAGTGTAACATGACGTGCCACTACCCTTGTTACATCCCAGAAGACAGCAACAAGATGAACTGTTGGGCCATGACTGACGGCACTTGTCGTATCTGCTCCTCCAATTGTCACTGGGATGTTCACAAGAACATGGGATTTCGCTTTGAGACAATTTATGTGAAAGAGAAGAGGACTGTCCAGGAACTCCTGGACCGCTATGAGAAAGCCAAGTCTGGGAAGCAGAGCAAACAACAAGTAATCGCCGCCATCGAAACGGACATGGAAAACCTAGGGAAGAAACTCCTCCAGCTCATACGAGAAGCTCAACAACACGTGGAGAAGTTGGAGGCCATTGCCCTCAAACCCAACCCACTGTCCACGAAGGAGTACATCGACCTCATGATCGAGTCTGAGAAGTTGCAGAAGAAGCCCAAATGGGAAAAGAGGGTGGAAATGTTGACACATCTTAAAGAGGAAGTCGGGGTGCTCCCAGGACTTCGAGGAAAAGGTGCGGCCTCATCTGGTTCAGGGGAAGGGCTTATTCGCTTCTTCAAAGATCTCATGCACAATTAGCCATGTGGCAAATTCCATATCGAGTAATATTGTATACACGCCACCAACTCTGAGAACCCATGCACCAGCTGCATTTGTAGACTGCATAGAAGTGTTGATATGGTCTCGGTACTGTTGGAGACGACCTTATCTGGGATTGAAGCTCACCGAAATTGAAATTCAAGTTCTGCAGAATGATTGGTCAAGTTGAAGGCATTTGTTTTGGAGAGCTTTGGACGACTAAGGTTGAAAATTTTTGTAAACGTAAGCACATTAGGACATGGGAAGGTGGATCTGATAACACTGTTGTAGTGATACGACTTGTAACGTTGCTGAGTTCAATCATATCAAAATATTTTGAAAAATGTAATTGAAGTAACGCCATGAGTGCTACAAAAATGTTTGTGTATAACCCGTACTCGCAGTCTCATTGCTGTTCAACCAGGGAACAAAGTGTGTAGTTGGTGTGCAGTTCAGTTTCAGAATTGGTTGGGAAGTGTATTGTCTGATGGTGATCACTTTCGAAGGTTATCAAAAGTGGGCAGCCCTTACTATGCCAACTGTTTTCAATAGGCTGTGACACGCTTGGTGTGAATAAAGATTGTGCTGTTCACTTTGAAAGAAAAAAAAAGAAAACGGGGAGAAAGAGAGAACACAAAAGAGGCCTGTCTCTAATGTCGGCCGCAGTGACTTTGATGCTGAGTTGGCCCAGCCTACAAGCCAGCATGTCTCTTACAGAGCATGTAAAATTTCAGTGGGTCCAATTGTTAGGATTATATGATATCAACATTGTAATCTTTGTTGTCAATTGTGATTGCTTTCACCGCCAAAACTAACCATTATTATCAACCTGATCCAGTCACCATTGTGAAGAAAGTGGTAGAATGTTAATTTGTCTTGTGTAAATTTTGGTAGAATGTTAGTTTGCCTTGTTTGCAGACTTGAAGCTTTTCACTGCTCCCTTTGAATTCCCCGTGGAAGATGCCCCTGCCTCCCTGCAGATGGAGTTGGTGGAGTTGTAGTGCACCGATGAAATGAAGACGAAGTTCCGCACCTCTTCTCCGTTGTCCTTCTTCCGCGACACCGTCCTCCCTTCTAACAAATTTCAAAAATTCATTGCGCATGTTTAATGTATTGTGGCCATGTTCGGCAGCACCTACTGTTGCGAACAGCTCTTCTCCAAAATGAAGTAAGCGAAGTCTCACCTTCGCTCCCAACTCTCAGACCGCCACCTCAATGACATTCTTCTGTTGTCTACCTCAACTATCGTGCCAGACATGGAAATACTTCTTTATGACAAAGAGCACCAGCAGTCTCATAGATTTGTAGGGTGTTCAATGCAATTCTTGTATAATTTTTTCATTGTATTCAATGTATTGTACAAAATAGAGTAATTCTGGGGATTTCGTTTTTCACTCCGGCTCGTGGCCTCCATCCAAAAGTCTCATCTGGCCCTCACTCTGAAACGGTTGCCCGTCCCTACACTATATGGATGAAGGGATGATGAAAAAAACTCAACGAGACCCTGATTCGTTTAAAACTGGAATACGTCAGTAGTATAGTCCCCACACGGAATGAAAGATGTAAGGAAGATCGAGAGAATACAAAGGGCAGCAACCAAACTGATCCACAGCCTAGAAGATAAATCATACGAGGAGAGACTAAAAGCAGTAGGTCTGTCAACTTTGAAGGAGCGAAGGGAAAGAGGTGATATGAGTATAGTGTTCAGGTCATTAATGGGGATATATTGCACTGACAGAAGAGATCTGATTAAAGATGGGAGGATTTTAAGAAATGATGGAAGTAAATTAAGACCACATGCCTAAAAGATGTGCAGAAATACTGTTTTCCATATATATGCATTAATATGTGGTGATATAGCCCAAGCTCTATATAGCTTAGGTGATATAGCCCAAGCTCAAACAATGCAAATCTAAATGTGATCATTGGAAATAAAGGATATAGATTAAGTTAACATAAAAATGAAGGAGACTACAAGAGACACTTCCATGTCCATTACCACCTGTCATCTCCATCCATAGTTGTCTAACCGTTTCTTGAAACAACCGATAGTTTCAGAGCTCACTACTACATGGTTACTAAGTTTATTGCATTCGTTGACCATCCTATTACTAAACAAGTTCTCACCCATTTCCATCTTAAATATAAATGTGTCCAATTTAAATTCATTACTGTAACAAGTCCTGCTCTGTTGTCTTAATATGATTACCTTGTTTGCGTCCTTGTCAAAGCCTTTAATCCACTTGAACACCTCTATTAGATCACCCCCGCAGTCTGCGTCTTTCCAGAGAGCGTAAGTTAAATTGCCTAAGCCTCTCCTCGTAAGATAAATTTCTGAGCTCATGTATCAATTTGGTCATTCTCCTCTGTACTGATTCTAGTGAATCGATGCCCATTCTATAGGACGAAGACCAAAACTGTACCGCATAGTCAAGCATGGGTCTAACCGTAACCGTCCTAGCAATGAAACCTAATGATCTGTTAGCTTTATTACTGGCTCTAATGTACGGTTTCCTGGATTAAGGTCAGGACTCATTAGAACTCCCTCGCACTCACTTTTCTCTAAAAACGTGTTATCTAAGCTATATCTGCTTTCGGGGTTGTGTAGCCCTACGTTTAACTCGCTGCACTTTGAGATATTGAAGTACATTTGCCATTTCACCGACCATGTGAATAATATGTTAAGATCTTCCTGCAGAATCTCGGCGTCTTCTCCTGACCTAATTAGGCGTCCTATTTTAGAGTCGTCCCCAAAATGACTAACATCACTATTAACCCCATTGTCCAAGTCGTTTATGTAAATAATGAGCAATAAGGGACCTAAAACCGAACCCTGGGGAACTCCACTAGAAACACTCCCCATTTGGATTTGGGAAGCAAATTCCTCACGCAGAGGGGCGCAAGCAGCAAGGCGAGGAAAATGCACAAACTGACCAGAAGCCAACTGAGCCTTCCACAAGCGCAGCTTAACCTCGAAGGCAGTGATATGCGCGTACATGATCTGTCACGAGAATATCTTTGCCATGCAGCATCATGTTGAGGGCGCTCACGTGCGCCGCGATGTCGGTGAGCAGGGCCAGGCGAGCTACACCGCGGATCAGAGAATTGATCAGCGTAGGGAAGGTTCTTCTGACGTAGGAAGATTCAAATCTCCTGCTGTAGGTCGCACGAACGAGACAGCATGGCCCCACGACTCAGCCAGCGTACCTCACTGAAGTAGAGCAGGTCGTTGTAGTGCACGTTCACCTCGCCCGTCAGTACCTGGAACTGATGGTGGTTAAGGCTGCTGGAGAGGATGGATTTAATGACCTTTACCACGACAGACATGACATCAACGAGGTTGGCAGACATGGCGCACAGGGACTCTTGGTGGATGATGCAGCGCATCATGTTATTGGCCTGAGTGTACCCGGCGGCTTCACAGTGGCGCACTAGCAGTGAAGCGGCGCCCTTCTTCTCCCCAGCCATCGCCGGGGCATCGTCGGTCGTCACGCATACAAGACGGGAGAGGTCCAGGGAGTGCTGATCAACATGGCGTCGCAGAAGTCTTGCCCAGTGGGGTGCCGCGCAGCGGGACAAGCTGGAGTAATTCCTCACACACCTGGAGGTCAGTGGTAACGCCGCGGATGAAAACGGCCAGCTGGGCCGTGTCCTTTGTGTCGGTGCTCTCATCCAGAGTGAGGGAAAGGGCGACTAAGTTCGAGCTGCGTGTTTTGAGTGAGTCGTGCACGTTGTCCGACATATCCTCGATGCGGCGACGAACGGTGCGGGACAGACGGAGTCCGCTACAGCGAGGAGGCATTCCTTGATGAAGTCCCCTTCCGCGAATGACTTCATTCGGCGTGCAAATATGCGGGAGACTTCATAACTGGCGCGCGTCGCCTTTCGGCCTCAGTATTCTGCTTGCGGAAGAGCGAAGTTTGTTTCTACAGGTTGCCTGATAGTCTAACGATGGCGTCCCTTCCTCTCGGCGGCAAGCAGCGGCGCAAAGTTTGACGATCGGTGCTCTGTCTCCCGTTGGCGGCGCACGTTGTACTCTTTTAGGACAGCCACAGTCTTCAAGCATATGAGGCACTGGACCTGTCCAAAGCACTCGATGAAGAAGTACTTCTCCCACTCAGGGTTGAAGGTCCGATGCTCGAGGTCCACTTTCCTCTTCTTAACACGCTGGGTCGCAGACATGATGAACTGAAAAGGAAGAAAATGGGGTATATCAACAATGAATAAGCGAAATAATGGTGCATTGATTGTTAATGTACGTCATCTAATTTAAATATAATTAATTAGTAGCTACATCATTTTAGTAGTTGTAATTGATTTTTTATAATAACTGTAATTGATCTGTACTGACCAAAAGGCTTACGTACCTTGTATCTATCTGAAAGTCTAGCGGACACTGACCGCTAGTGTCTGACTCTGGCTGCTCTGGCAGTGGTAGGATCATAGACCGTGCAGCGATGGGCATAGTTGCCAAAACAGTATCTGCTAGCGGATGTTGTTTGGCAAATTTTAATTACACGATTGTCCGACCTGAACGAACTGGAGACACCACACAGAGGGTTTGTGAAAATTTGAGTTGACAAATGACGACTTGAACTGGATTTGAAGCTTGAATTCGTTGATACACGGTTGACGAGTGATGAATATGGCAGTTGACTTTGAACTCGATTTGAAGAATGGAATTTGACGATTGCTGACGACAGAATATTCTCAAGAACAATAATGTTGAAAGTTGACTTTATAAATCCAACATTTCCAACAACTGCCGAATGTTTTTTTTTTTTTTCTCGAACCTTCCATCTCTTCCAGTGAAGCCAGTTTGATATGTCAGACAAGACAATCATGGTTAGTAAATAAAGTTAATTTGTTGACTGTATTTAATCAGATATTCAAATTCTAACATTTCATATTCAAATAAATTTGTTTGCAAATTTAAAATTCCCCATTAAAAGTTTAGCATAATTTAGTGTAAACTTTAGCTTTTCTATTACTTCTCTAATCTGATCTAGCTTAAATTTGTACATACTACTACTACTACTCCATATTATTACAGTTTTCATGTTTTATTTTCGTACTACTACTACTATTACTACTACTACTGCTACTACTACTACTATTACTACTGTTACGAACGAAATATAAAGTAATTCAATAATCAAATGTATTTATTTGAAAACATTATTTACTGAATTTTTTCTCTCCTTTTGCTGGGAGTTCCGTGGGCCGGATTCCAATAATAATGCCTAGCAGGGTGGCGGGCCGGAGGTTGCCCCCCCCCCCTTTATAGTGGAACGTTATTTTAATAGTGTGCAGCAGTCTGTATGTCTCTGCCACAATCCTGCTGATATGTATGTCCGTTCACAGGTTCACAGGCTCAGCGGTTACATAGCGTGGACCACGTCGTCTGAGAACGTACAGCATACAGCCTACTCCGATCACAACAGAATGGTTGAATAGATAGATAGACTTTATTTGGCAAGGGACCAATATACATGAAGTGCAGATAATGACAAGAACACATAGTTCGAAATAGTAGTTGCAAATTGCCGGGGATAACACAAAAAGCATGTACGCTTATTTCCATCGTGATCCTCATTAGATTGTTATTCTACACTAAGTCACACAGACAACATACGTATGGGG
The DNA here is from genome assembly GCF_046742065.1 of Oratosquilla oratoria. NCBI lineage: Eukaryota > Metazoa > Arthropoda > Malacostraca > Stomatopoda > Squillidae > Oratosquilla > Oratosquilla oratoria. The sequence goes on from NC_134798.1 coordinate 49,271,087, forward strand.
TTAAGGAGACCAGAGACAATCATGAGTAATGCCAGTCAGTACACATATGACACATAAACATTGCTATATTTTTGCTAATATTACTAAAATGTTCGTAACACATAGGATATTGAGACCAAAAATTGAGCACTATCACAATAAGGAACATTGCATAAGCAAAGGAACAGCAAAATAATGTTAAATTGTAACAAAACAGTATGATTGAGTACTATATGAGAGTAGTACCATTAATGATATACTACAGTATTCTACAGCTGTATCAACATGTTGTTATAGTGAATGCTACATTGCAGCTAGGGTCACCTATTAATTAATTATAAAATTTTATCTGAATCTCAGGACGGAGGGGGCACTTTGTATGAGCACTAGGAAGACATTATAACCTGAAGCACCAGAAGTAGGGTACAGGGGACCGGTACTCGTATGAGTAAAACAACAAGGAGAACGAGGATAAAGTCCAATTACCTCATTGCCTGGTGCCCTGATTCACCAGGCTTGTATTATGGTAAAATCATAACTGTTCTAGGACCCCACTTGAGGCATATGACTAGCAAAACGAAGGTGGAAACCAATTTGTAACATCAAACATCGTTATACTAAACTAAACTTCTGAAGGACAAAAAAAAAAAAAAGGGGGGGGGGAGAGGGAGGTCAGAACAGTTATGAGTGAACGCAGATTTGGATGGTATTACTCATGGAGTCAGGTATCCCTCACTAAGCTAGTAGTACATAAAAATTGGGAATAAATCCCGACAGAGTAATTTTTTAAAGTAAATTAGATATTATTACAAATTAATATAGACATTAGTGTTTACGGCCTCAGGTAATTTAGTGGATTGATAGCTGTATAATTCGCATTAAGATTAAAAATACAGCAATTAAACATATCAAGCTGTAAGAAATCTGTGTTCTAAAATGAAAAGAATGCATAACAAATCATACAAATCTACTTTTCCAATTAGATAGAGTGGCCTATCATTTTTATTTATATATACGAAAACATTATATAAAAAAATCTGTAAGAGGCTCGACGCCATGAGACCAAGTATAGTTGACTCTAAGGAATGTCGAGTTGCCGATATATCATTTTCATTATTAATCTTTTTATTGACCTCTTGGTGACTTCTACGTTTTGAGTATTGTTGCAGGTATTTTACCCACCTCTAATTTCCATGTATTGTGCAACATTTTCACATCAGTTAAGATGAAGTTGTACCTCCCAACCTTTGGCAACGAGAGGTCAAAGTTCACTAGGCGTTCGGAGCGACGTCGAATCCCTGGTCACGCAGTCCAGGACAAGAGTTGATACCAAGCAGAACGTGATTGGGAAGTGATATGAAATTTACCCCAATCCCAGACCTCATATAAACCCAATAGTGTGAAGTGTAAGTGCGACAAACGGTGTAACCAATGGGAGGGGACGCGTTCTGTGAGAGAGCCAGTCTCCCCTCAACGCATACCTTCACAAAGACACATGATGCTTTGTGGTGTCATTGTAATTTTCAGGGTTCAATGAGTCCCTGCCGATCTCAGGTATGTAGTTTTAAGTTTTCAATGTAAATGCTTTAATTCACACAAAGTACCCCAGAATTAACTTGGTGGGGCGGTCACCTAAATTAGCCTACAGATGTAGTCAGCATCACATGTTAAAATTTGTCGGAAGTCATAATATTCTCCACATATTATACCGAATAATGTATTCAACCGTTCTGTAGATAGATGAATATTTTTCCTACACAGTGTTTGCATTAATGTATTTATTGTTTTGTTTATCTAATTACTTCTTTATTCTATGAAAGACTTCGGGGCCAACGCCTTTGTGGCGACTTGTGAGTGACGTCATATCCTGTTTGACGTATTGTACAGCTCTAGATTTTGATTGGCTAAACGGTGTGTGGCCTAACCAATCATGATCACGTTGGGAAGAAAGACATGACGTACTGTCGTTGTATGGAGCGAAAAACGTATTGGGGAATACGTATCTCCCCTGCAAAAGGTTAAGCTGTAGTGGACGAGAATCTCCGATACGAAGCAGAGTGACAAAGGAATTCGCTTTGCCTTCAATTGAGTTACTTGCTAAACTTCGCAAACACAATGCCGGTAAGTATCTATAATTCATTAGTAACGCTAATCTAACGCTGTGATACAATATATTTCATTATTACGTGTAGTACGGTAACAATAGACCAACATGGTGAAAATTCTGCATCATGCAACCGAAAGGTAACAATATTCTTAAAGTATTTAGAATTTTGTCTGAGATGACCAGCTTTTCTGTACTTGGGAGAGGTTGTAAAGGAGTGATTGGATAGTGTTTGAGAAAAGTAACGTTACCATATTCGTAGAGAAAAGGAGTGGAAAAGTATGTCCCAAGACAAAAACAAGAAAAAGAGTATGTAAAGTGCTGGTACAACAAAAGTTGTAGAGAGTTAAAAGACAAAAGAGATAAAATTGGCCAAATAGAAGAAAGACAAAAGACCTGAAAAATGGAAAATATATACTAGTTATAGAAGTGAATATGTGCAAGCGTGCAGAGAGGAAAAGAGAAAAAATGAAAAAGATGTCATAGAAAATATAAAGATCAACCAAAACTATTCTACAGATTTGTAAACAACAAACTGAAAAACAAACAAGATTTGGAGAAATTAAGACAAGGAGTTGAATACACAGAGGAAGTAGAAATGGCGGAAATTATGAACAAGCATTTTAAATCAGTGTTTACGAGGGAGAACATACAACCTGAAGATATCGAATGGAAAGAGAAAGTCCCCCTATGACAGAAATAGAAGTAACAAAGAATGAAATAATGAAACACTCGAGTAATCTTGATGTCAGAAAATCGCATGGACCAGATGAAATAGCAAACTGGATTCTGTAAGAATGCAGGAATAAACTGGCCGACAAAATACATAGCATTATAAACAGTTCTTTGAAAGAAGGAAAAGTTCCAAAAGATTGGATAAAAGCAAATATAGTACCTACATATAAAGGGGGAAATAAAGAAGACCCTACCAACTATAGACCAGTCTCTCTAACAAGTACAATAGCAAAAATTTGTGAAAGAATTGTCAAAAGTAGATGGGTAAAATATTTAGAAAAAAAAAAAAACCGTGCTAAATCCAAGGCAATTTGGATTCAGACAAGGACGGTCATGCGTCACCAATTTAGTATGTTTCTATTCAAGGCTGATAGATATAATACAAGAAAGAGATGGATGGGCTGATTGTGCATTTCTAGACCTAAAAAAAGCTTTTGGCAAAGTACCACATAAGAAGTTGCTTAAGAAATTAGAAACCGAAGGAGGAATACAGGGCAAACTGCTTAAATGGATGGAAGACTTTTTGCAAGAAAGAAAAATGAGAGTAGTGATAAGAGACAAACACTCAAATTGGGATGAAGTAATAAGTGGTGTTCCACAAGGAACAGTTCTGGCCCCAATAATGTTTGCTATATTTATTAGTGATATGGATGAAGAAATTGAGCTTCTTTGCAGATGATGTAAAACCATTAAAAAAAGTGAACACGGAAGAAGATTGCGAGTCACTACAGAGTGATCAAAATAAAGTATGGGAATGGAGTAGGAAGTGGGAGATGGAGTTCAACACTAAAAGTGTAGTATAATGGAATTTGGAAAAAGCAAAAACAGAATAACAGGATCATATAAATTGGGAGAAGAAGGAATAAAAAAAGTAGAAAATGAGAAGGACCTGGGAGTCATTGTTATGAATAATATGTCACCTGAGAAACATATAAATAAGATTTCTGATGAAACTTATAATTTAATAAGAACAATCAAAGTGGCATTTACATGCTTGGATGAAGAAATGGTGAAGAAAATCCTAATCACTCTGATAAGACCAAGATTGGAATATGCAACAACGATGTGGTCACCAAGTACAAAAAAATGTATAAAAAAAATGAAAGAATACAAAGAGCAATTACAAAACTGGCACCAACACTCTCAGAACTATCATATGAAGAGAGACTAGCCGAATTTGAGCTACAGACACTAGAGCAGGGGTGCTCAAACTTTTTCTCGTCAAGTACCCCCTGAGTTATAAGATCATCTTCCCGAACCCCCAACAATCTGACAATGAGGAGAATGGTAATTCATTGACTAACTCACACACACACACACACACACACACACACACACACACACACACACACACACACACACACACACACACACACACACACACACACACACTTCAACGAATGGACGGCTTAGAAGACGTTCTGAAGAAAAGTGAAGTCTGTGGATCCCAACGCAAAGAGAAGTGCCTAGTGTTTTTGCAGGGTGGGGGGGAAATTGCTCGTGGAGTAGTGGGAACGTAGGGAAAGAGGAAAAGGGGAGGGATTACTGAGGGAAATGGAAGGAAATGAGGAGGGAGTAGACTTTGACCAGCCAGACAAGCGGAAGGTAAACAAAAGACTTAGCGAGGATCAAATGTCTAATAAAAATGTAAAGATTAGAAGTATAGAGAGGAGCAATACAGAAGAAAGTGACGAGAATATGTTCCAGGGATTTAAAGAGGGTGGGGGGGACACAACCCCCCCCCCCCCCGACTGATAAGACTAGAGGAGAGAGTTGATAAGGTGATCGAGGACTTGGAGCGTAAGTTAGGTAACGTAGACTCCATTTTTCAAAGAATTGAAAGGTTGGAACAACTAGAGAAGGCTAACAGAAACTTAACTGAAGAAATAGAGGACCTAAAAAGACAGTTAGGAAATGTAAAGGAGGAGAATGAGAAATTGAAGAAGAATAGTAATGAAAACAGAGAGAAACTAGCTACAGAAGCTAAAAATTGGAGAATAACTCAAGAAGGGAATAAGGTTTCATTCACTGACATAGTCAAACAGCAATTGAAAGAACATAATGAAGACTCAGTTATTAAAGTGATGAGACAGAAGGAGAATATAGTAAGAGAATTAGCTGACAAAAAGAAATGTATAATTATATTAGGAATGGAAGAGAAACATAACCCAGATAGAACTGCAAGAATCAAGGAGGAAAATGAAAGAGTAAGCAGTTTATTAAAATTAGTCCAGGAAGATGAACCAGAAATTATAAAGGAAATTGAGGAAAAATTCAGACTCGGAAAATATAGTACAGATAAGACCAGACCAATTAAGATTAAATTCAGGTCACAAACAACAGCAGAGAAAATTCTATCCAAGACAGGGAAACTAGCAACAAATGATCAATATAAAAAGGTATGGATAAAAAGAGAAATGAATAAGGAGGAAAGAGAGGCAGAAAAGCAGAAAAGAATTGAAGCTAAGGCAAAAAACGAGGAAAGAACGGAGTCAGAGAAAGAGAGATTCTATTGGAGAGTAGTGAACATGAAAATAAAGCAGTTCGACATACTAAAGAAAAACATAAGGGAAACAGAGAATACAATGGAAGTGGCAGAAAACTAAGAGTGTCTTACACAAATATAGATGGATTGATAACAGGATTGAATGAACTGAATGATTATTTGAAAGAAAAAGAACCAGACATAATGGGAATTGTAGAAACAAAATTAAAAGGCCCACTACCACCCAACAGTGTAGGACATGATACATACAATTATTGGATTAGAAACAGAGAGAAAAAACAAGGGGGTGGAGTTATGTTCCTGACTAAGAAGGATATAAACGTGAAAGGTGTCATATATGGAAAGAATACAGTAGAGATGATTATGATAGAAGTGGAAGACCGAGATAAGAAGAGCAGAAAATTTGTGATCAATTATGTGCCTCCGAAAACAGCCTCATGGGAGGAGAGTGAACATAAAAGTATGTTAGAGGACACAAAGATAGCATTAACTAAAATAATGGAAGACGGAGGAAGAATAGTTATGATGGGCGACTTTAATTGCAAAGAAATCTGCTGGGAAGAAATGACAGTAAAGAGTGGTGATGACTCATGGGGAAATGCTCTACTTGAGATGATTACTGACCATTCAATGACACAATGGATACAAGAGAACACTAGGTATAGAAATGAAGAAGAACCATCGAGGCTAGACTTAATAATTACATCTGAACCTAGAATAGTGGACAAGATTGAATATAAAACACCAATAGGTAAAAGTGACCACATATTGATTGAACTGGAACTTAATGAAGAAAAATATATGAAAAGAAATGAACAATATAGAAAAGGAAGAATGATGTATGAAAAAACAAACTTTGATAAAATAAGAGAATTCTTCCAACAAGAAAACTGGGAAGAAATATACAAAGAAGAAACAACAGTGGAAGAGAAATGGAATATTTTGACAAAAATTTACAAAAAAGGAGTGGAAAAGTATGTCCCAAGACAAAAACAAGAAAAAGAATATGTAAAATGCTGGTACAACAAAAGTTGTAGGGAGTTAAAGGACAAAAGAGACAAAGCCTGGAACAGATGGAAAAAAGACAGAAGACCTGAAAAATGGAAAATATATACTGGTTATAGAAATGAATATGTACAAAAGTGCAGAGAGAAAAAAAGAAAATATGAAAAAGATGTTATAGAAAAGTGTAAAGATCAACCAAAACTATTCTACAGATTTGTAAACAATAAACTGAAAAACAAACAAGACTTAGAGAAATTAAGACAAGGAGGAGTTGAATACACTGAGGAAATGGAAATGGCAGAAATTATGAACAAACATTTTAAATCAGTGTTTACAAGGGAAAATATACAACCTGAAGAGATTGAGTGGAAGGAAAAAGTCCCCCCTATGGAAGAAATAGAAGTAACAAAGAATGAAATATTGACACACTTGGGTAATTTTGATGTCAGAAAATCGCATGGGCCAGATGAAATAGCAAACTGGATTCTGAAAGAATGCAGGAATGAACTGGCAGACAAAATACATAGCATAATAAGCAGTTCCTTAAAAGAAGGAAAAGTTCCAGAAGATTGGAAAAAAGCAAATATAGTACCTATATATAAAGGAGGAAATAAAGAAGAACCTACCAACTATAGACCAGTCTCTCTAACAAGTACAATAGCAAAAATATGTGAAAGAATTATCAAAAGTAGATGGGTAAAATACTTGGAAAAAAACAACGTACTAAATCCAAGGCAATTTGGATTCAGACAAGGACGATCATGCGTCACCAATTTAATATGTTTCTATTCAAGGCTAATAGATATAATACAAGAAAGAGATGGATGGGCTGATTGTGCATTTCTAGACCTAAAAAAAGCTTTTGACAAAGTACCACATAAGAAGTTGCTTAAGAAATTAGAATATGAAGGAGGAATACAAGGTAAATTGCTAAATTGGATGGAAGACTTTTTGCAAGAAAGAAAAATGAGAGTAGTGATAAGAGATCAGCACTCAAAATGGAATGAAGTAATAAGCGGTGTCCCGCAGGGAACAGTTCTGGCCCCAATAATGTTTGCTATATATATTAATGATATGGATGAAGGAATTGAAAGCTATATGAGCTTCTTTGCAGATGATGCAAAATTACTGAAAAGAGTGAAAACTGAAGAAGATTGTGAATCACTACAGAGAGATCTAAATAAAGTACAAGAATGGAGTAGGAAGTGGGAGATGGAGTTCAATACAAAAAAGTGTAGTATAATGGAATTTGGAAAAAGCAAAAACAGAATAACAGGATCATATAATTTGGGAAAAGAAGGAATAAAAAAAGTAGAAAATGAGAAGGACCTGGGAGTCATTGTTATGAATAATATGTCACCTGAGAAACATATAAATAAGATTTTTGGAGAAACTTATAATTTAATAAGAACAATCAAAGTGGCATTTACATACCTGGATGAAGAAATGGTGAGGAAAATCCTAATCACCCTGATAAGACCAAGATTGGAATATGCAGCAACAATATGGTCACCAAGTACAAAAAAATGTATAAAAAAACTTGAAAGAATACAAAGAGCAATTACAAAACTGGCACCAACACTCTCAAAACTATCATATGAAGAGAGACTACAAAAACTTAAACTACAGACACTAGAGCAAAGAAGAGAGAGAGGAGATTTGATAGCTATTTACAGAATCATGAAAGGCATAGAAATTACTGATAGAGAGAATCTGATAAAATGGGATGACAGAAATACAAGAGGACACGGAAAGAAAATAAAAAAAGACAGCTATAGAAGAGATTTTAAAAAGAACAGCTTTCCTCACAGAGCAATAGACAGTTGGAACAAGTTAGATGAGAAAGTGGTGTGTGCAAAAACAATACATGAATTTAAAAATAGTTTAGATAAAATGAGATATGAAGACGGGACCCCACGAGCATAGCTCCCCTTCCCGTAAAATACAACTAGGTAAACTAGGTAAATACACACACACACCAGATTCAACTATTGGTAATCAACATTGTTAATTTAGAAACCAGCATAGAACAGTGAGATTGAAGGAACACACACTGTTAGCACAGAATTTCATAATCCACAACTACCACTATTTAAAATACGTTTTTCGTCAGCCATCTAAGTACCCCTAGAAATCTTCTTGTGAACCCCTGGGGGTTTGCGAACCCCAGTTTGAGTACCTCTGCACTAGAGCAAAGAAGAGAGAGAGGAGATTTGATAGTTGTTTAGAGAATCATGAAAGGCCTAGAAATGATTGATAGAGAGGATCTAATAAAATGGGATGATAGAAATACAAGAGGACACGGAAAGACAATCAAGAAAGACAGCTATAGAAGAGATCTGAAAAAGAACAGCTTTCCTCACAGAGTAATAGACAGTTGGAACAAGTTAGATGAGAAAGTAGTGTGTGCAAAAACAATACATGAATTTAAAAATAGTTTAGATAAAATGAGATATGAAGACGGAACACCACCAGCATAGGTCCCCTTCCCGTAAAATACAATTAGGTAAATACACACACACGCGCGCGCGCGACTCGGTAGCGCGGTTGGTAGAGTCCCCGACTGTCACTACGGCGGTCCAGGTTCGAATCCTGCCCAGGGCTGAAATAATTTCAGTATCGCTGCGCTGTGAGTCGTTACTCCAACTCTCGTGGGTGGGGAGTTGGCTGTGTATGTGCATGTAAGGTCACGGCATTACCCATAGATCGGTCATACGAGCTCTGAGCTCTCCTCTGGGAAGGAAATAGCTATCGTTCACGGGTCCAACACGTGATCCAAAGACCAAGGTGAATACACACACACACACACACACACACACACACTTTCAACGAACGGACGGCTTGACGAACGCTCTGAAGAAAAGTGCAGATTGTGGATACCAACGCAAAGAGAAGTGCCTTTTTGTGTTTGCAGGGGGGGGGGGGAAATTGCTCGTGAGGCAGTAGGTAAGTAGGAAAAGAGGAGAAGGGGAGGGATTGCTGGGGAAATGGAAGGAAATGAGGATGTGGAGGACTTGGCCCAGGCAGACGGGCGTAAGGTCAACATGAAACGACCACCGGATGACGAAATGGCAAATAAAAATGTAAAGATTAGAAGTATAGAGAGGAGAAATACAGTAGAAAGTGACGAGAATATGTTCCAGGGATTTAAAGAGGGTGGGGGGGACACACCCCCCCCCCCCCCCCCCCCGACTGATAAGACTAGAGGAGAGAGTTGATAAGGTGATCGAGGACTTGGAACGTAAGTTAGGTAAGGTAGACTCCATCTTCCAGAGAATTGAAAGATTGGAACAACTAGAGAAGGCTAACAGAAACTTAACTGAAGAAGTAGAGGACCTAAAAAGACAGTTAGGAAATGTAAAGGAGGAGAATGAGAAATTGAAGAAGAATAGTAATGAAAACAGTGAGAAAATAGCTACAGAAGCTAAAAATTGGAGAATAACTCAAGAAGGGAATAAGGTTTCATTCACTGACATAGTCAAACAGCAATTGAAAGAACATAATGAAGACTCAGTTATTAAAGTGATGAGACAGAAGGAGAATATAGTAAGAGAATTAGCTGACAAAAAGAAATGTATAATTATATTAGGAATGGAAGAGAAACATAACCCAGATAGAACCGCAAGAATCAAGGAGGAAAATGAAAGGGTAAGCAGTTTATTAAAATTAGTCCAGGAAGATGAACCAGAAATTATAAAGGAAATTGAGGAAAAATTCAGACTCGGAAAATATAGTACAGATAAGACCAGACCAATTAAGATTAAATTCAGGTCACAAACAACGGCAGAGAAAATTCTATCCAAGACAGGGAAACTAGCAACAAATGATCAATATAAAAAGGTATGGATAAAAAGATAAATGAATAAGGAGGAAAGAGAGGCAGAAAAGCAGAAAAGAATTGAAGCTAAGGCAAAAAACGAGGAAAGAACGGAGTCAGAGAAAGAGAGATTCTATTGGAGAGTAGTGAACATGAAAATAAAGCAGTTCGACATACTAAAGAAAAACATAAGGGAAACAGAGAACACAATGGAAGTGGCAGAAAACTAAGAGTGTCTTACACAAATATAGATGGATTGATAACAGGATTGAATGAACTGAATGATTATTTGAAAGAAAAAGAACCGGACATAATGGGAATTGTAGAAACAAAATTAAAAGGCCCACTACCACCCAACAGTGTAGGACATGATACATACAATTATTGGATTAGAAACAGAGAGAAAAAACAAGGGGGTGGAGTTATGTTCCTGACAAAGAAGGATATAAACGTGAAAGGTGTCATATATGGAAAGAATACAGTAGAGATGATTATGATAGAAGTGGAAGACCGAGATAAGAAGAGCAGAAAATTTGTGATCAATTATGTGCCTCCGAAAACAGCCTCATGGGAGGAGAGTGAACATAAAAGTATGTTAGAGGACACAAAGATAGCATTAACTAAAATAATGGAAGACGGAGGAAGAATAGTTATGATGGGCGACTTTAATTGCAAAGAAATCTGCTGGGAAGAAATGACAGTAAAGAGTGGTGATGACTCATGGGGAAATGCTCTACTTGAGATGATTACTGACCATTCAATGACACAATGGATACAAGAGAACACTAGGTATAGAAATGAAGAAGAACCATCGAGGCTAGACTTAATAATTACAACTGAACCTAGAATAGTGGGCAAGATTGAATATAAAATACCAATAGGTAAAAGTGACCACATATTGATTGAACTGGAACTTAATGAAGAAAAATATATGAAAAGAAATGAACAATATAGAAAAGGAAGAATGATGTATGAAAAAACAAACTTTGATAAAATAAGAGAATTCTTCCAACAAGAAAACTGGGAAGAAATATACAAAGAAGAAACATCAGTGGAAGAGAAATGGAATATTTTGACAAAAATTTACAAAGGAGTGGAAAAGTATGTCCCAAGACAAAAACAAGAAAAAGAATATGTAAAATGCTGGTACAACAAAAGTTGTAGGGAGTTAAAAGACAAAAGAGACAAAGCCTGGACCGGATGGAAAAAAGACAGAAGACCTGAAAAATGGAAAATATATACTGGTTATAGAAATGAATATGTACAAAAGTGCAGAGAGGAAAAAAGAAAATATGAAAAAGATGTTATAGAAAAGTGTAAAGATCAACCAAAACTATTCTACAGATTTGTAAACAATAAACTGAAAAACAAACAAGACTTGGAGAAATTAAGACAAGGAGGAGTTGAATACACTGAGGAAATGGAAATGGCAGAAATTATGAACAAACATTTTAAATCAGTGTTTACAAGGGAAAATATACAACCTGAAGAGATTGAGTGGAAGGAAAAAGTCCCCCCTATGGAAGAAATAGAAGTAACGAAGAATGAAATATTGACACACTTGGGTAATTTTGATGTCAGAAAATCGCATGGGCCAGATGAAATAGCAAACTGGATTCTGAAAGAATGTAGGAATGAACTGGCCGACAAAATACATAGCATAATAAGCAGTTCCTTAAAAGAAGGAAAAGTTCCAGAAGATTGGAAAAAAGCAAATATAGTACCTATATATAAAGGAGGAAATAAAGAAGAACCTACCAACTATAGACCAGTCTCTCTAACAAGTACAATAGCAAAAATATGTGAAAGAATGATCAAAAGTAGATGGGTAAAATACTTGGAAAAAAACAACGTACTAAATCCAAGGCAATTTGGATTCAGACAAGGACGATCATGCGTCACCAATTTAATATGTTTCTATTCAAGACTAATAGATATAATACAAGAAAGAGATGGATGGGCTGATTGTGCATTTCTAGACCTAAAAAAAGCTTTTGACAAAGTACCACATAAGAAGTTGCTTAAGAAATTAGAATATGAAGGAGGAATACAAGGTAAATTGCTAAATTGGATGGAAGACTTTTTGCAAGAAAGAAAAATGAGAGTAGTGATAAGAGATCAGCACTCAAAATGGAATGAAGTAATAAGCGGTGTCCCGCAGGGAACAGTTCTGGCCCCAATAATGTTTGCTATATATATCAATGATATGGATGAAGGAATTGAAAGCTATATGAGCTTCTTTGCAGATGATGCAAAATTACTGAAAAGAGTGAAAACTGAAGAGGATTGTGAATCACTACAGAGAGATCTAAATAAAGTACAAGAATGGAGTAGGAAGTGGGAGATGGAGTTCAATACAAAAAAGTGTAGTATAATGGAATTTGGAAAAAGCAAAAACAGAATAACAGGATCATATAATTTGGGAGAAGAAGGAATAAAAAGAGTAGAAAATGAGAGGGACCTGGGAGTCATTGTTATGAATAATATGTCACCTGAGAAACATATAAATAAGATTTTTGGAGAAACTTATAATTTAATAAGAACAATCAAAGTGGCATTTACATACCTGGATGAAGAAATGGTGAGGAAAATCCTAATCACCCTGATAAGACCAAGATTGGAATATGCAGCAACGATATGGTCACCAAGTACAAAAAAATGTATAAAAAAACTTGAAAGAATACAAAGAGCAATTACTAAACTGGCACCAACACTCTCAAAACTATCATATGAAGAGAGACTACAAAAACTTAAACTACAGACACTAGAGCAAAGAAGAGAGAGAGGAGATTTGATAGCTATTTACAGAATCATGAAAGGCATAGAAATTACTGATAGAGAGAATCTGATAAAATGGGATGACAGAAATACAAGAGGACACGGAAAGAAAATAAAAAAAGACAACTATAGAAGAGATTTGAAAAAGAACAGCTTTCCTCACAGAGCAATAGACAGTTGGAACAAGTTAGATGAGAAAGTGGTGTGTGCAAAAACAATACATGAATTTAAAAATAGTTTAGATAAAATGAGATATGAAGACGGGACCTCACGAGCATAGCTCCCCTTCCCGTAAAATACAACTAGGTAAATACAACTAGGTAAATACACACACACACACACACACACACACACACACACACACACACACACACACACACATATATATATATATATATATATATATATATATATATATATATATATATATATATATATATATATATATATGTTCATCTTTTCATCCATATAATGAAACGCCACTTCTATCCTTGCAGTAGTCCATATATCTCTCTCACAATGTTGTTGATATGTCTGTTAGGTAGCAGACATATCAACACTGAAATTTTTCCCCTTCTGCTTTTGTAAAGGTTTCATTTCCCAAGGAGTATTTTCTTTATTTATTTTATTACCATTATAGTTGTTTTATTCATAAAACTTGGTTTTCCATTCTTGGTTTCATGCAAAAATAGTGTCTAGATCTTTTCGCAATAGTCTACCGTCCCAATTTCTTCTCATGAATTTTGCATCATTTGCAAACATGTTGGCATAGCTTGTTCCTTTCATCATGCCAATGACGTAGACAAGAGACATGGGTGCAAACACTGAACCTTGTGGTACTCTGCTCATCACTGCTCTCCATCTTGATATATCCTTTACTACTGTCCTGTTTTTTTTTTTCATTCTAGTAGATTGTTTCTATTTTTATCCAATCTAGTAGTTTGCCTTTCTTTTCATCCATTCTAGTAGTTTGCCGCTCAGTCCTCCAACATGCTACAGTTTCCAATTAGTCGACTGTGAGGTACTTTCTCAAATGCCTTCTCTATGTCGATGTACACACAATCCACCCATCTCTCTCCAGATTTAAAACCAGACTGACTGTCAGAATGTTCATCTTTTCAAGATATTCGGTCTATCGATCTTTCACGATCCTTTCATATAATTTCACTTGTGCTGGTGTCTCCTCATTTCTACCTTTGTGAATAGGCACCACATTTACCCTTTTCCAATCAGGCGGCAATATGAGTGATCCTAGGAGGTTGACTACTTCCCTCAATTCCACATTTATGTCTTCTAAAAAAAATGTCCTCCTCCCATCATTCTCCAAAAAAGTATTTTCTTTTGTGAAGACCAATTGGAAACTTTCATTATTTCTGCCTAAACTGAGGCTTCTTAATAGAAATCACAACCCACTATTAATTTGGTGATTACTTCCGTGTCTTAAATTGGCTACAAACCTGTAAAACAGTTTCGGATCATCTTTGCATTCATCTACCACGCTTCTTTCAATTTTCCCCTTTCCTCCCAGCGAATTCTTGTATAGTCATTTCTAGATTGTTTTGTATTTTTTTCTATTGCTCCTTGTCCTTCCTGTCCCCCAAGCCACATCCATGTATTTTTTTTTTTTTTTTTTTTTTTTTTTTTTTATTTTTTTTAATATTTCACCTTATGTGAAACGAGTCCTCTTGCGCTTCCTCCCACTAGTCTTTGGCACATGTTTGTTCACTCCTTGGTTGTAAATGTCTAGAAAGATTTCCCATTTCCTCCTTCCCGTGGTGTTCCTGAATTTATCCCAGTTTGCTTCTTCAAAGGATCTTTTCAACCCTAAGTAATCTGCTTTCCTTAAACTGAGTCTCCCTTGTCTGTGTGATTCATTCTTTGGCTTTATTTCCTAATCCTCCTGCTGAAACTTGGTTGTTACATGGTCACTTTTCCCTATGGGGCAAAGGTAGTTCAGTGAGCTGATAATGACTGGCTCTTTGCTTAATAACACGTCTAATCTTGTGGGAATGTCATCTTTTACCTGGGTCACTTCCATTACCCATTGGGTCATTGTATTTTCCATTGCTATACTTCTCAGGAAACTGATTTGCAGTTTGCTTCCTATCCCCCCCCCCCAGTTTACATCACTGCAATTAAAATCTCAAATAAGGACTACATTGCTACTTTGTTAAATGTTTTTCTTTAGGAAAAGGGCTGTATCCAATAAAATTTAATGATATTCTGATTCATTCCAATTTCTTGTCTTGGGGGATACATATGCCACCATGAAGACTCTTATTCTGCCCTCTAGTGCAAAATTTTAGGTGAATTGCTTCAGTGTTGCCTTTACTAAGATTAGCTTCTTCCACCTCAGTCACTTCTCTCCACAAACATTACCCCTTCACCCACGTTATCTTTCCTTTCTCTTCCCCAAGAGGTGTATCTATTATTCCCCAACCGTAGGTCAAATTTTTTTGGGAGTTTGTTTCCACTAGTTACAAAAAATGAATGTCCGTATATCCTTATGTAGTTATTAATTTTCAACCTAGCCTATAGTAAACCAACAACATTAGCATATGCTACTCCAAGTTTCCTTTTATAGATATTTTTTCTTCCTCTTCCGTCTTCCCATTATTTTTGGTTTTGACTTCTTGTTGGGTTCGTATTCGGTGTGGGGGGGAATGATAAAAAAAAAATCCTTAAAGAGAGAGCAACTCCCCATAAGCTTTGTTTCTCGCTCTCCCTTTTCAACTACTAATTTTGTAAAAGAAAAAAAAATTGTATATATGTATGTCTAAATTGTATT
This sequence comes from Oratosquilla oratoria, assembly GCF_046742065.1. NCBI lineage: Eukaryota > Metazoa > Arthropoda > Malacostraca > Stomatopoda > Squillidae > Oratosquilla > Oratosquilla oratoria. The sequence goes on from NC_134798.1 coordinate 49,286,799, forward strand.
TCATATTGTTGAATAAACCTTAACTAACTAACTAAAATGTTGTGACCCCCTGAAAGAGAGCCCACCTGTACCTTATTCTTGTGGCTTAATTTTATTCTTTCCAGTTCTCTTCTTCAGTTTCACATGTTAACTGACCTGAAAGAGAGTATTTCTTCATTCATTTGCTTCTTTCCAGTTCTTTCCCTAGTTTCAAGTGTTTAATTTATTCAGGTATTCATCGTCTTTTATAGGTATCAAGGTCTATCGCCTCAGGCCTGAAGGAGAGGGTTTGCCAAGAGTACACTGTGCCCTATGGAGAAATTGAGGGACTGGATATCCTAAAGCTGGAGCTGAGGACGGATCACAGGGACGACAAACACCAAGTACAAAAGCTGTCACTCGGACATCCAAGTAACCGACCCACAAAGGTCATCCTTCTTGTGGGGGCCACTGGAACAGGCAAGACGACTCTAATCAATGCAATGGTCAACTACATCTTCGGGGTGGACTTCAGAGACAACTTCCGGTTTATTCTCATCGACGACAAGGATTCTCCCAAGAGGTCCCAGGCCGAGAGCCAGACGGACTTCATCACTGCCTACATTTTCCATCACCAGCCGGGGATGCCCTTCGATTACAGCTACGTCCTGATCGACAGCCCGGGGTTCGGGGACACCCGCGGGATCCAGCGAGATCGGGAAATGATGCGACAGCTACAGAGCTTCCTGGAGGAGGACTACGGCATTGATCAGGTCGATGGCATCGGCTACGTCACGCCTTCGTCTGCTGCAAGACTAACGCAAACGCAGAGGTACGTCTTCGACGGCCTCTCCTCAATGTTCGGGAAGAATGTGAAGAGCAACATCTACGTTATGGCCACCTTTGCTGATGCCAAGAATCCACCAGTCCTAGAGGCCCTTAAGGAAGCCAATGTGGAATACGAGGGCTTCTACAGGTTCAACAACAGCGCCGTGTATGCCGACAACAAGGTCCACGGGTCGGATTCCGACGAAGACTCTGATTCTGACGACGAAAATTCTGGCTACATCAGCAAACTTTTCTGGGAAATGGGCATTCGGAGTATGGACAAATTCTTCACCAAGCTGGGAAAAACGTCCCCAGTCAGTCTTCAAATGACCAAGGACGTTCTGGAAGAGAGGAGTCGGCTGCAGATGTGCGTTGTGGGTCTTCAGAACCAGATTCATCTGGGTTTGGGCAAATTGGCTAACCTGGAGCAGGAGAGGGACATGATGGCGCGTCTCGATGACGACATGACTGGCAGCAAGGACTATGAGGAGGAGATCGAAGTCCCCAAAATAAACAAGATTGACTTAAATAAGAGAGAATACGTCACGAACTGCATCAAGTGTAACATGACGTGCCATTACCCTTGTTACATCCCAGAAGACAGTGACAAGATGAACTGTTGGGCTATGAATGGCGGCTCTTGTCGTATCTGCCCCTCCAATTGTCACTGGGATGTTCACAAGAACATGGGATTTCGCTTTGAGACGACTTATGTGAAAGAGAAGAGGACTGTCCAGGAACTCCTGGACCGCTACGAGAAAGCCAAGTCTGGGAAGCAGAGCAAACAACAAGTAATCGCCACCATCGAAGCGGACATGGAAAACCTAGGGAAGAAACTCCTCCAGCTCATACGAGACGCTCAACAACACGTGGAGATGTTGGAGGCCATTGCCCTCAAACCCAACCCGCTGTCCACGAAGGAGTACATCGACCTTATGATCGAGTCTGAGAAGTTGCAGAAGAAGCCCAAATGGGAAAAGAGGGTGGGAATGTTGACACATCTTAGAGAGGAAGCCGGGGTGCTACAAGGACTTCGAGGAAAAGGTGCAACCTCATCTGGTACAGGAGAAAGGCTTCTTCGCTTCTTCAAAGATCTCATGCACAAGTAGCCATGTGGCAGATTCCATATCGAGTCATGTTGTGTACTCGCCACCTCGGAGAACCCATGCACTAGCTGCATGTATTGACTGTATAGAAGTATTGATATGGTCTCATAAACATATTAGGACATGGGAAAGTTGATCTGATGACACAGTGATGTGACTTGCAATGTTGCCTTGAGTTCAATTTTATCAAAATATTTCGAAAATGTAATCGAAGTAACGCCATGCGTGTTACGAAGATGTTAATGTGTATAACCCATACTCGTCGTCTCATTGCTGTTCATCCTGGGAATAAAGTGCTGTAGCTGGATTTAACTAGACATTCCAGTTCAATTTCAGAATGGGTTGGGAAGTGTATTGCTGTCTGATGATGAACACTTTCGAAGGTTATCAAAAGTGGGGAGTCCTTACTATGGCAACTGTTTTCAGTAGGCTGTGACACACCTGGTGTGAATAAAGATTGTGCTGTTCATTTGAAAAGAGGGAGAGAGAGAACAAAAGAAGCCTCTGTCTCTAATGTCGGCCGCAGTGACTTTGGTGCTGAGTCGGCCCAGCCTACAAGCCTACTAATAATATCTCCTAGAAAGAGTATGTCAAATTTCAATGGGCCCAATTGTTAGGATTATATACGAGCAACATTGTAATCTTTATTGTTGTCAATTGTGATTGCTTTCAACCCCAATCTAACCATTGCTATCAACCTGATCCAGTCATCATTGTGAAGGAAATAATCGGATGTAAGTTTGTCATGTGTAAATTCAATCAAAAATTTTTTTAGGGGGCCTGCTTCGACAGCATGTAATATACCATGTAATATAATTTATCAAAGATATATAATATGTTTATAACATTTTTGTATTATTGGCCTCCACCCAAGAAATAACGTATAAATCTATTTTGTTTATGAAGAACATATTTCAAGAAGGACGTGGTAGAATATTATGAAATTGGGATAAGAAGAAGAGGAAACAAGCGAGGCTATGAATGACTTATCGAACAGATTTGGAATGCTGTGGCGTGATAGGGCAGCAACCAAACTGGTCCCCAGCCTGATAGATAAACCTTTATGCGGAGAGACTAAAAGCACTGGGTATACCAACTTAAAAGACCAAAGAGAAAGAGGAGATATAATGAGTCGTCGGATTTCAAAAGAGGATAGGTTGTATAGACAGAATTTGTCAGGATTGTGCACCTGGTGACAAAAACAATGGAAATTGGTACACTTATGGTCCATGGTATCTATATTGATTCTGATATAGGTAACCAGTGCTATCACCATGCCATGGTCGCCATCTTAGATTTTAAGTTGGCCTCTCAAAATATCTGAGATTTGCAATGTCTTGGCTCATAGGTGACATAAAGGCATGATCCTAGTGTCCTGACACATTTCAGTACACTGGAATGTATTTTTTAAATTAAAAAATAATACACGACATAGAATCATAGCATGCATTTTACCAGAATGGGCCATGTATAACTGGAATTAGTTCCTGAGGTTAAAAGAAAATACACTAAACAATAACATGCATTGGTAATACCAGAACTAGGAGCAGGCAACGTTCCTGTTTTCTAAAAGGGAGATAAATCGTCTACATGCAACTACAGGCCAATCTGTTTGACATCAGTTAGTAAAATGCTTGAATCAATAATAGCTAATAGAATCAGAGATCGCATCGAGAGAGATAATTTGATTCGTGACTCGCATCATGGTTTCTCCAAGGGTAAGTCACGTGTGATTAATCTATTTTTTTACACTGAAGTATACAAGGCGTCAGATAACAATGATAGTTACAATGTTATTTACCTTGACTTTAGCAAAGCATTCGACAAGGTGCCCCACCAGAGACTACTAGATAAAGTCAAAGCCCATGCCATAGGAGGAAAAGTGTTTGAATGGATAAGAGTTTGGATCAGTGACAGAAAACAGTGGGTCACCATTAATGGTGTCAAATCCAAATGGGCAAGTGTTTCTAGTTTAGTTCCCCAGGGTTCGGTTTTGGGTCCCTTATTGTTCATTATATACATAAATGGCTTGGACAATGGAATTGATAGTGATTTTAGTAAATTTGTGGACAACACCAAAATAGGACGCCTAATTAGGTCAGGAGACGACGCCGAGATTCTGTAGGATGATCTTAACAAATTATTCACATGGTCGGTGAAATGGCAAATGGACTTCAATATCTCAAAGTGCAGCGTGTTAAACGTAGGGCTACACAACCCCGAAAGCAGATATAGCTTAGATAACACGTTTTTAGAGAAAATTGAGTGCGAGTTCTAGTGAGTCCTGACCTTAAATCCAGGAAACAGTGCATTAGCGCCAGGAATAAAGCTAACAGAGCATTAGGTTTCATTGCTTGGACGATTACGAATAGCGTTAGACCCATCCTTGACTATGCGGTACAGTTTTGGTCTCCGTCCTATAGAATGGACATCAATTCACTAGAATCAGTACAGAGGAGAATGACCAAAATGATACATGGGCTCAGAAATTTATCTTACGAGGAGAGGCTTAGGCACCTTAACTTACACTCTCTGGAAAGATGCAGAGTGCAGGGTCATCTAATAGAGGTGTTCAAGTGGATCAAAGGCTTTAACAAGGACGCAAACAAGGCAATCATATTAAGACAACAGGACAGGACTTGTTGCATTAATGAATTCAGATTGGACAAATTTATATTTAAGAAGGAAATGGGTAAGAACTTGTTTAGTAATAGGATGGTCAACGAATGCAATAAACTTAGTAACCATGTAGTGAGTTCTGAAACTATCGGTTGTTTCAAGAAACGGTTTGACAGCTTTATGGATGGAGATGACAGGTGGTAATGGACATGGAAGTGCCTAGTACACTAATATATGGAATAGCTTAGAAGGTGATACAGCCTAAACTCTTATAAAGTAAGAGCTTGGGCTATATTGCCTCCTAAGCTATTCCACATATTAATGCATCTATATGGAAAACGTTATTTCTGCACATTTTTCAGACTTGTGGTCTTATTCTACTCCCATTATTTCTTAAAACCTTCCCATCTTTAATCGGGAGATCTCTTCTGTCAGTGCAATCTATTCCCACTATACCCGTTGCACTGAGATCTGGCCGTTAGGGCGGAGCACTGGGAGTTCCCCTGTGGTGTGGCCACATATAATTATTCTATAATTTCATTTTATTTTGTAATTCTATTTTATAATTTTATATAATGTTGCCTCATATGATTATTATTATAATTTTTGTCACACACCACCACTGAGGTAAAAATCAAAGCAATGTTTTCTATACAAAGGTTTCGTTTTCCTTAAGTCTAGATATGGCATATGTGCATGAAGAGCGACGTTGCCGCTACAACTAATCTATTGCCCCGCCCCCCCTCACACTGCATTCAGAAAACATTACATCCACATGCACGTTCTCGCCATGGATACCCACATGTGGCAACACCGGGAAATCTCCTAGCCCCGCCTTATCGGTCATTTCTCCTTGCGCTGACTATAGTGACCTTGTAACATTACGTGAATGTTACTTGCGCTTAGGTGCCGAGGGAGTGAAGGAGACTGGTGAGTTTGGTTGCTTTATTCTGGTTAGCGCGAGTGTCGACCTAGGCTGGGTCGACGCGGGCAGGGCTCAGAGCCCTGCCCTAAACCACAAAGGTGACCGCGAGCCTCGGTCGGGCACTGCTGGGTACAAGTGCTGAAAGGAACTGGCCTGGGACACCAAACCTGGCATCTTTATATAGGCCTCATGCGTACGCTAAAGTAGCACACGACCCAATCCTGACCGAAACATGGCTCGGCAGGGCTTAGGTTGTGCTTTCAAGAGGATACAAATGCATGTAGTACAGGCGTACTATAGACTTAACTTACACACAATTAATATAAGGCCGAAGGCCAGCTACATCTACACATTATATCCTTTCCTGGTCCATCCCATTTCTGCGGCGGCGATGCTATAAGCCAAAATACCGCGTCGAAGCACATGTGGGGGGCTTGTCCACCACAACCTGAACACTATGATCAAATCACCTCTTTCCCTTCGCTCCTTCAAAGTTGGCAGACCTACTGCTTTTAGTCTTTCTTTGTATGGTTTATCTTCCAGGTTGTGGACCAGTTTCATTACTGCCCTTTGTATTATCTCGATCTTGCTCATGTCTTTCATTCCGTGTGGGGACTATACTCATAGACGAATCAGGATTTCAATGAGTTTTTTCGTCATCACTTCATCCATGTAAAGGAACGTCACTTTAATGGTGTGCATCAGTCTGTATGTCTCTGCCACAATCCTCCTGATATGTATGTCCATTGACAGGTTGTCTTTTATTTTATCAACACTCCTAAGTTTTTCTGCCCTTATGCTTTTGTAACGGGTTACTTTCCATAGAAGAGGTTAAGAATAGTCTGATTTTATACACTTCTCTCGGGGCTCTAGGGTTGCCAACGCTGTTAAGCTACAATAAAGACATAAAAACTTTATTGATATCTATTTAAGTGACTACAGATCATAATAGATGCCAATATTAAATGCAGTTCAAAATTACATTTCTCTTACCTAAATGAAAATACGAAAACAAGAATGAGAAGACATTTATTTTACCTTCATCAGAGGATTCTAATACTTAAAACTATATTTACCCTGGCTTTTTGCTGCCCTCAGAAAATTTGTATCATCTTTGCTGTTTTTAGCAAATTCCAAACAACTATCTTTTATGTTAAAATGTATGAGAAGTTCATTTTTAATTAATTCAACAGAGTATCAATTCCTTTCATCTCACCATTAAACCAAGAACTCTCTCACAATAAGATCATATTCCAGGAATTGATGGTACAAAATAAAACTATTTTGAAAACATTGATACATTTAAAGTGCGTAGATTTAAAACTAAAATACCACTTTCAGGTTGTTGTTTTTGAGTTTATGAAGAGTTCAGAGCTTTGGCTAGTGTCGAAGTTTCTTTGAATTAATACCGCTTTATCAAAAAGTTCATCCATCTTCAATTTAAGCTTTCCTTCTAGCTTCAAATGTTCTACTACTTCTACAAATTTCTGAAACTTTGAGAAATGATTGGCCTAAGAAGCTTAGGTTTGATAATTTGCCGAGTGTTGAATTTCATCGAAATCTATTCCGTTTTTCCAAATATCTGTTAATAACATGAAATATTGGCACTACTATTACAACTTTTCTCTCATAGATTTCACTGTTCTTCTGGAATTTACAAACAAATTACGGCTCGAGTTTGTGAAGGGTCTCATCATCACATTGTTGTATAAATTCGACATGTCTGTTTTGGTTCTTCGTGAGTTCATTTGATAAGCGGAAGTATTGCCTTTCCAAACGTTCAACGGCACCTCCTTTCTTTCTCTATTGTTTTTCTTTTCTTTTTTCTTGGTGGTAGTTCTCATATTTTGTAACATAGTTTACGAATTTCTGGTTTTTTCCCAATATGAGTGCCTTTTCTTTTAATGGAAAATTGAGTTATACATATGTGGTGTGAGCGTGAGTGTGTATGGCGCGGATGGGGACGGACGGTTGGCACCCCCTCCCCCTCTCTGGGAGGGGGGGAGAAGGGGTCAAAGGGCATGAGCGCTGGTACCCCCTTCCCACCCGAATGCGGGGGGGGGGGGGGCCTCGCGTTGGCTTGGGTGGCACAGTGCCGAACAAGGACCGCGCGTGGGTGGTGGTGAATGCGAGTGTGAGTGGAGTGTACAGTACCCGGAAAGGGGGATACGATAAGCTAGCATTAATGGTTAGGAGGTAGGGAATTAGGCTAGAGAAGTGGAGAGTTAAGTGCCGCAAAGGAATGTAAGGGCCCACCCAGGAGCGACTGAAACCGAAGACGTCATCGACGCACAAGTAAGTACTTTGAATCACAAGCTATCTAGGCACCGCAAAAATGACTACGGCCGCAAGTGGAAACGGGCCGTCAATGTCCGGACCTGAGAGTGAAAAAGAACCGTTCAAGGTGAATAGTGTCACCTTAAGGCCGTTTGACGGGACAGGAGATGTCTCCGTGTGGCTAACAAAGGCAGCCTTGGTCGCGCGGCTAACGGGAGTGAGGGATGTGGCGAGTTACATCGCGCTAAATTTAGAGGGCGCGGCTTTATCCGTCTACATGGAGATGACAACCGAAGATCAAAAGGAAGTGGAAAAGGTGAAGGAGAGGTTACAGGGAGTTTTTGGCGAGAGTCCCTTCGAAGCATACTGCAAACTACGGCGAATGCGGTGGACGGGAGAACAGGTTGACGTGTTCGCAAATGACATTAGGCGATTGGCAGGCCTAATTAATCTCGAAGGCAACTCCCTGGAGATGGTAGTGAGGATGGCTTTCGTGAATGGGTTTCCGGATTACATATCGACTGGGCTGCAGGCGATGGAAAATGCAGCAAAGGCAAACATGAGCGAACTTATAGCCCGCGCCAGGCTCCTGACCAAGGCTAAGGATGAAGGGCCGATGGTGGCCGTGGCCAACGAACAGACACAAAGAGAAGGCGCGCGGGTGAGAGAGGCCACGAACCGAGAAGGGAGAACGGGTGAGCTCGGGGGTGACTACAACAGATGGCGCGGGCTGTCGAGGGTCCGTTGTTACGAGTGCCGGAGACTGGGTCACCTGGCAAGGGACTGTAAGGAGGTAGAGCTTATCTGTTACTCGTGCAATCAGCCAGGGCACATGGCCCGAAATTGCAGTCAGGGAAACGGGACATCGGCGGCCACTATGCGAGGGGCCGCCGAGGAAGTGTAAGGACACCGTTCAGTCGTATGCCGATCGTGGATATTTGGGTGCGAGGGAGACGCGCGAGGGCACTGATAGACTCCGGCTGTTCAACCACGATTGTGAGGACCGATATAGTTCAAGAGTTCAGACGGGGAGATGTGGCCCTGACAACAGTCGACGGGAGAGAGACGATATGCGATGGCGACCAGGAAATTGAAATGATGGTGGAGGGTATCCCGATACGACTAAGAGTGCTCGTCATTAGAACGATTCTGGAGGGAATTGATGTGGTGCTGGGAATGGACGGAATTACCCAGCTTGGAGAAGTCACGTTCATCGGTGGGCTCGTACGGATTGGAATGAGGCAGGACTCGGAAGAGAGGAAGAAGAACCGACCGAGGCCGGGTGAGGACGTAGGAATGGCAATGGGAGCCGCGGAGGGCGGTGCTGGCCCGAAGCTCGACCCTGAGGAGAGGGCGACGCCGTGCACGATTGAGGACGAGGACTTCCGGGCGGAATTTGACGGCCGGAAGTGGGAAGTAGAGTGGTATCCGAAGGAAAGCTCGCCCGTCTTGAAGAATAAAGTCGACTGCTACACACGGACCCTCAGAGAGGGGGTGAGGGAGGACTTTGACCTCGAAGTGGAGCGATGGATCGAGGAAGGAATCTTGAGTCCCTGGGAGGAACCGGTGGAAGGCGGAATCCTGCCCTTGATGGCGGTAGTGCAGCCAACCAAGAGAAAGGTACGACCGGTGCTGGACTTCCGAGAGCTGAACCAGTTCGTGAAGTGTCATACTGGCGACGATTTTGTAGATGTATGTAGTGAGACCCTACGCAGGTGGCGCCGAAGGAGGGGGGCGTCCGCCGTTGTAGACTTGCGGGCGGCTTACTTGCAAATTCACGTGACTAAGAAGTTATGGAAGTACCAGCTAGTAAAATACAAAGGGAGAATTTACTGCTTGACCAGACTTGGTTTTGGGCTCAGCTCGGCCCCGAGGATCATGACGAGAATCCTGAAGACGGTACTGGGGAAGACTGAAGCGATGAAGAAGGGCACTGACTCGTACCTAGACGACATACTCGTGGACGATGGCATAGTATCGACGTCGAACGTGGTGGAAACATCTGGCTCGATACGGATTGACAGCTAAGGAACCGGAGCCGTTGGAGGGAGGAGCGGTGTTGGGACTGCGACTGGAAAGGAACGCGGCAGGAACGCTGATGTTCAAAGCGAGGGAACGAGATCCCAAAGGTGACGGACGAAATGTGTAAACGAGAACTTTTCTCCCTGTGTGGCAAATTAGTGGGCCACTACCCGATCGCCGGATGGCTTCGTACGGCATGTAGCTACATTAAGAGGAGGGCGGGATCGAAAGATTGGGGAGAGAAGGTTGATGAGGACACGCTAACCATGATGCACGACGTTGTCCAGAGGACGATGCACGATGATCCTGTGAGAGGACAATGGAACGCGCCCCAGCAGAACCATGGCGTAGTATGGTGCGACGCGAGTAGTATCGCAACCGGCGCCGTCTTGGAGATAGGGAACGTAATAGTCGAAGATGGAGCGTGGCAGCGGAAGAAGGACGACTACCACCATATTAACGTGTCAGAGTTGGACGCGGTCATAAAAGGAACAAATTTGGCGCTGAAATGGGGGCTGCGTGAGATCGAGATCAGGACGGACTCAGCCACGGTAGCGGGGTGGATGAACTCGGTGCTGACGGCTGAAAAGAGAGTACGCACGAAAGGAGCTGCAGAGATCCTGGTGAAGCGCCGCCCTCGGGATCCTGAGAGAGTTAATCGACGAGTTCGGCATGAAGATAAGGGTGAGGAAGGTATCCTCGGAGGCGAACAAAGCGGACGCGCTTACCAGAGTAAAGAGGAGCTGGCTGAAAGCGAAGGAAGAACAGGAAGAGGAGCTCGAGATGTGCGCCGCTGGGTCCTTTCGTGCGAAAGAGTTGCACGAAACGCATCATCTAGGGGTCGATAGGTCATTGTTCCTGGCAAGGAAGGTTAACCCGAACATATCAAGGGAAGAGGTGCGGCATGCGGTGAGGGCGTGTGCCCGCTGTCAGTCCATAAACCCAGCCCCCAGACCGCATTCAGCGGGGCAGCTCTGCGTGGAAGAGAATTGGGGGCGGCTGGCAATTGACGTAACCCACTATCAAGGCACCAGATACTTATCGATGGTCGACTGCGGCCCAGGGCGGTTCGGCATTTGGCGAGAACTGAAGGCGGAGACTGGAGAAGAGATTGCGCGGGTGATGGACGAGGTATTTTTGGAGCGGGGCCCAGTGGATGAAGTCCTGATGGACAACGGCACGGCGTTTCGGTCGGAGGCACTGAAAGGTACATTGGACAAGTGGAACACAAGACGCTTCTTCCGGGCAGCGTACCGGCCGAGCGGAAATGGGATAGTAGAACGACACCATCGTACAATTAAGGCCATAGCTGAGAGGGCGCGAATACCGCCGACGGAGGCAGTTTTCTGGTATAATATCTCCCCCAGGTCAGGCCAAGACGACCGCTCGGTTCCGCAAAAGGCTGTGTTCAAATATGATTGGCGCCATCCGCTGCAGGGACCGAAACTGCCGGCCAACGCTGAAGAAGGCCCCGCCTCAGTGCAGGTGGGGGACGAGGTATGGGTGAGACCAAAGGACAGGAAGTGCACGTCACAGTGGACGAGAGGGACAGTGACGGAGGTGAACTCCCGGAACAATGTTTCTGTTGAGGGAGTGCCGCGACATATCTTGGATATACGGCGGGTAGTGAGTGAAGGAGAAGATGAGGAGGAAGGCCACGGGGCGACAACAGAAGAGGATGGGGTGTCTCAGAGACCCCAGCGCGAAAGACGCCCGCCAAGGTGGCTACAGGACTACGATGTAGAGGAAGGAGAAGACGAGGAGTAGGGTGATCTCTAGATCAAGGGGGGGTGTGGTGTGAGCGTGAGTGTGTATGGCGCGGATGGGGACGGACGGTTGGCACCCCCTCCCCCTCTCTGGGAGGGGGGGAGAAGGGGTCAAAGGGCATGAGCGCTGGTACCCCCTTCCCACCCGAATGCGGGGGGGGGGCCTCGCGTTGGCTTGGGTGGCACAGTGCCGAACAAGGACCGCGCGTGGGTGGTGGTGAATGCGAGTGTGAGTGGAGTGTACAGTACCCGGAAAGGGGGATACGATAAGCTAGCATTAATGGTTAGGAGGTAGGGAATTAGGCTAGAGAAGTGGAGAGTTAAGTGCCGCAAAGGAATGTAAGGGCCCACCCAGGAGCGACTGAAACCGAAGACGTCATCGACGCACAAGTAAGTACTTTGAATCACAACATAAAATGAGGCTCTCTGAAGAAAATAGTTTATATGTTTAATTTACACTTCTTATAATCCTAATTTACACTTCGTATAACCTAGCTTTTCTATGATAATCCTTTCCTAGTTGTAATATGAGGACCGCAGTGGAAATAAGTCTTTTGACTTTCTGTGCCATCCTCGGATGTACAATTATATATACTATGTATAATATTGAGTCTTATATATATTGTACTTATTGTATGTATGATTGTATCCGAATAAAATTCAATTCAATTCAATTCAATCATCACATCTTGAGAGCAGGAAATTGAACTACCAGTCAAAACGATTTCATAATAAAGGACAAATAGTGTAATTTCAAAGCTAAATAAAGGACAAGGACAAATAGAGCTGAATAAAGGACTGTCCTTTGAAATAAAGGACGGTTGGCAACCCTACGGGACCCCGACGACGTCGTCTGCACCATGCACAGGGTTGCCAGGTGTTGCCAAATTCTTATGGCACTTTTGTAGTTTTGCCATAAAAATGCAAAATTTTGAGAACATCAGGATAATTGATTGGAGAGCACATGATGTTGATCTCAATGACATGAATGCCTTGTGGTGTTATATATGCAATCACACAAATGCCATTAGCTCAACTTGCTTTCGAGATCTTGCAACTTTAGTTTTGTCTGCTTTGTCTTTGCCTATATCAAATGCATTTGTAGAAAGAATGTTCAGCCATGTCACAATTGTGAAAAGTAAATTAAGAAACAAAATTAGCTGTGACCTTTTGAACAGCATTCTGATGATAAAATCTCATTTGATAACAAATAACTCATGTTGCAGAAATCTCAGTGACAGACGACATGCTACAAAACTTTAATGTAAGTATGTATAATAAGCCACAAGATCAAACACAAGAAGAACAGGTAGAAGGAATACTTGACCACTTTGAAATGGATGATGATAATTTTATGCTCTAAAGGTGACTATGTAAAGCAGACAAAGAGGTTATTTCTATAATACATTTTAGTTCAGTGTCCTTATGAAAATGTTTTGAAAAATGTTGCTACATAATGGAAGGAATCAAACTTTATTTATTTTATATAATATATTTTTGTTAAAATACCAAATAGTATGAGGTCAATTTTTGTTCCAGTGTCTTATGCAACATTTTTTTTTTTTTTTTTTTTTATAAATTTTGCTGGATAATGGAAGGAACCAAGCTTTATTTTCTATGATATACCTAGATACAATACATGTAGGCCAGTCAATAGAGGAGTAAAAAAAGGCTCATAAGGAAAAAAACCCGGGAAAGCTGCAAAAAGCTTTAATGTGTTTATACAACCTTACTTAATAACCTATAAATTTTGCACCCCTCTACCCCCCCCCCCCGGATTTGGCCGCCATCTTGAAAAAATGGCGACCAAAAAACAGTTTTTTCCAAATATCTCACTAGAAACTAATTTTAACGAAAAATGTATCGAAACAAAATTTATTCTACATAAAATTTTCTACAAAAGTTATTTTATTCAATTTTGTGATATACCTCACTGTTTTTGCGCTAAATGTGCGAAAAGATTGTGTTTATCTTTATTTGATACCTACAGTGCACAAAGATCATATAATAATTTCCTTTGTATGCTATACTGAATAAAATATCTAAGTTCCTAACTTGATTATAGTCTTTCTTTTGTTTCAGAACTATTAAAATAGATAGTTAAAGCTTCAGTGAAACCCCAGGCAGTTGTTGGTGCAAAATGTTTTCATTGGGGAAATGTTTAATATGCGATGGACAGCTTTCTGTGGGTGAGACTAGAGAAGTTAAAGAGAAAGGAATAAAGACACTGATTGATTATAGCATTAAGTGGAAAGACGGAAAACATTCTCTGTTAGAAGGACTAAAAAGTGTGAAAGTGCATGAAAAATGTAGAAATTGAACAAACACTGATGAGGTCAAGGAAGAGTTCTGGTGGGACTGACACATGGTAGAGGAATGACAGACTCGATGCTAACCAAATGGGTCCTTGGAATGCCTATAAATCTCAGGGTCACAGAGAAAATTGAGGAATATTGTGATGTTGCTTACAGTACAGGAGAACAGCATGTGGATGCCAGAAAGGCTCGCATCTTAAGAGACAATCAAGATATTCAGCACTTTGCAGACTGGTTCTTATCCCACTCACCATTTCCAGATATTGATAACATTATGTCGATCAGCACAGAAGTAACGGGAGATGTAGAAACCAATCCACATAATGCATATGATGCTGGAATTAACTCAATGTTTAATATGATCGGTAGCAACTTTGGCGCAGTCAAGTTCCAAAGAAAGAAAATGGTCATACCCTTGGAAGCTGCCATGACAGGAATGAAAATAAGAGATGATGTATGTGCAGTTGAGCCTGAGATGTTATTCAGGAGGATACCATTCACAAAGAACTCACATGAACTATTCAAGCTTAATTTTGTTTATGAGCTAGCCCCATACCCTGTGTCTCCTTTTGATGAATCAGGAATGCGTAAGACAAAGAAATCCATGATGTATGAAGTATTTTGCACCACTCAGTGACACAGGAATTGTTGGAGATACAGAATATGTTATTGACGGAGGATTTCCGATGCATCGAGTTGTTTGGCAAAAGGGGGAGATATTCTCAGAAATTTTAAACAGGTACACTGAGTATGTAAAGAAGCATTACAAGAAAAGTTAACATTATTGTATTTGATGGTTATCCAGAAAACCTAGCGGAAAAAAGTACAAAATGTGCTGAACGTGCTCGACGAATGATTACTTGCACCAGAGAAAACATGTTTGATGAAACAATGTCAGCAATATTAAGCCAAAGTAAGTTTCTTCTAAATGAAAGAAATAAGAGCCGACTTATTGCAATGCTTAGCACTAAATTGACCAACGAGGGGTTTACTGTCAAACAAGCAATTGAAGATGCAGACACACTGATTGTTGCAACTGCTATTGAAGAGTCAACCAAAGCTAAATCTGTAACAATAGTTGGAGAAGATGTAGACCTCTTAATTATCCTTACAGCCTTGGGTGAATCAAACACAAATATCTATATTTTAAAACCAGGTAAAGGAAATATAGAAAGTAAACTCTACACACCATCTTCCATGAAATTTGGTTCAGTTATCAAGGACAACATCCTTTTCTTACATGCATTTAGTGGGGCTGATACTACTTCAGCCTTCTTCAGACAGGGTAAACTGAAGTTCATAAAACTATTGGAAAAACGGGGACTGCAAGATCTTGTTGGTAAATTTAGAGACCCATCTGCTGTACCTGAACAGATTGCTGAAGTAGGCGAGGCTTTCATTATTCAGCTATACGGAGCTAATGAATGCAAATCCCTTTGTGATGCACGATATCAGTGTTTTGTCCAGGCGCTAAACAAAATAAATTTCTCTTTGGCTTCTTTACCTCCAACATATGCAGCAGCCAGATTACAATCCTTACGTACTTAACACCAATTGCAGAAGAGGATGGGAAATGACTTGCCACCAACGCAGTGCGGATGGAATGCTACTTCATAAGGACTGGTACCAGTCACTACAGATAAAGACCCTGCTCCACCAGAACTGATAAATATTGTATCTTGCAAGTGCCACAAAGGTTGTGGGACCACCTCCTGCAGCTGTAGAAAGGCAGGCTTAAAATGTTCCATGATATGTGCTTCTTGCAAGGGCCTGTCATGTTCAAATGTTGACATCATCGTTCATGAAGATGACTGTGATGATCCTCTTGATGCCATGTTAGAAAATTTCCTTATGCCAGAAAGTGAAACAGCTCATTGAATCAGAAAAAAAATATATTGTAAGACAACAGTCAATTTCCTTGTTGTTGTAATTCTACAAAATAACAAGCAAAAAAGTACTAGCAAACAAGACAATTGCTATAAAATTGATAACTGATATAGGCTAGCAATAACTATAATTGATAACTTCACATTTTGGGTGGATGGTTGGGTGTAAGGGTGGTAACTCCGCCAGTGAGCAATCACTGTCTGTCCTAAGCCAGAATCAAGGAGGAAGGACACCCTTGGGAGAAGATATTCGAGACTAAACTCGGAAATGGAAAGTATAAAATATTATATGTGAATCTTTCCACAGCTCTAGCGCAAAAACGGTGCAACCTATGGAAAACATGACAGGGACAAATATTATAGGAAATTTTATGTAGATTATTTTTTGTTTCGACTTTTTTCTCTGTAAAATGCATTTCAAGCGAGATATTTGGAGAAAAACCGTTTTTTTCCCGCATTTTTTTCAAAATGGCGGCTAAATCCGGGAAGGTAGAGGGGTGCAAAATTAATACATTATTAAGAACCACATTAGGAAGAAAATAAAGCATATTGCAGCTTTCCTTAATTTTTTTCCTTATTCTACCCCCTATTGACTAGCCTAATGAGTCAATTTTAGTAAGTGTCTTATGAAATGTCTTGATAAATTTTGCTGGATAATAGAAGGAATCAAACTTTTATTTTCTATTATATATCTTAGTTAAAATACCAAATAGTATGGGTCAATTTTTGTTCCATTGCCTTTTGAGATAAGATGTCTTTGATAAATTTTGCTGGATAATGGAAGGAATCAAACTTTATTCATACAGATTATTTTATGTTAGTATATGTATGAATAACCTAGTTTTGATGTGGATGAAGATGGTAAGAGGTTTCATATTGATGGAGAAATTGCCTAAGTCCTGGAATAAAAGAAAACTTGTTTAGTTTTGTACCTGTTTCTGTATTTCCTCCTGCCTATGACTTTATCGTTTTCAAAAAATGTGTCTGGACACATGTCTAGACTTTATCCCTTATTTTTAATCACTGGTGTGTAGTTACTTATTTCCAATTTACTGGTTTTACATTGATAAAAATTCTTGGTTTTCATAGAGATGAAGTAGAAGAATATTCTTCCATTTTCAAGTAACTACTCCACTCTCTCTATCTCTCTCTGTATATATATATATATATATATATATATATATATATATATATATATATATATATATATATATATATATATATATTATTCTATTGCCAAAATAATTGCCAAATTGGGCATTAGCGTTGCCAAAAAAAAAGCCAAAATTCACACAAATTAATGCCACAAAATGTTGGAGCCACCTGGCAACCTTGCCTCAGCGGTTGAACGTAGACCGTGTCGTCCGAGAACGTACAACATAGCGGTACATTCTCCAAGGTCAGGTCTACATCAGGGCTGCCAGAATTCCGTGTCTTGACTATCCGTGCTTTGCTCTGATTGGTCAAGTTGTCGGACCACTCAGTGCACAGTTGTAAGCTATGACGTCATGCCATTTTCTTTGTCAGTTTGCATGGGTAACTAAGGAAATGTTGGATATCTTAAATGCAGAGGAATTAACGTGATTGTTTACGGTGTTGTTTATAATAACATATTTGGTAGTTTCGTGGATATACAATAGAAGTAGTTCATTATCTCATAACGCATTTTAATGAGTACATTGTAATTCTACCCCAAAATTAACCATACAAGTTTATAACAATAGGAATTAACCATACAAGTTTATAACAATAGGAATTAACCATACAAGTTTATAAGAATGGGAAATAACCATACAAGTTTATAACAACAGGCCTATGATAACATTTAAAAGTACAAAATTACAACATAGTTATTTTACAATTTCTAACAGAAAGTCTGATGGCTTGTATTTATAACAGCCACCCATCATATTTACTTCCTCTAGAATATATATCAATGAAGAGATTGACATGAGAGGGAGTTTCTGGTTTTCGTTTTTACATTATTCAGCTTGGAAAATGTTCTCTCAGCATCAGCATTAGAGGTTGGTGTCGTCACAGTGGACATATGACTTTAATTTGAAATAAAAACTCACAATATCAGATCTCGAGTTTCTGATCTCATCAGGGATTTTAATACAATCGAGGCTCCTCCACTCATTGCCAATCACTTGAGGGTCACAACTAGATAGCCTCGGGACCAATGTAATAATGTTTCCAAAAGAGGGAACGGCAGATCTGGATTTAGGATCTAAGAATTTATCTGGAGCAATGAAGGAGGCCGTGTACCAAAGTTTGTTACGCAAATCAAATAAAAAAAATTTTTTTTATTTGAACACAGAGAGTTATGAGAAACTGCTGGCATCTAGTACGCACATTACACCGAAGTTGGGGATTATTGACTATATCTTTGTTAGAAGTGAACAGTAGTGGTGGGCAGCTACCGGTCGTTACGAGTATTATCGGTAATAACCTTGACGGTAGCTTACCGGCAAAAATTCTGCTACTATTCAGGCTCCGTTAACCGATAAGCTATACCAAGGTCTAAGTAAACAGGTCTAACCGCTGGAGCAGTTCTGCGCAGCTTCTGACGTCGTTTGGATGCGTCCATTTTCTCTTTGTGATACACTGAAGAAAACTGTGAAACGCCAAGGAAGACAGGAACTATAATATTTTATATATTATATATATATATATATATTATATATTCATATATATAGACAGGAACTATAATATTTTATATATATATTTTATATAATATTTGTCAGAATATAACTAATTGAGTGGAGCGGTGCGAGCGAAGGCGACGTCATTTTCGAACGACGGACCAACTTCAACTGACAGCTATAGGACCCGCTAACCCCACTTTGAACAGCCAGGTGACGTTCACGGGCTCGCTGCGCCAACTCCCTCGAAATTCGGTCGGAAGTGGTTAGACCTTATATTCTTAGATCTTGGTACTGAGTGACGGTAGTGGTGGGCAGCTACCGGTAGTTACGGGTTTTATCGGTAACAACCTTGACGGTAGCTTACCAGCAAAAAATCTGCTACCGTTTAGGCTCCGTTAACCGATAAGCTATCCCATAATACTCAGAGAGCGGTAAGCACGTTTCGGCTTGGTGGTACTGAGTGACAGTACTGACGGCCCTACGTAGGATGAAAATTAACAGGAACGTACTCAACGTGCTAGATCGTCCTGCTCCCTTCTCGGCCCACAGATGCACAGTACGAAATGTACGTATTCGAATATGAAAATTAACAGACGTGCTAGATCGTTTTGTTCGCATCTCGGCCCGCAGAGGTTCAGTGCAAAATGTACGTATTCGATTAGTCAGCCTATGTGATCTAGAAATGAAGAGGTGGTCAAACTACTCGAAAACTTTTCAGTCTGCCTGGTTAAAGGATCCCCTGTTTAAAAAATAGTTAGCGGAAGTGAAAGAGGATGGAAATAAGGCACGTTGTAAAGTTTGTAGAGCGGACATGAAAGCTCACAGAACGGGGAGAGTGGAGAGACACTGTTTCCACACTTACCAGATCTTCATATTTAACTTTATATTTAATGTTTATTAATATATGCATATTTACATAAATGTACGCAGTTGCTCATGAAAGACACCATCTGCATGTTACAATCTATTTGTACTGTACTTGTATTGGAGTTAATCACAAACAAGTTCACAAATACACTTATCAGACTCGCACGAGTGATGACTGACAAGGATATATATATAAGCTATGGGTTGGGGCAGGGAATACAGTTTAACACAACAGACTCAAGGAAAGCAGAGACAAGAACAAGCGGGCAGAGACGATCAAAGGTTCTGGTGGATTAACACTGTGCCCATTGAAGTGGCCTCTACGACGCAAGGTAACGTGTTATTCAAAAATCATATTATTTTAGTGATACGCATGTAATTATTATTCGCGTAGTCTTAAGTAACTAATATTTGCGAGCCTTACCCTAGATTGGTGGAGGTGGCGCGCGCTGGCGATTCCGGTGGGCATGTATCCAAATGGATACACAGAATAAAAAATTAAAATAAAATATATGCGTGTGTTTTTTGTCCATTTAAAGGTACTATAATATAAATATAGGGATCGTAGAGTCCTGCTAATACAAAATTAACGTAATTCCAATATAAAAAATGACAACTATGAACAATTGAAAAAACTTTGACAGAAATTCAAAGGGTTGAGATTATGTGTTCCTGAGCCTAATATAAGAGGAACTTGGTAAAAAAAAAAAAAAAAACATTATGAAAATGACCTACATATGTCAATTCATCTCACACAAAACCTTTAAAACCTCAATTGTACAAAAAAAACTTTGTCCTGACTAAATGAAAAATGGGTGATTTTGGAAATGAATTTTTAATAGTAAATATAAAAAATTATGCATGTAATTATTTATATTTTATTAAATTGTGTTTCTATGTTAAAAATATATTCTTTGTTTGAATTTGCACTTACATTCAGTTGGATGTGGTGTGTGAGAGGGGGAGGGGGGGATTGGTGCGTAGGCCTATGCACTGAGGGAGAGGAGGTAATGCTGTGACCTTACACGCACCCCGTCCCTACTCCCCGCCCACGAGAGTTGGAGTAACGACTCGGAGCGCAGAATTTTTATAGTGACGACGTTACAAAACTTGAGTTGTGACTACACAACATAGTAGGATGAAATTTGTTTAGATTTAAGTCATAAAGGCGACTCGAACTTGGGACGTCATTACTACCTCACGAGTCTTTTACCGGTAAATTACCGGTAATTCCGGTGACGGCATTGTTGTTTACCGGTAATTCCGGTATTGAAATTAGCGGTATTTGCCCAGCACTAGTGAACAGGTTACCAACCGCATGACCTAAGTATATTTGGTGTAATGTCCGTTTAAATCTACAAACACCGTCTAAATGCCATAAAACTAGACTTACCAAATGAAGAATTAGTGACAGACTGAACCAGTGAGTTCATATCAGCCGCGAAGTTAACTAAATCAACGTCAATTCATTTTGTTATAATGCTTAAATGTGAACCTAACATAAAATAAAACAAGCTAAAAAATATTTACAAACTTGAAATCACGTACAACTCGTTGAATTGCAAAATATAAATAATTTCCGTGTTTTCCGTGCAGGGAATCGTGACGTCACACTTTATCCGTGTACGTCATCACTCGTCAGGTTCATCCGTGGATAGCAGGGGAAATTCCGTGAATGGCAGCCCTGGTCTAGACTCCATAGTCGCTAGTAGATGACGTCACGGGACCATATGCAAGGATGTATACATCATCAGTTCCTGTGCTGTGTGTGGAGGCATTGATCCTTTGTCAGTAACATTTGATGTTAGTAAAAGGGATATTTCACCATGTTTCCACATAAAAACTCAATAAAGCTAGATTGCCACAAAATGAGAGGTATGAAACTATCACCAAATATTGTAAGTGTCATGTCTATCGTCCTGGAAAACTGATGATAGAGTGCAGCTCTTGTAAACAATGGTATCATAACAACTGTATAAATCTGCCTGTGCATGATGTCAGGGAAATGTGCACAGGTGGCACTTACACTTGCCCTCAATGTAGGAATGATTGAGCATTGTGCTGCAAATAAGAATAAAGTGTTTTTACCAGTAGAGATTTTCCGCCTACATGTACAGGCCTACATGTATTTTAATTGGGCTGCTTTAAATAAGAATAAGTGATTTTTCACATACATGTATTTTAATATTGAGATTTTCCACATACATGTATTTTAATATTGCTCTGCTGTAAATAAAAATAAGACAATTTTTCTAAATAAAAAAAATTCAAGTCTCTTGTCTTTTCCTAGAAGTTCAAACTTTTTTTTTTTAATGTAAAAAACGTCCACCCAGTAATAGTAATATATTTATATATTATATAATTCATCATTCCACGTGAAAAAAGGTTATGAAGTTTTGATATTTTAATTTTTCTTCCATAAAAGAAGCTTGAAGTCTAATATTGCGTTTTATTTGGGCCTCTGAATGTCTTCCGTCACATCGGCCTTCGGAAACTTCCGAAAATACCCGACATGGCATCTAGACCAAGGTCTAAGTAAAGAGGTCTAATCGCTGGAGTAGTTCTGACGTCATTTAGATGCGTCCATTTTCTCTTTGTGATACATTGAAGAAAACTGTGAAACGCCAAGGATGACAGGAACTATAATATTTTATATATTATATATATATATTATATATCATATATATTATATATTCATATATATAGACAGGAACTATAATATTTTATATATATTATATATATATATTTTATATAATATTTGTCAGAATATAAATAATTGAGTGGAGCGGTGCGAGCGAAGGCGACGTCATTTTCGAACGACGGACCAACTTCAACTGACAGCTATAGGACCCGCTAACCCCACTTTGAACAGCCAAGTGACGTTCACGGGCTCGCTGCGCCAACTCCCTCGAAATTCGGTCGGAAGTGGTTAGACCTTATATTCTTAGATCTTGATCTAGACCTGACCATTCTCCAATCGCAACAGAACGGTTGAACATATTATACCGAATAATATATTCAACCAGTCTGTAGATGAATAAAATGTAGTTTTAATGTGTTCATTGTTTTGTTTATTTATCTAATTACTCATCTATTCTATCAAAGACATCGGGGCCAGCTCCTTTGTGCCAACTTGTGAGTGACGTCATATCTTACTTGGAATTTTGTACAGATCTAGATTTTGATTGGCTTAACGGCGAGTGGCCGAACCAATCACGATTACGTTGGGAAGCCAGACATGACGTGTAGTCGGATACCACGAAAAGAACGTATTGGGGAGTACATGTTTTCCCCAACTAAAAACGTAGTAAGCAATTGCCGAGAAGTCCCATACGTAGCAGTAGTGAACACTTTGCCTTCATTTGTGTAATTTACTAAAATCCGCAAAAACAATGGAGGTAAGTCGATACTTATCTTTTTATCTAGCTTAGTGAGGGATACCTGAATCCATGAGTAATACCATCCATATCTGCGTTCACTCATAACTGTTTCTGACCTCCCCTCCCCCCCTTTTTTCAGAAGTTTAGTTAAGCATAACAATGATTGATGTTTACAAATTGGTTTCCACCTTTGTTTTGCCAGTCATAATATGGCATATGCCTCAGGTAGGTTCCGAGAACAGTTATGATCTGACCTCTTTCCTCATTCTCCTTGTTTGTTTACTCATTCGAGTACTGGTCCCCTGTACCCTACCCCTGGTGCTTCAGGTTATAATGTACTACTCATAGTAATTGCCCACTCCGTCCAGAGATTCAGGTAAAATGTTAGATTTAATTAATAGGTAACCCTAGCTGCAGTGTAGGATTCACTATAACTACATGTTGTTACAGATGTTGAATATTGTAGTATATCATTAATGGTCCTACTCTGATATAGTACTCACTCATACATGTTGATACAGATGTAGAAAAATGCAATATATTAATGGTACTACTACTCCGATATAGTACTCACTCATACTGTTTTGTTACAGTTTAACATTATTTTGTTGTTCCTTTGCTTAATGCAAGGTTCCTTTTGGATGGGGCTCAAATATTCGGACTCAATGTTCCTATGTGTACAAACATTTCAGTAATATTAGCAAATCTATAAACAATGTTTACGTGTCATATGTGTACTGACTGGTATTACTCTGGTCCCCTCAACCCCCTATGTATATTTGTCCGTGTGACTTAAAAAAATTACCTGATGAGGACCACAATGGGAATAAGCGTTCATGCTTTTTGTGTTATCCTCGGCAATTTACATTTATTATTTCGAACTATGTGTTCTTGTCATTATTTGCACTTCATGTACATTGATTTATTGCCAAATAAAGTCTATCTATCTAACATTATTTCAGTGTTACTTGTAGTTGTATTCACAGTACGGTGCCAATAGACAACAGGGTGAATACGTGACTGGTCCGTAAGGATGGAACTAAAGTATGGAAATAGTAAATATAAAACATGGTTGAGTAGGGTTTGCTAAATAAGGGCATATATATGTGTATGGGCATGTGTATCATACATTATATAGATAATGTGTGCATATATCACATGTGATTTTCTCATGATTAAGGGGAGGCTCCACAGGGAAGTAAAAAATATTTATAAAAAAAAAAGTTCTCAATATTTTTTGTTCAAACTTTCAGGTTTTGTTTAAAATCTAGACGCTGATGTTTTGCCAAAATAAGAACTTGTTGTGTTATGACGTCATACCGATGTTAAGACTTCATAAGTAAATGAAAATCGTAATATTTGTCCCAGAGACCCCAGCTTTTGCATGGTAATACTTAAATAACATATAAACACCCTGTAGTTTTATTTTTGTTAAAATTGTCCATACGTCGCAAGAAATTGCTGTCGCAAATATGTGTATATATATTTTTATGACGTCCGTATTTTTCGTCAATTAAACGCTCCCGAGGCTTAACTTTGCACTTTATAAAAAAAGCAAAACTACACGATGTACACACACCCAAATTGTATAACTATGAGAATTTTCAAGAAGCTCTAAATGTTTCTCTTTTTTGGGTGAATTTTTAAAAGCGTATTTTTCTCATTTTGAGAAAAAGGGATTTAAAAGTTTCAGTGTCATGTATCTTGGGTAATTATTGTATAATTTGTATTATTTTCACACACATGATTGTATAACACATAGTGAATACAATTAGCAAAAATCAACTTTTTACTACGAGAAAGTGTTGTAAAAAGTAGGGTCACGATGGATCATTTCACCAGATGTTAACGGCAGTGAGGTCTCCTCCAGTTCATGTTGCCTCCCAATCAGGGCTGCCAGAATTCCGTGTTTTGACCAAAGACTATATAAGAAAGACAGGAAGGGTTCGTAAGGTGTATAGCAAAAATATGTAGCCAGAATTTATGCCAAATACCGCTAGATTACTGTGGTTTCAACGCCATCTATTGAGCGGTTGAAAAATTAAAAATTGAAGCAATGGCTATTGTTGCCATTTCATTGTATTTTATATATTTTTAAAATTATATATTGACTGATATTTTCGGCCTTGTATATGATTATTGTTTTAGCTCAATACTTTTTTTTTTTACTTCAATTGTAACCATTACTGTGAAAATAGTATTTGCTTTCACATACTTGACATTTGACAATATCTCATATATATAATATTTTTCATACCTTTGAAATTTTCATAAAATATAAAGAAAAAATTATATATATATATATACACATATATATGTATATATATATTATATACATATATATACACACACACACATATATATATATATCACAGGTGAGAAATGTACGAACATTTGTGTTGATGATGTTTTGTCCTTTCTAGAAACTAAGCTACAACCATTCCAAGACAAATTCCCCCTTCCGGTTTCCAAAATCATTGCTCTTGTACGCACCTGCGTGTCATCTAATGTCTTTTCCTTTCAAAATCGGTTTTTCAGGCAAAAGTTTGGTTGTAGCATGGGTTCGAATCTTTCTCCTGTTCTGGCTAATCTTTACATGGAATACTTTGAGTGTTCTTCTTCCAACAAGTAAATCCCCAGATATGATTTGGTTAAGATACGTTGATGATATTTTTTTCTAGATAAACTAAATAATTTAACAACCAACATCAAGTTCAAAGTGGAATGGGAAAAAGATGACAAAATCCCCTTTTTAGACATCTTAATCATGAGGAATGGGAATAAGCTTGCCTTTACTGTTTTTAGAAAGAACACTCATTCAGGTAGTTACCTCCATTTCTTCAGTCATCACCCAGATCACATTAAAAGGAGTGTAGCTTCGGGACTTTTTCTTCGAGCCTTTAGGATTTGTAGCCCCCAATTTTTAGAACACGAATTAACTTCCATCAAGTCCCAATTAACAAAATTAGCCTACCCTCATTGGTTTCTGGATAAAGCCCTTAGTCAAGCCAGAGCAAGTTTTTTCAAACACCCTTCCACTAAGTTAAAGAAAGAGAGACAAAATCCCCTAGTCATCCCCTTCTCAGAGTCCATCAGTCAATTGTCCAAGTTTCTTCCCAAAGAGAAAGTAAATTTAATTCATAACTACCCTAATACTATTAATAAAAAAGTTGTTAATGTTCACCAGAGGTTGAAGGAAGAACATATCCCAGGTGTTTACTCCCTTCCATGTAAAGATTGTAACCTTTCTTACATTGGCCAGACGGGAAGAGACCTACCGACAAGATTAAATGAACACAAAAGGTCGATTAGATATGGCCAAATAAATTCAGCAGTGTTTCAACACGTTGATAAATTTAATCACCGGATGGACTGGGAGAAATCTGATCTCATTTACAAATCAGGGTGTGGGTTCAGAAGGAAAATGGTGGAATCAACATTAATTGATTATCTGCCCACGATGAATATTTCCAAGGGTCAATGGACCCCAGACATCATTTCAGGACTATTCATCACCAAAAATATTGTCAACAAGCTTCCTCCCCCTCCCCCTGACCCGACCTCGTGTCAGCCTCAGGTCAACTAGGGTTGGGGCAGTGATGTTCTGTATTTTCTCGTGTTCCCTTTCTTTTGTAAGAGGTTGCTACTTAAGATAGCCTCCTCCCTGCCACTTTGTACTACTGAAGAGGATTGCAGGTAGCAATCGAAATATATAGTTCCGCTTACGCAACTCTTTCTTTCGTCCGACTGTGGTGTTAGTTGTGATATATATATATATATATATACATACATATATACATACACACACACATATATATGTATATATATATTATATACACATATACATATATATATATATACATATACATACACACACACACACATAATATATATATGCATATATAATTCTCTTATTTGATTTATGTACATATGAATTTCTTTATCATTAGTCTTCATGGGTATCATATGTGGTAATATGGGCAAATGAAAGCTTAGGTTTTATTTCATAATTTTATTAATTCCAAAGAACACATATTTAAAACTTAACATAAAGGTTTATTTACCTCTAACTTGCAAAGATACAAGAGAACAGAGCACAGAAAATTAAAACAACCAACATATATCAAAGAGCAAGTCATGCAAAAGCAAGCAAACAAAACAACAACTTAACAAAAAACAAAAACAAAGCATAAATTAAATGATAACATCATATCTATAATAAACGTAAAATGAATCATGCATGGTCACGTATCTGAAAATTAATTATACACTTGTATAAGCACCAGTCCAGGGAGCAGAAATTCATGCATTGTAAAAAATAATTGTGCAAATCAAATAATCCTTATCAGTAATAGAATGACATCTTAACCAACCTAATTCGGTAAAAAAAAAACGTGCATGGCTAAAACATTTACCAAAGCTTAACATGCCTTCATAAATAAAAACAGATAAAGTACTACATCTGTGATTGTGAAGAGAGTAGTGTTTTACATATAAGTAATTGCAAACAGTATATTTCAATGTTTTGCTTAATAAGAAAATATATGTTATTTCCTTACAGGTTGGGGGGATGCAAATACAAGAAAAATGCTTTTGTGAGAAGTATGAAGTATTAAAGAACATCTATACAGACTAGTAGATATTAACTTTGTAGGTAATGAGAAATAAAGAGAAAGTAAAGAAATATCAACACTACCATACTGAACTATGATTTTACTTACTCTTATTAGCATTTGAGGTAAGAGGGGTTGCAGAATAATTTTGAGGATCACCTTCCCAACTTTTGTTTGGGAGTAATATTCATCTATTCAATGATGAAATAACATTATAATGAGGCACTGATAGTGTCTTTTTAATTGGATTAAATATTTTGCAAATACAATTAGTAAACACATTCTTACTTAAGAAATAATATTATACTTTACTTTTCTTTTGTTTATGACTAGCATTATATTAAATATGAGTTTTCACCTACCAGTGTTGGATATGACTTACCCGGTACTCTACTTCCTCTTCCACAGTAACTGCAAATACAGTTTTGTCTGACATCTCACCTGCAAAAAATGAAAAAAATATATATCCCTTTCCTAAATGCACTATGGCAGTATTTGTTGATGTTAGCAAAACAGCAATATGATAGTAATGATTCTCAATTATAAAATGCATAGTTTCATACTTTAAAGAAAGGGAAATAGCAAATTTATTCTTTACCAGAACAGGACAAGACTTCTCCAACTTGCTCCAAAACATGTCTTGCTTGTGATGTATCTGCTGTAATTTCAATGGCAAAACATTAAAAACTAATAAGAAATTTTGTAAATAATGTATAGTACTCTTGTAAATAAATTATTTAAAAAATTACTGAGAGGACTCAATTCCCAATGATTGTAAGTTGGAGTTAGGGGACTTTGATTGAGGTAAATGCCGTCCTCTTGGTAACTTTTACCTAAAGTATCCATTTTTTCCAAGTGCACATGTTGGTAGCAGAAAAACGTACTTGATTTTGATAATAAATAATATGACTTTAATAGGAAATAAATATGTGGAATAAAGAATGTGGATATACCTACCATTTACTGATTGTTGAGCTGATGAAAAATGCAATTCTGTAGATGTTCTCAAAGTACCAGTTAATTGGTGAATTTATGTCATTATACTGCATATGCCAATGTCAGCGCCAGACAATCTACATGATCTACATTATATGCCAATCAGCAGCCTTTTTTTTATTACTTTTGCATCTTTCACATTAACAGCTCATTATGAAGAAATATTTGTGGAATGTGAAATACTCTAATTAGAATATATCCTACAGGTTGATGGGGGCTACATCTCCAATACCCCCATGACACATTGCATCCAACTCACATTCATGTAAGAGAGCATGTGGAATAAATCTAAAACTGAGTTATAACTTCATTCATATATGTTTATTAAATATTACTAAGTAATTTTATAAGAGATGACTTTATCTTCCTTAGACTACGTCCAAAACTCCAGCAATCTCTCTCTACCTGAGAGGAGTGTTGATGAGTGTATGCCATCCCCCAGCACCTACCAGAACAATTTCTATTCTTATCACATTATCACATATATGCCAAGAGTGTGAAACAGGTCTATAAAACATCTATATAACTGTGGACTCAATTGTGGTACTAATATCTGTTGTTGCAATTTGACATATGTTGCTTACTTTTTTATGATTTACAGGCCATCTCTTATAGAATTATCATTATGCAATGCTAATAAATGGTCAGTACTAACCAAAGTTCTCATCCAATGAACTTGACAAGATTTCCATTTCAATTTGCTGGTGATGCAAAGTACTTGCAGTATCCAAGTGCAGGTCAATATCTGTAAAATAATATATGTGATGTTTTGTACTGTTATAAACAGATAATGTATGCAAGGTATCTATGCTCAGAATTTAGTTTGTAATTTCAAGTTGAAATATGTTTTGTGCAAATACAAAAATTAGCTAATGGCAATGAAAGAATATTCTAAATAATGTTCAACTTTAAAGTAATACAGAAATATATAATATATAGAGACAAGCAATGTTTTGTTTCAAATGCAATGTGCTAATAAAATAAAGTAATTTCAATTAATCTCAGAACTGTGCTATACTATTTTCACATTGATCAAGCACTTACCTGCATCCATACTGGTTATTTCTGGCTCATCTGGGTGTGCTGGATCTGATAGATAATAGAATGCATAATGAAAATCATTACTTCTTACCAAACAATGTTAATTATTGTAATCTTATGATAATGTATATTAATATAATATAAAACTGCATTGACTCACCAGGCAAATTTTGATCTGGGTATGCACTGGGGCACAAACGGGTTGATGATGCATATTGCCGTTGAGAAAAATGATGGCTACATATCCTTTGACTTTTATTTAATTGTGTAGGTGTTTTCTTTCTTAATGTTGATATACCGGTTACTTGTATCCACTTTGAACATCTATCAAAAAGAAGAGAATGTTGATTTACATTTTTACTTAATGAATAAAATGACACTTATATGTCTATAATACTTAATGTTGGCAGTATAATATACACTTACCTTTGTGGTTCTTTAGGAAACCGATGGTACATGAATTCAGGATGAGAACTTTTGGACCGATTGAACTAACCATGTCCATGTGTTCCAAGTGACAGATGCCTGAAATGTAAACATGCAGACGATTCAAAAAGCCCGCTAATTCTTTCCGAATGAAGCACAGCGATCTCTAGCGTTGATTGAAGTAACTAAACTCTTGAGTAATCAGTTAGAATATTTACACCTTTTTCGTGCCTTCCAGTCTTTCGTTTTGACTATCCGTGCTTTGCTCTGATTGGTCAAGTTGTAGGACCACTCAGTGCATAGTTGTAAGCTATGACATCATGCCATTTTCTTTGTCAGTTTGCATGGGTAACTAAGGAAATGTTGGATATCTTAAATGCAGGGTAACTAAGGAAATGTTGGATATCTTAAATGTAGAGGAATTAACGTTATTGTTTACGGTGTTGTTTATAATAACATATTTGATAGTTTCGTGGATATACAATAGAAGTTCTTCATTATCTCATAACGCATTTTAATGAGTACATTGTAATTCTACCCCAAAATTAACCATACAAGTTTATAACAATAGGAATTAACCATACAAGTTCATAACAATGGGAAATAACCATACAAGTTTATAACAACAGGCCTATGATAACAACATTTAAAAGTACAAAATCACAACATAGTTATTTTACCATTTCTAACAGAAAGTCTGATGGCTTGTACTTATAACAGCCACCCATCATATTTACTTCCTCTGAAATATATATCAATGAAGAGATTGACTGACATGAGAGGGAGTTTCTGGTTTTCGTTTTTACATTATTCAGCTTGGAAAATGTTCTCTCAGCATCAGCATTAGAGGTTGGTATGGAGAGAATGTATAGAGCTAATGTGGCAATGTTCCCAAATTTGTTTTTATCGTCACATTGGACATATGGCTTTGGTTTCAAATAAAAACTCACCATATCAGATCTCGAGTTTCTGATCTCATCAGGGATTTTAGTACAATCAAGGCTCCTCCACTCATTGTCAATCACTTGAGGGTTTATCTGTTATGCTGGGGACCAATCTGGTTGCTACCCTTTATATTTTCTCGATCTTGATATCCTTCACCCTGTGGAGACCATACTACTGACGCATATGATTTTTCAAAGCTGGTAGGCCCAGTGTTCTTAGTCTTTTCTCGTAGAGTTTATCTGCCAGGCTGGAGACCAGTTTGGTTGCTGCCCTTTGTATGCTCTCGATCTTGCTTATATCCTTCACTCTGTGTGGAAATCACACAACTGATGCATATTCCAGTCTTGGACAAATCAGGATTTCGATGAGTTTTCCCTTCATCTCTTCATCCACAGAGTGAAACGCCATTTTGATCTTCTGCAGTAAGTATGTCTCTCCCACAATCTCGTCTTTTATCAACACTCCCAAATCTTTCTCCTCTTTTATCAACACTCCCAAATCTTTCTCCTATTTTGCTTTGGTAATGGGTTCACTTTCCAAGGAGTTATTTAAGGATGGTCTTTTGCCACCACTGCCCATTCCCAGTACCTTGCATTTTTTTTTTATTTTTTGTTATTAAACTTCATTTCTCTTTCTTGGTTCCGTAAAAAAATAGTGTCTAGATAATTTAGCAATAGTCTACCGTCCTCCTTATTTTCACTTTTCTCGTGATTTTTGCATCACCTGCAAAGATGTTGGCATAGCTTGTTCTTTCCATCATATCACTGACATAGACAAGAAACATTATTGGCTCAAGCACTGAACCTTGTGGTACTCCGCTCGTTACTCCTATCCATCTTGACCTTTTTTACCACGGTCTTCACGTATCTTTCCTTAATTTTTTTCCATCCATTCTAGCAGTTTGCCTCAGTCCTCCAACATGCTCCAATTTCCACACAAGTCGACTGTGAGGTAGTAAGCCATTAACTTTAGCATATGCTACTCCAAGAGTGGTGTTTCCTTTGCAATACTGCCTTACTTTTCTTTAACAATTTCTTCATCTGATTGACAACTTGCCAAAAAAAAAAAAAAAAAAAATGCTCTTTTTCCTCTTCCGTCCTCCCATCAAAATTTTTGGCTTTGGCATCTTCTTGTTGAGTTCGTATTCGGTGTGGGAGAAATGATCCAAATTAATGTTATGACCCCTTGAAAGAGACCCCACCTGGACCTTATTATTGCTGCTGAATTTTATTCTATCCAATTATCTCCTTGAGTTTCTAATGTCAACTGACGACATGAAAGCGAGTATTTTTGTTCATTCATTTGATTCTCTCCGGTTCTTTCCTTAGTTTCAATTGTTCATGTAGGAGAGTATTACTTGTTTGCGTATTAAACTTATTCAGGTATTCATCGTCTTTTATGGGCATCAAGGTCTCTTGCCTCAGACCTGAAGGAGAGGGTTTGCCAAGAGTACACTGTGCCCAGTGGAAAAATTGAAGGACTTGAATTCTAAAGTTGGAGATGAGGACGGATCACAGGGACGACAAACACAAATTACAAAAGCTGTCTCTTGGACATCCAACCAAACGAACCAGTAAGGTCATCCTTTTTGTGGGGACTACTGGAACAGGCAAGACGACTCTAATCAATGCAGTGGTCAACTACATCTTCGGGGGTGGACTTCAGAGACAACTTCCGGTTCATCCTCATCGACGAATCCGATTCTCCCAATAGGTCCCCGGCCGAGAGCCAGACGGACTTCATCACTGCCTACATCTTCTATCACCAGCCGGGGATGCCCTCCTCCCACAACTGCATCCTGATCGACAGCCCGGAATTCGGGGACACCCGCGGGATCCAGCGAGATCGGGAAATTGTGCGACAGCTGCAGACCTTCCTGGAGAACTGCGGCATCGCTGAAGTTGACGGCATCTGCTTCGCCACGCATTTCGTTTACTGCAAGACTAACCCAAACGCAGAGGTACGTCTTCGACGGCTTCTCCTCAATGTTTGGGAAGAATGTGAAGAGCAACATCTACGTTATGGCCACCTTTGCTGATGCCAAGAATCCACCAGTCCTGGAGGCCCTTAAGGAAGCTAAAGTGGAATACGAGGGCTTCTACAAGTTCAACAACAGTGCCGTGTATGCCGACAACAATGTCCACGGGTCTGATTCCGACGAAGACTCTGATTCTGACGACGAAGATTCTGGCTACATCAGCAAACTTTTCTGGGAAATGGGCATTCGTAGTATGAACAACTTCTTCATCAAGCTGGGAAAAACGTCCCCAGTCAGTCTTCAAATGACCAAAGACGTTCTGGAAGAGAGGAATCGGCTGCAACTGTGCGTTGTAGGTCTTCAGAACCAGATTCATCTGGGTTTGGGCAAATTGGCTAACCTGGAGCAGGAGAGGGACATGATGGCGCGTCTCGATGACGACATGACTGGCAGCAAGGACTATGAGGAGGAGATCGAAGTCCCCAAAATAAACAAGATTGACTTAAATAAGAGAGAACACGTCACGAACTGCATCAAGTGTAACATGACGTGCCACTACCCTTGTTACATCCCAGAAGACAGCAACAAGATGAACTGTTGGGCCATGACTGACGGCACTTGTCGTATCTGCTCCTCCAATTGTCACTGGGATGTTCACAAGAACATGGGATTTCGCTTTGAGACAATTTATGTGAAAGAGAAGAGGACTGTCCAGGAACTCCTGGACCGCTATGAGAAAGCCAAGTCTGGGAAGCAGAGCAAACAACAAGTAATCGCCGCCATCGAAACGGACATGGAAAACCTAGGGAAGAAACTCCTCCAGCTCATACGAGAAGCTCAACAACATGTGGAGAAGTTGGAGGCCATTGCCCTCAAACCCAACCCACTGTCCACGAAGGAGTACATCGACCTCATGATCGAGTCTGAGAAGTTGCAGAAGAAGCCCAAATGGGAAAAGAGGGTGGAAATGTTGACACATCTTAAAGAGGAAGTCGGGGTGCTCCAAGGACTTCGAGGAAAAGGTGCGGCCGCATCTGGTTCAGGGGAAGGGCTTATTCGCTTCTTCAAAGATCTCATGCACAATTAGCCATGTGGCAAATTCCATATCGAGTAATATTGTATACACGCCACCAACTCTGAGAACCCATGCACCAGCTGCATTTGTAGACTGCATAGAAGTGTTGATATGGTCTCGGTAGTGTTGGAGACTTATCTGGGATTGAAGCTCACCGAAATTGAAATTCAAGTTTTGCAGAATGATTGGTCAAGTTGAAGGCATTTGTTGTGGAGGGCTTTGGACGACTAAGGTTGAAAATGTTTGTAAACGTAAACACATTAGGACATGGGAAGGTGGATCTGATAACACTGTTTTAGTGATACGACTTGTAACGTTGCTGAGTTCAATCATATCAAAATATTTTGAAAAATGTAATTGAAGTAACGCCATGAGTGCTACAAAAATGTTTATGTGTATAACCCGTACTCGCAGTCTCATTGCTGTTCAACCAGGGAGCAAAGTGTGTAGTTGGTGTGCAGTTCAGTTTCAGAATTGGTTGGGAAGTGTATCGTCTGATGGTGATCACTTTCGAAGGTTATCAAAATTGGGCAGCCCTTACTATGGTAACTGTTTTCAATAGGCTGTGACACGCTTGGTGTGAATAAAAATTGTGCTGTTCACTTTGAAAAAAAAAAAAAACAGGGAGAAAGAACACAAAATGTCGGCCGCAGTGACTTTGATGCTGAGTTGGCTCAGCCTACAAGCCAGCATGTCTCTTATAGAGCATGTAAAATTTCAGTGGGTCCAATTGTTAGGATTATATAATATCAACATTGTAATCTTTGTGATTGCTTTCACCGCCAAAACTAACCATTATTATCAACCTGATCCAGTCACCATTGTGAAGAAAGTGGTAGAATGTTAATTTGTCTTGTGTAAATTTTGGTAGAATGTTAGTTTGCCTTGTGTAAATTTTGGTAGAATGTTAGTTTGCCTTGTGTAAATTTGATAAAAAAAAAAAAAATCTTCTTTGGGCCTGCTTAGACAATATGTATTATACTATGTGATATGATTTATCAAAGATATAGGTTTATAAGAATTCTTGTATTATTGACCCCTCACCCAAGAAAAAAGGTATAAATCTAATTTCTTTATGAAGAATATGGTACAAGAAGGACGTGCTAATATGAAATTGGTAAAAGAAGAGGAAGAAACGATCGAGGTGATGAATGGATTATCAAAGAGATTGTGAATGCTGACATGATAGGACAGCAACCAACACTGATCCCCAGCCTGACAGATAATAAACCATAATTATGCGAAAAGACCAAAAGCACTGGGTACTTTAAAGACTTTAGAGAAAGAGGAGCTATGACATTAGTCAGGTTACAAAAGAGGATAGGTTGTATAGACAGAAGCACTGGGTACTTTAAAGACCTAAGAGAAAGAGGAGCTATGACATTAGTCAGGTTACAAAAGAGGATAGGTTGTATAGACAAGTGATTTGGTTATGGATGAAAGGGTTAGAAGTCATGAGAACAATTTTAAAAAGGCCAATTGTCTAAATTATATTAAGATATGCATTTTTCTATACAGATACATAAATAACATGGGGGGGGGTGAAATAGCCCCTAGTGGAACAATACATGAATTCAAGTCTAGATATGATGACTGAAATTAAAGGATGTAGTAAGTTGGAACTACAAAAAGTTGAGGATAGGTATGATAAAAAATGGAGAATAGGCATTTAGTACAGCGGTGAAGGACCACAATTTGTCAGGATTGTGCACTTCACAAAAACATGAAATTTGGTACAGTTGTGGTCCATGGTATCTATATTAATTCTAAGATAGGTAACCAGTGCTATCACCATGTCATAGTCGCCATCTTTGATTTTAGTTGGCCTCTCAAAATATGAGATTTGCAATAACTTTGCTCATAGGTATAAAGGCATGATCTTAGTGTCCTGACACATTTCAGTACATTGGAATGTATTTTTACATAAAGCAAATGCATAAGCATGCATTTTACCAAAATTAACCATGAATAACTGGAATTAGTTTCTGAAATTAAAGGAAAAAATACACAAAACAATATCATGCATTGGTAATACCAGAGCTAGGAGCAGGCAACGTTCCTGTTTTCTAAAAGGGAGATAAATCGTCTATATACAACTACAGGCCAATCTGACATCAGTTATAGGTAAAATGATTGAATACATAATAGCTAATAGAATCAGATCATATCGAGAGAGATTTTGAGTTGTGAATCAACGCATGGTATCTCCAAGGGTAAGTCGTGTGTGATATATCTGCTGACTTTTTACACTAAAGTATACAAGGCGTCAGATAACAATGATAGTTACGATATTATTTACTTTGACTTTAGCAAAGCGTTCAACAAGGTGCCCCACCAGAGACTACTAAAGTCAAAGCCCATGGCATAGGAGGAAAAATGTTTGAATGGATTAGAGCTTGGATCAGTGACAGAAAACAGCGGGTCACCATAAATGGTGTAAAATCCAAATGGGGAGTGTTTCTAGTGGAGTTCCCCAGGGTTCGGTTTTGGGTCCCTTATTGTTCATTATGTACATAAACGACTTGGACAATGGGATTAATAGTGATGTTAGTAAGTTTGCGGACGACACTAAAATAGGACGCCTAATTAGGTCAGGAGAAGACGCCGAGATTCTGCAGGAAGATCTTAACAAATTGTTCACATGGTCGGTGAAATGGCAAATGGACTTCAATATCTCAAAGTGCAGCGTGTTAAACGTAGGGCTACACAACCCCGAAAGCAGATATAGCTTAGATAACACGTTTTTAGAGAAAACTGAGTGCGAGGGAGTTCTAGTGAGTCCTGACCTTAATCCAGGAAACCGTACATTAGCGCCAGTAATAAAGCTAACAGATCATTAGGTTTCATTTCTAGGACGGTTACGGTTAGACCCATTCTTGACTATTCGGTACAGTTTTGGCCTCCGTCCTAAAGAATGGATATCAATTCACTAGAATCAGTACAGAGGAGAATGACCAAAATGATACATGGGCTCAGAAATTTACCTTATGAGGCCAGACTTAGAAACCTTCATTTGCATTCTCTGGAAAGACGAAGAGTGAGGAGTTATCTAATAAAGGTGGTCAAGTCGATCAAAGACTTTAACAAGGACGCAAACAAGGCAATCATATTAAGACAACAGGACAGGACTTGTTGCATTAATGAATTTAAATTGGACAAATTTATATTTAAGAAGGAAATGGGTAAGAACTTGTTTAGTAATAGGATGGTCAACGAATGCAATAAACTTAGTAACCATGTAGTGAGTTCTGAAACTATCGGTTGTTTCAAGAAACGGTTTGACAGCTTTATGGATGGAGATGACAGGTGGTAATGGACATGGAAGTGCCTAGTACACTAATATATGGAATAGCTTAGAAGGTGATACAGCCTAAACTCTTATAAAGTAAGAGCTTGGGCTATATTGCCTCCTAAGCTATTCCACATATTAATGCATCTATATGGAAAACGTTATTTCTGCACATTTTTCAGACTTGTGGTCTTATTCTACTCCCATTATTTCTTAAAACCTTCCCATCTTTAATCGGGAGATCTCTTCTGTCAGTGCAATCTATTCCCACTATACCCGTTGCACTGAGATCTGGCCGTTAGGGCGGAGCACTGGGAGTTCCCCTGTGGTGCCACATATAATTATTCTATAATTTCATTTTATTTTATAATTCTATTTTATAATTTTATAATGTTGCCTCATATGATTATATTATAATTTTTTGTCACACACCACCACTGAGGTAAAAATCAAAGCAATGTTTTCTATACAAAGGTTTCGTTTCTTTAAGTCTAGATATGGCATATGTGCATGAGAGAGCGACGTTGCCGCTATATCTAATCTCTGGCCCCGCCCCCCTCACACTGCATTCAGAAAACATTGCATCCACATGCACGTTCTCGCCATGGATGCCCACATGTGGCAACACCGGGAAATCTCCTAGCCCCGCCTTATCGGTCATTTCTCCTTGCGCTGACTATAGTGACCTTGTAACATTACGAGAATGTTACTTGTGCTTAGGTGCCGAAGGAGTGAAGGAGACTCCGGTGAGTTTGGTGGCTTTATTCTGGTTAGCGCGAGTGTCGACTTAGGCTGGGTCGACGCGGGCAGGGCACGGAGCTCTGCCCTAAAACACAAAAGTGACCGCGAGCCTCGGGTCGGGCACTGCTGGGTACAAGTACTGAAAGGAACTGGCCTGAGACACCAAACTTAGCATCTTTATATAGGCCTCATGCGTACGTTAAAGTAGCACACGACCCATCCTGACCGAAACATGGCTCGGCAGGGCTTAGGTTGTGCTTTCAAGAGGATACAAATGCATGTAGTACAGGCGTACTATAGACTTAACTTACACACAATTAATATAAGGCCGAAGGCCAGCTACTTCTACACAGTCTATCCATTCCTGGTCCATCCTATTTCTGCGCGGCGATGCTATAAGCCAAAATACCGCGTCGAAGCACATGTGGGGGGCTTGTCCACCACAACCTGAACACTATGATCAAATCACCTCTTTCCCTTCGCTCCTTCAAAGTTGGCAGACCTACTGCTTTTAGTCTTTCTTTGTATGGTTTATCTTCCAGGTTGTGGACCAGTTTCATTACTGCCCTTTGTATTATCTCGATCTTGCTCATATCTTTCATTCCGTGTGGGGACTATACTCATAGACGAATCAGGATTTCAATGAGTTTTTTCGTCATCACTTCATCCATGTAAAGGAACGTCACTTTAATGGTGTGCATCAGTCTGTATGTCTCTGCCACAATCCTCCTGATATGTATGTCCATTGACAGGTTGTCTTTTATTTTATCAACACTCCTAAGTTTTTCTGCCCTTATGCTTTTGTAACGGGTTACTTTCCATAGAAGAGTTTAAGAATAGTCTGATTTTATACACTTCTCTCGGGTCTCTAGGGTTGCCAACTCTGTTAAGCTACAATAAAGGACATAAAAACTTTATTGATATATAAGGGGCTCTGGATCATAATAGATGCCAATATTAAATGCAGTTCAAAATTACATTTCTGTCACCTAAATGAAAATACAAAAACAAGAATGAGAAGACATTTATTTTACCTTGATCAGAGGATTCTAATACTTAAAACTATATTTACCCTGGCTTTTTGCTGCCCTCAGAAAATTTGTATCATCTTTGCTGTTTTTAGCAAATTCCAAACAACTATCTTTTATGTTAAAATGTATGAGAAGTTCATTTTTAATTAATTCAACAGAGTATCAATTCCTTTCATCTCACCATTAAACCAAGAACTCTCTCACAATAAGATCATATTCCAGGAATTGATGGTACAAAATAAACTATTTTGAAAACATTGATACATTTAAAGTGCGTAGATTTAAAACTAAAATACCACTTTCAGGTTGTTGTTTTTGAGCTTATGAAGAGTTCAGAGCTTTGGCTAGTGTCGAAGTTTCTTTGAATTAATACCGCTTTATGAAAAAGTTCATCCATCTTCAATTTAAGTTTTCCTTCTAGCTTCAAATGTTCTACTACTTCTACAAATTTCTGAAACTTTGAGAAATGATTGGCCTAAGAAGCTTAGGTTTGATAATTTGCCGAGTGTTGAATTTCATCGAAATCTATTCCGTTTTTCCAAATATCTGTAATAACATGAAATATTGGCACTACTATTACAACTTTTCTCACATAGATTTCACTGTTCTTCTGGAATTTACAACAAATTACTGCTCGATTTTGTGAAGGGTCTCATCATCACATTGTTGTATAAATTCGACATGTCTGTTTTGGTTCTTCGTGAGTTCATTTGATAAGCGGAAGTATTGCCTTTCCAAACGTTCAACGACACCTCCTTTCTTTCTCTATTGTTTTTCTTTTCTTTTTTCTTGGTGGTAGTTCTCATATTTTGTAACATAGTTTACGAATTTCTGGTTTTTTCCCAATATGAGTGCCTTTTCTTTTAATGGAAAATTGAATTATACATAAAATGAGGCTCTCTGAAGAAAATAGTTTATATGTTTAATTTACACTTCTTATAATCCTAATTTACACTTCGTATAACCTAGCTTTTCTATGATAATCCTTTCCTAGTTGTAATATGAGGACCACAATGGAAATAAGTCTTATGACTTTCTGTGCCATCCTCGGATGTACAATTATATATACTATGTATAATATTGAGTCTTATATATATTGTACTTATTGTATGTATGATTGTATCCGAATAAAATTCAATTCAATTCAATTCAATCATCACATCTTGAGAGCAGGAAATTGAACTACCAGTCAAAACGATTTCATAATAAAGGACAAATAGTGTAATTTCAAAGCTAAATAAAGGACAAGGACAAATAGAGCTGAATAAAGGACTGTCCTTTGAAATAAAGGACGGTTGGCAACCCTACGGGACCCCGACGACGTCGTCTGCACCATGCACAGGGTTGCCAGGTGTTGCCAAATTCTTATGGCACTTTTGTAGTTTTGCCATAAAAATGCAAAATTTTGAGAACATCAGGATAATTGATTGGAGAGCACATGATGTTGATCTCAATGACATGAATGCCTTGTGGTGTTATATATGCAATCACACAAATGCCATTAGCTCAAACTTGCTTTCGAGATCTTGCAACTTTAGTTTTGTCTGCTTTGTCTTTGCCTATATCAAATGCATTTGTAGAAAGAATGTTCAGCCATGTCACAATTGTGAAAAGGAAATTAAGAAACAAAATTAGCTGTGACCTTTTGAACAGCATTCTGATGATAAAATCTCATTTGATAACAAATAACTCATGTTGCAGAAATTTCACAGTGACAGACGACATGCTACAAAACTTTAATGTAAGTATGTATAATAAGCCACAAGATCAAACACAAGAAGAACAGGTAGAAGGAATACTTGACCACTTTGAAATGGATGATGATAATTTTATGCTCTAAAGGTGACTATGTAAAGCAGACAAAGAGGTTATTTCTATAATACATTTTAGTTCAGTGTCTTATGAAATGTTTTGAAAAATTTTGCTACATAATGGAAGGAATCAAACTTTATTTATTCTATATAATATATTTTTGTTAAAATACCATATGGTATGAGTCAATTTTTGTTCCAGTGTCTTATGCAACAATTTTTTTTTTTTTTTTTATAAATTTTGCTGGATAATGGAAGGAATCAAGCTTTGTTTTCTATAGTATACCTAGATACAATACATGTAGGCCAGTCA
Source organism: Oratosquilla oratoria (assembly GCF_046742065.1). Classification (NCBI taxonomy): domain Eukaryota; kingdom Metazoa; phylum Arthropoda; class Malacostraca; order Stomatopoda; family Squillidae; genus Oratosquilla; species Oratosquilla oratoria. The sequence continues at coordinate 49,327,655 of NC_134798.1, forward strand.
ATAGAGGAGTAAAAAAAGGCGAATAAGGAAAAAAATCAGGGAAAGCTGCAATAATCTTTAATGTGTTTATAATACCTTACTTAATAACATATTAATTTTGCACCCCTCTACCCCCCCCCCCCCCGGATTTGGCCGCCATCTTGAAAAAATGGCGACCAAAAACAGTTTTTTCCAAATATCTCACTAGAAACTAATTTTAACGAAAAATGTATCGAAACAAAATTTATTCTACATAAAATTTTCTACAAAAGTTATTTTATTCAATTTTGTGATATACCTCACTGTTTTTGCGCTAAATGTGCGAAAAGATTGTTTATCTTTATTTGATACCTACAGTGCACAAAGATCATATAATAATTTCCTTTGTATGCTATACTGAATAAAATATCTAAGTTCCTAACTTGATTATAGTCTTTCTTTTGTTTCAGAACTATTAAAATAGATAGTTAAAGCTTCAGTGAAACCCCAGGCAGTTGTTGGTGCAAAATGTCCTCATTGGGGAAATGTTTAATATGCGATGGACAGCTTTCTGTGGGTGAGACTAGAGAAGTTAAAGAGAAAGGAATAAAGACACTGATTGATTATAGCATTAAGTGGAAAGACGGAAAACATTCTCTGTTAGAAGGACTAAAAAGTGTGAAAGTGCATGAAAAATGTAGAAATTGAACAAACACTGATGAGGTCAATGAAGAGTTCTGGTGGACTGACACATGGTAGAGGAATGACAGACTCGATGCTAACCAAATGGGTCCTTGGAATGCCTATAAATCTCAGGGTCACAGAGAAAATTGAGGAATATTGTGATGTTGCTTACAGTACAGGAGAACAGCATGTGGATGCCAGAAAGGCTCGCATCTGAAGAGACAATCAAGATATTCAGCACTTTGCAGACGGGTTCTTATCCCACCCACCATTTCCAGATATTGATAACATTATGTCGATCAGCACAGGAGTAACGGGAGATGTAGAAACCAATCCACATAATGCATATGATGTTGGAATTAACTCAATGTTTAATATGATCGGTAGCAACTTTGGCGCAGTCAAGTTCCAAAGAAAGAAAATGGTCATACCCTTGGGAGCTGCCATGACAGGAATGAAAATAAGAGATGATGTATGTGCAGTTGAGCCTGAGATGTTATTCAGGAGGATACCATTCACAAAGAACTCACATGAACTATTCAAGCTTAATTTTGTTTATGAGCTAGCCCCATACCCTGTGTCTCCTTTTGATGAATCAGGAATGCGTAAGACAAAGAAATCCATGATGTATGAAGTATTTTGCACCACTCAGTGACACAGGAATTGTTGGAGATACAGAATATGTTATTGACGGAGGATTTCCGATGCATCGAGTTGTTTGGCAAAAGGGGGAGATATTCTCAGAAATAATAAACATGTACAATGAGTATGTAAAGAAGCATTACTAGAAATGTTACATTATTGTATTTGATTGTTATACATAAAAGCTAGCGTAAAAAATTACAAAATGTGCTGTACTTGCTCTTAGAATGATTAATTGCACCAGAGAAATCATGTTTGATGAAACAATGTCAGCAATATTAAGCCAAAGTAAGTTTCTTCTAAATGAAAGAAATAAGAGCCGACTTATTGCAATGCTTAGCACTAAATTGACCAACGAGGAGTTTACTGTCAAACAAGCAATTGAAGATGCAGACACACTGATTGTTGCAACTGCTATTGAAGAGTCAACCAAAGCTAAATCTGTAACAATAGTTGGAGAAGATGTAGACCTCTTAATTATCCTTACAGCCTTGGGTGAATCAAACACAAATATCTATATGTTAAAACCAGGTAAAGGAAATATAGAAAGTAAACTCTACACACCATCCTCCATGAAATTTGGTTCAGTTATCAAGGACAACATCCTTTTCTTACATGCATTTAGTGGGGCTGATACTACTTCAGCCTTCTTCAGACAGGGTAAACTGAAGTTCATAAAGCTATTGGAAAAACGGGGACAACTGCAAGATCTTGTTGGTAAATTTAGAGACCCATCTGCTGTACCTGAACAGATTGCTGAAGTAGGCGAGGCTTTCATTATTCAGCTATACGGAGCTAATGAATGCAAATCCCTTTGTGATGCACGATATCAGTGTTTTGTCCAGGCGCTAAACAAAATAAATTTCTCTTTGGCTTCTTTACCTCCAACAGATGCAGCAGCCAGATTTCATTCCTTACGTACTTATCACCAAGTGCAGAAGTGGATGGGAAATGACTTGCCACCTACGCAGTGGGGATGGAAGGCTACTTCAAAAGGACTGGTACCAGTCACTACAGATAAAGACCCTGCTCCACCAGAACTGATAAATATTGTATCTTGCAAGTGCCACAAAGGTTGTGGGACCACCTCCTGCAGCTGTAGAAAGGCAGGCTTAAAATGTTCCATGATATGTGCTTCTTGTAAGGGCCTGTCATGTTCAAATGTTGACATCATCGTTCATGAAGATGACTGTGATGATCCTCTTGATGCCATGTTAGAAAACTTCCTAAGGCCAGAAAGTGAAACAGCTCATTGAATCAGAAAAAAATATATTGTAAGACAACAGTCAATTTCCTTGTTGTTGTAATTCTACAAAATAACAAGCAAAAAAGTACTAGCAAACAAGACAATTGCTATAAAATTGATAACTGATATAGGCTAGCAATAACTATAATTGATAACTTCACATTTTGGGTGGATGGTTGGGTGTAAGGGTGGTAACTCCGCCAGTGAGCAATCACTGTCTGTCCTAAGCCAGAATCAAGGAGGAAGGACACCCTTGGGAGAAGATATTCGAGACTAAACTCGGAAATGGAAAGTATAAAATATTATATGTGAATCTTTCCACAGCTCTAGCGCAAAAACGGTGCAACCTATGGAAAACATGACAGGGACAAATATTATAGGAAATTTTATGTAGATTATTTTTTGTTTCAACTATTTTCTCTGTAAAATGCATTTCAAGCGAGATATTTGGAAAAAACCGTTTTTTTCCCGTCATTTTTTCAAAATGGCGGCTAAATCCGGGAAGGTAGAGGGGTGCAAAATTAATACATTATTAAGAACCACATTAGGAAGAAAAAAAAAAGCATATTGCAACTTTCCTTATTTTTTTTCCTTATTCAACCCCCTATTGACTGGCCTAATGAGTCAATTTTAGTAGGTGTCATATGAAATGTCTTGATAAATTTTGCTGGTTAATAGAAGGAATCAAACTTTTATTTTCTATTATATATTTAGTTAAAATATGAAATAGTATGGGTCAATTTTTGTTCCATTGTCTTTTGAGATAAGATGTCTTTGAAAATTTTGCTGGATAATGGAAGGAATCAAACTTTATTTATACAGATTTTTTATGTTAGTATATATGAATAACCTAGTTTTGATGTGGATGAAGATGGTAAGAGGTTTCATATTGATGGAGAAATTGCCTAATTCCTGAAATAAAAAAACTTGTTTAGTTTTGTACCTGTTTCTGTACTTCCTCCTGCCCATGACTTAATCATTTTCAAAAAATGTGTCTGGACACATGTCTAGACTTTATCCCTTATTTTTATATTACTGGTATGTAGTTACTTATTTCCAATTTATTGGTTTTACATTGATAAAAATTCTTGGTTTTCATAGAGATGAAGTAGAAGAATATTCTTCCATTTTCAAGTAACTACTCCACTCTCTCTCTCTCTCTATATATATATATATATATATATATATATATATATATATATATATATATATATATATATTATTCTATTGCCAAAATAATTGCCAAATTGGGCATTAGCGTTGCCAAAAAATGCCAAAATTCACACAAATTAATGCCACAAAATGTTGGAGCTGTAGTGACGCAGCCACAGGCGGTCACACACTTCCCATAGTTGGCAAGAGGTGAATATGAGCTAGCCAATCAGGAGCCAGCAAATGGTTCTCGAGCGGCTAGCGACCTCTCTTGCCAACTACGCTGAGCCGCGAGCGACCCTTAAATAGGGCAGCGGCGGCTAGTCAGGACAGAATGGTAATAGCCACGGCAGCAGCAACAACATCTCGTCCAGTCTTGGAGCAGTTCCATCGAGCCTCGCCGTCATCAGCCGCCACCGCCTCTGACGTTAGGCTCACCGTCCAGCTACGACTGATCAGATCCACTAACCAGTGGCTATTACTTGTGGTTTTACCAAAGAGATTAGAATAAGAGACCAAAGTGAATTTCATTTTCCCTGGCTTGTTCGAACCAAACCACAACAAATTGGTGACCCCGGTGAAAGACAACCAGGATTATGGAAAATTCACAAGTGAAACTTCCCAGTTTCTCCCGTGACTTGGAGAGCTGGCTACTTCACACAGAAGCCTATTTAGCCACTCAAGGTGACGTTCCAGACCACCAAGCCTTCGGCGCGTACATCGCCGCTCTACCAACGGACGTCATCGCCCTTGTCCGTAACGCCGTCTCTTCTCCTCCGGAAGAAGGCAAGTGTGCCGCCCTCAAGACTGCCTTACGGAAGCTATGCGCCAGGCCTGACGACCAGCTCTACCGAGATATCCAGCAGAGCGAACTCGGCGACACCACCCCCTCACAGCTATACACCCGTATGGCCAACCTCAACACCCGTGCAAAGGTGGCATTGCCCAAGGAACTCCTCCGCTCCATTCACCTCTCCAAGATGCCGGACGCCCTCCACTTACACCTGGAAGCTTTAGCCGGCGATAAGGACGACGAACAATACTGCGAAATAGCAGATAGGTTGTTCCAGCGACATACCTCGGTACACAAACCAGTGCATAGTGTTCGCGCGAAGTGTAGTGACAACCCAGGTGTTACCGACCATAGTGCTGTGAGTGAAAACATTCCCATGTCATATAGTGCCAGTGACCAAAGTATGCAGCAACTACGGCAGGAAGTCGCCGACATGAAGACCTTGCTCAACCAGTTGCTTGCCGAGAAGGGAACCCCCCCTCAACCACCACCTAGCCCCGCTCCACGACAGGATACTGCCTCCTGTTGGTACCATACCCGCTTCGGAGCCAAGGCGCTCAGATGCACACAACCATGCAGCTGGTCGCAGGGAAACGCCAAACGCGGGGGTCGGTAAGCACTCCTACCCCCGCTAACCATACTCACACCCTCCTCTCAGTGCGTGATCGCCACTCTGGCCTCTCTTTCCTGGTAGACACGGGCTCAGCCGTCAGCATCATACCCCCGACGGAAGAACCCAACCACGGTACACGGTGGCCATCCTACGACCTGCTTGCAGCCAACGGTACGCCCATTGCAACGTACAGCAGCCACCACAGCGTCCTGGACCTCCACGATGTCAAGTTCCCTTGGACATTCGTCATAGCAGCGGTCCAGCACCCCATTCTTGGCTACGACTTCCTCCAGCATTACAATATGGTAGTAAACGCCAAGAATAACTGCTTGTACCACGGCACGACAAGCATACCGGGAACCACCACTAACGCCAAATCCCACCAGATATCGTCCCTCCAGTCCGCTGGCGATTATGTACGCATCCTGCAGGAGTTTCCCCAGCTAACATCGCCAGACAAGACCAACACCACCACCACCCCTCACAACATCATGCACCACATCCAGACATCTGGACCGCTAGTACACAGCAAGCCTCGACGACTTTCCCCAGAGAAGTTGGCCGCTGCCAAACAGGAGTTCCAAGAACTCCTAGACCAGGACATCATCCAACCATCGGAGAGTGCTTGGGCATCACCACTCCACATGGTTCCCAAGCCACCCCCACCGCCCAACCAATGGCGGGCTTGCGGTGACTACCGTCAACTTAACCGCATCACGAAGCCCGACCGCTACCCCATCCCTCACGCTCAAGACTTCCACTTCAAGCTTCACGGGAAGCAGGTCTTCTCCAAAATTGACCTGGTCAGGGCGTTTCATCAAATCCCTGTAGCGCCGGAAGACGTCCAGAAGACAGCCATAGCCACTCCGTTCGGCCTCTTCGAGTGGAAGATGATGGCCTTTGGCCTCCGGAATGCCGCCCAGACGTTCCAGAGGTTCATAGACCATGCCCTCAGAGACTTCGACTTCATCACCGTTTACATCGACGACATCCTCGTAGCCTCCGATACCCACGACCAACACGACCAACACCTCCGCCTCCTCTTCCGCCGCCTCCAAGATTATGGCCTCCGGGTACATCCGTCCAAGTGTCTCCTCGGAGTTTCATCTCTCGACTTCCTCGGACACCGCATCTCAACAGCAGGTCTGTATCCTCTCCCTCAGAAAGTAGACACAATCCAAGATTTCCCACAGCCAACAACCATCAAGATGCTCCGACGATTCCTAGGAATCGTCAATTATTACCACAGATTCATCCCCAACGCAGCTGCAAAACTCGCTCCCTTGAACGACCTCACCAAGAACCATTCCAAGCGGTCGCTCAAACCTGTGAGATGGTCTTCCGAAGCGACCCAGGCATTCGAACAAGCCAAGGCGGCAATCGCTGAAGCCGCCCGCTTGTCCTACCCAGTAGCTCACGCACCCACATTCCTTACCACTGATGCCTCCTCCACAGCAATTGGCGCCGTCCTCCAACAGAAGATCAACGGCCAGCTCCAGCCTATCGCCTTTTTCTCCAAACGTCTGGACCCTCCTCAAATTCGCTACAGCGCCTTTGACAGGGAACTGCTAGCCATAGTCTCGGCTGTCAAGCACTTCCTTTACTTCCTGGAAGGCCGGCCTTTCGTTATCCTTACAGACCACAAGCCACTCGCCCATGCCCTAGACAGAGTCTCCGACCATCACTCCCCAAGAGTCTCCCGGCAGCTGTCCTTCCTCTCCCAATTTGATACTCGCATTGAATACATCAAGGGAGAGGATAACCAGGTAGCCGATGCCTTGTCTAGAATCACCTCCAGCATCCTCCCTAACCACAACATAGACTACGCACGCATCGCCGCATCTCAGAACAACGACGGTGAACTCCGCCTCCTACGTATGCACGACACCTCGTCCCTACAGCTAAGACAGCTTCCCAACAACCCCGTACCATTGTGGTGTGACATCTCCACAGGCAAACCCCGTCCGTACATCCCCGCCTGTCACCGTAAGGACGTCTTCTCCTCCTTCCATGACCACAGTCATCCGGGCATCCGCGCGACACAACGCCTCATCACGGATCGAGTCGTCTGGCCAGGCATCAACAAGGATGTCAGACAATGGACCCGGACCTGCCTCCCCTGCCAGACGGCCAAGGTTACGCGCCACGTCCACGCACCACTCCAGCGTTTTCCTGCACCAACGGCACGTTTCCAGTCAGTTCATGTGGACATTGTGGGCCCCCTTCCGCCTTCTCGCGGCATGCGTTACCTCCTTACGTGTATCGACAGGTACACCAGGTGGCCAGAAGCGATCCCCCTTCCGGATATATCCGCCGAGACGACCGCCCGTGCTTTCCTCTCTGGATGGGTATCCAGATTCGGCGCACCTCACATCATTGTCACCGATAGGGGCTCCCAGTTCGAATCTGACCTATGGTCCAGCCTCCTCAAGTTCCTTGGCACCAAACGTAACCGGACCACCGCTTACCACCCCCAAGCCAATGGACTCGTGGAACGGTTCCACCGCCAACTGAAGGAGCCGCTGAAGGCACAACCCTCATGCGACTGGGTCGACGCCCTTCCCCTGGTGCTTCTCACGATCCGCGTCACACCTAAGGTCGACAATGACATTTCCCCATCGCAGCTACTTTACGCTGAGAACCTTCGCCTCCCTGGGGAAATTGCCACGCCTGCCGTCGGCGATCCGGATCGTCACGCCCTCCTCCAACTCATCAAGGACACATTCGCCAACACCCGTCCAACACCCCCTCGTCCACCACAACCACAGCCGGAGCACCTTCCCCCGGCCCTGTCTACAAGTGACTACGTCTTCGTCAGGAAAGACTCCACACGAGCTCCTCTTCAGCGCCCATACGACGGCCCCTTCCGAGTCCTCAGCAGATCACCAAAGTACTTCGTGATCAACCGAGGTGCCAAACCGGATAGCGTCTCCATCGACAGGCTCAAGCCGGCCCATCTCCCCATCAATCCCCCTACCAAACCTCCAGGGCCACTACAATACCTCTTACAGCATGGTCCTAACCCCATCCTCACCACCGAACCAAGTCATTCCTCACCCCCCGAAACACTCTCCCTTCCAAACCAACACTCCCCTCCAGGGCCACTACAATACATCTTACAACATGGTCCTAACCCCATCCTCACCACCGAACCAAGTCATTCCTCACCCCCCGAAACACTCTCCCTTCCAAACCAACACTCCCCTCCTGCCCCTGACTCTTCACCATACACAGATCACACGCACACGACAGCGAACCATTCTCCTTCTCCCACCCCGCAACCACATCCTTCTACAACTGTTCCCGGCACCCCGCAAGATCCTCCCCACCCTACGCCCCCACTCTACCATGCAATGCAACAATTCTCACCCAACCTTATGTCTCCACAGCTCCATACTCAACCGACCCCACCTCGCCAGGCATCTGACTTCGACCACACCACCCTGCATTCGAGCCCCCCTCCATCAAGGCCCTCCTCGCCAGACATGCCCCCTGATGGAATGACCACACGTTTTGGGCGAGTGATACGAAGGCCACACCGATTCAACCACGTCGCGCGCGTCGCTCTCCCTTCTCGGCCCACAGATGCACAGTACGAAATGTACGTATTCGAATATGAAAATTAACAGACGTGCTAGATCGTTTTGTTCGCATCTCGGCCCGCAGAGGTTCAGTGCAAAATGTACGTATTCGATTAGTCAGCCTATGTGATCTAGAAATGAAGAGGTGGTCAAACTACTCGAAAACTTTTCAGTCTGCCTGGTTAAAGGATCCCCTGTTTAAAAAATAGTTAGCGGAAGTGAAAGAGGATGGAAATAAGGCACGTTGTAAAGTTTGTAGAACGGACATGAAAGCTCACAGAACGGGGAGAGTGGAGAGACACTGTTTCCACACTTACCAGATCTTCATATTTAACTTTATATTTAATGTTTATTAATATATGCATATTTACAAAAATGTACGCAGTTGCTCATGAAAGACACCATCTGCATGTTACAATCTATTTGTACTGTACTTGTATTGGAGTTAATCACAAACAAGTTCACAAATACACTTATCAGACTCGCACGAGTGATGACTGACAAGGATATATATATAAGCTATGGGTTGGGGCAGGGAATACAGTTTAACACAACAGACTCAAGGAAAGCAGAGACAAGAACAAGCGGGCAGAGACGATCAAAGATTCTGGTGGATTAACACTGTGCCCATTGAAGTGGCCTCTACGACGCAAGGTAACGTGTTATTCAAAAATCATATTATTTTAGTGATACGCATGTAATTATTATTCGCGTAGTCTTAAGTAACTAATATTTGCGAGCCTTACCCTAGATTGGTGGAGGTGGCGCGCGCTGGCGATTCCGGTGGGCATGTATCCAAATGGATACACAGAATAAAAAATTAAAATAAAATATATGCGTGTGTTTTTTGTCCATTTAAAAGTACTATAATATAAATATAGGGATCGTAGAGTCCTGCTAATACAAAATTAACGTAATTCCAATATAAAAAATGACAACTATGAACAATTGAAAAAACTTTGACAGAAATTCAAAGGGTTGAGATTATGTGTTCCTGAGCCTAATATAAGAGGAACTTGGTAAAAAAAACAAACATGAAAATGACCTACATATGTCAATTCATCTCACACAAAACCTTTAAAACCTCAATTGTACAAAAAAAAACCTTTGTCCTGACTAAATGAAAAATGGGTGATTTTGGAAATGAATTTTTGTGTAATGTGTAAAAATGATGCATGTAATTATTTTTCTTTTATGAAATTGTGTTTCTATGTGAAAAATATATTCTTTGTATGAAATTGCACTTACATAGAGACGGAAGTGGAGTGTGAGAGGGGGAGGGGGGGATTGGTGCGTAGGCCTATGCACTGAGGGAGAGGAGGTAATGCTGTGACCTTACACGCACCCCCTCCCTACTCCCCGCCCACGAGTTGGAGTAACGACTCGGAGCGCAGGATTTTTATAGTGACGACGTTACAAAACTTGAGTTGTGACTACACACCATAGTAGGATGAAATTTGTTTAGATTTAAGTCATAAAGGCGACTCGAACTTGGGACGTCATTACTACCTCACGAGTCTTTTACCGGTAAATTACCGGTAATTCCGGTGACGGCATTGTTGTTTACCGTTAATTCCGGTATTGAAATTAGCGGTATTTGCCCACACTAGTGAACAAGTTACCAACCGCATGACCTAAGTATATTTGATGTAATGTCCGTTTAAATCTACAAACACCGTCTAAATGCCATAAAACTAGACTTACCAAATGAAGAATTAGTGACAGACTGAACCAGTGAGTTCATATCAGCCGCGAAGTTAACTAAATCAACGTCAATTCATTTTGTTATAATGCTTAAATGTGAACCTAACATAAAATAAAACAAGCTAAAAAATATTTACAAACTTGAAATCACGTACAACTCGTTGAATTGCAAAATATAAATAATTTCCGTGTTTTCCGTTCAGGGAATCGTGACGTCACACTTTATCCGTGTACGTCATCACTCGTCAGGTTCATCCGTGGATAGCAAGGGAAATTCCGTGAATGGCAGCCCTGGTCTAGATTCCATAGTCGCTAGTAGATGACGTCACGGGATCATATGCAAGGATGTATACGTCATCAGTTCCTGTGCTGTGTGTGAAGGCATTGATCCTTTGTCAGTAACATTTGATGTTAGTAAAATGAGGGAACACCTTGTAGTATGTCTTGAAAAGGGAGATTTCACCATGTTTCCACATAAAAAACTCAATAAAGCTAGATTGCCACAAAATGAGAGGTATGAAACTATCACCAAATATTGTAAGTGTCATGTCTATCGTCCTGGAAAACTGATGATAGAGTGCAGCTCTTGTAAACAATGGTATCATAACAACTGTATAAATCTGTCTGTGCATGATGTCAGGGAAATGTGCACAGATGACACTTACACTTGCCCTCAATGTAGGAATGATTGAGAATTGTGCTGCAAATAAGAATAAAGTGTTTTTACCAGTAGAGATTTTCCACCTACATGTATAGGCCTACATGTATTTTAATTGTGCTGCTGTACATAAGAATAAGTGATTTTCCACATACATGTATTTTAATATTGAGATTTTCCACATACATGTATTTTAATATTGTTCTGCTGTAAATAAAAATAAGACAATTTTTCTATAAAAAAAAAAATTCAAGTCTCTTGTCTTTTCCTAGCAGTTCAAACTTTTTTTAATGTAAAAAACGTCCACCCAGTAATAGTAATATATTTATATATTATATAATTCATCATTCCACGTGAAAAAATGTTATAAAGTTTTGATATTTTAATTTTCTTCCATAAAAGAAGCTTGAAGTCTAATATTGCGTTTTATTTGGGCCTCTGAATGTCTTCCGTCACATCGGACTTCGGAAACTTCCGAAAATACCCGACATTGCCCGAAGTGATAAAAACAAAAACGTGACGTCATCTACTGGCGAGTATGGAATCTAGACCTGACCATTCACAGTACGGTGCCAATAGACAACAGGGTGAATACGTGACTGGTCCGTAAGGATGGAACTAAAGTATGGAAATAGTAAATATAAAACATGGTTTGCTAAATAAGGGCATATATATGTGTATGGGCATGTGTATCATACATTATATAGATAATGTGTGCATATATCAAATGTGATTTTCTCATGATTAAGGGGAGGCTCAACAGTGAAGTAAAAAATATTTGTGAAAAAAAAAAATTCCCAATATTTTTTGTTCAAACTTTCAGGTTTTGTTTAAAATCTAGACGCTGATATTTTACTAAAAAAGGAACTTGTTGTGTTATGACGTCATAACGTTATGACGTCACACCGATGTTAAGACTTCATAAGTAAATGAAAATTGTAATATTTGTCCCAGAGACCCCAGCTTTTGCATGGTAATACTTAAATAACATAAACACCCTGTAGTTTTATTTTTGTTAAAATTGTCTATACGTCGCAAGAAATTGCTGTCGCAAATATGTGTACATACTTTTGTTATGACGTCCGTATTTTTCGTCAATTAAACGCTCCCGAGGCTTAACTTTGCACTTTATAAAAAAAGCAAAACTACATGATGTACACAGACCCAAATTGTATAACTATGAGAATTTTCAAGCTCTAAATGTTTCTCTTTTTTTGGTGAATTTTTTAAAAGCATATTTTTCTCATTCTGAGAAAAAGGGATTTAAAAGTTTCAGTGTCATGTATCTTGGGTAATTATCATACGATTTGTATTATTTTCACACACATGATTGTATGCCACATAGTGAATACGATTAGCAAAAATCAACTTTTACTACGAGAAAGTGTCGTAAAAGTAGGGTCACGAGGGATCATTTCACCTGATGTTGACAGCAGTGAGGTCTCCTCCAACTCATGTTGCCTCCCAATCAGGGCTGCTAGAATGCCGTGTTTTGACCAAAGACTATATAAGAAAGACAGGAAGGGTTCGTAAGGTGTATAGCAAAAATATGTAGCCAGAATTGATGCCAAACACCGCTAGATTACTGTGGTTTCAACGCCATCTATTGAGCGGTTGAAAAATTAAAAATCGAAGCGATAGCTATTGTTGCCATTTTATTGTATTTTATATATTTTTAAAATTATATATTGATTGATATTTTCGGCCTTGTATATGATTATTGTTTTAGCTCAATACTTTTTTTTTACTTCAATTGTAACCATTACTGTGAAAATAGTATTTGCTTTCACATACTTGACATTTGACAATATCTCATTTGTATAATATTTTTCATACCTCTGAAATTTTCATAAAATATAAAGAAAAAATTATATATATACACACACACACATATATATGTATATATATATTATATACATATATATACACACACACACATATATATATATATATATATATACATACATACACACACATATATATGTATATATATATTATATACACATATACATATATATATATATATACATATACATACACACACACACACATAATATATATATATATAATTCTCTTATTTGATTTATGTACATTTGAATTTCTTTATCATTAGTCTTCATGGGTATCATATGTGGTAATATGGGCAAATGAAAGCTTAGGTTTTATTTCATAATTTTATTAATTCCAAAGAACACATATTTAAAACTTAACATAAAGGTTTATTACCTCTAACTTGCAAAGATACAAGAGAACAGAGCACAGAAAATTAAAACAACCAACATATATCAAAGAGCAAGTCATGCAAAAGCAAGCAAACAAAACAACAACTTAACAAAAAACAAAAACAAAGCATAAATTAAATGATAACATCATATCTATAATAAACGTAAAATGAATCATGCATGGTCACATATTTGAAAATTAATTATACACTTGTATAAGCACCAGTCCAGAGAGCAGAAATTCATGCATTGTAAATGAAATAATTGTGCAAATAAAATAATCATTATCAATAATAGAATGACACATAATAAAGCAAACCTATTCAGTAAAAATAAAAAGCAAAAACGTGCATGGCTAAAACATTTACCAAAGCTTAACATGCCTTCATAAATAAAAACAGATAAAGTACTACATCTGTGATTGTGAAGAGTAGTGTTTTACATATAAGTAATTGCAAACAGTATATTTCAATGTTTTGCTTAATAAGAAAATATATGTTATTTCCTTACAGGTTGGGGGGATGCAAATACAAGAAAAATGCTTTTGTGAGAAGTATGAAGTATTAAAGAACATCTATACAGACTAGTAGATATTAACTTTGTAGGTAATGAGAAATAAAGAGAAAGTAAAGAAATATCAACACTACCATACTGAACTATGATTTTACTTACTCTTATTAGCATTTGAGGTAAGAGGGGTTGCAGAATAATTTTGAGGATCACCTTCCCAACTTTTGTTTGGCAGCAATCTTTATCTATTCAATGATGAAAGACCATTATAATGAGGCACTGATAGTGCCTTTTTAATTGGATTAAATATTTTGCAAGTACATTTAGTAAACACAATCATTCTTACTTAAGAAATAATATTATACTTTAATTTTCTTTTGTTTACGACTAGCATTATATTAAATATGAGTTTTCACCTACCAGTGTTGGATATGACTTCCTCTACTTCCTCTTCCACAGTATCTGCAAATACAGTTTTGTCTGACATCTCACCTGCAAAAAATGAAAAAAATATATATCCCTTTCCTAAATGCACTATGGTAGTATTTGTTGATGTTAGCAAAACAGCAATATGATAGTAATGATATAAAATGCATAGTTTCATACTTTAAAGAAAGGGAAATAGCAAATTTGTTCTTTACCAGAACAGGACAAGACTTCTCTAACTTGCTCCAAAACATGTCTTGCTTGTGATGTATCTGCTGTAATTTCAATGGCCAAACATTAAAAACTAATAAGAAATTTTGTAAATAATGTATAGTACTCTTGTAAATAAATTATTTTAAAAATTACTGAGAGGACTCAATTCCCAATGATTGTAAGTTGGAGTTAGGGGACTTTGATTGAGGTAAATGCCGTCCTCTTGGTAACTTTTACCTAAAGTATCCATTTTTTCCAAGTGCACATGTTGGTAGCAGAAAAACGTACTTGATTTTGATAATAAATAATATGACTTTAATAGGAAATAAATATGTGGAATAAAGAATGTGGATATACCTACCATTTACCGATTGTTGAGCTGATGAGGAAAAATGCAATGCTGTAGATGTTCTCAAAGTACCTGTTAATTGGTGAATTTATGTCATTATACTGCATATGCCAATGTCAGCGCCAGACAATCTACATGATCTACATTATATGCCAATCAGCAGCATTTTCTTTATTACTTTGGCATCTTTCACATTAACAGCTCATTATGAAGAAATATTTGTGGAATGTGAAATACTCTAATTAGAATATATCCTACAGGTTGATGGGGGCTACATCTCCAATACCCCCATGACACATTGCATCCAACTCACATTCATGTAAGAGAGCATGTGGAATAAATCTAAAACTGAGTTATAACTTCATTCATATATGTTTATTAAATATTACTAAGTAATTTTATAAGAGATGACTTTATCTTCCTTAGACTACATCCAAAACTCCAGCAATCTCTCTCTACCTGAGAGGAGTGTTGATGAGTGTATGCCATCCCCCAGCACCTACCAGAACAATTTCTATTCTTATCACATTATCACATATATGCCAAGAGTGTGAAACAGGTCTATAAAACATCTATATAACTGTGGACTCAATTGTGGTACTAATATCTGTTGTTGCAATTTGACATATGTTGCTTACTTTTTTATGATTTACAGGCCATCTCTTATAGAATTATGCAATGCTAATAAATGGTCAGTACTAACCAAAGTTCTCATCCAATGAACTTGACAAGATTTCCATTTCAATTTGCTGGTGATGCAAAGTACTTGCAGTATCCAAGTGCAGGTCAATATCTGTAAAATAATATATGTGATGTTTTGTACTGTTATAAACAGATAATGTATGTAAGGTATCTATGCTCAGAATTTAGTTTGTAATTTCAAGTTGAAATATGTTTTGTGCAAATACAAAAATTAGCTAATGGCAATGAAAGAATATTCTAAATAATGTTCAACTTTAAAGTAATACAGAAATATATAATATATAGAGACAAGCAATGTTTTGTTTCAAATGCAATGTGCTAATAAAATAAAGTAATTTCAATTAATCTCAGAACTGTGCTATACTATTTTCACATTGATCAAGCACTTACCTGCATCCATACTGGTTATTTCTGGCTCATCTGGGTGTGCTGGATGTGATAGATAATAGAATGCATAATGAAAATCATTACTTCTTACCAATGTTAATTATTGTAATCTTATGATAATGTATATATAAAACTGCATTGAATCACCAGGCAAATTTTGATCTGGGTATGCATTGGGGCACAAACGGGTTGATGATGCATATTGCCGTTGAGAAAAATGATGGCTACATATCCTTTGACTTTTATTTAATTGTGTAGGTGTTTTCTTTCTTAATGTTGATATACCGGTTACTTGTATCCACTTTGAACATCTATCAAAAAGAAGAGAATGTTGATTTACATTTTTACTTAATCAATAAAATGACACTTATATGTCTATAATACTTAATGTTGGCAGTATAATATACACTTACCTTTGTGGTTCTTTAGGAAACCGATGGTACATGAATTCAGGATGAGAACTTTTGGACCGTTTGAACTAACCTTGTGTTCCAAGTGACAGATGGCTGAAATGTAAACATGCAGACGATTCAAAAAGCCCGCTAATCCTTTCCGAATGAAGCACAGCAATCTCTAGCGTTGATTGAAGTAACTAAACTCATGAGTAATCAGTTAGGCTATTTATACACTTTTCCGTCCCTTCCAGTCTTTCGTATATAGTCTTTGGTTTTGACTATCCGTGCTTTGCTCTGATTGGTCAAGTTGTCGGACCACTCAGTGCACAGTTGTAAGCTATGACGTCATGCCATTTTCTTTGTCAGTTTGCATGGGTAACTAAGGAAATGTTGGATATCTTAAATGCAGAGGAATTAACGTTATTGTTTACGGTGTTGTTTATAATAACATATTTGATAGTTTCGTGGATATACAATAGAAGTTCTTTATTATCTCATAACGCATTTTAATGAGTACATTGTAATTCTACCCCAAAATTAACCATACAAGTTTATAACAATAGGAATTAACCATACAAGTTCATAACAATGGGAAATAACCATACAAGTTTATAACAACAGGCCTATGATAACAACATTTAAAAGTACAAAATTACAACATAGTTATTTTACAATTTCTAACAGAAAGTCTGATGGCTTGTACTTATAACAGCCACCCATCATATTTACTTCCTCTGAAATATATATCAATGAAGAGATTGACTGACATGAGAGGGAGTTTCTGGTTTTCGTTTTTACATTATTCAGCTTGGAAAATGTTCTCTCAGCATCAGCATTAGAGGTTGGTATGGAGAGAATATATAGAGCTAATGTGGCAATGTTCCCAAATTTGTTTTTATCGTCACAGTGGAAATATGGCTTTGGTTTCAAATAAAAACTCACCATATCAGATCTCGAGTTTCTGATCTCATCAGGGATTTTAGTACAATCAAGGCTCCTCCACTCATTGTCAATCACTTGAGGGTTTATCTGTTATGCTGGGGACCAATCTGGTTGCTACCCTTTATATTTTCTCGATCTTGATATCCTTCACCCTGTGGAGACCATACTACTGACGCATATGATTTTTCAAAGTTGGTAGGCCCAGTGTTCTTAGTCTTTTCTCGTATAGTTTATCTGTCAGGCTGGAGACCAGTTTGGTTGCTGCCCTTTGTATGCTCTCGATCTTGCTTATATCCTTCACTCTGTGTGGAAATCACACAACTGATGCATATTCCAGTCTTGGACAAATCAGGATTTCGATGAGTTTTCCCTTCATCTCTTCATCCACAGAGTGAAACGCCATGTTGATCTTCTGCAGTAATCCGTATGTCTCTCCCACAATCTCGTCTTTTATCAACACTCCCAAATCTTTCTCCTCTTTTGCTTTGGTAATGGGTTCACTTTCCAAGGAGTTCTTTAAGGATGGTCTTTTGCCACCACTGCCCATTCCTAGTACCTTGCATTTTTTTTTTTTTTTTTTTTTTTATTAAACTTCATTTCTCTTTCTTGGTTCCGTAAAAAAATAGTGTCTAGATAATTTAGCAATAGTCTACCGTCCTCCTTATTTTCACTTTTCTCGTGATTTTTGCATCACCTGCAAAGATGTTGGCATAGCTTGTTCTTTCCATCATATCACTGACATAGACAAGAAACATTATTGGCTCAAGCACTGAACCTTGTGGTACTCCGCTCGTTACTCCTATCCATCTTGACCTTTTTTACTACGGTCTTCACGTATCTTTCCTTAATTTTTTTTCCATCCATTCTAGCAGTTTGCCTCAGTCCTCCAACATGCTCCAATTTCCACACAAGTCGACTGTGAAGTAGTAAGCCATTAACTTTAGCATATGCTACTCCAAGAGTGGTGTTTCCTTTGCAATACTGCCTTACTTTTTTTTTTTTTTAACAATTTCTTCATCTGATTGACAAATTGAAAAAAAAAAACTCTTTTTCCTCTTCCGTCCTACCATCAAAATTTTTGGCTTTGGCATCTTCTTGTTGAGTTCGTATTCGGTGTGGGAGAAATGATCCAAATTAATATTATGATCCCTTGAAAGAGACCCCACCTGGACCTTATTATTGCTGCTTAATTTTATTCTATCCAATTATCTCCTTGAGTTTCTGATGTCAACTGACGACATGAAAGCGAGTATATTTTGTTCACTCATTTGATTCTCTCCGGTTCTTTCCTTAGTTTCAATTGTTCATGTAGGAGAGTATTACTTGTTTGCGTATTAAACTTATTCAGGTATTCATCGTCTTTTATGGGCATCAAGGTCTCTTGCCTCAGACCTGAAGGAGAGGGTTTGCCAAGAGTACACTGTGCCCAGTGGAAAAATTGAAGGACTTGAATTCTAAAGTTGGAAATGAGGACGGATCACAGGGACGACAAACACAAATTACAAAAGCTGTCTCTTGGACATCCAACCAAACGAACCAGTAAGGTCATCCTTTTTGTGGGGACTACTGGAACAGGCAAGACGACTCTAATCAATGCAGTGGTCAACTACATCTTCGGGGGTGGACTTCAGAGACAACTTCCGGTTCATCCTCATCGACGAATCCGATTCTCCCAATAGGTCCCCGGCCGAGAGCCAGACGGACTTCATCACGGCCTACATCTTCTATCACCAGCCGGGGATGCCCTCCTCCCACAACTGCATCCTGATCGACAGCCCGGAATTCGGGGACACCCGCGGGATCCAGCGAGATCGGGAAATTGTGCGACAGCTGCAGACCTTCCTGGAGAACTGCGGCATCGCTGAAGTTGACGGCATCTGCTTCGCCACGCATTTCGTTTACTGCAAGACTAACGCAGAGGTACGTCTTCGACGGCCTCTCCTCGATGTTTGGGAAGAATGTGAAGAGCAACATCTACGTTATGGCCACCTTTGCTGATGCCAAGAATCCCCCAGTCCTGGAGGCCCTTAAGGAAGCTAAAGTGGAATACGAGGGCTTCTACAAGTTCAACAACAGTGCCGTGTATGCCGACAACAATGTCCACGGGTCAGATTCCGACGAAGACTCTGATTCTGACGACGAAGATTCTGGCTACATCAGCAAACTTTTCTGGGAAATGGGCATTCGTAGTATGAACAACTTCTTCATCAAGCTAGGAAAAACGTCCCCAGTCAGTCTTCAAATGACCAAAGACGTTCTGGAAGAGAGGAATCGGCTGCAACTGTGCGTTGTAGGTCTTCAGAACCAGATTCATCTGGGTTTGGGCAAATTGGCTAACCTGGAGCAGGAGAGGGACATGATGGCGCGTCTCGATGACGACATGACTGGCAGCAAGGACTATGAGGAGGAGATCGAAGTCCCCAAAATAAACAAGATTGACTTAAATAAGAGAGAACACGTCACGAACTGCATCAAGTGTAACATGACGTGCCACTACCCTTGTTACATCCCAGAAGACAGCAACAAGATGAACTGTTGGGCCATGACTGACGGCACTTGTCGTATCTGCTCCTCCAATTGTCACTGGGATGTTCACAAGAACATGGGATTTCGCTTTGAGACAATTTATGTGAAAGAGAAGAGGACTGTCCAGGAACTCCTGGACCGCTATGAGAAAGCCAAGTCTGGGAAGCAGAGCAAACAACAAGTAATCGCCGCCATCGAAACGGACATGGAAAACCTAGGGAAGAAACTCCTCCAGCTCATACGAGAAGCTCAACAACACGTGGAGAAGTTGGAGGCCATTGCCCTCAAACCCAACCCACTGTCCACGAAGGAGTACATCGACCTCATGATCGAGTCTGAGAAGTTGCAGAAGAAGCCCAAATGGGAAAAGAGGGTGGAAATGTTGACACATCTTAAAGAGGAAGTCGGGGTGCTCCCAGGACTTCGAGGAAAAGGTGCGGCCTCATCTGGTTCAGGGGAAGGGCTTATTCGCTTCTTCAAAGATCTCATGCACAATTAGCCATGTGGCAAATTCCATATCGAGTAATATTGTATACACGCCACCAACTCTGAGAACCCATGCACCAGCTGCATTTGTAGACTGCATAGAAGTGTTGATATGGTCTCGGTACTGTTGGAGACGACCTTATCTGGGATTGAAGCTCACCGAAATTGAAATTCAAGTTCTGCAGAATGATTGGTCAAGTTGAAGGCATTTGTTTTGGAGAGCTTTGGACGACTAAGGTTGAAAATTTTTGTAAACGTAAGCACATTAGGACATGGGAAGGTGGATCTGATAACACTGTTGTAGTGATACGACTTGTAACGTTGCTGAGTTCAATCATATCAAAATATTTTGAAAAATGTAATTGAAGTAACGCCATGAGTGCTACAAAAATGTTTGTGTATAACCCGTACTCGCAGTCTCATTGCTGTTCAACCAGGGAACAAAGTGTGTAGTTGGTGTGCAGTTCAGTTTCAGAATTGGTTGGGAAGTGTATTGTCTGATGGTGATCACTTTCGAAGGTTATCAAAAGTGGGCAGCCCTTACTATGCCAACTGTTTTCAATAGGCTGTGACACGCTTGGTGTGAATAAAGATTGTGCTGTTCACTTTGAAAGAAAAAAAAAAGAAAACGGGGAGAAAGAGAGAACACAAAAGAGGCCTGTCTCTAATGTCGGCCGCAGTGACTTTGATGCTGAGTTGGCCCAGCCTACAAGCCAGCATGTCTCTTACAGAGCATGTAAAATTTCAGTGGGTCCAATTGTTAGGATTATATAATATCAACATTGTAATCTTTGTTGTCAATTGTGATTGCTTTCACCGCCAAAACTAACCATTATTATCAACCTGATCCAGTCACCATTGTGAAGAAAGTGGTAGAATGTTAATTTGTCTTGTGTAAATTTTGGTAGAATGTTAGTTTGCCTTGTGTAAATTTTATAAAAAAAAAAAAAAAAAAAAAAAAAAAATCTTCTTTGGGCCTGTTTAGACAATATGTATTATACTATGTGATATGATTTATCAAAGATATAGGTTTATAAGAATTCTTGTATTATTGACCCCTCACCCAAGAAAAAAGGTATAAATCTAATTTCTTTATGAAGAATATGGTACAAGAAGGACGTGCTAATATGAAATTGGTAAAAGAAGAGGAAGAAACGATTGAGGTGATGAATGGATTCTAAGAGATTGTGAATGCTGGCATGATAGGACAGCAACCAACACTGGTCCCCAGCCTGACAGATAATAAACCATAATTATGCGAAAAGACCAAAAGCACTGGGTACTTTAAAGACCTAAGAGAAAGAGGAGCTATGACATTAGTCAGGTTACAAAAGAGGATAGGTTGTATAGACAAGTGATTTGGTTATGGATGAAAGGGTTAGAAGTCATGAGAACAATTTTAAAAAGGCCAATTGTCTAAAGTATATGAAGATATGCAGTTTTCTATACAGATACATAAATAACATGGGGGGGGGGGGTGAAATAGCCCCTAGTGGAACAATACATGAATTCAAGTCTAGATATGATGACTGGAATTAAAGGATATAGTAAGTTGGAACTACATAAAGTTGAGGATAGGTATGGTAAAAAATGGAGAATAGACATTTAGTGCAGCGGTGAAGGACCACAATTTGTCAGGATTGTGCACTTCACAAAAACATGAAATTTGGTACAGTTGTGGTCCATGATATCTATATTAATTCTAAGATAGGTAACCAATGCTATCACCATGTCATAGTCGCCATCTTTGATTTTAGTTGGCCTCTCAAAATATGAGATTTGCAATAACTTTGCTCATAGGTATAAAGGCATGATCTTAGTGTCCTGACACATTTCAGTACATTGGAATGTATTTTTAAATAAAGCAAATGCATAAACATGCATTTTACCAAAATTAACCATGAATAACTGGAATTAGTTTCTGAAATTAAAGGAAAAAATACACAAAACAATACCATGCATTGGTAATACCAGAGCTAGGAGCAGGCAACGTTCCTGTTTTCTAAAAGGGAGATAAATCGTCTATATACAACTACAGGCCAATCTGACATCAGTTATAGGTAAAATGCTTGAATCCATAATAGCTAATAGAATCAGATCATATCGAGAGAGATTTTGATTTGTGACTCACAGCATGGTATCTCCAAGGGTAAGTCGTGTGTGATAATCTGCTGACTTTTTACACTAAAGTATGCAAGGCGTCGGATTACAATGATATTTACGATGTTATTTACCTTAACTTTAGCAAAGCGTTCAACAAGGCGCCCCACCAAGACTTCTAAATAAAGTCAAAGCCCAAGGCATAGTAGTAAAAGTGTTTGGATTAGAACTTGGATCAGTGACAGAATACAGCGGATCACTATAAACGGTGTAAAATCCAAACTGGGGAGTGTTTCTAGTGGAGTTCCCCAGAGTTTGGTTTTGGGTTTTTTATCGCTCATTATGTATATAAACAACTTGGACAGTGGGATTAATAGTAATGTTAGTAAGTTTGCGGACGACACTAAAATAGGACGCCAATTAGGTTAGGAGAAGATGCCGAGATTCTGCAGGAGGATCTTAACAAATTACTCACATGGTCGGTGAAATGGCAAATGTACTTCAATATCTCAAAGTGCAGTGTGTTAAACGTAGGGCTACACAACCCCGCAAGCAGATATAGCTTAGATAACACGTTTTTAGAGAAAAGTGAGTGCGAGGGAGTTCTAATGAGTCCCGACCTTAATCCAGGAAACCGTACATTAGAGCCAGTAATAAAGCTAACAGATCATTAGGTTTCATTGCTAGGACGGTTACGGTTAGACCCATGCTTGACTATGCGGTACAGTTTTGGTCTTCGTCCTATAGAATGGGCATCGATTCACTAGAATCAGTACAGAGGAGAATGACCAAATTGATACATGAGCTCAGAAATTTATCTTACGAGGAGAGGCTTAGGCAATTTAACTTACGCTCTCTGGAAAGACGCAGACTGCGGGGGTGATCTAATAGAGGTGTTCAAGTGGATTAAAGGCTTTGACAAGGACGCAAACAAGGTAATCATATTAAGACAACAGAGCAGGACTTGTTACAGTAATGAATTTAAATTGGACACATTTATATTTAAGATGGAAATGGGTGAGAACTTGTTTAGTAATAGGATGGTCAACGAATGCAATAAACTTAGTAACCATGTAGTAGTGAGCTCTGAAACTATCGGTTGTTTCAAGAAACGGTTAGACAACTATGGATGGAGATGACAGGTGGTAATGGACATGGAAGTGTCTCTTGTAGTCTCCTTCATTTTTATGTTAACTTAATCTATATCCTTTATTTCCAATGATCACATTTAGATTTGCATTGTTTGAGCTTGGGCTATATCACCTAAGCTATATAGAGCTTGGGCTATATCACCACATATTAATGCATATATATGGAAAACAGTATTTCTGCACATCTTTTAGGCATGTGGTCTTAATTTACTTCCATCATTTCTTAAAATCCTCCCATCTTTAATCAGATCTCTTCTGTCAGTGCAATATATCCCCATTAATGACCTGAACACTATACTCATATCACCTCTTTCCCTTCGCTCCTTCAAAGTTGACAGACCTACTGCTTTTAGTCTCTCCTCGTATGATTTATCTTCTAGGCTGTGGATCAGTTTGGTTGCTGCCCTTTGTATTCTCTCGATCTTCCTTACATCTTTCATTCCGTGTGGGGACTATACTACTGACGTATTCCAGTTTTAAACGAATCAGGGTCTCGTTGAGTTTTTTTCATCATCCCTTCATCCATATAGTGTAGGGACGGGCAACCGTTTCAGAGTGAGGGCCAGATGAGACTTTTGGATGGAGGCCACGAGCCGGAGTGAAAAACGAAATCCCCAGAATTACTCTATTTTGTACAATACATTGAATACAATGAAAAAATTATACAAGAATTGCATTGAACACCCTACAAATCTATGAGACTGCTGGTGCTCTTTGTCATAAAGAAGTATTTCCATGTCTGGCACGATAGTTGAGGTAGACAACAGAAGAATGTCATTGAGGTGGCGGTCTGAGAGTTGGGAGCGAAGGTGAGACTTCGCTTACTTCATTTTGGAGAAGAGCTGTTCGCAACAGTAGGTGCTGCCGAACATGGCCACAATACATTAAACATGCGCAATGAATTTTTGAAATTTGTTAGAAGGGAGGACGGTGTCGCGGAAGAAGGACAACGGAGAAGAGGTGCGGAACTTCGTCTTCATTTCATCGGTGCACTACAACTCCACCAACTCCATCTGCAGGGAGGCAGGGGCATCTTCCACGGGGAATTCAAAGGGAGCAGTGAAAAGCTTCAAGTCCGCAGCCAGCACCCTGATTCCTGCAAAACGGGAAGCAAATTCCTCACGCAGAGAGGTGACGACACTATCTCAAGTGTACAGGTCCACGTCGTGAGGGGCGCAAGCAGCAAGGCGAGGAAAATGCACAAACTGACCAGAAGCCAACTGAGCCTTCCACAAGCGCAGCTTAACCTCGAAGGCAGTGATATGCGCGTACATGATCTGTCACGAGAATATCTTTGCCATGCAGCATCATGTTGAGGGCGCTCACGTGCGCCGCGATGTCGGTGAGCAGGGCCAGGCGAGCTACACCGCGGATCAGAGAATTGATCAGCGTAGGGAAGGTTCTTCTGACGTAGGAAGATTCAAATCTCCTGCTGTAGGTCGCACGAACGAGACAGCATGGCCCCACGACTCAGCCAGCGTACCTCACTGAAGTAGAGCAGGTCGTTGTAGTGCACGTTCACCTCGCCCGTCAGTACCTGGAACTGATGGTGGTTAAGGCTGCTGGAGAGGATGGATTTAATGACCTTTACCACGACAGACATGACATCAACGAGGTTTGCAGACATGGCGCACAGGGACCCTTGGTGGATGATGCAGCGCATCATGTTATTGGCCTGAGTGTACCCGGCGGCTTCACAGTGGCGCACTAGCAGTGAAGCGGCGCCCTTCTTCTCCCCAGCCATCGCCGGGGCATCGTCGGTCGTCACGCATACAAGACGGGAGAGGTCCAGGGAGTGCTGATCAACATGGCGTCGCAGAAGTCTTGCCCAGTGGGGTGCCGCGCAGCGGGACAAGCTGGAGTAATTCCTCACACACCTGGAGGTCAGTGGTAACGCCGCGGATGAAAACGGCCAGCTGGGCCGTGTCCTTTGTGTCGGTGCTCTCATCCAGAGTGAGGGAAAGGGCGACTAAGTTCGAGCTGCGTGTTTTTGAGTGAGTCGTGCACGTTGTCCGACATATCCTCGATGCGGCGACGAACGGTGCGGGACAGACGGAGTCCGCTACAGCGAGGAGGCATTCCTTGATGAAGTCCCCTTCCGCGAATGACTTCATTCGGCGTGCAAATATGCGGGAGACTTCATAACTGGCGCGCGTCGCCTTTCGGCCTCAGTATTCTGCTTGCGGAAGAGCGAAGTTTGTTTCTACAGGTTGCCTGATAGTCTAACGATGGCGTCCCTTCCTCTCGGCGGCAAGCAGCGGCGCAAAGTTTGACGATTGGTGCTCTGTCTCCTAGTGGCGGCACACGTTGTACTCTTTTAGGACAGCCACAGTCTTCAAGCATGTGAGGCACTGGGTCTGTCCAAAGCACTTAATAAAGAAGTACTTCTCCCACTCAGGATTGAAGGTCCGATGCTCGAGGTCCACTTTCCTCTTCTTAACACGCTGGGTCGCAGACATGATGAGCTGAAAAAGAAGAAAATGAGGTATATCAACAATGAATAAGCAAAATAATGGTGGATTGATTGTTAATGTACGTCATCTAATTTAAATATAATTAATTAGTAGCTACATCATTTTAGTAGTTGTAATTGATTTTTTATAATAACTGTAATTGATCTGTACTGACCAAAAGGCTTACGTACCTTGTATCTATCTGAAAGTCTAGCGGACACTGACCGCTAGTGTCTGACTCTGGCTGCTCTGGCAGTGGTAGGATCATAGACCGTGCAGCGATGGGCATAGTTGCCAAAACAGTATCTGCTAGCGGATGTTGTTTGGCAGATTTTAATTACACGATTGTCCGACCTGAACGAACTGGAGACACCACACAGAGGGTTTGTGAAAATTTGAGTTGACAAATGACGACTTGAACTGGATTTGAAGCTTGAATTCGTTGATACACGGTTGACGAGTGATGAATATGGCAGTTGACTTTGAACTCGATTTGAAGAATGGAATTTGACGATTGCTGACGACAGAATATTCTCAAGAACAATAATGTTGAAAGTTGACTTAATATATCCAACATTTCCAACAACTGCCGAATGTTTTTTTTTTTTCTCGAACCTTCCATCTCTTCCAGTGAAGCCAGTTTGATATGTCAGACAAGACAATCATGGTTAGTAAATAAAGTTAATTTGTTGACTGTATTTAATCAAATATTCAAATTCTAACATTTCATATTCAAATAAATTTGTTTGCAAATTTAAAATTCCCCATTAAAAGTTTAGCATAATTTAGTGTAAACTTTAGCTTTTCTAGTACTTCTCTAATCTGATCTAGCTTAAATTTGTACATACTACTACTACTACTCCATATTATTACAGTTTTCATGTTTTATTTTCGTACTACTACTACTATTACTACTACTACTGCTACTACTACTACTATTACTACTGTTACGAACGAAATATAAAGTAATTCAATAATCAAATGTATTTATTTGAAAACATTATTTACTTAATTATTTCTCTCTTTTTGCTGGGAGTTCCGCGGGCCGGATTGCAATAATAATGCCTAGAAGGGTGGCGGGCCGGAGGTTGCCCCCCCCCCCTTTTATAGTGGAACGTTACTTTAATAGTGTGTAGCAGTCTGTATGTCTCTGCCACAATCCTGCTGATATGTATGTCCGTTCACAGGTTCACAGGCTCAGCGGTTACATAGCGTGGACCGCGTCGTCTGAGAACGTACAGCATACATAGCCTACTCCGATCACAACAGAATGGTTGAATAGATAGATAGACTTTATTTGGCAAGGGACCAATATACATGAAGTGCAGATAATGACAAGAACACATAGTTCGAAATAGTAGTTGCAAATTGCCGAGGATAACACAAAAAGCATGTACGCTTATTTCCATTGTGGTCCTCATTAGATTGTCATTCTACACTAAGTCACACAGACAACATACGTATGGGGTTAAGGGGACCAGAGACAATCATGAGTAATGCCAGTCAGTACACATATGACACATAAACATTGCTATAGCTTTGCTAATATTACTAAAATGTTCGTAACACATAGGATATTGAGACCAAAAATTGAGCACTATCACAATAAGGAACATTGCATTAAGCAAAGGAACAGCAAAATAATGTTAAATTGTAACAAAACAGTATGATTGAGTACTATATCAGAGTAGTACCATTAATGATATACTACAGTATTCTACAGCTGTATCAACATGTTGTTATAGTGAATGCTACATTGCAGCTAGGGTCACCTATTAATTAATTATAAAATTTTACCTGAATCTCAGGACGGAGGGGGCACTTTGTATGAGCACTAGGAAGTAATACATTATAACCTGAAGCACCAGAAGTAGGGTACAGGGGACCGGTACTCGTATGAGTAAAACAACAAGGAGAACGAGGATAAAGTCCAATTACCTCATTGCCTGGTGCCCTGATTCACCAGGCTTGTATTATGGTAAAATCATAACTGTTCTAGGACCCCACTTGAGGCATATGACTAGCAAAACAAAGGTGGAAACCAATTTGTAACATCAAACATTGTTATACTAAACTAAACTTCTGAAGGACAAAAACAAAAAAGGGGGGGAGAGGGAAGTCAGAACAGTTATGAGTGAACGCAGATTTGGATGGTATTACTCATGGAGTCAGGTATCCCTCACTAAGCTAGTAGTACATAAAAATTGGGAATAAATCCCGACAGAGTAATTTTTTAAAGTAAATTAGATATTATTACAAATTAATATAGACATTAGTGTTTACGGCCTCAGGTAATTTAGTGGATTGATAGCTGTATAATTCGCATTAAGATTAAAAATACAGCAATTAAACATATCAAGCTGTAAGAAATCTGTGTTATAAAATGAAAAGAATGCATAACAAATTATACAAATCTACTTTTCCAATTAGATAGAGTGGCCTATCATTTTTATTTATATATACGAAAACATTATATAAAAAAAATCTGTAAGAGGCTCGACGCCATGAGACCAAGTATAGTTGACTCTAAGGAATGTCGAGTTGCCGATATATCATTTTCATTATTAATCTTTTTATTGACCTCTTGGTGACTTCTACGTTTTGAGTATTGTTGCAGGTATTTTACCCACCTCTAATTTCCATGTATTGTGCAACATTTTCACATCAGTTAAGATGAAGTTGTACCTCCCAACCTTTGGCAACGAGAGGTCAAAGTTCACTAGGCGTTCGGAGCGACGTCGAATCCCTGGTCACGCAGTCCAGGACAAGAGTTGATACCAAGCAGAACGTGATTGGGAAGTGATATGAAATTTACCCCAATCCCAGACCTCATATAAACCCAATAGTGTGAAGTGTAAGTGCGACAAACGGTGTAACCAATGGGAGGGACGCGTTCTGTGAGAGAGCCAGTCTCCCCTCAACGCATACCTTCACAAAGACACATGATGCTTTGTGGGTGTCATTGTAATTTTCAGGGTTCAATGAGTCCCTGCCGATCTCAGGTATGTAGTTTTAAGTTTTCAATGTAAATGCTTTAATTCACACAAAGTACCCCAGAATTAACTTGGTGGGGCGGTCACCTAAATTAGCCTACAGATGTAGTCAGCATCACATGTTAAAATTTGTCGGAAGTCATAATATTCTCCACATATTATACCGAATAATGTATTCAAACCGTTCTGTAGATAGATGAATATTTTTCCTACACAGTGTTTGCATTAATGTATTTATTGTTTTGTTTATCTAATTACTTCTTTATTCTATGAAAGACTTCGGGGCCAACGCCTTTGTGGCGACTTGTGAGTGACGTCATATCCTGTTTGACGTATTGTACAGCTCTAGATTTTGATTGGCTAAACGGTGTGTGGCCTAACCAATCATGATCACGTTGGGAAGAAAGACATGACGTACTGTCGTTGTATGGAGCGAAAAACGTATTGGGGAATACGTATCTCCCCTGCAAAAGGTTAAGCTGTAGTGGACGAGAATCTCCGATACGAAGCAGAGTGACAAAGGAATTCGCTTTGCCTTCAATTGAGTTACTTGCTAAACTTCGCAAACACAATGCCGGTAAGTATCTATAATTCATTAGTAACGCTAATCTAACGCTGTGATACAATATATTTCATTATTACGTGTAGTACGGTAACAATAGACCAACATGGTGAAAATTCTGCATCATGCAACCGAAAGGTAACAATATTCTTAAAGTATTTAGAATTTTGTCTGAGATGACCAGCTTTTCTGTACTTGGGAGAGGTTGTAAAGGAGTGATTGGATAGTGTTTGAGAAAAGTAACGTTACCATATTCGTAGAGAAAAGGAGTGGAAAAGTATGTCCCAAGACAAAAACAAGAAAAAGAGTATGTAAAGTGCTGGTACAACAAAAGTTGTAGAGAGTTAAAAGACAAAAGAGATAAAATTGGCCAAATAGAAGAAAGACAAAAGACCTGAAAAATGGAAAATATATACTAGTTATAGAAATGAATATGTGCAAGCGTGCAGAGAGGAAAAGAGAAAAAATGAAAAAGATGTCATAGAAAAATATAAAGATCAACCAAAACTATTCTACAGATTTGTAAACAACAAACTGAAAAACAAACAAGATTTGGAGAAATTAAGACAAGGAGTTGAATACACAGAGGAAGTAGAAATGGCGGAAATTATGAACAAGCATTTTAAATCAGTGTTTACGAGGGAGATCATACAACCTGAAGATATCGAATGGAAAGAGAAAGTCCCCCTATGACAGAAATAGAAGTAACAAAGAATGAAATAATGAAACACTTGAGTAATCTTGATGTCAGAAAATCGCATGGACCAGATGAAATAGCAAACTGGATTCTGAAAGAATGCAGGAATAAACTGGCCGACAAAATACATAGCATTATAAACAGTTCTTTGAAAGAAGGAAAAGTTCCAAAAGATTGGATAAAAGCAAATATAGTACCTACATATAAAGGGGGAAATAAAGAAGACCCTACCAACTATAGACCAGTCTCTCTAACAAGTACAATAGCAAAAATTTGTGAAAGAATTGTCAAAAGTAGATGGGTAAAATATTTAGAAAAAAAAAAAACCGTGCTAAATCCAAGGCAATTTGGATTCAGACAAGGACGGTCATGCGTCACCAATTTAGTATGTTTCTATTCAAGGCTGATAGATATAATACAAGAAAGAGATGGATGGGCTGATTGTGCATTTCTAGACCTAAAAAAAGCTTTTGGCAAAGTACCACATAAGAAGTTGCTTAAGAAATTAGAAACCGAAGGAGGAATACAGGGCAAACTGCTTAAATGGATGGAAGACTTTTTGCGAGAAAGAAAAATGAGAGTAGTGATAAGAGACAAACACTCAAATTGGGATGAAGTAATAAGTGGTGTTCCACAAGGAACAGTTCTGGCCCCAATAATGTTTGCTATATTTATTAGTGATATGGATGAAGAAATTGAGCTTCTTTGCAGATGATGTAAAACCATTAAAAAAAGTGAACACGGAAGAAGATTGCGAGTCACTACAGAGTGATCAAAATAAAATATGGGAATGGAGTAGGAAGTGGGAGATGGAGTTCAACACTAAAAGTGTAGTATGATGGAATTTGGAAAAAGCAAAAACAGAATAACAGGATCATATAAATTGGGAGAAGGAATAAAAAAAGTAGAAAATGAGAAGGACCTGGGAGTCATTGTTATGAATAATATGTCACCTGAGAAACATATAAATAAGATTTCTGATGAAACTTATAATTTAATAAGAACAATCAAAGTGGCATTTACATGCTTGGATGAAGAAATGGTGAAGAAAATCCTAATCACTCTGATAAGACCAAGATTGGAATATGCAACAACGATGTGGTCACCAAGTACAAAAAAATGTATAAAAAAAATGAAAGAATACAAAGAGCAATTACAAAACTGGCACCAACACTCTCAGAACTATCATATGAAGAGAGACTAGCCGAATTTGAGCTACAGACACTAGAGCAGGGGTGCTCAAACTTTTTCTCGTCAAGTACCCCCTGAGTTATAAGATCATCTTCCCGAACCCCCAACAATCTGACAATGAGGAGAATGGTAATTCATTGACTAACTCACACACACACACACACACACACACACACACACACACACACACACACACACACACACACACACACTTCAACGAATGGACGGCTTAGAAGACGTTCTGAAGAAAAGTGAAGTCTGTGGATCCCAACGCAAAGAGAAGTGCCTAGTGTTTTTGCAGGGTGGGGGGGAAATTGCTCGTGGAGTAGTGGGAACGTAGGGAAAGAGGAAAAGGGGAGGGATTACTGAGGGAAATGGAAGGAAATGAGGAGGGAGTAGACTTTGACCAGCCAGACAAGCGGAAGGTAAACAAAAGACTTAGCGAGGATCAAATGTCTAATAAAAATGTAAAGATTAGAAGTATAGAGAGGAGCAATACAGAAGAAAGTGACGAGAATATGTTCCAGGGATTTAAAGAGGGTGGGGGGGACACAACCCCCCCCCCCCCCGACTGATAAGACTAGAGGAGAGAGTTGATAAGGTGATCGAGGACTTGGAGCGTAAGTTAGGTAACGTAGACTCCATTTTTCAAAGAATTGAAAGGTTGGAACAACTAGAGAAGGCTAACAGAAACTTAACTGAAGAAATAGAGGACCTAAAAAGACAGTTAGGAAATGTAAAGGAGGAGAATGAGAAATTGAAGAAGAATAGTAATGAAAACAGAGAGAAACTAGCTACAGAAGCTAAAAATTGGAGAATAACTCAAGAAGGGAATAAGGTTTCATTCACTGACATAGTCAAACAGCAATTGAAAGAACATAATGAAGACTCAGTTATTAAAGTGATGAGACAGAAGGAGAATATAGTAAGAGAATTAGCTGACAAAAAGAAATGTATAATTATATTAGGAATGGAAGAGAAACATAACCCAGATAGAACTGCAAGAATCAAGGAGGAAAATGAAAGAGTAAGCAGTTTATTAAAATTAGTCCAGGAAGATGAACCAGAAATTATAAAGGAAATTGAGGAAAAATTCAGACTCGGAAAATATAGTACAGATAAGACCAGACCAATTAAGATTAAATTCAGGTCACAAACAACAGCAGAGAAAATTCTATCCAAGACAGGGAAACTAGCAACAAATGATCAATATAAAAAGGTATGGATAAAAAGAGAAATGAATAAGGAGGAAAGAGAGGCAGAAAAGCAGAAAAGAATTGAAGCTAAGGCAAAAAACGAGGAAAGAACGGAGTCAGAGAAAGAGAGATTCTATTGGAGAGTAGTGAACATGAAAATAAAGCAGTTCGACATACTAAAGAAAAACATAAGGGAAACAGAGAATACAATGGAAGTGGCAGAAAACTAAGAGTGTCTTACACAAATATAGATGGATTGATAACAGGATTGAATGAACTGAATGATTATTTGAAAGAAAAAGAACCAGACATAATGGGAATTGTAGAAACAAAATTAAAAGGCCCACTACCACCCAACAGTGTAGGACATGATACATACAATTATTGGATTAGAAACAGAGAGAAAAAACAAGGGGGTGGAGTTATGTTCCTGACTAAGAAGGATATAAACGTGAAAGGTGTCATATATGGAAAGAATACAGTAGAGATGATTATGATAGAAGTGGAAGACCGAGATAAGAAGAGCAGAAAATTTGTGATCAATTATGTGCCTCCGAAAACAGCCTCATGGGAGGAGAGTGAACATAAAAGTATGTTAGAGGACACAAAGATAGCATTAACTAAAATAATGGAAGACGGAGGAAGAATAGTTATGATGGGCGACTTTAATTGCAAAGAAATCTGCTGGGAAGAAATGACAGTAAAGAGTGGTGATGACTCATGGGGAAATGCTCTACTTGAGATGATTACTGACCATTCAATGACACAATGGATACAAGAGAACACTAGGTATAGAAATGAAGAAGAACCATCGAGGCTAGACTTAATAATTACATCTGAACCTAGAATAGTGGACAAGATTGAATATAAAACACCAATAGGTAAAAGTGACCACATATTGATTGAACTGGAACTTAATGAAGAAAAATATATGAAAAGAAATGAACAATATAGAAAAGGAAGAATGATGTATGAAAAAACAAACTTTGATAAAATAAGAGAATTCTTCCAACAAGAAAACTGGGAAGAAATATACAAAGAAGAAACAACAGTGGAAGAGAAATGGAATATTTTGACAAAAATTTACAAAAAAGGAGTGAAAAGTATGTCCAAAGACAAAAACAAGAAAAAGAATATGTAAAATGCTGGTACAACAAAAGTTGTAGGGAGTTAAAGGACAAAAGAGACAAAGCCTGGAACAGATGGAAAAAAGACAGAAGACCTGAAAAATGGAAAATATATACTGGTTATAGAAATGAATATGTACAAAAGTGCAGAGAGAAAAAAAGAAAATATGAAAAAGATGTTATAGAAAAGTGTAAAGATCAACCAAAACTATTCTACAGATTTGTAAACAATAAACTGAAAAACAAACAAGACTTAGAGAAATTAAGACAAGGAGGAGTTGAATACACTGAGGAAATGGAAATGGCAGAAATTATGAACAAACATTTTAAATCAGTGTTTACAAGGGAAAATATACAACCTGAAGAGATTGAGTGGAAGGAAAAAGTCCCCCCTATGGAAGAAATAGAAGTAACAAAGAATGAAATATTGACACACTTGGGTAATTTTGATGTCAGAAAATCGCATGGGCCAGATGAAATAGCAAACTGGATTCTGAAAGAATGCAGGAATGAACTGGCAGACAAAATACATAGCATAATAAGCAGTTCCTTAAAAGAAGGAAAAGTTCCAGAAGATTGGAAAAAAGCAAATATAGTACCTATATATAAAGGAGGAAATAAAGAAGAACCTACCAACTATAGACCAGTCTCTCTAACAAGTACAATAGCAAAAATATGTGAAAGAATTATCAAAAGTAGATGGGTAAAATACTTGGAAAAAAACAACGTACTAAATCCAAGGCAATTTGGATTCAGACAAGGACGATCATGCGTCACCAATTTAATATGTTTCTATTCAAGGCTAATAGATATAATACAAGAAAGAGATGGATGGGCTGATTGTGCATTTCTAGACCTAAAAAAAGCTTTTGACAAAGTACCACATAAGAAGTTGCTTAAGAAATTAGAATATGAAGGAGGAATACAAGGTAAATTGCTAAATTGGATGGAAGACTTTTTGCAAGAAAGAAAAATGAGAGTAGTGATAAGAGATCAGCACTCAAAATGGAATGAAGTAATAAGCGGTGTCCCGCAGGGAACAGTTCTGGCCCCAATAATGTTTGCTATATATATTAATGATATGGATGAAGGAATTGAAAGCTATATGAGCTTCTTTGCAGATGATGCAAAATTACTGAAAAGAGTGAAAACTGAAGAAGATTGTGAATCACTACAGAGAGATCTAAATAAAGTACAAGAATGGAGTAGGAAGTGGGAGATGGAGTTCAATACAAAAAAGTGTAGTATAATGGAATTTGGAAAAAGCAAAAAACAGAATAACAGGATCATATAATTTGGGAAAAGAAGGAATAAAAAAAGTAGAAAATGAGAAGGACCTGGGAGTCATTGTTATGAATAATATGTCACCTGAGAAACATATAAATAAGATTTTTGGAGAAACTTATAATTTAATAAGAACAATCAAAGTGGCATTTACATACCTGGATGAAGAAATGGTGAGGAAAATCCTAATCACCCTGATAAGACCAAGATTGGAATATGCAGCAACGATATGGTCACCAAGTACAAAAAAATGTATAAAAAAACTTGAAAGAATACAAAGAGCAATTACAAAACTGGCACCAACACTCTCAAAACTATCATATGAAGAGAGACTACAAAAACTTAAACTACAGACACTAGAGCAAAGAAGAGAGAGAGGAGATTTGATAGCTATTTACAGAATCATGAAAGGCATAGAAATTACTGATAGAGAGAATCTGATAAAATGGGATGACAGAAATACAAGAGGACACGGAAAGAAAATAAAAAAAGACAGCTATAGAAGAGATTTTAAAAAGAACAGCTTTCCTCACAGAGCAATAGACAGTTGGAACAAGTTAGATGAGAAAGTGGTGTGTGCAAAAACAATACATGAATTTAAAAATAGTTTAGATAAAATGAGATATGAAGACGGGACCCCACGAG
Source organism: Oratosquilla oratoria (assembly GCF_046742065.1). Lineage (NCBI taxonomy): Eukaryota > Metazoa > Arthropoda > Malacostraca > Stomatopoda > Squillidae > Oratosquilla > Oratosquilla oratoria. Next base: position 49,363,243 of record NC_134798.1, read on the forward strand.
CATAGCTCCCCTTCCCGTAAAATACAACTAGGTAAATACAACTAGGTAAATACACACACACACACACACACACACCAGATTCAACTATTGGTAATCAACAATGTTAATTTAGAAACCAGCGTAGAACAGTGAGATTGAAGGAACACACACGGTTAGCACGGAATTTCATAATCCACAACTACCACTATTTAAAATACGTTTTTCGTCAGCCATCTAAGTATCCCTAGAAATCTTCTTGTGAACCCCTGGGGGTTCGCGAACCCTAGTTTGAGTACCTCTGCACTAGAGCAAAGAAGAGAGAGAGGAGATTTGATAGTTGTTTAGAGAATCATGAAAGGCCTAGAAATGATTGATAGAGAGGATCTAATAAAATGGGATGATAGAAATACAAGAGGACACAGAAAGACAATCAAGAAAGACAGCTATAGAAGAGATCTGAAAAAGAACAGCTTTCCTCACAGAGTAATAGACAGTTGGAACAAGTTAGATGAGAAAGTAGTGTGTGCAAAAACAATACATGAATTTAAAAATGATTTAGATAAAATGAGATATGAAGACGGAACACCACCAGCATAGGTCCCCTTCCCGTAAAATACAATTAGGTAAATACACACACACGCGCGCGCGCGACTCGGTGGCGCGGTTGGTAGAGTCCCCGACTGTCACTACGGCGGTCAGGGTTCGAATCCTGCCCAGGGCTGAAATAATTTCAGTATCGCTGCGCTGTGAGTCGTTACTCCAACTCTCGTGGGTGGGGAGTTGGCTGTGTATGTGCGTGTAAGGTCACAGCATTACCCATAGATCGGTCATACGAGCTCTGAGCTCTCCTCTGGGAAGGAAATAGCTATCGTTCACGGGTCCAACACGTGATCCAAAGACCAAGGTGAATACACACACACACACACACACACACACACACACACACACACACACACACACACACACACACACACACACACACACACACACATATATATATATATATATATATATATATATATATATATATATATATATATATATATATATGTTCATCTTTTCATCCATATAATGAAACGCCACTTCTATCCTTGCAGTAGTCCATATTTCTCTCTCACAATCTTGTTGATATGTCTGTTAGGTAGCAGACATATCAACACTGAAATTTTTCCCCTTCTGCTTTTGTAAAGGTTTCATTTCCCAAGGAGTATTTTCTTTATTTATTTTATTACCATTATAGTTGTTTTATTCATAAAACTTGGTTTTCCATTCTTGGTTTCATGCAAAAATAGTGTCTAGATCTTTTCGCAATAGTCTACCGTCCCAATTTCTTCTCATGAATTTTGCATCATTTGCAAACATGTTGGCATAGCTTGTTCCTTCCATCATGCCAATGACGTAGACAAGAGACATGGGTGCAAGCACTGAACCTTGTGGTACTCTGCTCATCACTGCTCTCCATCTTGATATATCCTTTACTACTGTCCTGGTTTTTTTTTTTTTTCATTCTAGTAGATTGTTTCTATTTTTATCCAATCTAGTAGTTTGCCTTTCTTTTCATCCATTCTAGTAGTTTGCCGCTCAGTCCTCCAACATGCTACAGTTTCCAATTAGTCGACTGTGAGGTACTTTCTCAAATGCCTTCTCTATGTCGATGTACACACAATCCACCCATCTCTCTCCAGATTTAAAACCAGACTGACTGTCAGAATGTTCATCTTTTCAAGATATTTGGTGTATCGATCTTTCACGATCCTTTCACATAATTTCACTTGTGCTGGTGTCTCCTCATTTCTACCTTTGTGAATAGGCACCACATTTACCCTTTTCCAACCAGGCGGCAATATGAGTGATCCTAGGAGGTTGACTACTTCCCTCAATTCCACATTTATGTCTTCTAAAAAAAATGTCCTCCTCCCATCATTCTCCAAAAAAGTATTTTCTTTTGTGAAGACCAATTGGAAACTTTCATTATTTCTGCCTAAACTGAGTCTTCTTAATAGAAATCACAACCCACTATTAATTTGGTGATTACTTCCGTGTCTTAAATTGGCTACAAACCTGTAAAACAGTTTCGGATCATCTTTGCATTCATCTACCACGCTTCTTTCAATTTTCCCCTTTCCTCCCAGCGAATTCTTGTATAGTCATTTCTAGATTGTTTTGTATTTTTTTCTATTGCTCCTTGTCCTTCCTGTCCCCCAAGCCACATCCATGTTTTTTTTTTTTTTTTTTGTTTTTTAATATTTCACCTTATGTGAAACGAGTCCTCTTGCGCTTCCTCCCACTACTCTTTGGCACATGTTTGTTCACTCCTTGGTTGTAAATGTCTAGAAAGATTTCCCATTTCCTCCTTCCCGTGGTGTTCCTGAATTCATCCCAGTTTGCTTCTTCAAAGGATCTTTTCAACCCTAAGTAATCTGCTTTCCTTAAACTGAGTCTCCCTTGTCTGTGTGATTCATTCTTTGGCTTTATTTCCTAATCCTCCTGCTGAAACTCGGTTGTTACATGGTCACTTTTCCCTATGGGGCAAAGGTAGTTCAGTGAGCTGATAATGACTGGCTCTTTGCTTAATAACACGTCTAATCTTGTGGGAATGTCATCTTTTACCTGGGTCACTTCCATTACCCATTGGGTCATTGTATTTTCTATTGCTATACTTCTCAGGAAACTGATTTGCAGTTTGCTTCCTATCCCCCCCCAGTTTACATCACTGCAATTAAAATCTCAAATAAGGACTACATTGCTACTTTGTTAAATGTTTTTCTTTAGGAAAAGGGCTGTATCCAATAAAATTTAATGATATTCTGATTCATTCCAATTTCTTGTCTTGGGGGATACATATGCCACCATGAAGACTCTTATTCTGCCCTCTAGTGCAAAATTTTAGGTGAATTGCTTCAGTGTTGCCTTTACTAAGATTAGCTTCTTCCACCTCAGTCACTTCTCTCCACAAACATTACCCCTTCACCCACGTTATCTTTCCTTTCTCTTCCCCAAGAGGTGTATCTATTATTCCCCAACCGTAGGTCAAAATTTTTTGGGAGTTTGTTTCCACTAGTTACAAAAAATGAATGTCCGTATATCCTTATGTAGTTATTAATTTTCAACCTAGCCTATAGTAAACCAACAACATTAGCATATGCTACTCCAAGTTTCCTTTTATAGATATTTTTTCTTCCTCTTCCGTCTTCCCATTATTTTTGGTTTTGACTTCTTGTTGGGTTCGTATTCGGTGTGGGGGGGAATGATAAAAAAAAAATCCTTAAAGAGAGAGCAACTCCCCATAAGCTTTGTTTCTCGCTCTCCCTTTTCAACTACTAGTTTTGTAAAAGAAAAAAAATTGTATATATGTATGTCTAAATTGTATTTCATATTGTTGAATAAACCTTAACTAACTAACTAAAATGTTGTGACCCCCTGAAAGAGAGCCCACCTGTACCTTATTCTTGTGGCTTAATTTCATTCTTTCCAGTTCTCTTCTTCAGTTTCACATGTTAACTGACCTGAAAGAGAGTATTTCTTCATTCATTTGCTTCTTTCCAGTTCTTTCCCTAGTTTCAAGTGTTTAATTTATTCAGGTATTCATCGTCTTTTATAGGTATCAAGGTCTATCGCCTCAGGCCTGAAGGAGAGGGTTTGCCAAGAGTACACTGTGCCCTATGGAGAAATTGAGGGACTGGATATCCTAAAGCTGGAGCTGAGGACGGATCACAGGGACGACAAACACCAAGTACAAAAGCTGTCACTCGGACATCCAAGTAACCGACCCACAAAGGTCATCCTTCTTGTGGGGGCCACTGGAACAGGCAAGACGACTCTAATCAATGCAATGGTCAACTACATCTTCGGGGTGGACTTCAGAGACAACTTCCGGTTTATTCTCATCGACGACAAGGATTCTCCCAAGAGGTCCCAGGCCGAGAGCCAGACGGACTTCATCACTGCCTACATTTTCCATCACCAGCCGGGGATGCCCTTCGATTACAGCTACGTCCTGATCGACAGCCCGGGGTTCGGGGACACCCGCGGGATCCAGCGAGATCGGGAAATGATGCGACAGCTACAGAGCTTCCTGGAGGAGGACTACGGCATTGATCAGGTCGATGGCATCGGCTTCGTCACGCCTTCGTCTGCTGCAAGACTAACGCAAACGCAGAGGTACGTCTTCGACGGCCTCTCCTCAATGTTCGGGAAGAATGTGAAGAACAACATCTACGTTATGGCCACCTTTGCTGATGCCAAGAATCCCCCAGTCCTGGAGGCCCTTAAGGAAGCCAATGTGGAATACGAGGGCTTCTACAAGTTCAACAACAGCGCCGTGTATGCCGACAACAATGTCCACGGGTCGGATTCCGACGAAGACTCTGATTCTGACGACGAAAATTCTGGCTACATCAGCAAGCTTTTCTGGGAAATGGGCATTCGGAGTATGGACAAATTCTTCACCAAGCTGGGAAAAACGTACCCAGTCAGTCTTCAAATGACCAAGGACGTTCTGGAAGAGAGGAGTCGGCTGCAGATGTGCGTTGTGGGTCTTCAGAACCAGATTCATCTGGGTTTGGGCAAATTGGCTAACCTGGAGCAGGAGAGGGACATGATGGCGCGTCTCGATGACGACATGACTGGCAGCAAGGACTATGAGGAGGAGATCGAAGTCCCCAAAATAAACAAGATTGACTTAAATAAGAGAGAATACGTCACGAACTGCATCAAGTGTAACATGACGTGCCATTACCCTTGTTACATCCCAGAAGACAGTGACAAGATGAACTGTTGGGCTATGAATGGCGGCTCTTGTCGTATCTGCCCCTCCAATTGTCACTGGGATGTTCACAAGAACATGGGATTTCGCTTTGAGACGACTTATGTGAAAGAGAAGAGGACTGTCCAGGAACTCCTGGACCGCTACGAGAAAGCCAAGTCTGGGAAGCAGAGCAAACAACAAGTAATCGCCACCATCGAAGCGGACATGGAAAACCTAGGGAAGAAACTCCTCCAGCTCATACGAGACGCTCAACAACACGTGGAGATGTTGGAGGCCATTGCCCTCAAACCCAACCCGCTGTCCACGAAGGAGTACATCGACCTTATGATCGAGTCTGAGAAGTTGCAGAAGAAGCCCAAATGGGAAAAGAGGGTGGGAATGTTGACACATCTTAGAGAGGAAGCCGGGGTGCTACAAGGACTTCGAGGAAAAGGTGCAACCTCATCTGGTACAGGAGAAAGGCTTCTTCGCTTCTTCAAAGATCTCATGCACAAGTAGCCATGTGGCAGATTCCATATCGAGTCATGTTGTGTACTCGCCACCTCGGAGAACCCATGCACTAGCTGCATGTATTGACTGTATAGAAGTATTGATATGGTCTCATAAACATATTAGGACATGGGAAAGTTGATCTGATGACACAGTGATGTGACTTGCAATGTTGCCTTGAGTTCAATTTTATCAAAATATTTCGAAAATGTAATCGAAGTAACGCCATGCGTGTTACGAAGATGTTAATGTGTATAACCCATACTCGTCGTCTCATTGCTGTTCATCCTGGGAATAAAGTGCTGTAGCTGGATTTAACTAGACATTCCAGTTCAATTTCAGAATGGGTTGGGAAGTGTATTGCTGTCTGATGATGAACACTTTCGAAGGTTATCAAAAGTGGGGAGTCCTTACTATGGCAACTGTTTTCAGTAGGCTGTGACACACCTGGTGTGAATAAAGATTGTGCTGTTCATTTGAAAAGAGGGAGAGAGAGAACAAAAGAAGCCTCTGTCTCTAATGTCGGCCGCAGTGACTTTGGTGCTGAGTCGGCCCAGCCTACAAGCCTACTAATAATATCTCCTAGAAAGAGTATGTCAAATTTCAATGGGCCCAATTGTTAGGATTATATACGAGCAACATTGTAATCTTTATTGTTGTCAATTGTGATTGCTTTCAACCCCAATCTAACCATTGCTATCAACCTGATCCAGTCATCATTGTGAAGGAAATAGTCGGATGTAAGTTTGTCATGTGTAAATTCAATCAAAAAAATTTTTAGGGGGCCTGCTTCGACAGCATGTAATATACCATGTAATATAATTTATCAAAGATATATAATATGTTTATAACATTTTTGTATTATTGGCCTCCACCCAAGAAATAACGTATAAATCTATTTTGTTTATGAAGAACATATTTCAAGAAGGACGTGGTAGAATATTATGAAATTGGGATAAGAAGAAGAGGAAACAAGCGAGGCTATGAATGACTTATCGAACAGATTTGGAATGCTGTGGCGTGATAGGGCAGCAACCAAACTGGTCCCCAGCCTGATAGATAAACCTTTATGCGGAGAGACTAAAAGCACTGGGTATACCAACTTAAAAGACCAAAGAGAAAGAGGAGATATAATGAGTCGTCGGATTTCAAAAGAGGATAGGTTGTATAGACAGAATTTGTCAGGATTGTGCACCTGGTGACAAAAACAATGGAAATTGGTACACTTATGGTCCATGGTATCTATATTGATTCTGATATAGGTAACCAGTGCTATCACCATGCCATGGTCGCCATCTTAGATTTTAAGTTGGCCTCTCAAAATATCTGAGATTTGCAATGTCTTGGCTCATAGGTGACATAAAGGCATGATCCTAGTGTCCTGACACATTTCAGTACACTGGAATGTATTTTTTTAAATTAAAAAATAATACACGACATAGAATCATAGCATGCATTTTACCAGAATGGGCCATGTATAACTGGAATTAGTTCCTGAGGTTAAAAGAAAATACACTAAACAATAACATGCATTGGTAATACCAGAACTAGGAGCAGGCAACGTTCCTGTTTTCTAAAAGGGAGATAAATCGTCTACATGCAACTACAGGCCAATCTGTTTGACATCAGTTAGTAAAATGCTTGAATCAATAATAGCTAATAGAATCAGAGATCGCATCGAGAGAGATAATTTGATTCGTGACTCGCATCATGGTTTCTCCAAGGGTAAGTCACGTGTGATTAATCTATTTTTTTACACTAAAGTATACAAGGCGTCGGACTACAATGATATTTACGATGTTATTTAACTTGACTTTAGCAAAGCGTTCGACAAGGTGCCCCACCAGAGACTAGATAAAGTCAAAGCCCATGGCATAGCAGGAAAAATGTTTGAATGGGTTAGAGCTTGGATCAGTGACAGAAAACAGCGGGTCACCATAAATGGTGTAAAATCCAAATGGGGAGTGTTTCTAGTGGAGTTCCCCAGGGTTCGGTTTTAGGTCCCTTATTGCTCATTATTTACATAAATGACTTGGACAATGGAATTAATAGTGTTGTTAGTAATTTTGGGGATAACACTAAAATAGGACGCCTAATTAGGTCAGGAGAAGACGCCGAGATTCTGCAGGAAGATCTTGACAAATTGTTCACATGGTCGGTGAAATGGCAAATGGACTTCAATATCTCAAAGTGCAGCGTGTTAAACGTAGGGCTACACAACCCCGAAAGCAGATATAGCTTAGATAACACGTTTTTAGAGAAAAGTGTGTGCGAGGGAGTTCTAGTGAGTCCTGTCCTTAAATCCAGGAAACAGTACATTAGAGCCAGTAATAAAGCTTACAGAGCATTAGGTTTCATTGCTAGGACGGTTACGGTTAGACCCATGCTTGACTATGCGGTACAGTTTTGGTCTTCGTCCTATAGAATGGACATCGATTCACTAGAATCAGTACAGAGGAGAATGACCAAAATGATACATGGGCTCAGAAATTTATCTTACGAGGAGAGGCTTAGGCACTTTAACTTACGCTCTCTGGAAAGATGCAGAGTGCGGGGGTCATCTAATAGAGGTGTTCAAGTGGATTAAAGGCTTTAACAAGGACGCAAACAAGGCAATCATATTAAGACAACAGGACAGGACTTGTTGCATTAATGAATTTAAATTGGACAAATTTATATTTAAGAAGGAAATGGGTAAGAACTTGTTTAGTAATAGGATGGCCAACGAATGCAATAAACTTAGTAACCATGTAGTGAGTTCTGAAACTATCGGTTGTTTCAAGAAACGGTTTGACAGCTTTATGGATGGAGATGACAGGTGGTAATGGACATGGAAGTGCCTAGTACACTAATATATGGAATAGCTTAGAAGGTGATACAGCCTAAACTCTTATAAAGTAAGAGCTTGGGCTATATTACCTCCTAAGCTATTCCACATATTAATGCATCTATATGGAAAACGTTATTTCTGCACATTTTTTCAGACTTGTGGTCTTATTCTACTCCCATTATTTCTTAAAACCTTCCCATCTTTAATCGGGAGATCTCTTCTGTCAATGCAATCTATTCCCACTATACCCGTTGCACTGAGATCTGGCCGTTAGGGCGGAGCACTGGGAGTTCCCCTGTGGTGCCACATATAATTATTCTATAATTTCATTTTATTTTGTAATTCTATTTTATAATTTTATAATGTTGCCTCATATGATTATATTATAATTTTTTGTCACACACCACCACTGAGGTAAAAATCAAAGCAATGTTTTCTATACAAAGGTTTCGTTTCCTTAAGTCTAGATATGGCATATGTGCATGAGAGAGCGACGTTGCCGCTATATCTAATCTCTGGCCCCGCCCCCCTCACACTGCATTCAGAAAACATTGCATCCACATGCACGTTCTCGCCATGGATGCCCACATGTGGCAACACCGGGAAATCTCCTAGCCCCGCCTTATCGGTCATTTCTCCTTGCGCTGACTATAGTGACCTTGTAACATTACGTGAATGTTACTTGCGCTTAGGTGCCGAGGGAGTGAAGGAGACTCCGGTGAGTTTGGTTGCTTTATTCTGGTTAGCGCGAGTGTCGACTTAGACTGGGTCGACACGGGCAGGGCACGGAGCCCTGCCCTAAACCACAAAAGTGACCGCGAGCCTCGGTCGGGCACTGCTGGGTACAAGTACTGAAAGGAACTGGCCTGAGACACCAAACTTAGCATCTTTATATAGGCCTCATGCGTACGTTAAAGTAGCACACGACCCATCCTGACCGAAACATGGCTCGGCAGGGCTTAGGTTGTGCTTTCAAGAGGATACAAATGCATGTAGTACAGGCGTACTATAGACTTAACTTACACACAATTAATATAAGGCCGAAGGCCAGCTACTTCTACACAGTCTATCCATTCCTGGTCCATCCTATTTCTGCGCGGCGATGCTATAAGCCAAAATACCGCGTCGAAGCACATGTGGGGGGCTTGTCCACCACAACCTGAACACTATGATCAAATCACCTCTTTCCCTTCGCTCCTTCAAAGTTGGCAGACCTACTGCTTTTAGTCTTTCTTTGTATGTTTTATCTTCCAGGTTGTGGACCAGTTTCATTACTGCCCTTTGTATTATCTCGATCTTGCTCATGTCTTTCATTCCGTGTGGGGACTATACTCATAGACGAATCAGGATTTCAATGAGTTTTTTCGTCATCACTTCATCAATGTAAAGGAACGTCACTTTAATGGTGTGCATCAGTCTGTATGTCTCTGCCACAATCCTCCTGATATGTATGTCCATTGACAGGTTGTCTTTTATTTTATCAACACTCCTAAGTTTTTCTGCCCTTATGCTTTTGTAACGGGTTACTTTCCATAGAAGAGTTTAAGAATAGTCTGATTTTATACACTTCTCTCGAGGCTCTAGGGTTGCCAACGCTGTTAAGCTACAATAAAGGACATAAAAACTTTATTGATATCTATTTAAGTGACTATAGATCATAATAGATGCCAATATTAAATGCAGTTCAAAATTACATTTCTCTTACCTAAATGAAAATACGAAAACAAGAATGAGAAGACATTTATTTTACCTTCATCAGAGGATTCTAATACTTAAAACTATATTTACCCTGGCTTTTTGCTGCCCTCAGAAAATTTGTATCATCTTTGCTGTTTTTAGCAAATTCCAAACAACTATCTTTTATGTTAAAATGTATGAGAAGTTCATTTTTAATTAATTCAACAGAGTATCAATTCCTTTCATCTCACCATTAAACCAAGAACTCTCTCACAATAAGATCATATTCCAGGAATTGATGGTACAAAATAAACTATTTTGAAAACATTGATACATTTAAAGTGCGTAGATTTAAAACTAAAATACCACTTTCAGGTTGTTGTTTTTGAGTTTATGAAGAGTTCAGAGCTTTGGCTAGTGTCGAAGTTTCTTTGAATTAATACCGCTTTATCAAAAAGTTCATCCATCTTCAATTTAAGCTTTCCTTCTAGCTTCAAATGTTCTACTACTTCTACAAATTTCTGAAACTTTGAGAAATGATTGGCCTAAGAAGCTTAGGTTTGATAATTTGCCGAGTGTTGAATTTCATCGAAATCTATTCCGTTTTTCCAAATATCTGTAATAACATGAAATATTGGCACTACTATTACAACTTTTCTCACATAGATTTCACTGTTCTTCTGGAATTTACAACAAATTACTGCTCGATTTTGTGAAGGGTCTCATCATCACATTGTTGTATAAATTCGACATGTCTGTTTTGGTTCTTCGTGAGTTCATTTGATAAGCGGAAGTATTGCCTTTCCAAACGTTCAACGGCACCTCCTTTCTTTCTCTATTGTTTTTCTTTTCTTTTTTCTTGGTGGTAGTTCTCATATTTTGTAACATAATTTGCGAATTTCTGGTTTTTCCCAATATGAGTGCCTTTTCTTTTAATGGAAAATTGAATTATACATAAAATGAGGCTCTCTGAAGAAAATAGTTTACTTGTTTAATTTACACTTCTTATAATCCTAATTTACACTTCGTATAACCTAGCTTTTCTATGATAATCCTTTCCTAGTTGTAATATGAGGACCACAGTGGAAATAAGTCTTTTGACTTTCTGTGCCATCCTCGGATGTACAATTATATATACTATGTATAATATTGAGTCTTATATATATTGTACTTATTGTATGTATGATTGTATCCGAATAAAATTCAATTCAATTCAATTCAATCATCACATCTTGAGAGCAGGAAATTGAACTACCAGTCAAAACGATTTCATAATAAAGGACAAATAGTGTAATTTCAAAGCTAAATAAAGGACAAGGACAAATAGAGCTGAATAAAGGACTGTCCTTTGAAATAAAGGACGGTTGGCAACCCTACGGGACCCCGACGACGTCGTCTGCACCATGCACAGGGTTGCCAGGTGTTGCCAAATTCTTATGGCACTTTTGTAGTTTTGCCATAAAAATGCAAAATTTTGAGAACATCAGGATAATTGATTGGAGAGCACATGATGTTGATCTCAATGACATGAATGCCTTGTGGTGTTATATATGCAATCACACAAATGCCATTAGCTCAACTTGCTTTCGAGATCTTGCAACTTTAGTTTTGTCTGCTTTGTCTTTGCCTATATCAAATGCATTTGTAGAAAGAATGTTCAGCCATGTCACAATTGTGAAAAGTAAATTAAGAAACAAAATTAGCTGTGACCTTTTGAACAGCATTCTGATGATAAAATCTCATTTGTTAACAAATAACTCATGTTGCAGAAATCTCACAGTGACAGACGACATGCTACAAAACTTTAATGTAAGTATGTATAATAAGCCACAAGATCAAACACAAGAAGAACAGGTAGAAGGAATACTTGACCACTTTGAAATGGATGATGATAATTTTATGCTCTAAAGGTGACTATGTAAAGCAGACAAAGAGGTTATTTCTATAATACATTTTAGTTCAGTGTCTTATGAAATGTTTTGAAAAATTTTGCTACATAATGGAAGGAATCAAACTTTATTTATTTTATATAATATATTTTTGTTAAAATACCAAATAGTATGAGTCAATTTTTGTTCCAGTGTCTTATGCAACATTTTTTTTTTTTTTTTATATAAATTTTGCTGGATAATGGAAGGAACCAAGCTTTATTTTCTATGATATACCTAGATACAATACATGTAGGCCAGTCAATAGAGGAGTAAAAAAAGGCGAATAAGGAAAAAAATGTGCGAAAAGATTGTGTTTATCTTTATTTGATACCTACAGTGCACAAAGATCATATAATGATTTCCTTTGTATGCTATACTGAATAAAATATCTAAGTTCCTAACTTGATTATAGTCTTTCTTTTGTTTCAGAACTATTAAAATAGATAGTTAAAGCTTCAGTGAAACCCCAGGCAGTTGTTGGTGCAAAATGTTTTCATTGGGGAAATGTTTAATATGCGATGGACAGCTTTCTGTGGGTGAGACTAGAGAAGTTAAAGAGAAAGGAATAAAGACACTGATTGATTATAGCATTAAGTGGAAAGACGGAAAACATTCTCTGTTAGAAGGACTAAAAAGTGTGAAAGTGCATGAAAAATGTAGAAATTGAACAAACACTGATGTAACTACTCCACTCTCTCTATCTCTCTCTGTATATATATATATATATATATATATATATATATATATATATATTTATATATATATATATATTATTCTATTGCCAAAATAATTGCCAAATTGGGCATTAGCGTTGCCAAAAAATGCCAAAATTCACACAAATTAATGCCACAAAATGTTGGAGCTGTAGTGACGCAGCCACAGGCGGTCACACACTTCCCATAGTTGGCAAGAGGTGAATATGAGCTAGCCAATCAGGAGCCAGCAAATGGTTCTCGAGCGGCTAGCGACCTCTCTTGCCAACTACGCTGAGCCGCGAGCGACCCTTAAATAGGGCAGCGGCGGCTAGTCAGGCCAGAAGACTCGAGCTGCAGACACCACCGCGTGAAGACGTGCAAAGCTTTCTCCGCAAAGTGTGCCAGAAGCAAGTAATTCTACCGATACCCGAGCTTAGGCAAAATTTCTTCTTTGCCCCTCGCTCTGTCGGATTATATGCCCTTATAACCCCCCTTTCGACTGAGCATAGCCCTTGGTGGTCTAAAAACTTGCTCAGTCGTCTGGTGGGGAAGGGAAACCCCCTCCCTGTCTCCCGCATCTAGCGGAACAGGCATAGGCCGAGACCCGGCGATCGAGCCACCCAAACCGTTGCCAATAGACACCCGGGCGCCAGCCGACGCGGCGCTTTCCCTTATCCTGCCGCTAGCCACTTAGCCAATTAACGAGCTCCGTTAGGCCATTCAGGACAAGTGAGCACAGACCGTACCCCTACGAACCCCCCCCCCCTCCCTCATACCATTTCCCCCTTTTTCCTTCCTTTTTAACTTTCGAACTCTGACACATACACACCACAGAACACACACACACACCAAGCCCAGCGCCTCGGCGCAATGGGCAGACTCAAACTTCGAGAAACCCGGCCCACGGCCGGCTCCAACAAAAGGAATATCATATGGAAAACGTTATCGACCCTCAACATACACGTACACAAGCTATTCTCCAGCGGACCCCTTCACACCATAATTGCCGACGACACCACTATTGAAAACCTAACCAAGAAAACTTCTAAAGCGGCATTCACCAAAGAAGGACTTGAAGTCAATGACCCACCGGAGCTTAACGCCAAACGGACACTAGTAATCAAACAGGTAGATGAACACATTCAAGAAAAGACCACAGAAGAAATCAAGGATGAATTCGAAAGGCTGAACTCAAACATCAAAGTAAATGAGGTTATCAAGATCCCGAACGCCAAGACCATTATCAAAGTTAAAATGGAAACATCTGCTATGGTCAAAAGATGCCTTGAAACCGGCATACTTCTGTTTAGCCAGTCATTCCCCACACACGCCCTCAACCAAGAAATTTACGTTCAACTGCCACAATGTACCAGATGCTATTCCTACGATCATACATTCAGAAACTGCACACAACCAAACACTTACACTATCTGCTCATTCTGCTCCTCCACCGAACACAGAATAAACAATTGCCACAACGCCATAAAGAAATGTCTAGCCTGCAACCAGAACCACCCAACTTATGCATCAAGATGCCCAGTTAGAAAAGAACTCATCAAGAAGAAGACCCAGGAACTTAAAACACAACACTCATCCACACACACAAATACATCATACGCCAACATAGCTTCAGGAAATACCACTCAGTCTACACCAATGCCAACAACTACACCCAACCCTATAACACTCAAACACCTAACGGTCATCAACACTGCCATTATACACGCAAACATCACAGAAGCCGCCACTCCAGGAACATACCAACACACGATAAACGAATATTACAAAGCCAACGGACTTCCCACAATAATCATTCCTCCCTCAGTCATCAATCCAACACCAATACTCAACATGTTAAACAACACCAACCACTCCCACACTGAACAAGAAAACATGGAAACAGAAGAACAAAGAAACAAAAGACCACTCACCTCAGAACAAACAACAGAAACCCAACAACCTTCCAAATCCATTCCGTGCTTGGCTCTCGTCGAGAACGGACCTACACCTGAAGGTGCGAAACTATCGCCGTCAACTACTTGAATCCAGTGCTCGTCGTTAACGACTCGTACCGGCTGTCTCAAGTTGTGTTACAGTGCTACAATCTACTGCGCGCTAGTAAATCAGCCTACCTTCATATCAAGGCCCTCCCTTCCTCGATGGAATACTCGGGGTCGGAAGCGGCGTCCAGCTTAGAGCAGGACTTAATGATTTCCGACACTGATGACGACATTAGTGTTAACCACTGGCCCGACCTGCCTCGTCCTACCTCCACTCCCCATCACCCTCCAACAACCACCCAGCATGATACCCACCAGTCTACAGCGCTCCCCAGTACCAAACGGCGGGCCGACGACACCTCTACCTTCCCCGCAGGAGAATGTCAACCGCCTGCTGCCAAGACGATCAAGGGAACCTCAAGTGAGTGTAATAAGGCTCCTATTCGCCCTACCCTGCCTAATCACAGTGCTACTCCCGTTGCCCCCACCCGACCCTCACCCGCCCTTCCAGCATTTGCTCCCCGAGACAAGTATATTAAGTTGGCCTTTAGCGGGAACCCATCCACAGAAGTTAAACTCCGCTGGCTGTCAACTATCACCAAGACTTTCCACCTGCAACGGGATACGGCCGAGGTTAAGATGGCTGCACTCACCTCTCGATTCATCTACATATCAAGACAACGCACAGACATCCTGGACCGAGTTACTACAAATGAATTTATGTCACTGCCTCTTCTCCCTCAAGACTCCCCCGAAAGACCACGTAAGTACCCCCAATACCTGCTCACTCGCTATCCCGTTGACGTGGATCACAAGCTTGCCCTACAGCTCCCAGGAGTACACTCAGCCAGGCGCTTCATGCAGAACGGTACCCCCATCAACCGCATTGTTATTGTGTGGAGCCTCCCCGAAACACCCCCCGACACCATTACCTTTGACTTCCTCCCTCTCCTCCCCCCGTGTCAAGTCCAAAGACTCCGTGACGACCGACCCTGGTGCTACAGGTGTTGGGGTATCGGTCACATATCCAGGTACTGCTCCGCCTCCCCTAAATGTGCCTGGTGTGCCGCCGCCCATGAATCCAGAGAATGTCCCGTCCGAAGTGCGCCCCCGCCCCCATCTGCGACTACTTCCACCTCTGAACCGCCACCACAGCCGAACCCATCACAATGGAAGTGCCCCCGATGTCTACAGCCAGGTGTCAACGTCTGGCACGGCTGTACTCGGCGCCAGACCCAGACCAATGGCCCCACCTCAGCCCCACCACCTCCTCCCCCTGCCCGGACTGTTCTCTCTGCTCCCACCCCCCCTCAGCAAGACGCTGCCCTCCGTAAGGCCGTTGCAGCCCTTCAGGCGCGATGTGCAGCACTCGAGGACCGCTTCGCCTCCATTGACACCAGGATTGACAGCCTTGTCTCAGGCCAAACTACTACTGCCACCAGACTCTCCACACTGGCGGAATCCCAACAAACCCTCGTCTCCTCCATCTCCATGCTTGCCGAGAGAATGGAATCCATTGCAACTCGTCTCGACAAACTCTGTAAGTTACAACCCAGTACTAGCCAGTCTTCCTCGAATCGTCCATCCACCTCCACACTCCGGTCTCCTACTAGCAAACGCAACGTTCGTAACTAACATTCACCTAGACCTCCTTTCATGGAACATCAATGGTATCACCAACCACAAAAAGTACACACAATTGAAGGCATATGTACAGACACATCACCCTTGTGTCATTTTTCTACAGGAGGCGTTTCCAAACCGGCCCAACACTGCACCACAGGCACCCTCCCTTCCCGGATATATCCCCTATATTCATACGATACGAAACGGTCTTCTAACATACATACACAATACACTGATACACCGTCTTCTGCGCTCCTCTACAGACCCTGACATAACATTCCAACTCTTCGAGATAGAAATTGGGGGCGGAATCCTACAGCTCTGCAATATCTACTCTGCTCCCGCACGTCTTCGTCCAACCACTCTTCCACCACCTACGATCAAAGGTATAATATACGCAGGGGATTTCAATGCTCGACATCCTGCATTGGGAGATCGTCCTGGCACCACTAACCGCCCTGGTGTTCACCTACTATCCTTCATCCGACAACATCATCTGACCCGCTGGGACACAGGTGGCGCCACACACTCCCGGGGAGGCACCCTGGACCACGTCCTCACCTCTGGCTTGGTATCATCCCGCATCCAGTGCTCCTCAGTACCTGCATTATTCTCAGACCATATTGCTCTTCTCTTCCACTATTCTCTTCCTACGATACCTACACCCCCTATCACACGCCTACGCCTCACCATACCCCCCAAATACTGCCCGACGTACATTTCATACATGACCTGCATACTACCTACCTTAGACTGTTCCTCCCCCGACCAGTTATACAATAGCCTTGTCTCCGCCACCCACGACTTTTACAGGCTTTACGTATCACGACCCCACCTCCAACGTCGCCCTCCTCCTCACTCGTGGTACCTAGACACCCGACTTCAGGACGCACAGAAAGAAGCGGAGCGCGTTGGACTCATGTTCCAAACTAACCCATCTCCTGAACTACTTCATCGTTACCAGCAATCCAGAGACGATTTGACAACCCTCCTAGAATGTGTAAGTACTGACTCCCGGAAGAGATTCACGGACAGAATTAATCACCAAACTAGTGTAGCCTCCATGTGGCACCTTATTCGCAGGGTAATTAAGAAGACTCCTGCTACTGCCCGTCATCATTCCCCCACCGTATTTGCCGAACAGCTCATCGTCACGTGGTCAAACCAGTCCAACCCTGCCAACCTACCTACCCCCGTCCAGGATGCCCTCTCCTCCGGTGCTTTTGCTCGTGGACTCCGCTTAGTACATGCTCTGCTGCAAGAGGATGATGAAGAAAATATACCAATCACTGAAGATGAACTACGACGTGCTCTCTTGAGAGGTAAAGCCACGTCCCCTGGGGATGATGGCATTACCTACAATGTGCTACGATTACTGCACCGTGTACCCGGTAACCCCCTCCTTCGCCTCTACAATATGTGTCTACGAGATGGATATATCCCACATGCCTGGACCACGAGTACAATAATCCCCATACCCAAGCCCGGTACAGCAAATTTCAGGCCCATCTCCCTTACATCCTGCTTCTGCAAAGTAATGGAAAGAATCTTGCTCACCCGACTGATGTACCAACTACAAGATCGCCTTTCTCCACGTCTCTTCGGCTTTCTACCCCAACGCAGCACCCATCACTGCCTCGTCGACTTATATTCTCGCCTCTCCCGTGACAGTGTTGTGGCATTTATAGATCTAAAAAGTGCATTTGATATAGCAAACCGAGACGTTATTTTAGATCAATTAATTGACTTTGGAATTAAGGGTAAATTACTACGATGGATTAAGGGCTACCTCAGTAACCGAACCTCCCGTGTCTTCTTTAGCGGTGCCTACAGCTCCTCACGGGATTTTCATCTCGGCACTCCTCAAGGAGGGGTACTAAGTCCATTTCTCTTTAATATACTTATGCATCGTCTCCTCACGTCTTTGCCCACTATTCCTGAGGTCACAATTACATGCTATGCAGATGACCTATGTATTCACACTACCTCCCCAACACACCTACAACTCTTTCTTACTTCTCTCTCCCAAGCTTCTGCTAACTGTGGCCTTGTTGCTTCCCCACAGAAGAGCAGGATTTTCTCCTACCGCCCTCCTGCCACGCTGCCAGAGTTCATGATTGGAGACTGCATCATCCCACTAAGCTCCCAGTACTGCTACCTTGGTGCACCAGTACGAATCTCGGAAACTCTTTCTGCCCGGCGTCAATCTCATACCGTAATTCGTGAATTGCTAGATCGTCTACAACGTCGGCTCCGGCCTCTCCAGTGGCTCACCAACAACTCTTCCGGTATCTCCATCCCCGTGGCCAGAACTGTCTATATTACTTTTATACGCTCTGTTGTTGATTACCTCTCCCCTGCCTTAATTCAACTTCCTCGATATGCTTTAGAGCCACTGGAGATTTTTCAGAATAAAGCCATGAGAATCATTCTCGGTTGCCCAATGACTACCAGAATTGTCAACATGCAACGGGAATTACGGCTTCCATCCCTAGTTGAGAGGATTTATTCTAATGTCACCTGCCTCACAGTTAAGTGTATACACTTTCCCCACATCTCACCGCACTTCACAGCACTGGTCAGAGATTCTCTCGGCCCCGCTCCGCCCGTCCCCCGCCTCATGCCCCCCGGTCGCCGTCTTATAAAGTCTATCTCCTCCTTCATTCGCAGCCTAGATTTACAAGTACCAGTAGCTGACATACCCCCAGGCCCTCCCCCGTGGACGCTACCATCGCCTGTGGTTAGCTTCACTCCTACAGCAAAATGTGACCCACCTCTTCTACAACTACAGCTAGCCTTGGAACATGTTACCCAGGTAACATCCTCCATCACTGCTCCGCATCGCCTCTACACTGACGGGTCACTACAATCGGATGGTGCAGCTGGAGGAGCAGTCTACTCACCTGACCTACCGCCGCCTCCTGAGGGCTGGGTCGGCCGTCGACTCAGAGATCACTCCAGCTCCACATTGTGTGAACTATACGCCATCTTAGATGCTATCAGTCTCGTTTGCCAAAGAGGAGTGAATGCTGTCATTATATGTGACTCTAAGCCTGCACTGCAATCCCTCACCGCTATTCATCCCACTCACCATTCTGTTGTACAACAAATCCTTTCCTTTCTATCCCTACTAACTATCCGTAATCTCCGCATTGAATTTATTTGGATTCCATCTCATGTAGGTTTGCACCACAACACCAAAGTAGACCGCCTAGCAAAAGAAGCCTGCCGACTCCCCCGTCGTGGTGATGGACGACCTCTCTCCCTGCTATGTTACCTCAACAGGGTCCGCTCCGCTGCACTTCTGCCTGAGCAACGTCGACGGGACACCGAGAGACCCTTCAGTGTCAGCATCACCCACTACGAATCCGTATGCCGCCACAAATACAAGTACCGCCGCAAGGGACTTATGGTTCGTCGCCACAATGTTGTTTCAGCCCGACTGCGACTAGGCTACCGTCCACCGTGGCAGGTCGCCGGGGTGGAGGGCGAGCCTGTATTCACAGAATGTCGCCTATGCCACGCTCCACTAGCCAACACCATCGAGCACTACTGCCTAGCGTGCCCCACTGTAAAACATCTAATACCCCAGGGACTACCATTAGATGCAATCTGTCGTCATCTCCTATCACAAAATAGATTAGATGAAATACTTGTCCGTTACCCCCGCTTTGGTGGGTTCTCATAATACCTGATGCCCTGCGTGACATCTCAGTCTTATTCCCCTTTGAATGAATGTACAATACCCAGTGTCGTATATGTTACCTGCAACCCATGTATTTGTATGTGTATATAAGTGTATGTGTACGTGTGTAAGCATGTGCATACCAGTTGCCTTCCTACATTCATTATGAAAACCTCCCCCACTGTATGACGCTAATGCGTAATAAGTTAAAAAAAAAAAAAAAAAAAAACTTCCAAATCCAAGAAAACAGAACAAGATAACATACCCATACAAATAATAACACCAGACACCAATGACATGACAGACGACGCAATCCACCAAAACACACACACTCTCCTACAAACAGGCAAAATAAAATACATCTACACTAAGGACATACCCGAAGAAACAATAGAAACACTAATAAAACAAAAAATACTAGACCTAACAAAAGCTCCTATACAAAGACTGACTGAAGTAAGATACAAAAACACAAAACAAGGATATTACGAAATACGCAAACACAAACCTACAGACACACCACACTGGACAACCAACTGCCAATGAATCACGCGCACATGAACACAATACACATAATGCAACACAACGTACAATCCTGGACAAAACACAGACAACACGAACTATCCAATTACTACCTAACACAATCACCAGACATATTACTACTTAATTCCATTGGCAGACACACAGTCAAAATACACAATTACAACACATACACAAAAAACACATACAACGAAGACAACGCAGGCATAGCCATATCCATTAAAAAAAACATAAAACACAAACTTCTTGACGACTTCAACGAAGACTTATTAGCAATAGAAATAGACACAAACAGAGGACCCATTATCATAGCCACACTATACATCCCACCACGCAGACCCTACATACCAAAACAAGACATACTAAAAATTACACAAAAACCAATACCAACATATATAATAGGAGACTTCAACGCAAAACACCAAATATTTAACCACACATACAACAATCAAATAGGAAGAAATATCCATCCCCTAATAACACGAAACCACCTCACATTCCTCGGACCAGATTTCCACACAACCATAACACCCTTTGGCTCAAGCAACCCGGACATGATTTTCACCAACAGACACCACCACCTTACATACAGAATACACCCCGGAAACATAACATCATCAGACCACATACCTCTCAACCTCACACTTTCCACTACGGCCATCACTATCCCCACACAACCCAAACTAGCATACAAACTAGCAGACTGGAAAAAGTTCAAAACAATACTAGAAACAACAACAAATGAATACATAACCACAGAAAAACAAAACACAAACAACCAAACAAAAAAACACAGATTACATAGACAACAAACTAAACATATGGTACAAACTCATAAAGAACGCAATTACACAAAGCATACCAACGACACAACATAAACAAGTCCCCACACCCAAAACATCCAAAAAACTGAAACAACTAATATGGCAGGCAAATTACATAAAAAACAAAGCCACACTCGAAAACAACTGGACACCACACACAATAAGAACAATCAGACAAATACAAACATTAATACTTGAAGAAAGCAAACAAAGTTACGAAGACACATGGAACAACATTATATCAAATATCAAATTTAATCCCCAAAAACCACAAGAATTCTGGAACAAAATAAAACGACTCTTAGGATCAAATACCCCAAACACACCATACATAATACACAGTAACGAAAAAATACACGACGACAAAAAACAAAGAAACAGCATTCAGACAGGTATGGCAAAACATATTCCAAATCACACCAGAAGAAAACACGCACTTTGACACGAATCACGAAACAAACATACTATCCCACTTAACACAACACCTCCATCAAACACAACCATACACAAACATAGACCTAAACAGACTAAACACAGACAACTACATTACCCAACCCATACAACTCGAAGACGTCACAAACATAATAAAACACACAAAAAACAAAACACCCGGAGAATCTGGAATCACTAAACAAATACTCTCACACACACCAAAAATAACTAAACAATTGCTCACAGACATATTCAACGAAACACTGAGCCTAGGATACTTTCCCCAAAAATTCAAAAACTCAATAATCACCTTCATACCAAAACCAAACAAAAACATAACACAAATACAAAACTACAGACCCATTTCACTACTCGAGACACCAGGAAAAATATTCGAAAGAATCATCACAAACAGACTAATGGCACACCCAAGATCTAAGAATATAAGGTCTAACCACTTCCGACCGAATTTCGACGCATCCAAACTACGTCAGAAGCTGCGCAGAACTGCTACAGCGGTTAGACCTGTTTACTTAGACCTTGGGCACACCTACACGAACACGACCTGTTAAACCCACACCAACACGGCTTCACCCCTGGTAAAGGAACACACACCGCACTCGCCACCCTATATGAAACAATTGCAGACACACAAAGACACAAACAAGCATGCATACTTATTTCAAGAGACATATCTAAGGCCTTCGACAAAGTCTGGCACGAAGGCCTTAAACACAAAATACTACAAACACAACTCCCTGACACTATCACGAAAACACTGTGTAGCTTCCTCGACAACAGAACAGCCAAAATAAAAATAAACCAACACATAGGACCAGCCTTCCCACTCCACAGTGGAGTCCCACAAGGAAGCGTAATATCCCCAACACTCTTCAACCTATACACAGCAGACACACCTCCACCATCACACGGAAGCTACACCATACAATACGCAGACGACATAACACAAATCATCACATACCCCAACACCACAGGAAAACAAATGCTTGCCAGGAAAACACAACACGAGATCCATAAAATCACATACGAGAAACAATGGAAAATTTCAACAAACACAAACAAATTTCAACTCCTAGCCATTTCATCACGACAACCACCACCAATCAAGATTAACAACACCATAATACCATACAACAAACAAGCACACATCCTAGGCCTCACCATAACAACACAAGGAATACAAACACACATCAAAAACAGAATAAGAATAACACAAACCACACTAAACAAACTAAGACGTTTCCGAGGACTCAAGACAAAAACACAAATACAACTATACAAGACACTAGCACGACCACAACTAGAATACCCACCCATAATCACAGTCACAAGTACACCTACAAACATAAAAAAAATGCAAAAATTACAGAACAAAACAATACGTAGTATACTAAAACACAAACCCCCCTACTTAGAAACAACACAACAACTTCACGAAACAACTAAATTAGAAACTATACATGCACGATTGATAAGACTGAGCAGTAAAGCCTGGAACACCACATTAGACATCAACACTCTACCACAGCCCCCACCAAGCAATAAACATAGACATGACCATAAAAACTGGCCTAGACTCAAAACTATTCTTGGTTGAGCCCCTGGACTTTCCCCTAGCTAAATGATATAAAAAAAAAGAAAAAAGGGTAGGAATACGTACGTAAGTAGTAAGATTAACTGTAATATCTGGCACAATAGCCACCCATAAACACACGTATCCACAAAGATACGTGTGTAATAATTATAAATACTAGCAGTCACATGGCACATAAGCCATTTCTAAACATACGTATCCCTCCCCCCCCAAAAAAAAAATAAAAATAAAAAAATAAAAAAATAAAGAAAATAAAAACAAAATAAAATAAAACAAAATCAGATAAAATAAAATAAAAATAACAGGAAGATTACGCATGTTAGAACTAACATATAATTAACATAAGAACTCTCAAGGCACTTGCCACATCCAAACACACATATCCACACGATATGTGTGTATAATTAACTTACAATTCTTGATAATAAACCTCATATGGCACATTGCCAATAAAAACAACCGTAACCTTCAAAAAAAAAAAAAAAAAAACATATATAAATATATGTTTTTTATATATATATATATATGCGTAAATAACCACTAGGAAAAAGTAAACTAACGAAGCAGAGCGCTTTCGTGTAATTACATCTTCAGTAATTCCTTCTTTGTATCTGCACTGCAGATGTAATTACACGAAAGCGCTCTGCTTCGTTAGTTTACTTTTTCCTAGTGGTTATTTACGCATTTGTGAACACACGCTCCTAGTGTTTTTATTGCATATATATATATATATATATAAATTTATTTGAGAGCAAGTATGACACAACCTAACGAAATAATAACATTAACTGATATTAAAAAACTTTACATTAAATAACAAATCTTGCATCAATTCACGGCCTATTGCCTATACTAAGTCACACCTGCTCCCAACCTATGAAAATATATAACCTTTTATAAAATATGCAATGTAGGAAGCACTCATGAAACTTAATTGTATTCAACAAAACACTATTTACACTAAAATCAACATCATCACACCAAAAGGTATTCCACCAAGTGAGTGCTTCCTACATACCTATTAATATTTATTACATGTAATTATTATCATATGTTTAGCTAGTTAGGGAACCAATTTTTTAGTGAGCTAGGATGACCTCTTAAAAACACAAACCACTATGCAAGTGGGTCCGCCCCACACTATCTCTCTCACACTTCCTTCACTTTCTAAACTTTACCTTCACCTATCACCCCCCCCCCTCTTGCCCCCACACCTTCTCACTACACTGTCGCATATTATTATTATTATTATCAGGCCAGAATGGTAATAGCCACGGCAGCAGCAACAACATCTCGTCCAGTCTTGGAGCAGTTCCATCGAGCCTCGCCGTCATCAGCCGCCACCGCCTCTGACGTTAGGCTCACCGTCCAGCTACGACTGATCAGATCCACTAACCAGTGGCTATTACTTGTGGTTTTACCAGAGATTAGAATAAGAGACCAAAGTGAATTTCATTTTCCCTGGCTTGTTCGAACCAAACCACAACAGAGCCACCTGGCAACCCTGACTACCCTGCCTCAGCGGTTGAACGTAGACCGTGTCGTCCGAGAACGTACAACATAGCGGTACATTCTCCAAGGTCAGGTCTAGATCAGCGCTGCCAGAATTCCGGGTTTTGACTATCCGTGGTTTGCTCTGATTGGTCAAGTTGTCGGACCACTCAGTGCACAGTTGTAAGCTATGACGTCATGCATTTTCATTGTCAGTTTGGCTTACCAGTCATAACGTCCCACCGTCACAACGTCCCACCGTCATAACGTTCCACTTGGGTATACCAAAACGTCTCGTATTCTATTCTATTTTACCTTGAATTTTAAAGAAAGAGGTCCACTAATTAAAAGGAAACAAAATTAAAATCGGAATACAAAATAAATTCTTAATAAAAATATAGTCATGGTCCCCCCAAAAGTCATATAGATTTAGATAAGAATGCCATCAGGGTGTGTAAGATTTTTAGGGTGTGAGCATTTGTCCATTTTTCTAATTAAGGCTGTGAGCGTTTGTCCGTATCCCATAGACCTGCTAACCTCAGCATTGAGCAGACTGCCCCCCCACCCCGCTGATTCATGAAATTCGCAAGGCGTCCCAGTACAAAAACGTTGTGACCATGGAAGATTTTAATTATAGAAACATTCACTTGGAAATTTTAGTAGACCAGGAAGCGAAATTTTTCATAGATGTGGTGCAGGATAACTTCCTAAAACAAATAATTACCAATCCTACGAGGGAAGAGGATACTCTGGACTTTTCCTAATAATGAGCGCCTAACGAGTAACGTAAAAGTGGGAAATAGTCTAGGTTCTAGCGATCTTCAAGAAACAAGATATTTTATATGGGTACAATTAAAAAGTACGAATAACGTTCAAGTACCAAACTTCAGAAGAGCCAATTTTGACAAGACGAGAAACTATACGAGACATTTGATCACTTACGGACCCAAAGCAGGAGGCTGTGACTGGACGTCATTAGCGCCATTAGCGCGGGTCACGAAAGCTTTGCGGACCTTAGGCTAGGTCACTTGTGGGCACGGGGTCAACAACCAGATTTAGCGATTTGGACGAAATGTATAGTAACCTAATGGTTTCATTTCTAAATGTAAAAAAAAAAAATAATAATAAATAAATAAAAAAATAATAATAATAAAAATATAAATAAATAAATAAATTTATTCCCCTCAAGTCAATACGAAAGAATAGTAATACTCCCAAATGGATGACGGACAGGTTGAAACTTGATATCAGAATGAAAAGAGGACTTTACATAATAAAAAACGGGGAGACACACCTTTGATCAAAATATAATGATATGGCAAAACTGGTTAAAAATAATACGCGCACAGCAAAACGTAACTATGAAATCAAGGCTGCCAGCAAGATGCCGTAATGATTATGATTTATTTCATATTTGTCTGTTTTGATTTTCATTTATTATTAGTTATGTGTCAATTCGTTATTGTTTGCTATTTGCCTGTTTGTTTATTATTTTATTTGTTATTTACATTATTATAGTTTTTTTTCGCATCCGACCTAGATATGGACTAAAAGGTCTCCTGTCGGCGTGCTCCGCCTTTGTAATCCTTTGCAACTAAAAGGGCTTCTTTCATCTGTACAGCACAAAAAATAGGGAAAGGATAGGCCCAATGCAACTATACAACTCCGAAATTAACAGGTTTTTAGAAAAAGACTGAGTGCGAGAGAGACTTGGGAGTTCTAATGAGTCCTGACCTTAAATCCAGGAAACAATGCATTAGCGGCAGGAATACAACAAACAGAGCATTAGGTTTCATTGCTAGGAGGGTTACAAATAGACGGGTACAGACAGTTGCTCACCGGACAATTGCTCGTCGGACAGTTTCTCACCGAACAAGTGATAAATAGGACATTTGCTCACCAAAGGATTATTTTAGTTATATTGAAGTTTATTACAGCAATAATATACAAACAATATACAAACCTAATAACATAATATACAGGATTTTTTAGTTATATTGAAGTTTATTACAGCAATAATACAGGATTTTTTATATTGAAATTTATTACAGCAATAATACACAAACAATATACAAACTTTCATATATTAGTTTTTAATTAATTATAAAATTCAATACCAATTTCTTCCATAGTGATAACAGTTTTATAACTGGTGCAGTACTGAAGTGGGTTTATTGTCCTTTGTGGTTTACAAGTCCAGTCTAATGGTGAGGCCAACTGCATTTAGAAAGTCAGGAAGACACTGACTTCCTGCAGCATACCCCCTGGCCGGGTACGGACAGTTGCTCACTGGATAATTGCTCACCGGATAGTTGCTCACCGGACAATCGCTCACCGGAGAAGTGACAAATAGGACACTTTTTTACTTTTCTTTAACTTGACCCATTCAACTCCGATGACAAGATGTCTTGTCATTTGGTAAAAAAAAACAAAAAATAATAAAAAAACAACAAAATTTTTGTTGAAAAAACTGCACCATAAAAATATGACGTCATCCGTCCTCCTCGAGGAGGACTGATGACGTCATATTTTTCTGGTGCTGTTTGATCATCAAACATTTTGTTGTTTTATTATGATTTTTTGTTTTATTTCACCAAATGACAAGACATCTTGTCATCGGAGTTGAATGGGTTAATAACAAACAATATACAGGATTTTTTAGTTGTATTTAGGTTTATTACAGCAATAATACACAAACAATATCCAAACTTTCATATTTTAGTTTTTAATAATTATAAAATTCAATACAAATTTCCCCCATCAATATATATTTACCGCCAGGTGTATGTTATCCGTGCACCACTGGGATCCAGTGCTGTTTCATGCGTGTATGCTCTTCTTTCGGCTAAGCATCAGTCTGTCTATGGATATTGTTTGTGTATTATTGCTGTAATAAACCTAAATATAACTAAAAAATACTGTATATTGTTTGTTATCAAGTTCAAGAAAAGTAAAAAAAAATCTTTGGTGAGCAAGTGTCCTATTTGTCACTTCTCCGGTGAGCGATTGTCCGGTGAGCAATTATCCGGTGAGCAACTATCCAGTGAGCAACTGTCCTACACCCCCCCTGGCACAGATAAAGTAAATCTTTATCATAATTGTTACAGGCCAAGAACTTATCAAACTCTACAATATAATCTAATGCATTGTTTTTAGTGGGTTTCATTGACTACTTACCCTAACACTTCTAGTTCATGAACTAGAAGTGTTAAGGTTAGGAGTCAATTCAGACTATGAAAGTAAAATTTTCGACTTATTAAATGACAAAGATACATAGGAACGGTTAGCCACACCATTAGACTGGACCAGTAAAAGATCATTACTATATATTGATGGAAGAAATTGGTATTTAATTTTATAATGAATTAAAAACTAAAAGTTTGGATATTGTTTCTGTATTATTGCTGTATATATAATACAATATAATTAAAAAAATCCTGTATATTATTTGTTATTAAGTTCAAGAAAAGTAAAAAATAATCCTTTGTGAGCAAATGTCATATTTGTCACTTCTCCGGTGAGCAATTATCCGGTGAGCAACTGTCCTACGGACAGTTGCTCACCGGACAATTGCTCACCGAACAAGTGATAAATAGGACATTTGCTCACCAAAGGATTATTTTAGTTATATTGAAGTTTATTACAGCAATAATATACAAACAATATACAAACCTAATAACATAATATACAGGGTTTTTTAGTTATATTGAAGTTTATTACAGCATAAATACAGGATTTTTTTGTTGTATTGAAATTTATTACAGCAATAATACACAAAAAATATACACAAACAATATACAAACTTTCATATTTTAGTTTTTAATTAATTATAAAATTCAATACCAATTTTTTCAATCAATATATAGCGATTACAGTTTTACAACTGGTGCAGTACTGAAGTGTGTTTATTGTCCTTTGTGGTTTACAACGGTGCACGACACAATGTCGAAACGACAGAATGTCGAAACGACACAATGTCGAAACGACACAATGTCGAAACGACAGAATGTCGAAACTTCAGATATCAATGTGATTATTTACATAAAATGACCGAAAAAGCAAACCTGTGTTCACGCTCAACAACTATACTGAAATCCTAATCAACTTTCTTAACTATACATAAAGTGAATATTCTAATTTCAAAATCAATTCTTGAACTACATTCATTCGAATACAATACAAAGAAAACATGGCAGAAGTCTTCGTTGCTCAAAAAGGAGGAAAAAAAGATTCTTGACTGTACATTAAGTAAATATTCTAATTTCAAAATAAATTCTTGAACTACATTTATTCGAATACAATACAAAGAAAACTGGCATAAGTGACTGTTGTTTAAGTTGTTTTATCTTCATTGTTATGTTAAAGAAGAAAATCATGCCTGGCGGCCATAATGGGTCGAGTGATTTGAGAAATTCTATCTTTATTGCCGAGTTAGATTTTCTTTAAAATAATATCCATCTTCAAACAACCTCTTTTAGTCATGATTGGTCAAGTGCCACTAATATAAAAGGCACACATGACTGAATAGTCAGTGAAATGCATATTCCGACATTATGTCGCATTCGACCATCTGTCGTGTCGACATTTTGACCATTCGACATTCTGTCTTTCGACGTTCTGTCGTAGACCCGGTTTACAAGTCCAGTCTAATGGTGTGGCCAACTGCATCTAGAAAGTCAGGAAGACACTGACTTCCTGCAGCATACCCCTGGCACAGATAAAGTAAATCTTTATCATAATTGTTACAGGCCAAGAACTTATCAAACTCTACAATATAATCTAATGCATTGTTTTTAGTGGGTTTCATTGACAGTGGGACGTTCTGACTGGCTAGGGTGAAAAACAATGATAGTTTTTACCATGCCTGCTGTATCTGAATATAGTCTGGACAGCTGTGAAAGCATTGCTGATGATTGATTCACTTTGTTTTGTTCAGGAAGGTTTTGATCATTTAAACAGCCATGACGTATAGTGGAAGTACTGGCATGACTGGTTCCTTGCATGATTACATTTCAACATATCATTTTAGGCATGCCAGAGCATCCAGTTCACAAAGACCCATTTATTGTAGGGTTGTTTTATGGTTCTTCTAAGCCAAATGATCCTCCGTCTGCATTCTTGAAACAGTTCATTGAAGATATGAAACTTGTCCAACGTGAAGGTGTTACATTTGATGGTAGAGTCATACCAGTTTGTATTTCAGCATTCATTTGTGATGCACCTGCCCGAGCCTTTGTTAAGAACTGTAAGGGGCATTCTGATTATAGTGGCTGTGAAAGATGCAAACAAGTTGGTGTCTGGTTGAAGAAGATGACATTTCCGGTACTAGATGCTCACCACATGACTAATTATGAATTTGCCCATCAAACTGATGAAGAGCATCACCTTGGCCCATCACCCCTTGTAGACCGCTCTGAATTTCTACTAGATTATATGTGCCTTGGTGTCACTAGACGACTGCTTAATCTTTGGTTCAAAGGTCCTCGAAATGTTAGGTTAGGTTCAAGGTCTGCTGCTGTTTTGTCAGACTTGTTATGTGTTGGGTCCTTGCTCTATGAACGTACAGTGACTGTCAGGGAATGCCCGGTAATGCCCAGGCGCCTCCTTATATAGGTGGCGCTGAGGGAAAACGTGTTGTACCCACCCAACATTCCCCCTCCAAGATAATGTGTGCTAATAAGAATACATTGAGCTGACGAATGTCACGTACAGTAGGCCACAAGGCACAAGGAAACGAAAGTGGCCGGGCATACAAAGAAACAGAATACAGTTCGTCACAACTGTGAGTGCAACGGGACAGTGCCCGTTATACATTACAATGGGCGTACACTACATTAGATATAGTCATTTAGCCACTCTGGGCGCTTCGTTTGTCTTCTCAGGCGTTGCTGGGGTGGAGAAGGAGTTGATGGGGGCTCGGTTGTTAAGGTCACCTCGTTCCGTGCCTCTGGTAGTGCTCGCGCGGAAGTAGGCCTAAGGTGTTTCCTGTTCCTGAGGCTAATGCGGCCACTCCCGTCGAGTCTGATGGTGTATTGTCTGTGAGGGAGCGCCTCCACTACCATGCCCGTGCGATCCCACACATTGGATGCCTGGTTCTGAACCCTCACGCGGGTACCGGGGGCCAGGGGTTGAAGGTGTCTGGGCGTGCTGTTGGCCATCAGGGTGTTACCAGCCTCCCCCATCTGCACCTCTCTCTGGCGAAGCGTTCCGCCCCAGTGCCTGTCCACCCTAAGGTGCCAACGGGCCGTGGGCACCCCGTCGCGCAGCTGTCTGCCGGCGGCAAGTTGGGCGGGGGACTTGTTTATTGTTCGCAGTGGAGTGTTGAGGTACTGGAGCAAAGCGAGGGAGGCTTTATCGGTGTCCAATGTCCCACCGCCGCCCGTGTTGGTTTTTATGATTCTCTTGGCTGATTTTACTGCCGCCTCTGCTCGCCCGTTCGACTGGGGGTACTGTGCTGACGATAGGCGTGCTGTGACGCCCCAGTCCCTAAGGAATTCAGCCATTTCCTCGCTCGCCAGGTTCGTGCCTCCGTCGGTGGACAGTTGTTCCGGGGCACCCCATCGCGTGAAGTAACGCCTCAATTGGGTCTTGATTCTTTGCGATGTGGCACCGGAGGGGAAGTGGGTAAGCTCCAGCCAGCCAGTGAGCCTGTCGGCGTACGCCATGTAAGTGTTCCCCTCGTTCTGGAACATGTCTGCCACTGTAGACTGGAACGGGTATTCTGGGGGCGGTGTGATGACGAGTGTCTCCGCGGGCTGCGAGGGGGCGTGTGTTTCGCATGACGTGCAGGATGCCCTGTAGTGCTGCAGGTCTCCCTCCATTCCGGGCCAGTATACGCATTGCCTTGCCCTCCGCAGCATCGAGTCGAGCCCCTGGTGCCCGGCGTGTAAGTTCGCAGCCACCTGTGGACGGAGGGACTCTGGGATCACGAGGCGTACGCACCCCTGTTCGAATGTGTACGTCACCAGGTCCTGGATAACTGCCAGCCTGTCTCTGACGCCATAGAATGGGCGCAGGCAGGTCACCTCTTGTGATTTGTGTTGGTGCCAGTCTGCGGCTAGCACTTTGGCCAGCAGTAGTTGATACACGGGGTCGTTGGCGGCGAGCTTTCTCACCGCTGACTCATCCAGGATGTGACCCTCGTATCCTGCTGTGGCAATCACCGCAGCTGCGATTGCTTCGGCGAGGTCCTCGTCCAGGTCCGCATCAACGTCCGATGGGGGGCTTCTGAGGGCTGGGTACCTGGATAGAAAGTCCGCCGCGGCGTTTCTCTTCCCGGGCAGGTATTTGACCTGGAAGCGGTACTGCAACGTTCGCTCCTTTAGCCGGAAGAGTCGCGGGTTGACCACCTCTGACAGAGCTCTGTCCCCCAAGAGCTTGGTGAGGGGGCGGTGGTCGGTGACAATTGTGAGGTTCGGGCATCCCAGCAAGAACAGCCTGGCTTTCTGGAGGCACCACGCCACGGCTAAAGCTTCTCCCTCTACTGCGGCGTAGCCAGCCTCAGCAGCAGTGAGGTGGCGGCTGCCGCACAGGGCCAGGCGCCAGCCCGCCTTGCAGCAGAAGGGGGCAACAGCGGATGAGCACTGGCAGTACTGCTGCAGGATGACGAATCCGATACCTTCCCTGCTCCAGTCCGTGATGGCTACTGTCGGGCGTGTCTTGTCGTAGTACGCCAGGCCGTCCTTGGCCAGCTGGCATATGGTGTCCTGGGCTCGACGAAACTTTTCTTGCAGTTGCTCGTCCCAATATACCGATCTGCCGCATGGTTTTTTCAGGAGCTCCCTAAAGTCGTTCATGATTGGGGCCGTGGTGAGGAAGGGGGCGAGCTGGTTCACGAACCCGTACCACGACCTGATGTCCGAGATGGAGGGCTTGTCCGGCATGCTGAAGTTCTTGATGGCCGCAAGGCGTTCATCCGTGGGTTTATATTCGTTCCAGCCCAGACGGAAGCCCACGAAATCGACTTCCCTCCGAGCGAACTGAAATTTCTCCGGCTTCAGCGTAACCCCCTTGGCTGCACATGTCGACAGGAATTCGTAAGTGTGCCAGAAAGCCTCCTCGATGCTGCTGTCGTAGAGGAGGGTGTCGTCGACACACTTGTATTTTCTCGTAATGCCCTGAATGGCATCGTCGAAACGCTTGGTGTACGCGTCGCCGGCGGAGCAGTGGCCCATGGGAGTACGGCAGTACCTGAACCTTCCCCATGGGGTGATGAAGGTGGTGAGACGGCGGCTTTCCTTGTCCAGTTCAACCTGGTGGTACCCCCAATAGGCGTCTGCTACTGTCTTGAAGGAGTGCTTGGGGACTCCAGAGACCATGTCAAAGGGGGCGGGGGTGTGGTGCGTCTCCCTTCGGCACGCGGCGTTGAGGCGCTGATAGTCCACAGTGCGCCGAGGTTGGCCAGACTTCTTGGGTACCACCACCATGCGGGCGCACCACTCCGTGGGCTCCCCTGCCGGGACGGGCTCGATGACGCCCCGCTTGATGTCTTCTTCTAGCTGGGCCTTCACTTCGTCCTCCCAGTGCCTCGGCACCGACGCCGGTCTGTGGCAGGCGTGGGGGATGGCGTTGGGTGCCAGGTGGATGTGGTGAGGCACGCCCTCCATCACCGGTAGAGGATTCCTGGTGGTATTGAAGGTTGTGGCCGAGAAGTATTGTAGCAGCCACTCCTCCAGCCGTTTCGTCTGCTCCTCATGTGGCGGGAATGGCATTGTCTCAGGTCTCATAGGTGGCTGACCGAACTCAGGAGCTGTACTTTCTGCCGTTAGCGTCCGCACCGCCGGCCGGGAGTGGTGGGGGAAGCTGGCGGGCACTAATCCCAGCTCCTGGCACGCGCTGAGTGACAGGAACAGCGACTTGGCAGAGGGTATGATGTATACGTCTTGCTCTGCTGCAAGGCCGCCTAAGGATATGGTGCACCGGCACGATCCGAGGCATTGTAGTGGCAGGTCTGCCACGTCCCGCAAGGCCGCCTGCCCCCGCAGCTGCGCGGGTCTAATGCGGAGCCTGGACAGCAGATCCTCCCCGGCGACGCACACCTGGGCGCCGGTGTCTGCGATGGCCGCGGTGCGGTGCCTGGCTCCCCCTCCATGCGTAACTGTTACCTCCACGGTGGGTTGGCGGGTTGCCTGTGTGCCTGCTATTGTCACGGAGCCTGAGATGACGTTGGCAGGCGTGGCGTTGTTGGGGCGCTTCGAGCTCCTGCAGCACCTCTTGAAGTGGCCCCGTTTCTTGCATCCGATGCAGTAAGCTTCCCTGGCCGGGCAAGAAGCCTTGTCCAGGGCGTGTGTGGTACCGCAGTTCCAGCAGGTACGCGAGGGCTGCGCCTTGCCATCCGTGGTGGCCGCAACGTCAGGCGGGCAGTTCTCGTTTTCGACGACCTGTGCGGTGCCAGCCGCACGACCGGGTTCCCGCCATGGGCTCTCGTCCATGGCGTGCCGGCGAGCCGCCTCGTACGCGGAACACATGGCCCTTAGGGTGTCAACGCTGTCTGTAGAATCGCACACTTGGTACACCTGCTGTTTTAACACCGTGTCACGCAGTCCTACCGTAAGCTTTTTCAGGAGCAGGTACTCTGAGAGGTTGCAATTGCACTGGGGACACTGAAACGCACAGTCGTTAGCTTTCTGAGCACCCCTTATGAAATAGTCACTGATGCACTCGTCCTGCCCCTGGGCAATATTAAAGAACTCTGCCCACTGTACCGCTTTGTTCGAGGAGCGGAGCACTAACTTACCTATGGCATCTAACGACTCCTGTTGTGTTAGGGCGTCCCACTCGGCGAGGGTGAACCTGGCGTCTATCGCGCGCTGCAGTAATGGAGTACAGAGGAGTCTGATGTGGTGGACCGCATCCTGTTCTGACCATTTACATAGACGGAGCCAGCATTCCATTGACCGTCTCCAAGACCTGAAGGCTGCCGGCGTCATTTCCAGGTCACATTTCTCAGGAGTAGCCGAGGGGGGTACCCGAGATGTGGGTAATGTGTTGCTGTGGGCGCCAAGGGCCGTCATGTTGGCCTGCTGCTGTTCGGTGATGGTCCAAGGCGTCGAGCGTGGTGACCGGCGAGGTGGGGGCATCTTGAGCAATCGTAGGTACTTGAGAATTCACTGCGCCATGTTGGGTCCTTGCTCTATGAACGTACAGTGACTGTCAGGGAATGCTCGGTAATGCCCGCGCGCCTCCTTATATAGGTGGCGCTGAGGGAAAACGTGTTGTACCCACCCAACATTATGCAATATGAGGAACTATGTTCCAAGAGAGTTTGCTAGAAAACCCAGACGAATTCAGGAGAAAGATTGTTGGAAAGCTACTGAAATTTTGTAAATTCTTACTTTATACGGAGCCTATTGTTTTACCTGATGCGCTATCTGACGAGATGTACAAGAACTTCCTTTTGCTTTCTGTTGCTATCTACATTATGTTGAGCCCTTGACTTTCATTGTAGTACTCTTATTATGCCCATGAGCTTATTCTACTGTTTGTACAAAAAAGTTTCAGACATGTATGGTAAGGTTCAAATTGTCTATAATGTACATACATATATATACCAAGGCTTTTTCCCCCTTACAAGGGAGGTAGCCAAAAAGGGAAAGGCATAAAATCATTTCCACCCATTCCATCCCTGAATACACTCCACACCCCTCCACCCTCCCTCTTATCTGAGCACCTCCTGGATGACGGGACATCCCTGCACCTTGTCCACTGCCCTGGGTCAGAAGCAGTGTTGCATGCCCATGAGCTCATTCTACTGTTTGTACAAAACATTTTCAGACATGTATGGTAAGGATCAATTTGTCCATAATGTGCATGGACTAATTCACCTGGCTGAAGATGTTGGGTTGTTTGGCAATTTAAACAATGTCTCAGCCTTCCCACTTGAACATTTCCTTCAGAAGTTGAAGAAGTTGGTTCGAAAACCCAAGTTCCCTCTTCAGCAGGTTATTCGACACCTTTGTGAGTACAGCATGTTCTGCAATTCACCCAAGGAAGAACAGGCAGCTGTTACTGGTAAAAAAAAAAAATAATGCATTTCACAGGCCCTATTCCAGCTGGTTCTTGTTGCAGTGTTCAGTACAAAGAAGTACATGCGAGTCTAGGCAGCAATCTAGGATTGATTTCAACATACTGTACCAAGGTAACAACTGCATCAATGTTGGAAACTATGTCACATTTGTTAAAAATATTCTTCAGAATGAATCTGGCTACTACCTTATTGTAAACAAGCTCACCAAGAAAATAGCATTTTTTACCTATCCACTGAATTTGCAGAATTTGGGAATACATGGGGGTTTCCAAATTGTCTCATGAGCTTTGCACTGTACCTGTTCAGGATGTCACAGCTAAGTTTTTTTTTTTTTTTTCAAAGTATGCCCTTTCTTTTTTTACATCAATATTTGGAAAGTAACAAATATATAATATAGCCAAAACTGTATAATGTATTATTTTTTTTTGTAAGTTTTTGGAAATTATGAAAACACAATATCATATCCTGCACCTTTATATATAAAACTATAGATATAAAAATATACAAATATATATATACAATATATATACAAAAACACAACATACATACATACATATACCAAGGCTTTTTCCCCCCTTACAAGGGAGGTAGCCAAAAATGGAAAAGGCATAAAATCATTCCCACCCATTCCATCCCTGAATACACTCCACACCCCTCCACCCTCCCTCTTCCCTCTTATCTTAGCACCTCCTGGATGACAGGTCATCCCTGCACCTTGTCCACTGCCCTGGGTCAGAAGCAGTGTCACAAGACACAGCACATCCACATCAAGGCCACTTCATTAAATCGGCGAGCCCCCCTCTCCGTCCCCCCATGCATAACAGGAGAAGTCGGGGAAAAATCCCTTTGGGCTGCATCAAATTTTGCTCACACATACTACCTCACCCCCCACCAGCAACCTCTCTTATACTTGTTACTGTCTCAGTGCACATTAATGTTCTCAGGTCTTTGGGAAGGTCATAATGACTTTTCCGTAATATGCCAAGAAGGGAATACAGGGTAATGTGTGAAATTTTAAATTTACTGGCCCATTCTGCTAAATTTTCATGGATACATTCAGTTTTTCCCACTTCATCCTCCGAGTCAGATGAAGAATAAAAAATTTCATCTGAAAAATTGCTTAATAAACTTCCTGCATGATCATTGTCAAGGTCACCCATATCACCAACCAAATAGCCAACTGCATTCTCATATGTTGAAATGTAATCATGCAAGGAACCAGTCATCCCAGTACTTCCACAATACGTCGTGCCTGTTTTAATGATCAAAACCTTCCTGAACAAAACAAAGTGAATCAATCATCAGCAATGTTCTCACAGCTGTCCAGACTATAATCAGATACAGCAGGCATGGTAAAAACTTAAGGCATTTCACTTTCATCATTATTTTCACAGCTATCAGCAATTTCCAGAAGATGCCGTGAAACCCCAGCTAAAATCCTTCTATGCCACGTTGAGTCCAATAGGACACAGGTTTGAACTCAGCCATTTTCAGTTTAAAACCTGGCTCTGCATCCAAATGCAAACCAATATATAGTTATGTACATATGCCAACATAAAATGTTAGATATATAAAAACCCAAGCCTAGGCATGCTAGATTTAGGCCTCGCGCCTATACCATAGCCTATACTGCAAACACCATTGATCCAATCTCGCTGTCTTTAAAGCAGAGATGCCTGTTCCCAGTGACGGGCCCAAAATAGCTTGAAATCAAGTGCACGGATGGATGGATGGATGGGGTGGGGGGCTTTCTTCTGTATCACACAGCAGTCAGTATTAATCAGGGTGACCTAGTCTGTGTTTAACGAATTTCTTATATCCTGAGAAGTAATGCCGCATGAACGCCTCTGAATCCTCCTCTATCATATCATCCGAACACTCCAATCTGTCAAACATATCATCACTGTATTTGAATTGTTTATTATTCTCTAGAGTTAATTTGAAAGCGATCACCTTCCCTTGGAACTCACGTGTAGACACTTAAAAGACACATTAAAAGTCTTGATTTCAGCGTACAACCCAGGGAACATTTTACTGTACTCGTCCCTTAGTTTAGCTGCCAACACCTTATCTTCTTGGAACGTCTTCTTCATTATACCCTTGGTAGCTGTTAGCCACGTCCATAGGTACCTCTGTCTACGCTTCTTTGCTGTTTTGTCTCCTGGAATCATATCGGTAGTCGTTATTGTACAGTCAATCACTCAGTCACCCATACAGAAGTGTCCCCCAAACGCCATCACCGCTGAGGTAATTTCAGAATAATTTTGAGAGTTTATATATTGCAAAACTATTTATTTATGGTGAAACTATAAATTGAAACATCAAAATAAAAATCTATGGTAAAACTAGAAATACAAAATAAAATACAAAATAAAAATGCAAAACAAAGAATATTTTAGGGAGTTGCTAAATGTGAAGGAGGATAGGGAAAGGTAGTTGCAGTGGGAAGCACTAAGAAAATGACCGTGATGAGTGGAGAAAATGGAGGAGAAATAAGGAAAGATGAAGTGAAGGCAGTTAAGATGATGAGAGCAGGTAAGGCACCTGGGTTGGATGGATGTCATGCAGAATGTGTGAAAAAAGGAGGTTGAGTGATGGTGGACTGGCTAGTGAGGTTATTTAATGTTTGATTAAGAGAGGATAGAGTGCCAG
Source organism: Oratosquilla oratoria (assembly GCF_046742065.1). Classification (NCBI taxonomy): domain Eukaryota; kingdom Metazoa; phylum Arthropoda; class Malacostraca; order Stomatopoda; family Squillidae; genus Oratosquilla; species Oratosquilla oratoria. The sequence continues at coordinate 49,401,503 of NC_134798.1, forward strand.
AGGACTGGAGAATTGCCTGTATAGTTCCATTTTACAAGGGAGAAGGGAACAAGTGTGAGTGTAGAAGTTTTAAAGGGATCAGCTTGTTAAGTGTAGTTGGGAAGTCCTATGAGAGGGTCTTGATTGAGAGGATTAGGAGAGGAACAGAGGGAGTAATTGGTGATGAACAGTGTGAGTTAAGGACAGGTAGGGGTTGTGTAGATCAGATTTTTGTGGTAAGACAGATATGTGAGAAAGGTATAGGAAAAGGTAAGGATGTTTTTTTGGGCTTTTATGGATCTGGAAAAGGCTTATGACAGGGTAGACAGGAAGGCACTGTGGGAGGTATTGCAGATATATGAGATAGGAAGAAAGCTGTTAAGAGCAGTCAAGAGTTTTTACAAGAGGAGTAGGGTGTGCATTGGGATTAGAAATGGAGAGAGTGAGTGGTTTGAGGTAAAGGTGGGACCTGGTCAGAGATGTGTTCTGTCACCCTGGCTGTTCAATCAATACATGGATGGGGTGGTGCGAGAGGTAAATGCAAGGGTAGTGGGTCAGGGATTGGAGATGGTTAAAGAAAATGGAGAAAAGTGGGAGATAAGTCAGTTCTTGTTTGCTGATGACACTGTGCTTGTAGCAGGATCAGAGGAGGGAGTTAGTAACAGAGTTTGAGAAGGTGTGTGAAAGAAGGAAGTAGAAGATAAATGTGGGTAAATAGAAGGTGATGAAATTACAACGGGAGAGGATGGCAGCAAATTGGAAGTGAGACTGGTGGAAGTGGATAGCTTTAGATATTTGGGTGCAAATATAGCAGGAAAGGGAGGAATGGAGGTGGAGGTAGAATGTAGATTGAGAGAAGCAAGTAAATGCTTTGGTGAATTAAAAAGTGTAATGAGAAATAGACATTTGGGAATGGATGATAAGAGGAGATTGTATGAAGGAGTGATTGTGCCAAGAGCACTTTATAGGGCAGAAACATGGAACATAAGATAGGAAAAGTATAAATGTGTTTGAGATGAAATGCCTGAGAAGTATGTTATGGATTATTAGGCTGGATAAAGTGAGAAATGAGGTGAAAAGGGAGTTGGTAGATGGGGTTTATGAGTGTTGGGATGGTTTGGACACATGGAAAGAATGAGTGAAGGAAGATTAGTAAAAGGTGTGGAAGGAGTGAACATGAGGGGTCGACCTAGGATATGATGGATGGATGGGGTAAAAGGGGCATTGGAAAGAGGGGAATGTCTATTGAGGAAGGATGGAAGAAGATAGAAGATAGGGGTGAGTGGAGAATAGTTGTATTTACCTAATTGTAGTATACAAATGTGTATGGATGATGCTGTAATATATGGAAGGGAGTGGGTAGGGGATGGGTGTATTTACCTAGTTGTATTTTATGGGATGGGAGCTATGCTTGTTGTGACCCGTTTTTGTATGTGCAAATGATATTTTGATGCAGCCCAAAGGGATTTCTCCCCATTTTCTCTTTTTCTGCATGAGGGGACGGAGACGGGGGTCGCTAATTAAATGCAGCGGCCTTGCTGTGAAGGTGCTGTGTCTTGCTGCATTGCTTCTGACCCAGGGCAGTGGGCGAGATCCAGGGATGACCCATTGTCCAGGAGGAACCAAGAAGAGAGCAAGGGAGGGGTGGTGACCTTTTGGTCCATAACTAGGTTGGATGCGAAAGAAATAAATAAACAGGTAGATAAAAGAATAAAGTAAATAATGAAAAATGATAAACAAAAATAGGAATAATTGATAATAAATGAATAACAAAAAATAAACCAATAATAATAACAAATAAATAAAAAAGCCAGGCATTACAGCATATTTCTTAGGTGCTTATCTAAATGAATCTTAAAACTTCAAACTGTACTACATTGCACTGCTTCTGCAGGATGTTTGTTCCATTCATTTACTACACGGTTGGCAAAATTGTTTGTACCCACTTCCAAATTAAATCATATTCCTGATATTTGAGACCATTATGTCTTGTCTGATTCGCATTCAGTGTGGAAATATTGTTACTTTTGATATTAATTTCCTTTGAATCTTAAACACCTGTATCAAATCACCCCTAAGTCTACTTTTTTATTAGGAAAAATAGATTCAATACGCTTTCATCAACCCTATCTCTCAACTCCCTCACACCATATATTCCCCTTGCTGAATCACAACACGGTTTTAGGCCACTACACTCCACAAACACTCTTCTAGTAAATCTCACCCGTCTGGGGTATTGGCTGCTTGTTATTGTGGCAAAATAGCATGCAGTTGATACTTTAGGGTCTATATGGGGCACCCCTATGGACCAGAGTCACACATCATTTTGTCTATGATAGAGGAAAACTCTGTTCATAGAGAAATTATGACACTTTTATACTACAACTGTTCCTCCGTTATGCTGTCCCCCAACCCCTTGTTGCTGTCCTGTATCATTTCCCTGAGTATTCATTTTCTGTGATGGGGGAATTCCCTGTGGTGGAGGAAAAGAATACTGCCACCAAGTATTTCCACTTGGATCATAAGAGGCAAGAAGAAAGGGACGGGGATTGGGACTAGGCATCCTTCCTTGTAGCCCCGCAGGGGACATTCCTAAGAAAAGTAAAGGCATAAGAGGGTGTAGGAGTTTTCTGACCAGCACCCTAAGGTTTGGGTCTTTTAATGTGCGTGGATGTGGTACAGATGAGAGTAAAAGGGAAGAGATAGGTAGTATGTTTGTGAGAAGGAAGATGGATGTGTTGGCTTTGAGTGAAACTATGTTGAAAGGGAAGAGCAAGTGTAAGTTTGGGAGTGTAAGTGGGAGGTTATCAGGAGTGAAGAGGGTGAGGGAGGGAAGGGCTGGCTATACTAGTAAGTGAAGAGATAGGTAAATGTGTAGTGGAGTGGAAGGAGGTTTCCTCAAGGATAATGTGGATGAAGGTGAAACTGGGAAAGGAGATGTGGGTTTTTGTAAGTGCATATGGGCCTGGCAGTGAGAAGAGTGTAGAAGAAAGGGAGGCCTTTTGGATAGATTTAAATGAGTGCATAGAGGATTTAGGGAGAAATGTCAATATAATAGTACTGGGAGACCTTAATGCTAGGGTAGGAAATGGTCCAATTGATGGAGTGGTTGGGAAATGTGGAGTTCCAGGAAAGAATCGTAGTGGAGAGTTGATGGTGGAAATGTGTCTAGAAAGAGAGTTGATGATAGCAAATACAGTGATTTGGAAGAAAGTCAAGCATAAATACACATGGGAGAGGGTGGTGGATGGAAGGGTGGTAGAGCGTTAATGGATTATGTAGTGGTAGATAGGATTATGATAGGAAGAGTTAAGGATGTACATGTGGTAAGGGGAGAGGGTGGGGGAATATCAGATCATTTTTTGGTGAAAGGTAAGTTGAGAGTGGAGGATAGATGGAGAAAGAGGAAAGGGACAAAAGGTAGGGAGGTGCTTAGAGTGAACTCTTTAAATGAAAAGGAAAAGGAGAGGGAGTACAAGAAGAAGCTGAAGGAGGAGTGGGAGGGAGTGAAGGATAGAGTAGAGCCAGGTGTGGAGGAAGAATGGGGATGGTTCAAGGAGGGAGTCACAAAGTGTGCAACGATGGTGTGTGGAACAAGAAGGACAGGAGGAAATAGAAGAAAGGGTAGTGAATGGTGGGATGAGGAAACAAAGAAGGTTGTAGAAGAGAAGAAGCAAGCTTGCGCAGATTGGTTACAAAATAGGACGAGAGAATCATATGAAAGGTACAAAGAAAAGAAAAGAGAAGTAAAGCAAAAGGTAAAGGAGGCAAAGAGGAGAGCAGATGTGAAATGGGGTAAGAGTATGACAGAAAATTTTGAAAGTAGTAAAAAGATGTTTTGGAAAGAAATTAAGAGAGGAAGAGGAGGAGAATCAAGTGGAGAAGAAAAGGTAAAAGGTGCAGATGGAGAGATGATAATGGAAGAGAAGGCAGTAAGGGGAAGATGGGCAGAATATCTTAAGGAGTTGCTAAATGTGAAGGAGGATAGGGAGGGAAAGATAGCTGCAGTGGGAAATGCTAAGAAAATGACCGTGATGAGTGATGAGTAGAAATACACAGTCACTCCTTCAGTCCTCTGGCACTCTACCCTCTCTTAAACAAACATTAAATAACCTCAACACCCAGTCCACCATCACTGTACCTCCTTTTTGTTTTAGACATTCTGCATGACATCCATCCAATCCAGGTGCCTTACCTGCTCTCATCATCTTAAGAACTTCCTTCACCTCATGTTTCCTTATTTCTCCTCCATTTTCCTCACTCATCACTGTCATTTTCTTAGCACTACCCACTGCAACTACCTTTCCCTCCCTATCCTCCTTCACATTGAGCAACTCCCTAAAATACTCTGCCCATCTTCTTATTATTGCCATCTCTTCCATTATCATCTCTCCATCTAAACTTTTTACCTTTTCTTTTCCAATTGATTCACCTCCTCCTCCTCTTAATTTAGAATTTTTATTCTAATAAGAAAAATAAAGCGTATCTCTAGGCTATTATAAACAGCCATATAAGGTTGTTTGTCTTGGTAATTTTCATGTAATGAACTTATAAGTGAACACCATGTATTTACAAATTGTTTGTCAATTCATAAAGTACCGAATGATCTGGCAATTTTTGGAACATGTTGCTATTTGTACAGAATCAGTACAGATAGTTGTAGTTTAGATCTACAAGTTAGTACAGTTTCAGCCAGAAGTGTGTGTGTGGTTGGTTGCTATGGTTTTCTAATGAGCCTCATAGACTAAGAATTCAAATATAATCTATAACTGGATTCTAAAATGTGTCACCTTATTGTATATTTTTTTGTATAGATTTATAGAAATTACTCATAGTGATATCTACATCTTGGCTATTAGGCCTTTTCAACAAAATACAATGGTTCAGCACTTGAAATACTGCCAAGACCCTACTACTAAAAACATAAGTGCATAACAATCAATCTTAGAAAATTGACTGATGTGCTTATTGAAAAGTGTGATGGAAGATGGAAAAAAGACTCATTGTTGTGTGTGAACTGTTGAACACTAATAATGAATAACCCCACAATAATTAGAACTATTGAAAACTATGAGACTGAGGAACATTTATTCAAATCATCTTCAAGCAGTGATTTGAGTGATATGATATCTTGAAATCGAGATCTATACAGTGAATATTCAGTTGAAGAAAATCCTTTAACTTCAATTGAACCAGTTCTAGCACTTCTGGACCAAACACCAGTCAAAAAAGAATGAGTAAAAAGAAAATTATTTGGGTTTGATCTATATGGTATACAATTTTCCTTTATATAAGTATTCTAAATCAGTTTATATTCTTAATCACTAGATATTTTTTATTTCAATGCCATTTTTGTTTAATTAGTCATTTTTTGCATAACAATGCAGGCATTTAATTGTTTAGCATTTTTAGAAATAAATGGATGACTCATAAGTGATATTTACATTTCTCTCTCTCTCTCTCTCTCTTTTTTTTTTTTTTTTTTTTTTTTTTTTTTTATACATTCGCTGCCGGGCAGCGGCGGAGAAAGGTTGTTCCGATCATAACTCCAGATAATCTTTTTGAGTTATATGACCACGAAATTTGGGAAGAAAAGGAGCTCCTTAGATCACACCTATGCTACTATTGAATCCTCCCAGGAAGTTAACAACATGGATATGACTCTGCCACAGAGTCGGAATAATGAAAACTGTGAAGGAAGTAGCATGGGAGAGACGTCAACACAGGGAGTAGGAGAAGTGAAGGGCTGGACCGAGATAGCTGAAAACTTGAACGACAGTGTCAACAATGCCGGTTCCCGTGCCAAGAGATTGAAGGTTAGTGGAAAGACTGAAGACCAAGCTAAATCTGCCACCACGAAAGATCCCTTAATGACTGCAATAGAAGCAGCCGGCATGGACCAGGACTTGATAATTGAAGAAAATAACACCGCAGACACTAAAGCAGCTGATGTGAATCAAGATATAGTCGGGGACATCACCACGTCCACTGGTAAGGAAAGACTTATGATAACATTTCCAGAAAAATGTAACCTCTCTCTGGAAAACAAATATACCTGGTATATGGCACTATTAAAACAACACCCTGACTGTAGGCCACTCTTTAAGGAAGGGAGGAATGCACCATATATCACATTAATCAATGGTCAGCAATATAACACCATGATAACAGATGGCTTCCAGGGACAAGTAATGAAACCTATAACTGGCTTACAACGTACTGTGGTCATTTTTGACGTACCTACTTATATAAATGTCAATTTATTACAGTGTCCACCAGGATTCCAGTGGCTAAAACGACGGATGGTTGGAAAAAATCCAAGGCCACAACTCCTAGGAGCAGTATCAGGACCTATTGACACAGAAACTCACATCATCGGTGTTGGAAGGAAGAGAGTTGCTCCCTATGTTCCAGAGCCAGACCTGTGTCAAAAATGTAGCAAATGGGGACACAAAAGTTGGCGATGTCGAACTACATATGTGCGATGCAGATACTGTGCTGGGGGACATCTCTCAGAGGAGTGCTGGGAAAAGATTCAACAAAAAGTAGCTGTACCACCGAAATGCTGCAACTGTGGAGGTCAACACAATGCAAGTTCTCCAGTATGCCCTAAAAAACCACGCTACAAGACTCTACCACCAAGTATACCAAGTATACCCACTACTGTATACCAAACTGCTCCTCCACCTACAAGAACTGCTTGGAACGTCACAGCAATGCAGGAAGAATTTCCACCTTTGCAACAGGAGAAAGCAACAACTAATTCTACAACTAAGGTGAGGTCACTATCCGTTACTCAGTCAAATAAAGTAAATATAGTGGCTAAAGAGCAGGAACGACAAAGTATAGCAGTGGACAGACTTAATACATTGTTAAATGAAAGTATAGAAGAATTAAGAGCAGATAGAGTAAGGCTTGAGAGAAAGATGAAAGAATACACAGACTCTAAATTTAAAGAAGTGCAGGAATTAGTGCATCAAAACATACAAAAAGTCCAACAGGAAGTACAGGAATTTGTGCAACAAGACATTCAGAAAGTACATCATGAATTACAGGAAACTGTGTATCAAGGCATTCAGAAAGTTCATCAAGAAGTAAAGGAAACTGTGCATCAAGAAATACAGAAGGCTAACTGTCAACAAGCAAAGAATATGGAATCTATCATGGAAAAACTTGAAATTTTGAAAAAGAGAGATAAGGAGAGACACGAAAATTATGAACAGCTATCTAGGAATATAGAACTAATTCTAGAGAAATTTGAAGCCTTCAGAAGAGAAGTCTTAGCTAGCCAGAACAATAAACAGTGGCCCCCACCAAAATGATGCAAAACCCTACAATGAATAACAAAATTTTCCATTTATTGACATGGAATGTTAATGGACTAAGAGGTAGGGTAACTGATATACATGCATATATTCTTCAACAGAGCCCTGACTTCATAGCTGTACAGGAAACTGGACCAGAGGTGTATGAACTCAGAGGATATTATCAACATATTCTTAGTTGTGATGATGGAAGCAGTAGAGGTATGGTTACTTATGTTAAGTCTGGACTTCCAGTTACCTTGGTGGAGAAAGGAGTCAATGGGGGAATAGAATATATCACTGTGTGTCTACATTTATCAAATAACTATATATATATCACTAATATGTATGTTCATTCTGGTGCCCTGTACATTGATAATTTACCTCCGCACATATTAGAAGAAAGTACAATTCTCTTGGGTGATCTTAAGATGAATCAAGTACTTACACCTGTTTTCATATACTTGATATTTAATATCTGAACAAATTTGCATGATTCAAAAAAATCATATATTTTATAAATAAAACTTGCTATTATTATTATTTATCTATTTATTTTTTTAATCACTAATCTCAATACAATGTACACATGATGCCCATCAATGTGGAATTTATGAGAGTGATTTCAAAGCAATGAACAAAAAAAAATGTAATAACCACTGGAAGGTGCCAAAATAATTTTCAACACCCCCTGAACAAACAAAAATAATTTAAAAGAAATTATTTTCGACACAAAATGTGGAACTTACATCTACGAGTATGCAAAAGATAAGAATATGTGAGCCTGCAGTTGTGGAACAGCATGTGTTGGGGGGAGGGGTGTGTCACCTTTACATAGGGATGCCAACCGTCCTTTATTTCAAAGGACAGTCCTTTATTCAGCTCTATTTGTCCTTGTCCTTTATTGAGATTTGAAATGACACTATTTGTCCTTTATTTTGAAATCGTTTTGACTGAGTTCAATTTCCTGCTCTCAAGATGTGATGATTGCAAAAGTGTTTACTTCTTGTAGGACTGCACACTCTGTCAACTCACCATTCTGCACAATACCAGATGCACAGAACGGCAGACCACAGACCAGGGTGTAAAATTAGCCTCATTTTATTTTTAACTCAATTTTCCATTAAAAAAAAGGCACTCATTTTGGGAAAACCAGAAAATCATAAACTATGTTATTAAATATGAGAGCCACTACCAAGAAAAAAGAAAAGAAAAACAATAGAGAAAGAAAGGAGGTGCCGTTGGACGTTTTGGAAAGGCAATACATACATACATATACCAAGGCTTTTTCCCCCTTCCAAGGGAGGTAGCCAAAAAGGGAAAGGCATAAAAACACTCCCACCCATTTCATCCCTAAATACACTCCACACCCCTCCCACCCTTCCTCTCATCTGAGCACCTCCTGGATGACGGGTCATCCCTGCACCCTGCCCACCGCCCTGGGTCAGAAACAGTGTCGCAAGACACAGTACATCCACAGCAAGGCCGCTTCATTTAATCGGCGACCCCCCCTCTCCGTCCCCCTTTGCATATAAGGCGAGGACGGGGAGAAATCCCTTCGGGCTGTGTCAAAATTTACTCACACATACTACCCCACCCCCCACCCCCCCGCCCATTCCTCCTCATGCAGTCACAACATCATCCATATACAACCATTCTCCACTCACCTCTGTCTTCCGTCCTCTCCCTTCCTTCCTCAACAGACATTCCCCTCTTCCCCAAAGCCCCCTTCACCCCATCCATGCACCTCATCCTAGGACGTCCCCTCATGTTCACTCCCTCCACATCTGCCTTCCATACCTCTTTTACTAGTCTTTCTTCACTCATTCTTTCCATGTGTCCAAACCATCCTAATATTCTTTCATCAACCCTATCTCCCAAATCCTTTTTCACCCCTGTTCTCCTCCTCACCTCCTCATTTCTCACTCTATCCAGCCTAGTAACCCCCACCATACTTCTCAGACACCTCATCTCAAACACATTCAAACTCCTTCTCTCTTCTTCTCTTATGTTCCACGTTTCTGCCCCATACAGTGCTGTTGGCACAATCACTCCTTCATACAGTCTCCTCTTTGTATCCATTCCCAAATGTCTATTCCTCATTACACTCTTTAAACCACCAAGGCATTTACTCGCTTCTCTCAATCTACATTCTACCTCCACCTTCACTCCACCTTTTCCTGCTACACTTGCACCCAAGTATCTAAAACTATCCACTTCCTCCAGTCGCTCTCCCTTAATGCTCACTTCCAGTCTACTGCCACTTTCACCCCTTGTACATCTCATCACCTTACTTTTACCCACATTTATCTTTAGCTTTCTTCTATCACATACTCTCCCAAACTCTGCCACCAGCTTCCTCAATCCCTCCTCTGACCCTGCCACAAGCGCAGTGTCGTCCGCAAACAACAGCTGGCTCACCTCCCACTTTTCTCCATTTTCTTTAACCATCTCCAATCCCTGACTCACTACCCTAGCATTCACCTCTCACACCACCCCATCCATGTATAAGTTGAACAGCCAGGGCGACATAACGCATCCTTGACGAAGTCCCACCTTTACTTCAAACCACTCACTCTCTCCATTTCTAATCCTAACACATGCTCTACTACTCTCATAGAAACTCTTAACAGCTCCCAAAAGCTTTCCTCCTATCCCATAAATCTGCATAACCTCCCACAGTGCCTTTCTGTCTACCCTATCATAAGCCTTTTCCAGATCCATAAAAGCCCAAAAAACATCCTTCCCCTTTCCTATAGCTTTCTCACATATCTGTCTTACCACAAAGATCTGATCTACACAACCTCTACCCGTCCTAAATCAACACTGTTCCTCACCAATTACTCCTTCTGTTCCTCTCCTAATCCTCTCAATTAAGATCCTCCCATAAGCCTTCCCTACTACACTCAACAGGCTAATCCCTCTGAAATTACTACATTCACACTTGTCCCCTTTTCCCTTGTAAAGAGGAACTATACAGGCACTACTCCAGTCCTCCGGTACTCTACCCTCTCTCCAGCAAACATTAAATAACCTCACCAACCAGTCCACCATCACTGAACCTCCCTTTTTCAGACATTCTGCATGACATCCATCCAGACCAGGTGCCTTACCTGCTTTCATCATCTTAACAACTGCCTTCACCTCATCCTTCCTTATTTCTCCTCCATTCTCCTCACTCATCACTCTCATTTTCTTCGCATTTCCCACTGCAGCTATCTTTCCCTCCCTATCCTCCTTCACATTCAGCAACTCCCTAAAATATTCTGCCCATCTTCCCCTCACTGCCATCTCTTCCATTATCAACTCTCCATCTGTACCTTTTACCTTTTCTTCCCTACTTGATTCGCCTCCTCTTCCTCTCTTAATTTCTTTCCAGAACATCTTTTTATTACTTTCAAAATTTTCTGTCATACTCCTACCCCATTTCACATCTGCTCTCCTCTTTGCCTCCTTTACCTTTTGCTTTACTTCTCTTTTCTTTTCTTTGTACGTCTCATATGACTCCCCTGTCATCTTTTGCAACCAATACTTCTGCCTATTAACTGAACTCACGAAGAACCAAAACAAATATGGCCTATTATACAACAATGTAATGATGAGACCCTTCACAAAATCGAGTCATAATTTGTTATAAATATCAGAAGAACTGAAATCTGTGTGAGAAAACTTGTAGTGCCAATATTTCATGTTATAAACATATATTTGGAAAAACAGAATAAATTTCAAAGAAATTCAACATTCAGCAAATTATCAAACCTAAGCTTCGTTGGCCATTCATTTCCCAAAGTTTCAGAAATTTGTAGAAGTAGTAAAACATTTGAAGCTAAAAGGAAAGTTTAAATTAAAGATGGATGAACTTTTTGATGAAGTAGTATTAATTCAAAGAAACTTCGACACTAGCAAAAGCTCTGGACTCATCATAAGCTCAAACACAACCACCAGAAATGGTATTTTATTTCTATGGACTTTAAATGTATTAATGTTTTCAAAATAGTTTCTTTTGTACCATCAATTCCTGGAACATCATCTTATTGTGAGAGAGTTTTTTAGTTTAATGTCATCTAAATGGTGAAATGAAAGGAACTGATGCTCTGTTGAATCAATTAAGAATGAACCTCATACATTTTAACATAAAATATAGTTGTTTGGAATTTGCTAAAAACAGCAAAGATGATACAAGTTTTCTGAAGGCAGCAAAAAGCCAGGGCAAATATAGTTTTAAAGATTAGAATCCTTTGATAATAAATGGCTTCTCATTCTTGTTTTTGTATTTTCATTTAGGTAAGAGAAATGTAATTTTGAGCTGCATTTAATATTTGCATCTATTATGATCTATAGCCACTGAAATCAGTATAAATAAAGTTTTTATGTCCTTTATTGTAGCTTAACAGAGTTGGCAACCCTACCTTTACATGCAGCCTTTAGTTTGATTTTCTTTATTATTATTTTTAACATTTATAAGCAGAACAAAACTGAGATGGGCTGGGCATGTGGCACGTATGGAGGACCATAGAACTCCAAAACGATCAGTTATGATGGGTAGAATGCCTGGAAAGAAGAATTATATTTAACATAAACATGTACATATCCATCACTATGTAATGAATTAGTCAAAACTTACAATTATGTTAAAATGGATCTTGTATCATTACTTTTCATTCATTCGACAAACATGTTTGACAAACTGTCAAACATTCCCACGGTCAAACATCACTTCAAACACGTTTGTCGAATCATTTGACATTCACACAGTCAAATGTCACTTCAAACACGTTTGTCAAATGTGTTTGCCCCCCCGAGGCCCAGTACTTTGATGTAGTGGGGGGGGCTTCCGTGTAGCAAGGACGGACTGAGCTGTGCCAGCCAGGTGCAACCATACTGGAGAGGTCAGCCCTAAGCTACCAGACAAAAACTGAGCCAATACCCTTTTCCTTTGTAAATTTCCCTATCCCTACCCTTCATATTTGCTACCCTACTCTCCTTTTTCACCATCTTTCTCTAATACTTGTTAAGGAAGGTTCTGGTATCTTGGTGCCTCCCAAGCTACATGTCTGAACCCAGTCAAGTGGGGATGTATACCGCGAGGTCACTACACCCTGCGAGGGCCAAAAGCCCACCGACTGGGGAATGCATGTTTGTGAGGTAGGTACTAGGCTGCTGACTTCCTTTCTCCCTATCCAGTACACATGCAGAGTGACTATGCCGGACCCATCCTAAATGGGACAAAACAAAAGAGGACAAACCCCGGGTTGACAAAGTCTCTAATTCACCTCCGAGGCCCTGCATGTGTAAATAGTCGTTCTGTAGCCCAGAAACTTACAATTAGAATGGATTCTGAAGTGATGAAAACATCTTTAGATACTCAGAAACCAATAAATAGCCCAAATACTGCCCCTAATAGTCATAGAATCTTACATCTAAAATATGTCTCTCTTGATAAGAGTTATACACTTATATGAAAAGTTCCGTAAATTTGGACAAATTAAAGAGCTCAGGGTTAAACTAACTGACAACTTTAAAGCTTGGCTAGTCTGGATCTCATTTCTTTCTAATCAGGATGCAGCTGCTGCCTGCTTGGATTATAATAATTGCAATGAAAATGAGTCTTCGGCCCAACTTGTTGCTAGAGTGCCACCTAACCTGGATATCTTTTATCCAGAAAACCCGGTAGAGGAAAGGAAGGAAAGTGTGCAGAGGCCTCCCAATCCAGCTAAGTGGCTTATTATCACTCTTGCAAAGGAACGTGCTAACTTGTTCGAGTTTAGAAGATTCTTGAAGAGTCACCTAGCTCTGGTAATTTGACGAACTCGCAGGTATCACGATTTGGAAGAAATTCCTTCTTAATTCATGTAAAATCTTATGAACAAGCTGCCATGGTGCTTAACTTGAAACAGAAATCCGACATTAAGGAAGTTAAACCCCACTATACCTTTAGTTATGCCAAAGGGGTAATTTTTAATAGAGATCTGCAAATCCAATATGGCTGACCTCCAGGAGGGTTATCAATCACACTGGGCTATTTATCCTCCGACATCATCCTACCTCCAACCTCCATTTGAATATAACTAGAATATGACTTCGCTTATTACAGAAACCTAGACATTCCTAAGAACAATTCTACAGCATGTCTAACATCCGTATCTAGGTTTACATAATCTCTTCGTTCATCCTTCATCTTTGCTAGATGTAACGGAAATATTTGAATTTTGTAACCGAAGTCGTTTTTGACTCGAACGAGCTCTCAACGGTCGTCGGCGCCTAGTGTGATAAGAACGAAGGAGATTGCAAGAGACCATGTGGCCTACACTAGGCAGTTCCATGTACATTACCACCTGTCATCCGTGTGCATAAAGTTGTCTAACCGTTTCTTAAAACAACTTGATCTAAATTTGTCCAGTTTAAATCCATTACTGCGAGTCCTGACCTGTTATCTCGATATGATGACCTTGCCTGTGTCGAATCCATCACAGTCCCAGAAGGTCATAATCCCATTGGTAAAAATCCCACGCCAATTAACCTAGGCCTATATTCATTAATAGATTTATCAAATGAAATTATACTTCATATAGTGTTTATTGATACTATCAACATCCTAGAATATTATGTGTGGGATTATGAACAATGGGATAATTTTGACTATGGCATTTTGATTCGTGGGATTTTGATATATGGTTACAAAATATAATTTTTCAAATCTCCAAACAACAAATTATCTTTCCATCATATGCTGTTGAATATGTCCTTAGAGACGTCTAGATGTCTGCAACGGAAGTCATATTGTCGTTATTCAAATGGAAGTTGGAGGTACGAGTACATATGCTACTGTGTTTGCGAATTTTGATGATACATTATATCATCTTGATACTTGGTATCTTTGTAATTACTTTTGTCGATTAATTTGCAATATTAGGTTCTTTAAGGAAGAAGGAATCAAATGAAGACATTGTATTTAATGTAGATACTTTGCAGTACACGGAATGCGCCAAAAAGGGTGAGTTTGGACAAGAAATATTTCCATTTTGGTGGAAATATGTTGTCAGAAATATAATCTGTGTAACAACTGTTTAATCATACAACTGTGTTCATGCATAGATGACAAAAAGGAAAATATATATTTTTTTTTTTTAGATTATCACAATGCACCGCGCTCCATTGCCGTCATTATTTTCGTGACGTCGATAGAAAACGCTATTTTTGTATATATATATATATATATGTATATATATATATATATATATATATATATATATATATATTAAGTTTCCTGATCATCTCCATCGAGTTTTTGGTCCTCAAAATACAAAATTGCGCTGAATGGCCTACCGGCTCCGGCGCTTGGCCTTTGTGCCAAAAAATTTCATAAATCAAATCAAATCAAAATACAGAAATATGTCTTCTTCGCCAAAAGTCAAGGAAAAGGTTGCCTACACGCGATGACCATACACAAGGACCGAAAAATCTTCCCGCGCTCTGATGCCGACGTTATGACGTCACGTCGCATCAAATTCCATCATATTTTCTATATTTTTATCCATCTTTCCACGTGTTTAAAAAATTTCTCAGAATGTTTCGTTCAACACAATTGTCAAAATTCATCGTCTTTTCTATATTTTCAAAACGTTTCTCTCCGTGTATTTAAGGATTTTCTCAGAATGTTTCGCTCAGAACACAATTGTCAAAATTCATCGTCGTCTATATTCTTTTTTATACATATTTCTCTGCACGGCTTTCTCAGAAAATTTCGCTCCCTGATACCTTGATTTCCCTTTCACGTCGTCTTAAACTAGGCAAAAACAACATCTATTTCCATCTTCACACTAGGCAAAAATACCTTCGATTTCCTCCTTCACAAAAGGCAAAAATACCGTCGATTTCCATCTACACACTAGGCAAAAATACCGTCGATTTCCTCTTTCACAGTGCAAAACTTCCGTCGATTTCCATCTACACACTAGGCAAAAATACCGTTAATTTCCATGTACACACAAGGCAAAACTGCCGTCGATTTTCATCTTCACACTAGGCAAAATACCGTCGATTACTATCTTCACACTAAGCAAAAATGTCGTCGATTTTCATCTTCACACTAGGCAAAATACCGTCGATTTCCATCTTCACACTAGGCAAAATATCGTCGATTACTATCTTCACACTAAGCAAAAATACCGTCGATTTTCATCTTCACACTAGGCAAAATACCGTCGATTTCCATCTTCACACTAGTCAAATATACCGTTGATTTCCATGTTCACACTAGGCAAAACTGCCGTCGATTTCCATCTTCACACTAGGCAAAATTACCGTCGATTTTTATCTTCACACTAGGCAAAAATGCCGTCGATTTCCATCTTCACATTAGGCAAAGTGCCGTCGATTTCCATCTTCACACTAGGCAAAAATACCGTTGATTTCCATGTTCACACTGAGCAAAACTGCCGTCGATTTCAATCTTCACACTAGGCAAAATTACCGTCGATTTTTATCTTCACACTAGGCAAAAATGCCGTCGATTTCCATCTTCACATTAGGCAAAATACCGTCGATTTTGGTTTTCTAGGTCGACGTCTTGCTTCACATTTATTTTTTGTTTTATTCGCGATGACCATACACAAGGACCGAAAAATCTTCCCGCGCTCTGATGCCGACGTTATGACGTCACGTCGCATATATTTTCTATATTTTTAAAACATCTTTCTTTCCACGTGTTTAAAAATTTCTCAGAATGTCTCGTTCAACACAATTGTCAAAATTCATCGTCTCTTCTACATTTTTTAAACGTTTCTCTCTATATGTATATAAAGATTTTCTCGGAATGTTTCGCTCAGTTTTGATAAGAACACAATTGTCAAATTTCATCGTCTTTTCTTCTTAAAACATTTTTCTCTACACGGGTTTCTCAGAATGTTTCGTTCAGTGTTACGTAAGGCCACGTGCTGACCTGAAAATTTCGTTCACTGATACCATGACATCTTTACCTCTCATGTCGTCTTAAAGTAGGCAAAAACACCGTTGATTTCCGTCTTCACATTAGGCAAAAAATACCGTTGATATCCATGTTCACACTAGGCAAAACTGCCGTCGATTTTCGTCTTCACACTAGGCAAAATACCGTCGATTACCATCTTCACACTAAGCAAAATGCCGTCGATTTTCATATTCACACTAGGCAAAATACCGTCGATTTCCATCTTCACACTAGGCAGAAATACCGTTGATTTCCATGTTCACACTGAGCAAAACTGCCGTCAATTTCAATAATCACACTAGGCAAAATTACCGTCGCTTTTTATCTTCACACTAGGCAAAAATGCCGTCGATTTCCATCTTCACATTAGGCAAAATACCGTCGATTTTGGTTTTCTATGTCGACGTCTTGCTTCACATTTATTTTTTGTTTTATTCGCGATGACCATACACAAGGACCGAAAAATCTTCCCGCGCTCTGATGCCGACGTTATGACGTCACGTCGCATATATTTTCTATATTTTTAAAACATTTCTTTCCACGTGTTTAAAAATTTCTCAGAATGTCTCGTTCAACACAATTGTCAAAATCCATCATCTCTACATTTTTAAAACGTTTATCTCTATATTATTTAAAGATTTTCTCGGAATGTTTCGCTCAGTTTTAATAAGAACACAATTGTCAAATTTCATCGTCTTTTCTTCTTAAAACATTTTTCTCTACACGGGTTTCTCAGAATGTTTCGATCAGTGTTACGTAAGGCCACGTGCTGACCTGAAAATTTCGTTCACTGATACCATGACATCTTTACCTCTCATGTACATTGTAATTACGCCCAGACGACACAAACTTTTCTTCTCGTCTTTGATTACTTTTCATTTTTACATCTCTATATATTTCTTGTTTTTTTTTTTTTATATTTCTTATTCGTTATTTTTATATTTTCTCATCTTTTACCATATTTCTCTATTGGTATTGTCGTACTGTTGCTGTCGTGTCATCATCTGCATTTCGTAAAAGGTCTTCTCGTCTTTGACGAATTATTTTTCTATCGTTGCTTCCTTGTCTGTTTCTTATCTTTTTATTTATATCTATTATTCATCATTCCAATCGTAGCTTTCGTATGTTTTTATTGTTTATTTATATTTTATTCATTATTCTTAGTTGCTTCCCTATCTCTTTCATGTTTTTCATATTTCTATTATTCTTATCATTGCATCCTTAATTGTTTCCAGTATGTTTTATATACTATTTATTTACCATTCTAATATTTCCTCGATTTAACAGGTCTCTCCTACTTCTACCTGAAATGCTTCTTGTGAACTGTTTTTTATTCTTAACGTTGTTCCCCTATCTGTTTCATGTTTATTTACATTTATTTATTAATCATGTACTTTCTCTACCTTTATCAGCTCATCTCTATTGGCGTTGTATTTCTTCCTTCTTTCTTCCCTAGCAGAAGATGCATGTCGTCGCCCTTACGATTCTGAAATGCTTCTCTGCTGATCTTTTTCAATTATTATTCTTATCGTTGATTCCCTATCTGTTTGATATCTATTTACATATCTTATTTATTATTCTTACTTTTCCTCCAACTTTATCAGCTTCTCTCTATTGGCGTTGTATTTTTTCCTTCTTTCTTCCCTAGCAGATGTCCCTGTCGTCGCCCTTACGATTCTGACATGCTTCTCTGCCGATTATTCAAAATTATTATTCTCATCGTTGATTCCCTATCTGATATTTATTTAAATTTCTTATTATTATTACTTTTCCTCTACCTTTATCAGCTATTTTATA
This sequence comes from Oratosquilla oratoria, assembly GCF_046742065.1. Taxonomy (NCBI): domain Eukaryota; kingdom Metazoa; phylum Arthropoda; class Malacostraca; order Stomatopoda; family Squillidae; genus Oratosquilla; species Oratosquilla oratoria. Next base: position 49,419,551 of record NC_134798.1, read on the forward strand.
TACCTTCCCTGGCAGATGGTGCATGTCGTCGCCCGATTCTGAAATGCCTCCCCCTAACGCCTAACCGAACGTCAAACGGGGGAAGAAAAAATCTAAATTTTCTTTTCAAGTCGCTCTGAGTCACGCCATTATCTTGTGGTCAGCAAATATATGTTTATTTTCCTCTTCAACAGGTGCATGTGTGTTGAACTGTTTTTTCTTTGTAGATGCCATTTTCTTACGAAAAACCTTTTGCCTCCAATCGAACGCGCAAGTCGAATTCCCGCCATTAGTTCACATTTCATTCGAGACGATTTTTAATTTTTTTGTAATTATGTCATCAGTATTTTTTTAATACTTTTTCTCTGAAGAGGAATTTCTCCGACAGTTGTCCCCGGACCCAAGATTTGTACGTTGGCAAATCAATGCTTCTACCAACCACGCTAAAACCAAAACCACAACCACAAAGCCCTAAAAACAATTACAGGCTGCACAAATACATCACCTACAGACCATTTACACCATGAAACAAAAGTCCTCAAAGTCAAGGACCACCTCGACATGAGAGGCACACAAACACTTGCTGCAGCCACCACAAACACATCACACCCGCTACACTACATAGCAGAACACACACACACACCAAGAAACATTAAAACTACACCCAAAGACCTTTATTACGCACAGATACTCTCTTCTCTTCCTCCACAACCACCAAATACCAGCCTCCGGAAACATATTCATAATCGTATCACTCACCGCTCCATTAACACACTGAAAGACAACACACTGCTGCATGCCAGACCCCCTGATATCCACCCTTCTGAATCCTCTCTCCCACGAAAGGACAGAGTCCACTTGGCCAGACTGCGATGCGGTCACCACCCAGCACTTCTAAGCTACCAGAAGAGGCTGGACGACCGTGTTGTGAACAGCTGCCCAGGATGTAACACTTCACCCCATACCATACAACACATAATGGAAGACTGCATTATACACAATCATGCACGCAAACAACACAACATACACTCTATAAAGGATTTGTGGGAAAACCCAGTTTCGGCTGTGGCATTCCTTGGGGAGACGGGACTGCTCGGACAGTCTAGGGAACAACAACAACAACAACAACCAACCACGCTATCGAAACTTTAAATCCCTTAACCTCGGGGTTAAGACGACATGAAAGGTAAAGATGTCATGGTATCTGGGAACGAAATTTTCAGGTCAGCACGTGGCCTTACGTAACACTGAACGAAACATTGAGAAACCCGTGCAGAGAAAAATATTTTAAGAAGAAAAGACGATGAATTTTGACAATTGTTATTAAAACTGAGCGAAACATTCCGAGAAAATCTTTAAATACATGTAGAGAATTTTTTTTTAAATATAGAAGAGACGATGAATTTTGACAACTGTGTTGAACGAGACATTGAGAAATTTTTTAAACACGTGGAAAGATGTTTTAAAAATATATCCGACGTGACGTCATAACGTCGGCATCAGAGCGCGGGAAGCTTTTTCGGTCCTTGTGTATGGTCATGGCGAATAAAACAAAAAATAAATGTGAAGCAAGACGTCGACATAGAAAACCAAAATCGACGGCATTTTGCCTAATGTGAAGATGGAAATCGACGGCATTTTTGCCTAGTGAAGATAAAAATCGACGATAATCGTGCCTAGTGTGAAGATGGAAATCGACGGCACTTTGGCTCAGTGTGAACATGGAAATCAACGGTATTTTTTTGCCTAGTATGAAGATGGAAATCGATGGCATTTTGACGAATGTGAAGATGGAAATCGATGGCATTTTTGCCTAGAAAATCGATGGTAACTTTGCCTTATGTGATGGAAATCGACGGCAGTTTTGCTCAGTGTGAACATGGAAATCAACGGTACATTTGCCTAGTGTGAAGATGGAAATCGACGGTATTTTGCCTAGTGTGAAGATGAAAATCGACGGCATTTTTGCTGTGAAGGTAGTAATCGACGATATTTTGCCTAGTGTGAAGGAAATCGTCGTTATTTTGCCTAGTGTGAAGATGAAAATCGATGGCATTTTTGCAGTGAAGATAGTAATCGACGGTATTTTGATTTGGGTGAAGATGAAAATCGACGGCAGTTTTGCCTGTGTACATGGAAATCGACGGTATTTTTGCCTAGTGTAGATGGAAATCGACGGTATTTTTTGCCTTGTGTGAAGGAAATCGACGGTATTTTTGCCTAGTGTGAAGATGGAAATCGACGGTGTTATTGCCTAGTTTAAGACGTGAAAGGGAAATCAAGGTTATGGTATCAGGGAACGAAATATTCTGAGAAAGCCGTGCAGAGCAAAATGTATAATAAAAGAATATAGACGATGAATTTTGACAATTGTGTTCCGAGGGAAACATTGAGAAAATCCTTAAATACATGTGGAGAAACGTTTTGAAAAATATAGAAAAGACGATGAATTTTGACAATTGTGTTGAACGAAATAGAATTTTTTTAAACACGTGGAAAGATGGATAAAATTATTGAAAATATGATGGAATTTGATGCAACGTGACGTCATAACGTCGGCATCAGAGCGCGAGATTTTTCGGTCCTTGTGTATGGTCATCGCGCGTAGGCGACTTTTTCCTTGACTTTTGGCGATGTTTCTGTATTTTGATTTGATTTGATTTATGAAATTTTTTGGATCGAAGGCCAAGCGCCGGTAGACCATTCAGCGCAATTTTGCTTTTTTGAAGACAAAACACTCGATGGAGATGATCAGGAAACTTTATATATACAAAAATAGCGTTTTCTATCGACGTCACGAAAATAATGACGGCAATGGAGCGCGGTGCATTGTGGGACGTCTTTCCCAATGTGAGAATCTAAATATTTGTTTTTCTTTTCCTTTTTGTCATCTATGCATGAACACAATTGTATGATTACTCTAAGAAATTTTCAGTAATTTTACGGTACTATGGCAGCTGGGGCTTCCATCTTTCTACTGTAAAAAATTACGGTCACACCGAAATTTTTATAGTCACACCGAAATTTTTTTTAGTCGCCAATTTTTTTTTAGACACACCAAAATTTTTTTTACAGTATAATCCCATATTTTCCACTAGGATATTTTTTTAGGGGGGGGGAATATGCCTATATGTGGCATATATGTGTGAGGAATGCTTCCTAATGAAAGTCTTCAGGCGATATAATCTCTTACAAGCATTAAACAAAAACAAAAACAAAAAAAATGAACTGGCTAGCTGGCAATGGGAACATACAGGACTCTTTGCACTTAGAGTATTAACACTAACAAATGAAAATATGTTCATTCCAAAGAAAATTTAACATACTATTTAAACTGGTAGCCTAGCTTATAGTACAAAAATAAACTTACATAACACAAAAAGAGCATTGTAGGTATTGTGCTTGAGACCCATTACCATTATTCTACTGAAGCCAATACAAGAATTTATTCATAACCTTGTTGACTATCAAAATGATAAAAATACTGATGTATAAAGCAATTTAGGAATAAATAATTATGCAAAGAAAAATATATGTACATATAACACTTTTTTCCCATCAAAGTTAAAGAATCACAACATTTAACTGAATAACTACTAAGATCAAATCCTTAATTAAGAGAATAAATGATACCCAAACAGTACTTATGACAAAAAACTGAACACTTTGTGAAATAAAATTACAGATCCAGTTTTATTCAAGATTCAATGAATACTTGTCACAAGGATAATATTTTCTTGGAAAATATGCCTATAAGGCCTATATGTCAATGTGAGGAGTGCTACCTAATTAAACGTAGTCTTCAAGTGATATAATCTCTTACAAGCATTAACAAATTAAAGAAAAAGAAACTAAACTGGCTGTCTGGCAATGGGAACATACAGAACTCTTAGCACTTGAAGTATTATGACTAACAAATGAAAATATGTTTATTCAAAAGAAAATTTAACATACTTTTTTTAACTGGTACTCTAATTTTTAGTAAAAAATAATAATACTTTTATTTCAGGCACACATGGCCCATATATATATATATATACATACAGTGTAAAAAAGTTTTAAAATGGATAAATAAAAACTATGTACAATACCTACGAGCAATACGAAAATAAACCTATATAACACAAAAAGAGCATTGTAGGTATTGTGCTTGAGACCCATTACCATTATCCTACTGAAGCCAATACAAGAATTTATTCATAACCTCGCTGACTGTTGAAATGATCAAAATACCGATTTATAAAGCAATTTACAAATAAATAATTATGCAAAGAAAACTATATGTATATATAAACAACACTTTTTCCCATCAAAGTTAGAGAATCACAACATTCTCACATGCTCTGGCTGATCTGGCTGGTGATGTTTCAACAGATTAAACAGAGACAGCACCTTTGGGCTAACAGGAGCCACCTTCTTTTTTTTTGGGGTCCTTTGTGGATTTTGGTCCCAGAATTTGGGTCGATCTTCATGAAGAACCTGCATGGAAAATTCAATTCAACATTTAAAGTTACTTCAGTCATGGAGTGCTATTTTGGATTGTAAATGAAATACATGTATTTCAGCAACTATCGTTATTGAATTTACTGATCCACTTGAACAAGTACCTCTGAACAAACTCCAAAGTAAACCCAGCATTTGATGGGTATTTTACATCCATGATGAAAAATAGCTTAAACATGAGAGCAAAGGCCTGGATGAAGCATGGAATGTCCCTCATGACGATCACTCCATCTGACGCCAAGTAGAAATTTGATCCATTGTAAAGGCAAGGGGTTCCTTCAAAAAATATATAAACACATTTAATGACTTGACACTTAAAGACCTAGAGAAAGGTGACTATTGTGAGGCAAATATCACTGCAATAGAAACACATTAACAATTTCAAGGCTTCTAAACACTTTCATTTGCCAGGGCTCAACATTAACAGCTCTTTACTTGTTCAGGATAAGTAGGAATTCAAAAAAGGAAATCATGGTTGGACAAACAGAAGTTTCCTGATTAAAATAAAGAGGCCATGGAATAGTGTTGGAGCAAGTAATTTCCATATTAGAATAATTTATGCATGCACATATACTTACCAACTGCAATCAAACATGGCGTTTTTGGGAAGTCTGGTTCCTCTGTCAGTCTGTTCACATCATATGGTTTCTAGAAAAGAAATAGAGCAATTAATTATTCATATAATTTCAACATCAATCTTTTTTCCAAGTCATGTGTACATCACCAATAAATTCTCAACTTAATATATTGCCTAAAATGTCCTGGATACTGAATAATTCTAATATTATTTAAAGTCTTTATGTTATGTTGCAGCTTTTTTAAACCTTTTTTTTTTATTTTTATTGAAATATCTTTTAATTCTGTAGTTGCTTAACAAGTACAGTATAAATCCTACCTCTGCAACTCGAAAAAGGGATTCTTTTTCCTCTTGAAAGTATGCCATGATGAGGGTGATTGTTGCCACCTGGTAGGGCAACTGATTTCCCACTTCTTCACATGCTTTTTTTGCACATCTTAGTCCCTCAGTTTCTTTGCAAGTTTGGATTTTACTCTGCTTTCTTCTTCAAAAGAGTCAACAATAAGTTGCTGCTTCTCCCCAAAAGCCTCCAACATTCTGCCTTGACAACTGAAGCCCATCAGTTGTTGAAAGTGACCATCCAAAGCTTCTGCTGTAAACAGAGCTGGCCATTTGTCCCTCAGCTCGAATTTGCTGCAGCCCTTCATAATCATTACCCTCTGATGGTAATACTCAAACTCAGGACCAGATTGTTCCTCAGGGGGGTCAGGCAATCTATTTGTTGGTCCATAACTTGATTTTTTTTATTACTGCAGCTTCTTCACTGTCAGAATCTTCAGCAATTATCTTTATTTTGTACTGCCCACGCCTCTCAGTCTCCGCTCTAGCAACCAGCTGGTTGAGAACAGAATCATATCCTCTGCCAATACTGGTGCCAGCCACTTGCACATCTTTGAGGCATGGGAAGATGTCAATCACTTTTTTAGCAATCACCTCCATGTGGCATCGATAAGGCTTTGGGTGCACCTGCAGTACTTTGGCCACCACATGTCTGACAATGGCCCTCCTATCTCTGGGAGACAGCTCTGCAGTTCCACCATGCTTCAGCACTCTATGAACTGCCTTCCTGACCCCCTTTGGCCTGTCTTCCATGTCCTCAAATGTCAGCTCAACAGTTGAGGGCCATGTTGCACAGTGAGCACTTGGGGATGGTGACTGGCTGTCAGGAACTATGGACCTCAAGGGGGTGTGAGGTATCAGTCATAGGGGACTGCTTGCCTCACTGACAACTTGAGGGTTATCATCCACTGTAAAATATAACAAATGAATTTAATTAAACTGACCAGGTTCTGCCCAATGTGGATGGCCCTGATCGGGACCACATCCCCACCCACTTATCATGGCCAACTCTAAATCGGGCCTGCCCATTCATAGCATTCATTTGATTTCTCAATTTTCCCAAAATGCTGTTTAAGGTATTTCAATTACCAATACACATTCTAAGTACAGATTTCTATTTTAAAAAGGCCAGGAAGTGTACTCACTTTGTTTACTGCTACTTACAGAAAATATATTTTACTGGCTTAATTCTGTCTTGATGTTTTCATGTTGAGATAATGATGGATGCCTGTGAACCCATTTTAGGGGTAAGGACTTTCTTTTTTTTGGCTTGTCAACCCAAGTTAAATCTCCTACAGACACAACCATACCACTTGACTTACCCTGGGCTGTCCATGTCTCCATGAGGGCTCTGGCCATTATAGGCTTCAGTGATGCATGAAGGTCAATGTCTTTTATAAGCCTCAACTCATCAGCTCTATCCACTCCAACATCCTCCAGGCACTTCATCACTTCTTCTAGCTTGTGTTCAAGCTTAAGTTTCACCAGCCCAGACAAGACTAGGTCTTTCACTTCATCCATGTTTAAAAATGATACAGCCACTGGAAAATGACAGTATGTAGTCCAGAAACAGCTACACACCACCAAATGCAAGATATGAAATGTATAAAAAAAAAAAAAAAAAAAAAAAAAAAAAAATCAATTCAAAACTGTTTGGAAGAGGTATATTTGATAAGCTTAGCACAACTGGCACATGTTAAGAGTTTATTAAATGAAGAAAATTCTAAGTATGTAAAGAGAACATCGGCTTTTTTATATTTGAAAAATAGAATAGTTCGCTTTTTCACTTTCAGTGAGATGGGGGAAGAGATCTCACACACACACTAATCAATACTTATACACTTGTCTGAAAGGTATGCAAGTTCAACAAAAGTGCTTAGATTCCATGCTTAATTTTTTTTTCTTACCTACCTACATCCCTAGGGAAGGCTTATGGGAGGATCTTAATTGAGAGGATTAGGAGAGGAACAGAAGGAGTAATTGGTGAGGAACAGTGTGGATTTAGGACGGGTGGAGGTTGTGTAGATCAGATCTTTGTGGTAAGACAGATATGTGAGAAAGCTATAGGAAAGGGGAAGGATGTTTTTTGGGCTTTTATGGATCTGGAAAAGGCTTATGATAGGGTAGACAGAAAGGCACTGTGGGAGGTTATGCAGATTTATGGGATAGGAGGAAAGCTTTTGGGAGCTGTTAAGAGTTTTTATGAGAGTAGTAGAGCATGTGTTAGGATCAGAAATGGAGAGCGAGTGGTTTGAAGTAAAGGTGGGACTTCGTCAAGGATGCGTTATGTCGCCCTGGCTGTTCAACTTATACATGGATGGGGTGGTGCGAGAGGTGAATGCTAGGGTAGTGAGTCAGGGATTGGAGATGGTTAAAGAAAATGGAGAAAAGTGGGAGGTGAGCCAGCTGTTGTTTGCGGACGACACTGCGCTTGTGGCAGGGTCAGAGGAGGGATTGAGGAAGCTGGGGGCAGAGTTTGGGAGAGTATGTGATAGAAGAAAGCTAAAGATAAATGTGGGTAAAAGTAAGGTGATGAGATGTACAAGGGGTGAAAGTGGCAGTAGACTGGAAGTGTACATTAAGGGAGAGCGACTGGAGGAAGTGGATAGTTTTAGATACTTGGGTGCAAGTGTAGCAGGAAAAGGTGGAGTGAAGGTGGAGGTAGAATGTAGATTGAGAGAAGCGAGTAAATGCCTTGGTGGTTTAAAGAGTGTAATGAGGAATAGACATTTGGGAATGGATGCGAAGAGGAGACTGTATGAAGGAGTGATTGTGCCAACAGCACTGTATGGGGCAGAAACGTGGAACATAAGAGAAGAAGAGAGAAGGAGTTTGAATGTGTTTGAGATGAGGTGTCTGAGAAGTATGGTGGGGGTTACTAGGCTCGATAGAGTGAGAAATGAGGAGGTGAGGAGGAGAACAGGGGTGAAAAAGGATTTGGGAGATAGGGTTGATGAAAGAATATTAGGATGGTTTGGACACATGGAAAGAATGAGTGAAGAAAGACTAGTAAAAGAGGTATGGAAGGCAGATGTGGAGGGAGTGAACATGAGGGGACGTCCTAGGATGAGGTGGATGGATGGGGTGAAGGGGGCTTTTGGGAAGAGGGGAATGTCTGTTGAGGAAGGAAGGGAGAGGACGGAAGACAGAGGTGAGTGGAGAATGGTTGTATATGGATGATGTTGTGACTGCATGAGGAGGAATGGGCGGGGGAGGGGGGTAGTATGTTTGAGTAAATTTGACGCAGCCCAAAGGGATTTCTCCCTGTCCTCGCCTTATATGCAAAGGGGGACGGAGAGGGGGGGTCGCCGATTAAATGAAGCGGCCTTGCTGTGGATGTACTGTGTCTTGCGACGCTGTTTCTGACCCAGGGCGGTAGGCAGGGTGCAGGGATGACCCGTCATCCAGGAGGTGCTCAGATGAGAGGAAGGGTGGGAGGGGTGTGGAGTGTATTTAGGGATGAAATGGGTGGGAGTGTTTTTATGCCTTTCCCTTTTTGGCTACCTCCCTTGGAAGGGGGAAAAAGCCTTGGTATATAGATAGAGACCTACCTACATAATTTTTTCAAGTCATGTTAACCTAAACAAATTTTTTTAGGCTGGCTTGTATTTGGATTGCACATAAATCTGCTTGTCTACATATATTTATGTAGGAACAGTGTATTTTAATGAAATTCCCCAATCCTGTCTAAGCTTGTAGATGTTATGGGGTGCATAACTCAGAATATGACTCAAATTTACACATTTTGTACTCTTTACAGACTGTGAGGATCCATGACATATTAGCAAGCCAGAGGTTGGCACAGAAATGAACTGATAGGTTTGCACAACAAAAAACAAAGTCATTTCTTTCACCAAAATAAGGATAATTTTTCCTACCAGAAAACCATCCTCGTTCTTTTCTAGAAGCAAGGCTTGGTCTTTTTCATACTCGGTACCTTTAAATACTGCTGTTTTAATATGTCCATCAAGAATGTCAAGCTTGAAATCTATAGAATGTTATATTTAAAAGGCAGCAGGGAAGAGACAACCAGCACTGTAAAATGCCTGTAGCAACTGATGTCTTTTGGCAAGTGATTTGGGGAGATCTTTTAGATTATGAAGACCTCTAGCACACTTTTTAAAGTATGAGTGTTTGCTCTCAAATCTCATTGTCCACAATCGGATCAGTGGACCAAATCTGACAATTAGCTCAGGGTAGTGACAGAGAAAATGATGTTTTGGTCTAAGGTTGATGTTTGGGAATATGGTAGCTCTGTAATCAATATAATCTTCAATTAGAGAAGCCAAGAAGACAATCTGACCTTGGGCTATAGCTGGAGCACAAACCAATTCAACTATCAACTTTAATTTTAAATAAAGCTGCCAGACTTCATCATTGGTATCTTTAACTAAATCCCCAATATACACAGAAAACAGCCTGAGAAAAACCCAATTTTGAACAGCATGGCCCACCAGTCTGTCATTATTCCTAGTTACACCGCCTGGTCTATCCAAGCTATCAGTTCCTGATAAGACCAGGTTAAATATCTTGCTATTCAATTTGTCATAACTAAACCACTTCTTGTTGACAAGATTATGTATGACGAGTGGCATGTCATATGACACTACACCTTCAAAGAGGTCATGCCACAAGCAAGGTGGCAGTCCTGGATTTGCAACATGAAAATGTGTCAACTGGTTAAAAACTGAATCAAATTTAATACCATGATGAGAAGCAAGGTTAGCATACTCATCAATGTATTTAAATCCCTGGTGTAACTCTCTACAGATCTCCTAGTCCCAAGTTTGTAAGGTGTCTCTCTCTGAAGGAGTCCAAGTCAAGTGTGCAAAATCTGCAAATGTATTGGTGTCTAAAACTCTCCACAAATCCACCAATTCCATGAGATCCAAGATTATCTCCAACAATTGCACAAACAGTGCCTTGAATATTCTTTTCACCTTCAACAGTTTTCACTTCTATGCCTGTAGTTTCCAGTGACTGCAGATCTTTCACTAGTCTTGAAAACACTTTATCTTGCCCAAACTGCAGATCCGACTCGGTGAATAGCATAACCAGTTGCACATGGTCAATGGATGACCGTAAATGTGAATCAATATTAGCCAAGGTAAAATAGACACCTACAACTTTATGCTTCTTCCTGGCTGATCCCAGAGGATTCACCACTTCAAAGGCATCTTGGTACAAAATAATTTGGAATGATTCCTGCTGAAATAAAGATCTAAATACTGTCCCATCTTTAACATCTCTGAGTATCTCAGGCACCTCATTTTCTGCAGTACGAGCTTCTGGGACATTATGTAAATTTTTGAAAGCAGGATAACTATCATACATAAATCTTATACTATCTTTAATTGGGATGTATTGAGCATATCTTGCACTATTTTCATCATCATGTCCAAGATATATTGGTCTAAGATCATAAAGATGCAAAGAAGGAAATTTATTCTCATAATGTTTTCCTAGTTTGTTCTGATCTTAACCCATATTGCCCGGAGCACATATGTAAACAAAGGATTTGCTATGCGTTCATAAAAACAATGGATACAATGGCCCATACACTCACATTTTAATTTTATTTACAAATGTACTTGTTATTAAACATAATATGGATGATTATACATCAAAATAAAGCTTAGAGTCTGTATTTTCTTTTGATGAAAAGGAAACTAAGAAAAATTAATATGGATAATGAAAAAAAAATATTAAATATGACACTAAATCTGGAAAAGAAAACATACATTTTATGTAACTGGCTCTGGAGGGAAAGTGCTTACATTTATTTGAAGGCAGTGATGAGTAGAGCCTTGTAGAGTGTTTGTACTTTACTTGGTTGAAAATACATGGTGATTGAAGAAGCAATCTATGCAAAATCCACTGTCACATTTAGGACAGTACCTGCGGGTTCGTACACGCTTGCTATGGTCCCCAATACACACTCTCTCTCTACCATCTGGCACCTGTTTCAGCTCATGTATACTCACTGTATGTACTGAATGTGATGGAGATGATATTGATGTTGGTATATTTCTGCTTTCCTGAATCTGCTCTTGAGTACGTCGCCTCTTCAGGAATTTTTGAGGAGAATATTTTTAACAAGGTCCCTTATGACAGAGTTCATGAACTGGAGCCTTGTTAGAATAGGTCTCTGGGATGTATTCTTTTTGTACAGAATATAGCTGTTGAGAGTAGCTGTTCCAAACAGAGAAAAAGCAGCTTTAGTCGTCCATTTGATGGTCTTTCTCTCTGCAAGATAGGTGTAGAGCTGGGTATCCTTCAGATCGACGCCACCCATTACTTGATTATAATCAGCAACAATATAAGGCAACTCCTTTTCAGGTTTCCTCTCTCTCCTTACAGTAGTGTAGCCACCTTTGGTAACTGTTGACAGGAGTACAGGAGTCTTTTTTCCATCTCTATAGGCAACACACAGTAAAGGTCCTTTCCTCCGCTGTGATGCATGATGGTTTTCTAATTTTTCCTTTACTGCTTCCTGTGGCAGGCCTTTCCTGTTTGTTCTGACAGTCCCTGTTGCTGTTGTCTGCTTTTCCCAGAGATCTAAAAAAAGTTTGGGCGAGGAGGAGAAATAGTTATCTAGGCCCAGATGATATCCATGATGCAGGAGGTCTGCCTGGGTCAGTAGGTGCATCACTAGGTCATATGTTGCACCTTGTACACTCTTGGAGAACCCTTTGTACAGTTCAAATGTCACAGTATAGCCTGTTGCTGCCTCACACAAGCACCATAACTTGAGACCAAAAGAAGCATGGCGCTTATTAGGCATATACTGGTGTAAGTGAGGGGTCTTACCTCGATACCCAATGATACCTTGGTCAATTGAGATGGCCCTCTCAGGATTATAATGGGCTTTGAATGCTTTTATAAAATGATCCAGTAGTGGTTGCACTTGATACAACTTGTATGCAGGGTCTTGCTGGTCAGGCATCTTACTATTATCACTGAAGTGCAAGAATTTCAGGACAAGTTGAAAACGCCCCCTACTAAAATTGGTTCCAAACCATGGTGTGGCCATAGAAAGATCTGAGGTGTTCCAGTAGGATTTGATAGTAGGTTTTCTTACAATCCCCCCCATATTTAGAATAACTGCCAGAAATGCATATAACTCTTCCACTGATGTCTAACCTTGCTTCAACCAAAGATGTACAAGAGACCTGGGTTTGTTTATCCTTCAAACATGGTTTGTTACTTTGAACCCACTGACCTGCATACCTGTTAGTCTCCGTAGCAATTCCATTCATGAATTGCACGTTGAAAAAAAGTTTGAAATACTCCACAGGCTTGCTTGGCATCAGTTTTAGGGGGATGCTTGAGCCCACTAACACCTGTAAAAGGCACTGTTGCAGGGCCTGGATCATTTCCTGGGACAAGCATCCATTCATCTGCTCCACTGGACAACACTGCACTTCTATCATCACCATCACTTTGACATTGACTTGCACTACGCGTATCACAACTCGCATCACCTTCATCATCACTAGATTCTTCCTCACTTGTAAGGCACTCATCCATTGGAAACACTTGAAAGGAATCAGAAAGTTGAAAGACAATTTCGTCTTCACCACTAAAACACGCAGACGCCATGACTTTTGCAATGAGGCCGTCTTATATTTGCCTATTTGAAAGGTATTACGCACTGTATAACAATATCTATTATAAGTATTGTTCCTCAGATACTTATCTATTTTTCTATAACAAAGTTTTTCTGATTACGGCACTAATCACAAGAAAACAAATGGGCAAAATATGTAAACGTTTGCGACGCACTTTGACCAGGAAAGCGAATGTGCCGCTACTGCTGATAAGATTGAATTTATAAGCCACCCTGTGATTGGTTGGCTGGACCACCTGGTGGAAATGATAGGCCAATGGTTGGTCTAGATACATCAAGTCTCGGCTCAGTGTAAACAAAGACGAATATCTTTAAGAACCGCGAAATTTAAACGGAGCCGAAATATCGTCATTAGGACTCTGTCGAACAAACCGATATCTCGGCTCTGTGTCCGATACGGGTTAAGGGGCCATTCATACTACTCTGAAAAATCCCTGCTCCACTGTCTCAAGAATTCCTTGAATTTTGTCATTTTCTACACCTGCCTCAATCAATTTTTCACATAATTTTTTTGTATATGTTCATGTTGAAATATGAATATTTGTTATTGTGCATCTTGTGTTGTTTTTGATTGAATGTACAATGCAATGTATAGTAAGAATTTTGTCATTTGATTTATTGTATAATCTGTACTTAATTTGCATGTATAACAAAGTTCAGTTGCTAGGCCTGAGAGATTTCCCGCGCTAAGGGAGACGTTACTCACAAGTCAGTCATTGTGAAGCCACAGTGTGGAGGTGTTGACGTGTACATTTTTGTCTGAATATAAACTTAATCGTGTCATGTGCATTGTGCCTTTCAAGAACAATAAACAGTTAAGTACTTTTCTAAGCGTTTATATAATACCCATAACTTTCAACATAGGTTATGGGCCCAGGACACGTTATTTTGTGTGCTTAGAAATTACACTGTGTCACAGCGAATAGTGATTGAATCGAGCATGGCAGTGTAGGCACGTGAACAAGAGTGAACGTAAGTGTTTATTACGTTGCATTTCATTTGTGTGACACAGACTGACAAAATGGAGCGCAGTACAATCAACCTCACACTGTTGAATGATAAGAACTATCCTACGTGGAAGTTGCAGATGAAGATGCACTTGATTAAAGAGGATATGTTTGGTATAGTAAATGGCTCAGAAACAGTACCGACAGAGGAATGGGAACTGGAAAAATACAATAAGAAAAAGGCCAGGGCGTTGGCTTTTATTGTATTGGCTATTGACCAAAACCTTCTTTATTTGGTTGGGGATCCAACTGATCCAGGTGCTGTGTGGAAACTACTGGAGGACACTTTTCAAAAGAAAACCTGGTCAAATAAACTAAGACTCAAGAAACGGTTGTACAACATGAAATTACGCCAGGAAGACAGTATGCAGGAACATTTGAAGAAGTTCGTAGAACTATTTGATGAACTCGCAGTGGTTGGCGACGCCGTTAACGAGGAAGACAAGGTAATTTCATTATTATCGTCATTGCCTGACAGTTATTCAGTGCTTGTAACAGCACTAGAGGCTTCGGAAAATTTTCCAAAGTGGGAAACTGTGACGGAACGTCTTCTACACGAAGAAAGTAAGTGTAGTCTTATGAAGTCAACAAACAATAACAGTGCACTTGTTGTTAATAAAACAAAGTCATATAGAAAGATACAGTGTTTTGAGTGCAAAAAGATGGGGCACGTCAAGAAAAATTGTTGGGTTTATTTGAAGAAGTGTAAAAATGAAAAAGTGAATTGTGCCGTGGGAAATAAAAAGGAAAAAGAAATAGCATTGGTTGCTAGTGCTTTATCTATAAATACTGTAGTCAAAGCAGGCAGTTGGGTAATTGATTCAGGTGCTACGCAACATATGTCCCATAAAAAGGAACTTTTTTCAAGTTATGAGACACTAGAAATGCCCTTGTTTGTTGAAGTAGGAGATGGTAGAGCTTTGAAAGCTTATGGAGTGGGTGATGTTTGCATTAAATTGAAACTACCTAATGATGAAATAATTAATTGTACTCTAAAAGATGTTCTCTTCATTCCTGATTTAACTTATAATTTGATGTCAGTACCTAAGATGGTTAAGAATGATGTAACTGTAAATTTCCATGAAGGTAAATGTGAAATTTTCAACCAAGAAAATGAGTTGTTGGCTGTTGCAAATTTAGTAGGGAATTTGTATTTTCTAGAATGTGTTAGTGATATTGCAGCTGCATCAACACTTGACTCTGTCCCCAATTCTGCACTTGTTGCACAGTCAAAAGAGATGTTATGGCATCGCAGGTTAGGCCACCTTGGCATTGATAACCTTTGTAAATTAGTTAGGAAAGATATGATAAATGGTGTCAACAGTTCTCTTAGAAGTGACTATTTTTTGTGAAAGCTGTGTTGATGGTAAGAATCATAGACAACCATTTCGACCATCACTGAAGGACGGAAATAGAAAATTGTTTGAATTAATACATACTGATGTATGTGGGAAGCTTAACCCTAGTTCTTTGGGTAATGGTAATTACTTTCTGACCTTCATAGATGATGCTTCTAGGTATACATGGGTGTATTTTGACAAATAAGAGTGATGTTTTCAACAAATTTGTAGAGTGGAAGACATTGGTTGAGAAACAATATGATGCTAAAATCAAAATTGTGAGATCAGATAACGGGGGAGAGTATACCTCCAATGAGTTCCAAAATTATCTTAAGAAGGAGGGTATACGTCATGAAACTATTGTACCTAAAACTCCTGAACAGAATGGTGTTGCAGAAAGGAAAAATCGTACCCTGGTTGAAACCGTAAGAGCAATGCCATCAGATTCAAACTTAACTAAGTCATTTTGGGCTGAAGCTCTAAGTACAGCAGTCTACAGTATATTAGAAATAGGTGTCCAGCTGCTCTAACAGACATGACACCATATGAAGCTCTTAATGGCAGAAAACATAATGTTGAACATTTAAGAATTTTTGGATGTGTATCGTATGTTCATGTGCCTAAAGATGAAAGATCTAAATTAGATTCCAAATCTAAGCGTTGTGTTATGTTAGGATATGGATCTACTACTAAAGGTTACAGATTGTATGATGTAACTAGTAAGAAAATAATTTACAGCAGGGATGTAATTTTCAATGAATCTCAAATGTATTTTCTTGAGAAGGAGTGTGCTAATGTTGATTCTGTTTCAGTTGAAAAAGTTGATATTTCCATTCCTGTAGATAAAGATGAGAAAAATGGAAATGAAGCTCCTGAAATGCATGTTAGGAGGTCCAATAGAGATAGACGTCCACCAGAACGTCTTGGTGAATGGGTTAATATTTGTGATGCACCATCACTTGGTGAACCACAAAGTGTTGAAGATGCTTTGAATAGACCTGAAAAATCTCTTTGGAAGGCAGCTATGCAGAGTGAAATAACAGCTCTTTCTTCTAATGATGTTTGGGATTTGACAGAGTTGCCAGAAGGACGAACTCCCGTCAAATCAAAGTGGGTTTTTAAAAAGAAAATTGGACCTGATGGCTCAGTTTCCTCTTACAAAGCTCGCTTAGTTGCTCAAGGTTTTTCACAAAGACCTGGTATTGACTATGATGAGACCTTCAGTCCTGTGGTTAGGTTTGAGTCAATACGTACCATCTTATAATTAGCTGCTAGAGAAGGATTAAAGATCCATCAGATGGATGTATCTTCTGCATTTCTCAATGGAGAACTGCGTGAAGAGATTTACTTAACTCAACCCGAATCTTTTCATGAACCTGGAAAAGAAGAGTTAGTATGCAAACTAAATAAGGCCATTTATGGCCTCAAACAAGGTCCTAAATGTTGGAATGATAACTTAGATAAATTTCTTAGACTTGCATTTTGAACAAAGTCCTAGTGATTCATGTGTTTACACTCGTATGTATGATAATGATTTGTGTATAATTGCCATATATGTTGATGATGTCATTTTAGCTTGTAAGTCCTTTGATGTTATTGCTGAGATTAAGAATTTGTTGAGTGAGCGTTACTTGATGAAGGACTTAGGAGAATTGAAATATTTTTTAGGTGTAAAAATTGCACAAAATAATGGTAAAATATTCATCAATCAATCTGGATTTATTAAGAGTGTTCTTAACAAGTTTGGCTTTGGTGACTGTAAGCCTGTATCTACTCCATGTGATGTAAGCAATGTTTTTTAAAAGACTATGATGAATCAGATCTCTTTGATACTACTAAGTATCAATCTGCAGTTGGCAGTTTGTTATTTTTGTCCTCAAAAACCAGACCAGACATTTCATATGCAGTATGTAATGTTGCAAAGTATTGTAATAAACCTTATCAACAGCATTGGTCAGCAGTTAAGAGGATCTTCAGATATCTCAAAGGATGATGATGATGTAAATGAATGTGTAGGTTTTGCTGATGCTGACTGGGCTGGTGATAGATCTGACCGTAAATCCACATCAGGTTATTGTTTTAGGCTCGGGACCAGTGGACTGATTTCTTGGCGCTCAAACAAGCAATCATGCGTTGCACTCTCAACTGCTGAGGCTGAATATGTAGCACTATCTGGTGCAGCACAGGAAGCTGTTTGGCTTAAATCTTTGCTAACGGACTTGAAACACGATTGTCAAAGTCCTATAACTATCTTTGAGGATAATCAGTCTGCTATAGTCCTTGCGAAGAATCAGAAAGATCATTCTCGTACTAAACATATTGATATGAAGTTTCATTTTGTGAGAGAGTTGATCAATAACAAAATCATTGGTGTGAAATATTGTCCAAGTGATAATATGTTGGCTGATATATTAACCAAGGCACTCCCTGTGGATAAGTTTCAACAATTTAGAAAAGGTATGGGAATGACTGAACAAAAAGTGAATGAATAGAATTTACAAAAACAATACAATCTGAGAAGGAGTGTTGAAATATGAATATTTGTTATTGTGCATCTTGTGTTGTTTTTGATTGAATGTACAATAACAATGCAATGTATAGTAAGAATTTTGTCATTTGATTTATTGTATAATCTGTACTTAACTTGCATGTATAACAAAGTTCAGTTGCTAGGCCTGAGAGATTTCCCGCGCTAAGGGAGACGTTACTCCATTACAAGTCAGTCATTTTGAAGCCACAGTGTGGAGAGGTTGACGTGTACATTTTTGTCTGAATATAAACTTAATCGTGTCATGTGCATTGTGCCTTTCAAGAACAATAAACAGTTAAGTACTTTTCTAAGCGTTTATATAATACCCATAACTTTCAACAGTTTATTCTCTATCTGTTGTAGGCATCTGACTTCATCTACAATTTTTTGTACTGTTTTAGCAGGTATAATAAATTTTGCTTCTAAATTCAAGTAAAATAATGCTAATTCCCTCAAAAGTAGCTCTTCCTTCATCTCATCCGAGAGCGAATCATCATCATCTGTATCATTATTCAGTGAAACATAATTTTCATCAATTTCCATTTCTAAGATTTCATTTACAGAGAAATCAGTTTCCTCTGTGCTAATTTGGAAACAGCTATCTTGCAATAATGTGTGAGTCCAATATCTATGTTTCCTAGTTAGATGTGATGTAAAAGATGAGGTCACACCAAATGTTTTCTGAGTTTTTAAAAGGATATGTTCCCCCCACCCAAAAACCCCGGTTTCCCACATTCCCCCCCCCCCCCAGATCGTTCGGGAGGAGAGGTAGGCCAAAGTGCATTACTTTAACAATAAATATCTATAAAACTACGCAATTCCGAAGGAAATGAAGTACACCATCGTTCACATCACAACATTTATCACTAGGAACACATGAGCCAGATATCAAGTTGTAAGGTTGGCAGACTCCATAAATTGTCCGATGTTTTTTCAAATGGCAAATAAAATCTCTCAAGTTACTACATTTCTGTTGACAATGGGGTTGAGTACACTTCAGAAGACTTTTGGATGCAGTTTTGTCATATAATGAACTACAACTAGACCTGTACTTATGCTCACGATACACGTGTCTTGAAACCAGAATAGCTTGAAAAACTTTGCACACATTTACAGATTCCACACGGAAATTGATAGTTTGGTGTATTTCTGTGATACTTATAGTGACTGACATATTGCTTCATGTTTGATGCAGAGTATGTACACTGATTACAATTGTACATTGCTACAGTTTAGTGAAATATTTGCCTAAACTATTTATCTGCACTGTAAAATCCAGTCAGTTACTCTCGAAAATTTGTGGCAACCAGAAAGATTAAAAAAATTGCAGTTAAGGTCGAATTTACAGAGATAAACAATCAATTGGCATCAAATGAGAAATTACTAAAAGAGAATAATGTGCCAGCTGCTAAGAAAAACAA
This sequence comes from Oratosquilla oratoria, assembly GCF_046742065.1. NCBI lineage: Eukaryota > Metazoa > Arthropoda > Malacostraca > Stomatopoda > Squillidae > Oratosquilla > Oratosquilla oratoria. The sequence goes on from NC_134798.1 coordinate 49,438,877, forward strand.
ATATACATACAGGAAATAACAGTTTTACCAAATTTCCCTCAATGTTCCGATCTCCTTTGTTGGGCTGCAAGATGGCCGCTGTATGTATCCCAGAATGCAATGCTCCGCACGTTGTCAGTGCATTATAATTAATGAGATAACGCATTTTCTCGGTAAGTTACTGAACTTCCTCAATAATATAGTCATACTGAATATTTTCTCAGTAATGTACCTTATATTTTATAATGCTAAAATTAAAAGAAAAATTAAAACGCATTTTCTCAGTAATATACTGAACTTCCTCAGTAATACAGTCATACTGAATATTTTCTCAGTAATGTACCGTATATTTTACAGCCATTTCTTAGAGTGTAAGCAGTTGTTACACATAGATTATATTTCTGACATCAACATATTTCCACCAAAATGGAAATATTTCTTGTCCAAACTCACCCTTTTTGGCGCATTCCGTGTACTGCAAAGTATCTACATTAAATACAATGTCTTCATTTGATTCCTTCTTCCTTAAAGAACCTAATATTGCAAATTAATCGACAAAAGTAATTATAAAGATACCAAGTATCAAGATGATATAATGTTATCATCAAAATTCGCAAACACAGTAGCATATGTACTAGTACCTCCAATCTCCATTTGAATAACGACAATATGACTTCCGTTGCAGACATCTAGACGTCTCTAAGGACATATTCAACAGCATATGACGGAAAGATAATTTGTTGTTTGGAGATTTGAAAAATTATATTTTGTAACCATATATCAAAATCCCACGAATCAAAATGCCATATTCAAAATTATCCCACAAATAATATTCCAGGATGTTGATACATACATATACCAAGGCTTTTTCCCCCTTACAAGGGAGGTAGCCAAAAAGGAAAAGGCCTAAAATCATTCCCACCCATTCCATCCCTGAAAACACTCCGCACCCCTCCACCCTCCCTCCCATCTTAGCACCTCCTAGATGACGGGTCATCCCTGCACCTTGTCCACTGCCCTGGGTCAGAAGCAGTGTCGCAAGACACAGCACATCCACAGCAAGGCCGCTTCATTAAATCGGCGACCCCCCCCTCTCCGCCCCCCCCCCCCATATAAAGGAGAAGACGGGGAGAAATCCCTTCGGGCTGCGTCAAAATTTTGCTCACACACACTATCTCACCCCCCATCCATTCCACCTCATGCATCACAATATCTTCCATATACAACCATTCTCCATTCACCCCTGTCTTCTGTCCTCTCCCGTCCTTCCTCAACAGACATTCCCCTCTTCCCCAAAGCCCCCTTCACCCCATCCATCCATCTCATCCTAGGACGTCCCCTCATGTTCACTCCCTCCACATCTGTTCCATACCTCCTTTACTAGTCTTTCTTCACTCATTCTTTCCATGTGCCCAAACCATCCTAATACTCTTTCATCAACCCTATCTCCCAACTCCCTTTCCACCCCTGTTCTCCTCCTCATTTCTCACTCTAGCCTAGTAACCCCCATCATACTTTTCAGACACTTCATCTCAAACACATTCAAGCTCCTTCTCTCTTCCTCTCTTATGTTCCAGGATGTTGATAGTATAAATAAACACTATATGAAGTATAATTTCATTTGATAAATCTATTAATGAATATAGGCCTAGGTTAATTGGCGTGGGATTTTTACCAATGGGATTATGACCTTCTGGGACTCTGTCATGGATTCGACACAGGCAAGGTCATCATATCGAGACAACAGGTCAGGACTCGCAGTAATGAATATTCAAGCTCCTTCTCTCTTCCTCTCTTATGTTCCAGGATGTTGATAGTATAAATAAACACTACATGAAGTATAATTTCATTTGATAAATCTATTAATGAATATAGGCCTAGGTTAATTGGCGTGGGATTTTTACCAATGGGATTATGACCTTCTGGGACTCTGTCATGGATTCGACACAGGCAAGGTCATCATATCGAGATAACAGGTCAGGACTCGCAGTAATGGATTTAAACTGGACAAATTTAGATTAAGTTGTTTTAAGAAACGGTTAGACAACTTTATGCACAGGGATGACTCGTGACCTCAGCTAGAGACCTCGTTTTTCTGCACAGACACCAGCTAGTGAATACCTGTGAATTTTATATCTCCGAATAGTGTTAAGTGATTGTGTTGTGTTTTTGTAATTGTATACGTATAGCGCTATACAGTTACAGATATAAGATAAAGTGCAGGGTTCTATTTAATTTCAAAACAGTTTTCTGTTACCGTATTCCAAAGGTAGGAGAAATAGTATAAGGTAAGCAGAGTAAGCTTCGCGTATTTAGTTTATTAGAGACCGCTTTGATTTTTTGTTGTTGTTGATTTGTATTTTCTCTTTGCCGTTTTTATTGCTAAAGGGGGAGCGAAATGGCTTGTGAAGGTTGCGTGAACCTAGAGGTCCGTCTCAGGATGTGTGAGGAGGAAATTCGGCTTCTCAGGAGTGCGCTCCGTGAGAAGAGTGAACCCTCCCCACAACCCAAAGAGCGTTCCACTTCTTCACCTACTGTCACTGCCATGAGCGAGTGGCGCTCCGTGGGGTCCCGTTTGTCGAGCCCGCGTTCGGTAGACGTGTGCCCTGTGGAGCAACCGCTGGCTCTAGTCAATCGTTTTGCTCTACTGGAGGATGAAGTGGCTGGAAACCAGGAGTTCTTGGTGGTGGGGGACTCCATGGTTCGAGGCTATGACGACATCCTGCAGCGAAAGACTAAGCGACGTTGCAAGCTTGTATGTCAACCGGGCCGTGGGATCGTTGATTGTACCCGGTCCATCAGGGAGCAAGGACGGAAGAACACGGTTACGATTGTACATACGGGTAGTAACGATGTAGGTAGGGTGAGATCAGAGGAGCTTGTTCGGAATTACAAGGTCCTCCTTCAGGAGATGAAGGAACGTGGGAGCCGTCACGTAGTCTGTGGGATCCTCCCGAGGATCTACGCAGGTTCGTGTTGGAACAGTAGAGCCATAGGGATCAATGATAGGATATCGCAGTTGTGCACACAATTGGGATACCACTTTCTTGATCCTTGGTATCTCTTTTCTAGGCGCCATGACCTTTACGCTTCTGATGGGATCCACCTTACCCGCAGAGGCAAAGATGTTCTTACAAACCTCATTGTGGGAGTTTGTAATGAACCAGTTCCTTTTTTAGGGTAGAAGGCCAAAGGGAAGGGGAAATAGAATGTACTTGGGAAAACAGTGTAGAGTATAGCATTAATGTAGAACAATGTACCAGTATAGGACAAAATATAATTTTAGGATATAATGTCGCTAGAGGACGAAATGTCACATTAGGATATAATGTCATAGGACAAAATGTCGCAATGGGATATAATGACAGTGGAGGACAAAAGATCACGATGGGAAGTAATGATAAAGGAGAACAAAATATCACGATAGGATGTAATGATAATGGAGGAGAAAATATCACGGTAGGATATAATGTCATTGAAGGCCAAAATGTAATTTTAGGAAGGGATACCGGACAGAATGCCAATGAAGGCCAAAATATCATGATAGGATGTAATATCGCTAGAGGACGAAATGACACATTAGGATGTAATGTCTTAGGACAAAATGTCACAATGGGATGTAATGACAGTGGAGGACAAAAGATCACGATGGGAAATAATGATAGTGGAGAACAAAATATCACGATAGGATGTAATGATAATGGAGGAGAAAATATCACGGTAGGATATAATGTCAGTGAAGAACAAAATATAATTTTAGGAAGAGATACCGGACAGAATGTCAATGAAGGCCAAAATATCAAGATAGGATGTAATGACAGTGGAAGACAAAAGATCACGATGGGATGTAATTATAGTGGAGGAAAAAATATCACGGTAGGATATAATGTCACTGGAGGACAAAATATAATTTTAGAAAGGGATGCCGGACATAATGTCACTGAACGACGGGAGGCCGGCGTGAATCACGGTGACGTAGGGGGACAAAATGTACAAAATAGATCGGATGACCGTAATCGACCAGATGTCCGTGATGGGGGAAATGTTAATTTTGATAGGAGAAATGTTAATGAGGCATTGAATGTCAATGAAGGACCAAATAATAATAATATAGAGCAAGGCATAAATAAAAAACAAAATGATAATATAAGACATGATATTGAAACTCAAAATGTGTCAAAAAGAAATAATCAGGAGTTTCTTAAAACTATGTACTTTAATGCTCGTAGTATTAGGAACAAATTTCAAGAAATACAGGCGTATGTCAAAAGCGAAAATCTCGATATGATAGGAATAACTGAGACATGGTTAAATGGTACAGAGTTCGAAGCTGAATTTAATATTGCGGGATTTAAACACTTTCATCAGGATAGAAACCACAAGAAAGGTGGGGGTGTTCTATTGTACGTTAAAAACAATGTTCATGCTTGTGTTTTAGAGAAAGTGAAACAGGATGCATATGACAGTTTGTGGGTTGAGTTAACCCAAACAAATGGACAAAAAATGAATATAGGTGTAATATATAGGCCAAAGACATTATCATTAGCAGACGACAAACTGTTATTTCAAGAACTGTCTAGTTTCTGCAACCGGGATTTATTGATAATGGGTGATTTCAATTTTACTGACATTGATTGGATGACCCTTGAACATGGCCATATAGGTAGTCGCTTGATTGATTTTCTTGGTGACAATTACTTAATTCAGCATGTAAAAGAGCCCACAAGATATGGAAACTTACTCGATTTATTGATCACTAGCCGCGAAAGCATGGCAACTGATGTAGAAGTCGGTGAATCTGTTGCAAATAGCGATCACAACTTAGTCAGATTCAAACTCCTAAACAATTTTAGAATAGATACTTGTGCTTCTAAAATACCCGATTTCAGTAAAGCTCAGTTCATAGAACTACGTCAGGAGCTTCAGCTTACAGATTGGGAGGAAAAATTAAACGAAAGGCCTGTAGATCAGATGTGGGAAATATTTCAAAATACGCTCACTAAGATGATTCAAACTTACATTCCTTTTAAGGACAGACGTCCCCCAAATCAGGCTCGCCCAAAGTGGCTCGACAAAGAAACTGAAAAAAGTATTGCTAAAAAGAGACAGGCTTATAAGAAATATAAGTGCTCGGGTGCATCTAATGACTATGAAAGTTATGTATCAATACAGAGAGATTTAAAAAAGACAATAAGAAAAAGAAAACGACAATACGAAATGAACATCGCTGAGAAATCCAAAGAGAATCCCAAAGAATTCTATAGTTACATTAGAGATAAAAAGGTTGTTAGGAATCACATTGGTCCACTATTATCTGCTGACGGTCAACTTGAATATTCAAATGAAGGAATGTGTAATCTCTTAAACAATTATTTTAGCTCGGTATTCGTAAACGAAACACCTCAAAGTGAATTCCAAACTGAAACCTGTGAAAAGTCTGGGGTAAACTTACTCACTACGGTAAATATAACAAAAGAAAAAATTAAAAGGTGTATAGACAAACTCAAAGTTAATAAAACACCAGGGCCTGACGGTTGGCATCCAAGAATCTTAAAGGAAATGAAAAATGAGATTGTTGTTCCATTAGAAATTATTTTCAAGAAATCCATCATATCCGGAGATGTCCCAAGAGAATGGAAGCTAGCTAACGTTACTCCCATATTCAAAAAAGGTGACAAAAAGAAACCAAATAACTATAGGCCTATTAGTTTGACTTCGATCGTAGGAAAAATAATGGAAACTATCATCAGAGATGCTATCGAATATCATTTAGAAAGTAACCGTTTGATAAATGATAGCCAACATGGTTTCAGACGGAAACGTTCTTGCGTGACTAACTTACTCGAATTCTACAACACAGTTGTCTCGAATTATGACAAAAGAAACAATATAGATTTAATATATCTAGACTTTGCAAAAGCTTTTGATACCGTCCCACACGAAAGACTACTTACTAAATTAGCTTTGCATGGAATAAGTGGTAGCCTATTAGGTTGGACTAGTAATTGGTTGAAAGGTCGAAAACAGAGAGTTGTTTTAAATGGAAAAACTTCTGGATGGAAAAGTGTTGCAAGTGGAGTTCCTCAGGGTTCCGTTCTTGGGCCACTTCTATTCATAGTATATATAAATGATATAGACCATGGACTAAAATCTACTGTTTCCAAATTTGCTGATGATACAAAACTGTGCGGAGTGGCAAATGATCACTCAAACCAATTAGATATTCAAGAAGATTTAGATCAATTACAGCAATGGTCTGAAAAGTGGCTAATGAAATTTAACACAAGTAAATGCAAGGTAATGCACATAGGTAAAAATAACAGCAAGTACGATTACAAGTTATTTGGAAATTCGTTAACAAAAGTGGATAGTGAAAAAGATCTCGGCGTAATTATCAGTAACGACCTCAAATCATCCAAGCAGTGTATTTCAGCCTCTGAGAAAGCAAATAAGATTCTGGGATTGATTGCGCGATCTTTTGATTTCAAAAGTCACTCACTCATTAACAAGCTATATAAATCGTTAGTTCGTCCACATTTGGAATATGCTGTTTCCGTATGGTCACCGAATCTCATTAAAGACATTGACAGACTGGAAAAAGTACAACGGCGAGCCACAAAACTGTTTCCAAATATCAAAAATAAATCATACGAAAATCGACTTAAGCACATGAATCTGTTTTCCCTAAAAAAGCGTAGACTCAGAGGTGACTTGATACAGGTCTTTAAGATTTTAAAGGGAATTGACAACATCAAAAGTGACCAAATTTTCACATTGAATGAGAATCAGACAAGAAACAATGGTCTCAAACTGTCCGGAAATAGATTCAATTTGGAAGTAGGTAGAAACAACTTTGCCAACCGTGTAGTTAATGAATGGAATAAACTTCCTGCACAGGTAGTGCAATGTAGTTCAGTTCGAAGCTTTAAGAATCATTTAGATAAATACCTAAGTAAGATGCTGTAATTATTATAATTTATGTTATATTATTTGTTTTTGTTTTGTTATAATTTGTCTGTCTGATTTTCATTTATTATTAGTTATATGTCAATTTATTATCATTTACTATTTACCTGTTTGTTTGTTATTCAACTATACCAATGCATTTATTTATGTATTTTAATTGTTATTTACATTGTTATAGTTTTAATTTATTATTAATATGTTTTTTTTTTTTTTTTTTTTTTTTGCATCCGACCTAGATATGGATCAAAAGGTCTCCTGTCGGCATGCTTTGCCTTTGTAATCCTTTGTAATGGACATGGAACTGCCTAGTGTAGGCAACATGGTCTCTTGCAATCTCCTTCGTTCTTATTTTCTTATCACACTAGGCGCCGACGACCGTTGAGAGCTCGTTCGAGTCAAAAACGACTTCGGTTACAAAATTCAAATAATATTTCCGTTACATCTAGCAAAGATGAAGGATGAACGAAGAGACTGTGTAAACCTAGATACGGATGCTGTAGAATTGTTCTTAGGAATGTCAAGGTTTCTGTAATAAGCGAAGTCATATTCTAGTTATATTCAAATGGAGGTTGGAGGTAGGATAATGTCGGAGGAAAAATAGCCCAGTGTGATTGATAACCCTCCTGGAGGTCAGCCATATTGGATTTGCAAGTCTGCATCTAGATGCTACGCAAACTCGACGACAATCATTAAAAGATCAAACTATTTGTAACGAAAATTCCCTTAACGATAAGAAATATAATGAAAATAATAGTATATATTTTGGGATCCGGCGAATTCACCGACAACATCATGGACACGCTCAATTCATCGATATACACAATTCATCGAAAAATAAAAATATTCTAGGTTGTGTTTTCATCCTTGATTTAGCATACTTTTACCTTTGATAATGAAATAATTACTTTCATAACCTTTATTTAGGATCAAGAATTTCTTTTCGTAGTTGAAAATCCATGTGAACAAGTTGTATAGACACGGTAAAGGAAACATGGACTGGAGGTGAAGCTTTTATTCCTGACGTTTCGTCTATCGACTTTCTCAAAGGAATGAGCATACTATTTTTTTTTCTATCGACTCAAAAGGTGGTCATTAAGCCTAGGTTTGAATACAGAGTTTATATACACGCCTTACGGCTCAAGGGGGTGTGCGAGCGTATAACGCTGTGTTCTGATTGGCCCGCTGAGACCGCCAATCTTTTCGTAGTATTTATAAAGAATAGTTAAAATTCTTTAATGACAGAACTATTGAAAATTACAAATTAGTTTAAACTAAACTTAAAACTATAAATTGGTTTACTTAAAATTATAAAGCTAGGTTATGGGCTATTGCGCGCAAATAACAATGTAACACATGTTCTGTTTATTTGTATTTTTTCATGTTTATATATGTATTTCGTGTCACTGAATTCAAATATCACATTAGTTTTGACGTAACATCGATATTTCTTTATTTATTCTTGATTTTATATTTTATTGTTATATACGCAACCTTTCTCTACAGTAGTTAATTGATTCAATCTACTTTAGCATTCTAAGGATAATTATACAACAGCTAGTATTTTTTTCATAATATGAAGTGTATTTAAGAGCTACAATATTAGTAAGAACAAAATAAACAACACAACTTTGCACTGCAAGTGTTTTGATGACTCTTCTCATGATTAGAAGTGCTTTGACGATCGAGATTTTCTAGAATGCATGCTTTCGTCTTTTCTGACTAGTGACCATATGTAATCTCCCATCATAGCAGTATTCCATCGTCCTTGATATCTTCTTTCCATAGTTGCGATATCCTGATGAAATCTCTCGCCATGCTCCTCACTGACAGCCCCCAAGTTTTCGGGGGAAGAAATCTAGGTGAGAATGCAAGAAATGTATCTTCAAGGACATACGACAACCAAGTTTCCTGAAGTTTTCAATAAGCTTTGCCACTATTTGTTTATAATTAGGGTCCTTGTGATTTCCTAGGAATCCACGAACTACATCACGAAATGAACACCAAGCTTCTCTTTCAACTTTCGTCATCGCTCTTTCCAGTTTCTCCGACTTCAACATTTTGTTTACCTGGGGTCCAACAAATATACCACCCTTGAGCTTAGCCTCAGATAGCTTGGGAAACATGAGACAAATTTCTTGGAAAGTTTCGCCTCCAAAATCCAAAGCCTTCACAAACTGTTTAATTAACCCTAGCTTGATATGAAGTGGGGGTAATAAAACTTGTTTCGAATCTACTAGAGGCTGTCTGAGAACATTGAACATTCCTGGCTGCAGTTCAACTCTTGGGGGCCAATGAACTTTATTATAATGATCATCATCAGCCCTGCTGTCCCATAAACAAAGAAAACAGGAATACTTTGTGCATCCCCCTTGTAAGCCAAGCAAAAAGGCTAGCATCTTGAAATCACCACAAACATCCCATTTGAATTCAGCATAATTGATTTTTTCAAGAAGCTGTTTGACATTATGATAGTTTTCTTTCTTCTGTACTGAGTGTGCAAGAGGCAAAGATGGGTTTTTATTTCCATTGTGGAGCAATATTGCTTTGAGACTTCGTGTTGAGCTATCTATGAACAGTCGCCATTCTGCAGGATCATGTTCGAGTCCAAGGGCTGTAAACAAACCAGTAACATCCTTACAATAACACATATCATCACTAAAGTCATAGTAAATTTTAAATTCTTCATGTCATTTCCGGTACACAGATGTCCTGCAGTCTTCTCCTAGTAGATTCCATTCTTTCATCCTTGATGTAAGAAGCTCAGCTCCTGACTTAGTAAGACCTAAGTCTCTGATTAAGTCATCTAGCTCACTCTGACTTGGAAAGTGAGGCTCCGAAGTCGTTCTTGGTGCGAAATCTTCGTCTCCCATTTCATGGCTGCTGCTACCTGCTGACCCTTCAGATGAAATTTCCATTGCATCTTCCATCTGGAAAGAAAGAAATAACTAAATATAGCAACTTCAACAAAGACGAATAGCATTAGTATTCCATATATCTTTAGGAAAGTGAATGTATATTAAGTACTTAATATTGAAGTTAATTAAAAGTAAAGAGAGTATGATAAAAATAAACTCGCATTTTCTGGTGGTTGTGGTACTGGTAAGCTATCATCATGTGGGACAGGTGCTCTAGATGATGGTATGTCTGGATACTGCAGAGCTTGTCTTCCTTTCACTTTCCTGTACTTCGTCACATCAATCATACAAAAGTAGCAGTCGTCGTGATGGTTCTTCGGCTCTCTCCATATTCTAGGAATGGCAAAAGGCATTGCCCTTCCTGTACCTCTCAGCCATCCTTCTAGAGTAGATCGGCAGCTTCCACATATCACATGGCTTGTCCTGGTCACCCATGGGCATTCCGAAATAAGAGTCTACGCTATCCACACTTTAGCACCTCTCACGATCTTATGTAGTACTTGTTTTTTCCCAATTTAATAACCACACACATAGCAAAATGTATCAGGAGAATTTTCACATCCTCTAGTAGCCATCTTAACAGGTAAATAGTTCAGTCATTGATCTGAAAGAGAAAATTAGATAAACATTTAGTAGCAGACCATATGACAATTCCAAAATATACATGGTAACATTGAAATTATATGTATTTCTATAACGGTCGATGATACAGAAAAAATAATTGGATATTTGAAATCAGCAGGAAAAATGGATTAATAAACTCTAAAAAAAATACAATAAACAAAACTTTTGAAGAAAAAAAAATGTTACGTTGTGTTATCTGGCAGGCAGAAATGCTTATGTGTCATATGATGGCCAATCATCGCACACCAGAAACGTTAAGAATGGCGTACCACAGGACTAAGTTCTATCCCCCACACTATTTAATCTATACATGCATGATATACCCACACCAGACACCTCAGAAACACAAATCTCTTCCTACGCAGATGACATAACAAAACTGCAAAAATAATACAGCCATACCTTGAGACGCTCAACACATGGTTTATTACAAAGATACTCAAGATAGCTCCAGCCAAATCTACAGCAACACTTCTCACCAACTGGACAAAAGAACACAAATACATTCCTCATCTCTATATCAACAACACTAATACCACACACACACACACACCCAAAAATTCTTGGTGTAACATATGATACATCCATGTCATTTAAACAACACATCACAAACATAAAACATAAATGCACACCTAGACTCAATGCACTTAAATAAATTACTGGAACAACATTTGGACAAAACAAAGAAACTAATACTACCTTATATAAACAATGCATACACTCAGTGATGAATTATGCGAGTCCAGCATGGGCACCTAATCTCAGTGAGACACACCTCAACATCCTTCAGACCATACAAAACAAAGCATTAAAATCAATTACAGGCTGCACATATACAACACCTACAGACCACCTACACTATGAAACAAAAGTCCTCAAAGTCAAAGATCACCTTGACATTAGAAACACACAAACACTTGCTGCAGCCTCCACAAACATAGCACACCCGCTACACTACATAGCAGAACACCCACACACACCAAGAAATGTAAAAAAAAAAAAAAAAAACCACCCAAGAAAGTAACAAATATATAATATAGCCAAAACTGTATAATGTATTATTTTTTTTTGTAAGTTTTTGGAAATTATGAAAACACAATATCATATCCTGCACCTTTATATATAAAACTATAGATATAAAAATATACAAATATATATATACAATATATATACAAAAACACAACATACATACATACATATACCAAGGCTTTTTCCCCCCTTACAAGGGAGGTAGCCAAAAATGGAAAAGGCATAAAATCATTCCCACCCATTCCATCCCTGAATACACTCCACACCCCTCCACCCTCCCTCTTCCCTCTTATCTTAGCACCTCCTGGATGACAGGTCATCCCTGCACCTTGTCCACTGCCCTGGGTCAGAAGCAGTGTCACAAGACACAGCACATCCACATCAAGGCCACTTCATTAAATCGGCGAGCCCCCCTCTCCGTCCCCCCATGCATAACAGGAGAAGTCGGGGAAAAATCCCTTTGGGCTGCATCAAATTTTGCTCACACATACTACCTCACCCCCCACCAGCAACCTCTCTTATACTTGTTACTGTCTCAGTGCACATTAATGTTCTCAGGTCTTTGGGAAGGTCATAATGACTTTTCCGTAATATGCCAAGAAGGGAATACAGGGTAATGTGTGAAATTTTAAATTTACTGGCCCATTCTGCTAAATTTTCATGGATACATTCAGTTTTTCCCACTTCATCCTCCGAGTCAGATGAAGAATAAAAAATTTCATCTGAAAAATTGCTTAATAAACTTCCTGCATGATCATTGTCAAGGTCACCCATATCACCAACCAAATAGCCAACTGCATTCTCATATGTTGAAATGTAATCATGCAAGGAACCAGTCATCCCAGTACTTCCACAATACGTCGTGCCTGTTTTAATGATCAAAACCTTCCTGAACAAAACAAAGTGAATCAATCATCAGCAATGTTCTCACAGCTGTCCAGACTATAATCAGATACAGCAGGCATGGTAAAAACTTAAGGCATTTCACTTTCATCATTATTTTCACAGCTATCAGCAATTTCCAGAAGATGCCGTGAAACCCCAGCTAAAATCCTTCTATGCCACGTTGAGTCCAATAGGACACAGGTTTGAACTCAGCCATTTTCAGTTTAAAACCTGGCTCTGCATCCAAATGCAAACCAATATATAGTTATGTACATATGCCAACATAAAATGTTAGATATATAAAAACCCAAGCCTAGGCATGCTAGATTTAGGCCTCGCGCCTATACCATAGCCTATACTGCAAACACCATTGATCCAATCTCGCTGTCTTTAAAGCAGAGATCCCTGTTCCCAGTGACGGGCCCAAAATAGCTTGAAATCAAGTGCACGGATGGATGGATGGATGGGGTGGGGGGCTTTCTTCTGTATCACACAGCAGTCAGTATTAATCAGGGTGACCTAGTCTGTGTTTAACGAATTTCTTATATCCTGAGAAGTAATGCCGCATGAACGCCTCTGAATCCTCCTCTATCATATCATCCGAACACTCCAATCTGTCAAACATATCATCACTGTATTTGAATTGTTTATCATTCTCTAGAGTTAATTTGAAAGCGATCACCTTCCCTTGGAACTCACGTGTAGACACTTAAAAGACACATTAAAAGTCTTGATTTCAGCGTACAACCCAGGGAACATTTTACTGTACTCGTCCCTTAGTTTAGCTGCCAACACCTTATCTTCTTGGAACGTCTTCTTCATTATACCCTTGGTAGCTGTTAGCCACGTCCATAGGTACCTCTGTCTACGCTTCTTTGCTGTTTTGTCTCCTGGAATCATATCGGTAGTCGTTATTGTACAGTCAATCACTCAGTCACCCATACAGAAGTGTCCCCCAAACGCCATCACCGCTGAGGTAATTTCAGAATAATTTTGAGAGTTTATATATTGCAAAACTATTTATTTATGGTGAAACTATAAATTGAAACATCAAAATAAAAATCTATGGTAAAACTAGAAATACAAAATAAAATACAAAATAAAAATGCAAAACAAAGAATATTTTAGGGAGTTGCTAAATGTGAAGGAGGATAGGGAAAGGTAGTTGCAGTGGGAAGCACTAAGAAAATGACCGTGATGAGTGGAGAAAATGGAGGAGAAATAAGGAAAGATGAAGTGAAGGCAGTTAAGATGATGAGAGCAGGTAAGGCACCTGGGTTGGATGGATGTCATGCAGAATGTGTGAAAAAAGGAGGTTGAGTGATGGTGGACTGGCTAGTGAGGTTATTTAATGTTTGATTAAGAGAGGATAGAGTGCCAGAGGACTGGAGAATTGCCTGTATAGTTCCATTTTACAAGGGAGAAGGGAACAAGTGTGAGTGTAGAAGTTTTAAAGGGATCAGCTTGTTAAGTGTAGTTGGGAAGTCCTATGAGAGGGTCTTGATTGAGAGGATTAGGAGAGGAACAGAGGGAGTAATTGGTGAGGAACAGTGTGAGTTAAGGACAGGTAGGGGTCGTGTAGATCAGATTTTTGTGGTAAGACAGATATGTGAGAAAGGTATAGGAAAAGGTAAGGATGTTTTTTTGGGCTTTTATGGATCTGGAAAAGGCTTATGACAGGGTAGACAGGAAGGCACTGTGGGAGGTATTGCAGATATATGAGATAGGAAGAAAGCTGTTAAGAGCAGTCAAGAGTTTTTACAAGAGGAGTAGGGTGTGCATTGGGATTAGAAATGGAGAGAGTGAGTGGTTTGAGGTAAAGGTGGGACCTGGTCAGAGATGTGTTCTGTCACCCTGGCTGTTCAATCAATACATGGATGGGGTGGTGCGAGAGGTAAATGCAAGGGTAGTGGGTCAGGGATTGGAGATGGTTAAAGAAAATGGAGAAAAGTGGGAGATAAGTCAGTTCTTGTTTGCTGATGACACTGTGCTTGTAGCAGGATCAGAGGAGGGAGTTAGTAACAGAGTTTGAGAAGGTGTGTGAAAGAAGGAAGTAGAAGATAAATGTGGGTAAATAGAAGGTGATGAAATTACAACGGGAGAGGATGGCAGCAAATTGGAAGTGAGACTGGTGGAAGTGGATAGCTTTAGATATTTGGGTGCAAATATAGCAGGAAAGGGAGGAATGGAGGTGGAGGTAGAATGTAGATTGAGAGAAGCAAGTAAATGCTTTGGTGAATTAAAAAGTGTAATGAGAAATAGACATTTGGGAATGGATGATAAGAGGAGATTGTATGAAGGAGTGATTGTGCCAAGAGCACTTTATAGGGCAGAAACATGGAACATAAGATAGGAAAAGTATAAATGTGTTTGAGATGAAATGCCTGAGAAGTATGTTATGGATTATTAGGCTGGATAAAGTGAGAAATGAGGTGAAAAGGGAGTTGGGAGATGGGGTTTATGAGTGTTGGGATGGTTTGGACACATGGAAAGAATGAGTGAAGGAAGATTAGTAAAAGGTGTGGAAGGAGTGAACATGAGGGGTCGACCTAGGATATGATGGATGGATGGGGTAAAAGGGGCATTGGAAAGAGGGGAATGTCTATTGAGGAAGGATGGAAGAAGATAGAAGATAGGGGTGAGTGGAGAATAGTTGTATTTACCTAATTGTAGTATACAAATGTGTATGGATGATGCTGTAATATATGGAAGGGAGTGGGTAGGGGATGGGTGTATTTACCTAGTTGTATTTTATGGGATGGGAGCTATGCTTGTTGTGACCCGTTTTTGTATGTGCAAATGATATTTTGATGCAGCCCAAAGGGATTTCTCCCCATTTTCTCTTTTTCTGCATGAGGGGACGGAGACGGGGGTCGCTAATTAAATGCAGCGGCCTTGCTGTGAAGGTGCTGTGTCTTGCTGCATTGCTTCTGACCCAGGGCAGTGGGCGAGATCCAGGGATGACCCATTGTCCAGGAGGAACCAAGAAGAGAGCAAGGGAGGGGTGGTGACCTTTTGGTCCATAACTAGGTTGGATGCGAAAGAAATAAATAAACAGGTAGATAAAAGAATAAAGTAAATAATGAAAAATGATAAACAAAAATAGGAATAATTGATAATAAATGAATAACAAAAAATAAACCAATAATAATAACAAATAAATAAAAAAGCCAGGCATTACAGCATATTTCTTAGGTGCTTATCTAAATGAATCTTAAAACTTCAAACTGTACTACATTGCACTGCTTCTGCAGGATGTTTGTTCCATTCATTTACTACACGGTTGGCAAAATTGTTTGTACCCACTTCCAAATTAAATCATATTCCTGATATTTGAGACCATTATGTCTTGTCTGATTCGCATTCAGTGTGGAAATATTGTTACTTTTGATATTAATTTCCTTTGAATCTTAAACACCTGTATCAAATCACCCCTAAGTCTACTTTTTTATTAGGAAAAATAGATTCAATACGCTTTCATCAACCCTATCTCTCAACTCCCTCACACCATATATTCCCCTTGCTGAATCACAACACGGTTTTAGGCCACTACACTCCACAAACACTCTTCTAGTAAATCTCACCCGTCTGGGGTATTGGCTGCTTGTTATTGTGGCAAAATAGCATGCAGTTGATACTTTAGGGTCTATATGGGGCACCCCTATGGACCAGAGTCACACATCATTTTGTCTATGATAGAGGAAAACTCTGTTCATAGAGAAATTATGACACTTTTATACTACAACTGTTCCTCCGTTATGCTGTCCCCCAACCCCTTGTTGCTGTCCTGTATCATTTCCCTGAGTATTCATTTTCTGTGATGGGGGAATTCCCTGTGGTGGAGGAAAAGAATACTGCCACCAAGTATTTCCACTTGGATCATAAGAGGCAAGAAGAAAGGGACGGGGATTGGGACTAGGCATCCTTCCTTGTAGCCCCGCAGGGGACATTCCTAAGAAAAGTAAAGGCATAAGAGGGTGTAGGAGTTTTCTGACCAGCACCCTAAGGTTTGGGTCTTTTAATGTGCGTGGATGTGGTACAGATGAGAGTAAAAGGGAAGAGATAGGTAGTATGTTTGTGAGAAGGAAGATGGATGTGTTGGCTTTGAGTGAAACTATGTTGAAAGGGAAGAGCAAGTGTAAGTTTGGGAGTGTAAGTGGGAGGTTATCAGGAGTGAAGAGGGTGAGGGAGGGAAGGGCTGGCTATACTAGTAAGTGAAGAGATAGGTAAATGTGTAGTGGAGTGGAAGGAGGTTTCCTCAAGGATAATGTGGATGAAGGTGAAACTGGGAAAGGAGATGTGGGTTTTTGTAAGTGCATATGGGCCTGGCAGTGAGAAGAGTGTAGAAGAAAGGGAGGCCTTTTGGATAGATTTAAATGAGTGCATAGAGGATTTAGGGAGAAATGTCAATATAATAGTACTGGGAGACCTTAATGCTAGGGTAGGAAATGGTCCAATTGATGGAGTGGTTGGGAAATGTGGAGTTCCAGGAAAGAATCGTAGTGGAGAGTTGATGGTGGAAATGTGTCTAGAAAGAGAGTTGATGATAGCAAATACAGTGATTTGGAAGAAAGTCAAGCATAAATACACATGGGAGAGGGTGGTGGATGGAAGGGTGGTAGAGCGTTAATGGATTATGTAGTGGTAGATAGGATTATGATAGGAAGAGTTAAGGATGTACATGTGGTAAGGGGAGAGGGTGGGGGAATATCAGATCATTTTTTGGTGAAAGGTAAGTTGAGAGTGGAGGATAGATGGAGAAAGAGGAAAGGGACAAAAGGTAGGGAGGTGCTTAGAGTGAACTCTTTAAATGAAAAGGAAAAGGAGAGGGAGTACAAGAAGAAGCTGAAGGAGGAGTGGGAGGGAGTGAAGGATAGAGTAGAGCCAGGTGTGGAGGAAGAATGGGGATGGTTCAAGGAGGGAGTCACAAAGTGTGCAACGATGGTGTGTGGAACAAGAAGGACAGGAGGAAATAGAAGAAAGGGTAGTGAATGGTGGGATGAGGAAACAAAGAAGGTTGTAGAAGAGAAGAAGCAAGCTTGCGCAGATTGGTTACAAAATAGGACGAGAGAATCATATGAAAGGTACAAAGAAAAGAAAAGAGAAGTAAAGCAAAAGGTAAAGGAGGCAAAGAGGAGAGCAGATGTGAAATGGGGTAAGAGTATGACAGAAAATTTTGAAAGTAATAAAAAGATGTTTTGGAAAGAAATTAAGAGAGGAAGAGGAGGAGAATCAAGTGGAGAAGAAAAGGTAAAAGGTGCAGATGGAGAGATGATAATGGAAGAGAAGGCAGTAAGGGGAAGATGGGCGGAATATCTTAAGGAGTTGCTAAATGTGAAGGAGGATAGGGAGGGAAAGATAGCTGCAGTGGGAAATGCTAAGAAAATGACCGTGATGAGTGATGAGTAGAAATACACAGTCACTCCTCCAGTCCTCCGGCACTCTACCCTCTCTTAAACAAACATTAAATAACCTCAACACCCAGTCCACCATCACTGTACCTCTTTTTTGTTTTAGACATTCTGCATGACATCCATCCAATCCAGGTGCCTTACCTGCTCTCATCATCTTAAGAACTTCCTTCACCTCATGTTTCCTTATTTCTCCTCCATTTTCCTCACTCATCACTGTCATTTTCTTAGCACTACCCACTGCAACTACCTTTCCCTCCCTATCCTCCTTCACATTGAGCAACTCCCTAAAATACTCTGCCCATCTTCTTATTATTGCCATCTCTTCCATTATCATCTCTCCATCTAAACTTTTTACCTTTTCTTTTCCAATTGATTCACCTCCTCCTCCTCTTAATTTAGAATTTTTATTCTAATAAGAAAAATAAAGCGTATCTCTAGGCTATTATAAACAGCCATATAAGGTTGTTTGTCTTGGTAATTTTCATGTAATGAACTTATAAGTGAACACCATGTATTTACAAATTGTTTGTCAATTCATAAAGTACCGAATGATCTGGCAATTTTTGGAACATGTTGCTATTTGTACAGAATCAGTACAGATAGTTGTAGTTTAGATCTACAAGTTAGTACAGTTTCAGCCAGAAGTGTGTGTGTGGTTGGTTGCTATGGTTTTCTAATGAGCCTCATAGACTAAGAATTCAAATATAATCTATAACTGGATTCTAAAATGTGTCACCTTATTGTATATTTTTTTGTATAGATTTATAGAAATTACTCATAGTGATATCTACATCTTGGCTATTAGGCCTTTTCAACAAAATACAATGGTTCAGCACTTGAAATACTGCCAAGACCCTACTACTAAAAACATAAGTGCATAACAATCAATCTTAGAAAATTGACTGATGTGCTTATTGAAAAGTGTGATGGAAGATGGAAAAAAGACTCATTGTTGTGTGTGAACTGTTGAACACTAATAATGAATAACCCCACAATAATTAGAACTATTGAAAACTATGAGACTGAGGAACATTTATTCAAATCATCTTCAAGCAGTGATTTGAGTGATATGATATCTTGAAATCGAGATCTATACAGTGAATATTCAGTTGAAGAAAATCCTTTAACTTCAATTGAACCAGTTCTAGCACTTCTGGACCAAACACCAGTCAAAAAAGAATGAGTAAAAAGAAAATTATTTGGGTTTGATCTATATGGTATACAATTTTCCTTTATATAAGTATTCTAAATCAGTTTATATTCTTAATCACTAGATATTTTTTATTTCAATGTCATTTTTGTTTAATTAGTCATTTTTTTGCATAACAATGCAGGCATTTAATTGTTTAGCATTTTTAGAAATAAATGGATGACTCATAAGCGATGTTTACATTTCTCTCTCTCTCTCTCTCTCTTTTTTTTTTTTTTTTTTTTTTTTTTTTTTTTATACATTCGCTGCCGGGCAGCGGCGGAGAAAGGTTGTTCCGATCATAACTCCAGATAATCTTTTTGAGTTATATGACCACGAAATTTGGGAAGAAAAGGAGCTCCTTAGATCACACCTATGCTACTATTGAATCCTCCCAGGAAGTTAACAACATGGATATGACTCTGCCACAGAGTCGGAATAATGAAAACTGTGAAGGAAGTAGCATGGGAGAGACGTCAACACAGGGAGTAGGAGAAGTGAAGGGCTGGACCGAGATAGCTGAAAACTTGAACGACAGTGTCAACAATGCCGGTTCCCGTGCCAAGAGATTGAAGGTTAGTGGAAAGACTGAAGACCAAGCTAAATCTGCCACCACGAAAGATCCCTTAATGACTGCAATAGAAGCAGCCGGCATGGACCAGGACTTGATAATTGAAGAAAATAACACCGCAGACACTAAAGCAGCTGATGTGAATCAAGATATAGTCGGGGACATCACCACGTCCACTGGTAAGGAAAGACTTATGATAACATTTCCAGAAAAATGTAACCTCTCTCTGGAAAACAAATATACCTGGTATATGGCACTATTAAAACAACACCCTGACTGTAGGCCACTCTTTAAGGAAGGGAGGAATGCACCATATATCACATTAATCAATGGTCAGCAATATAACACCATGATAACAGATGGCTTCCAGGGACAAGTAATGAAACCTATAACTGGCTTACAACGTACTGTGGTCATTTTTGACGTACCTACTTATATAAATGTCAATTTATTACAGTGTCCACCAGGATTCCAGTGGCTAAAACGACGGATGGTTGGAAAAAATCCAAGGCCACAACTCCTAGGAGCAGTATCAGGACCTATTGACACAGAAACTCACATCATCGGTGTTGGAAGGAAGAGAGTTGCTCCCTATGTTCCAGAGCCAGACCTGTGTCAAAAATGTAGCAAATGGGGACACAAAAGTTGGCGATGTCGAACTACATATGTGCGATGCAGATACTGTGCTGGGGGACATCTCTCAGAGGAGTGCTGGGAAAAGATTCAACAAAAAGTAGCTGTACCACCGAAATGCTGCAACTGTGGAGGTCAACACAATGCAAGTTCTCCAGTATGCCCTAAAAAAACCACGCTACAAGACTCTACCACCAAGTATACCAAGTATACCCACTACTGTATACCAAACTGCTCCTCCACCTACAAGAACTGCTTGGAACGTCACAGCAATGCAGGAAGAATTTCCACCTTTGCAACAGGAGAAAGCAACAACTAATTCTACAACTAAGGTGAGGTCACTATCCGTTACTCAGTCAAATAAAGTAAATATAGTGGCTAAAGAGCAGGAACGACAAAGTATAGCAGTGGACAGACTTAATACATTGTTAAATGAAAGTATAGAAGAATTAAGAGCAGATAGAGTAAGGCTTGAGAGAAAGATGAAAGAATACACAGACTCTAAATTTAAAGAAGTGCAGGAATTAGTGCATCAAAACATACAAAAAGTCCAACAGGAAGTACAGGAATTTGTGCAACAAGACATTCAGAAAGTACATCATGAATTACAGGAAACTGTGTATCAAGGCATTCAGAAAGTTCATCAAGAAGTAAAGGAAACTGTGCATCAAGAAATACAGAAGGCTAACTGTCAACAAGCAAAGAATATGGAATCTATCATGGAAAAACTTGAAATTTTGAAAAAGAGAGATAAGGAGAGACACGAAAATTATGAACAGCTATCTAGGAATATAGAACTAATTCTAGAGAAATTTGAAGCCTTCAGAAGAGAAGTCTTAGCTAGCCAGAACAATAAACAGTGGCCCCCACCAAAATGATGCAAAACCCTACAATGAATAACAAAATTTTCCATTTATTGACATGGAATGTTAATGGACTAAGAGGTAGGGTAACTGATATACATGCATATATTCTTCAACAGAGCCCTGACTTCATAGCTGTACAGGAAACTGGACCAGAGGTGTATGAACTCAGAGGATATTATCAACATATTCTTAGTTGTGATGATGGAAGCAGTAGAGGTATGGTTACTTATGTTAAGTCTGGACTTCCAGTTACCTTGGTGGAGAAAGGAGTCAATGGGGGAATAGAATATATCACTGTGTGTCTACATTTATCAAATAACTATATATATATCACTAATATGTATGTTCATTCTGGTGCCCTGTACATTGATAATTTACCTCCGCACATATTAGAAGAAAGTACAATTCTCTTGGGTGATCTTAAGATGAATCAAGTACTTACACCTGTTTTCATATACTTGATATTTAATATCTGAACAAATTTGCATGTTTCAAAAAAATCATATATTTTATAAATAAAACTTGCTATTATTATTATTTATTTTTTTTTTTTAATCACTAATCTCAATACAATGTACACATGACGCCCATCAATGTGGAATTTATGAGAGTGATTTCAAAGCAATGAACAAAAAAAAATGTAATAACCACTGGAAGGTGCCAAAATAATTTTCAACACCCCCTGAACAAACAAAAATAATTTCAAAGAAATTATTTTCGACACAAAATGTGGAACTTACATCTACGAGTATGCAAAAGATAAGAATATGTGAGCCTGCAGTTGTGGAACAGCATGTGTTGGGGGGAGGGGTGTGTCACCTTTACATAGGGATGCCAAGCGTCCTTTATTTCAAAGGACAGTCCTTTATTCAGCTCTATTTGTCCTTGTCCTTTATTGAGATTTGAAATGACACTATTTGTCCTTTATTTTGAAATCGTTTTGACTGAGTTCAATTTCCTGCTCTCAAGATGTGATGATTGCAAAAGTGTTTACTTCTTGTAGGACTGCACACTCTGTCAACTCACCATTCTGCACAATACCAGATGCACAGAACGGCAGACCACAGACCAGGGTGTAAAATTAGCCTCATTTTATTTTTAACTCGATTTTCCATTAAAAAAAAGGCACTCATTTTGGGAAAACCAGATAATCATAAACTATGTTATTAAATATGAGAGCCACTACCAAGAAAAAAGAAAAGAAAAACAATAGAGAAAGAAAGGAGGTGCCGTTGGACGTTTTGGAAAGGCAATACATACATACATATACCAAGGCTTTTTCCCCCTTCCAAGGGAGGTAGCCAAAAAGGGAAAGGCATAAAAACACTCCCACCCATTTCATCCCTAAATACACTCCACACCCCTCCCACCCTTCCTCTCATCTGAGCACCTCCTGGATGACGGGTCATCCCTGCACCCTGCCCACCGCCCTGGGTCAGAAACAGTGTCGCAAGACACAGTACATCCACAGCAAGGCCGCTTCATTTAATCGGCGACCCCCCCTCTCCGTCCCCCTTTGCATATAAGGCGAGGACGGGGAGAAATCCCTTCGGGCTGTGTCAAAATTTACTCACACATACTACCCCACCCCCCACCCCCCCGCCCATTCCTCCTCATGCAGTCACAACATCATCCATATACAACCATTCTCCACTCACCTCTGTCTTCCGTCCTCTCCCTTCCTTCCTCAACAGACATTCCCCTCTTCCCCAAAGCCCCCTTCACCCCATCCATGCACCTCATCCTAGGACGTCCCCTCATGTTCACTCCCTCCACATCTGCCTTCCATACCTCTTTTACTAGTCTTTCTTCACTCATTCTTTCCATGTGTCCAAACCATCCTAATATTCTTTCATCAACCCTATCTCCCAAATCCTTTTTCACCCCTGTTCTCCTCCTCACCTCCTCATTTCTCACTCTATCCAGCCTAGTAACCCCCACCATACTTCTCAGACACCTCATCTCAAACACATTCAAACTCCTTCTCTCTTCTTCTCTTATGTTCCACGTTTCTGCCCCATACAGTGCTGTTGGCACAATCACTCCTTCATACAGTCTCCTCTTTGTATCCATTCCCAAATGTCTATTCCTCATTACACTCTTTAAACCACCAAGGCATTTACTCGCTTCTCTCAATCTACATTCTACCTCCACCTTCACTCCACCTTTTCCTGCTACACTTGCACCCAAGTATCTAAAACTATCCACTTCCTCCAGTCGCTCTCCCTTAATGCTCACTTCCAGTCTACTGCCACTTTCACCCCTTGTACATCTCATCACCTTACTTTTACCCACATTTATCTTTAGCTTTCTTCTATCACATACTCTCCCAAACTCTGCCACCAGCTTCCTCAATCCCTCCTCTGACCCTGCCACAAGCGCAGTGTCGTCCGCAAACAACAGCTGGCTCACCTCCCACTTTTCTCCATTTTCTTTAACCATCTCCAATCCCTGACTCACTACCCTAGCATTCACCTCTCACACCACCCCATCCATGTATAAGTTGAACAGCCAGGGCGACATAACGCATCCTTGACGAAGTCCCACCTTTACTTCAAACCACTCACTCTCTCCATTTCTAATCCTAACACATGCTCTACTACTCTCATAGAAACTCTTAACAGCTCCCAAAAGCTTTCCTCCTATCCCATAAATCTGCATAACCTCCCACAGTGCCTTTCTGTCTACCCTATCATAAGCCTTTTCCAGATCCATAAAAGCCCAAAAAACATCCTTCCCCTTTCCTATAGCTTTCTCACATATCTGTCTTACCACAAAGATCTGATCTACACAACCTCTACCCGTCCTAAATCAACACTGTTCCTCACCAATTACTCCTTCTGTTCCTCTCCTAATCCTCTCAATTAAGATCCTCCCATAAGCCTTCCCTACTACACTCAACAGGCTAATCCCTCTGAAATTACTACATTCACACTTGTCCCCTTTTCCCTTGTAAAGAGGAACTATACAGGCACTACTCCAGTCCTCCGGTACTCTACCCTCTCTCCAGCAAACATTAAATAACCTCACCAACCAGTCCACCATCACTGAACCTCCCTTTTTCAGACATTCTGCATGACATCCATCCAGACCAGGTGCCTTACCTGCTTTCATCATCTTAACAACTGCCTTCACCTCATCCTTCCTTATTTCTCCTCCATTCTCCTCACTCATCACTCTCATTTTCTTCGCATTTCCCACTGCAGCTATCTTTCCCTCCCTATCCTCCTTCACATTCAGCAACTCCCTAAAATATTCTGCCCATCTTCCCCTCACTGCCATCTCTTCCATTATCAACTCTCCATCTGTACCTTTTACCTTTTCTTCCCTACTTGATTCGCCTCCTCTTCCTCTCTTAATTTCTTTCCAGAACATCTTTTTATTACTTTCAAAATTTTCTGTCATACTCCTACCCCATTTCACATCTGCTCTCCTCTTTGCCTCCTTTACCTTTTGCTTTACTTCTCTTTTCTTTTCTTTGTACGTCTCATATGACTCCCCTGTCATCTTTTGCAACCAATACTTCTGCCTATTAACTGAACTCACGAAGAACCAAAACAAATATGGCCTATTATACAACAATGTAATGATGAGACCCTTCACAAAATCGAGTCATAATTTGTTATAAATATCAGAAGAACTGAAATCTGTGTGAGAAAACTTGTAGTGCCAATATTTCATGTTATAAACATATATTTGGAAAAACAGAATAAATTTCAAAGAAATTCAACATTCAGCAAATTATCAAACCTAAGCTTCGTTGGCCATTCATTTCCCAAAGTTTCAGAAATTTGTAGAAGTAGTAAAACATTTGAAGCTAAAAGGAAAGTTTAAATTAAAGATGGATGAACTTTTTGATGAAGTAGTATTAATTCAAAGAAACTTCGACACTAGCAAAAGCTCTGGACTCATCATAAGCTCAAACACAACCACCAGAAATGGTATTTTATTTCTATGGACTTTAAATGTATTAATGTTTTCAAAATAGTTTCTTTTGTACCATCAATTCCTGGAACATCATCTTATTGTGAGAGAGTTTTTAGTTTAATGTCATCTAAATGGTGAAATGAAAGGAACTGATGCTCTGTTGAATCAATTAAGAATGAACCTCATACATTTTAACATAAAATATAGTTGTTTGGAATTTGCTAAAAACAGCAAAGATGATACAAGTTTTCTGAAGGCAGCAAAAAGCCAGGGCAAATATAGTTTTAAAGATTAGAATCCTTTGATAATAAATGGCTTCTCATTCTTGTTTTTGTATTTTCATTTAGGTAAGAGAAATGTAATTTTGAGCTGCATTTAATATTTGCATCTATTATGATCTATAGCCACTGAAATCAGTATAAATAAAGTTTTTATGTCCTTTATTGTAGCTTAACAGAGTTGGCAACCCTACCTTTACATGCAGCCTTTAGTTTGATTTTCTTTATTATTATTTTTAACATTTATAAGCAGAACAAAACTGAGATGGGCTGGGCATGTGGCACGTATGGAGGACCATAGAACTCCAAAACGATCAGTTATGATGGGTAGAATGCCTGGAAAGAAGAATTATATTTAACATAAACATGTACATATCCATCACTATGTAATGAATTAGTCAAAACTTACAATTATGTTAAAATGGATCTTGTATCATTACTTTTCATTCATTCGACAAACATGTTTGACAAACTGTCAAACATTCCCACGGTCAAACATCACTTCAAACACGTTTGTCGAATCATTTGACATTCACACAGTCAAATGTCACTTCAAACACGTTTGTCAAATGTGTTTGCCCCCCCGAGGCCCAGTACTTTGATGTAGTGGGGGGGGCTTCCGTGTAGCAAGGACGGACTGAGCTGTGCCAGCCAGGTGCAACCATACTGGAGAGGTCAGCCCTAAGCTACCAGACAAAAACTGAGCCAATTTTTTTTTTTGGGGGGGGGGGGGGTAGTGAATAGATAGGGGGTCCCTCACCCTTTTCCTTTGTAAATTTCCCTATCCCTACCCTTCATATTTGCTACCCTACTCTCCTTTTTCACCATCTTTCTCTAATACTTGTTAAGGAAGGTTCTGGTATCTTGGTGCCTCCCAAGCTACATGTCTGAACCCAGTCAAGTGGGGATGTATACCGCGAGGTCACTACACCCTGCGAGGGCCAAAAGCCCACCGACTGGGGAATGCATGTTTGTGAGGTAGGTACTAGGCTGCTGACTTCCTTTCTCCCTATCCAGTACACATGCAGAGTGACTATGCCGGACCCATCCTAAATGGGACAAAACAAAAGAGGACAAACCCCGGGTTGACAAAGTCTCTAATTCACCTCCGAGGCCCTGCATGTGTAAATAGTCGTTCTGTAGCCCAGAAACTTACAATTAGAATGGATTCTGAAGTGATGAAAACATCTTTAGATACTCAGAAACCAATAAATAGCCCAAATACTGCCCCTAATAGTCATAGAATCTTACATCTAAAATATGTCTCTCTTGATAAGAGTTATACACTTATATGAAAAGTTCCGTAAATTTGGACAAATTAAAGAGCTCAGGGTTAAACTAACTGACAACTTTAAAGCTTGGCTAGTCTGGATCTCATTTCTTTCTAATCAGGATGCAGCTGCTGCCTGCTTGGATTATAATAATTGCAATGAAAATGAGTCTTCGGCCCAACTTGTTGCTAGAGTGCCACCTAACCTGGATATCTTTTATCCAGAAAACCCGGTAGAGGAAAGGAAGGAAAGTGTGCAGAGGCCTCCCAATCCAGCTAAGTGGCTTATTATCACTCTTGCAAAGGAACGTGCTAACTTGTTCGAGTTTAGAAGATTCTTGAAGAGTCACCTAGCTCTGGTAATTTGACGAACTCGCAGGTATCACGATTTGGAAGAAATTCCTTCTTAATTCATGTAAAATCTTATGAACAAGCTGCCATGGTGCTTAACTTGAAACAGAAATCCGACATTAAGGAAGTTAAACCCCACTATACCTTTAGTTATGCCAAAGGGGTAATTTTTAATAGAGATCTGCAAATCCAATATGGCTGACCTCCAGGAGGGTTATCAATCACACTGGGCTATTTATCCTCCGACATCATCCTACCTCCAACCTCCATTTGAATATAACTAGAATATGACTTCGCTTATTACAGAAACCTAGACATTCCTAAGAACAATTCTACAGCATGTCTAACATCCGTATCTAGGTTTACATAATCTCTTCGTTCATCCTTCATCTTTGCTAGATGTAACGGAAATATTTGAATTTTGTAACCGAAGTCGTTTTTGACTCGAACGAGCTCTCAACGGTCGTCGGCGCCTAGTGTGATAAGAACGAAGGAGATTGCAAGAGACCATGTGGCCTACACTAGGCAGTTCCATGTACATTACCACCTGTCATCCGTGTGCATAAAGTTGTCTAACCGTTTCTTAAAACAACTTGATCTAAATTTGTCCAGTTTAAATCCATTACTGCGAGTCCTGACCTGTTATCTCGATATGATGACCTTGCCTGTGTCGAATCCATCACAGTCCCAGAAGGTCATAATCCCATTGGTAAAAATCCCACGCCAATTAACCTAGGCCTATATTCATTAATAGATTTATCAAATGAAATTATACTTCATATAGTGTTTATTGATACTATCAACATCCTAGAATATTATGTGTGGGATTATGAACAATGGGATAATTTTGACTATGGCATTTTGATTCGTGGGATTTTGATATATGGTTACAAAATATAATTTTTCAAATCTCCAAACAACAAATTATCTTTCCATCATATGCTGTTGAATATGTCCTTAGAGACGTCTAGATGTCTGCAACGAAAGTCATATTGTCGTTATTCAAATGGAAGTTGGAGGTACGAGTACATGTGCTACTGTGTTTGCGAATTTTGATGATACATTATATCATCTTGATACTTGGTATCTTTGTAATTACTTTTGTCGATTAATTTGCAATATTAGGTTCTTTAAGGAAGAAGGAATCAAATGAAGACATTGTATTTAATGTAGATACTTTGCAGTACACGGAATGCGCCAAAAAGGGTGAGTTTGGACAAGAAATATTTCCATTTTGGTGGAAATATGTCAGAAATATAATCTGTGTAACAACTGTTTAATCATACAACTGTGTTCATGCATAGATGACAAAAAGGAAAATATATATATATTTTTTTTTAGATTCTCACAATGCACCGCGCTCCATTGCCGTCATTATTTTCGTGACGTCGATAGAAAACGCTATTTTTGTATATATATATATATATATATATATATATATATATATATATTAAGTTTCCTGATCATGTCCATCGAGTTTTTGGTCCTCAAAATACAAAATTGCGCTGAATGGCCTACCGGCTCCGGCGCTTGGCCTTTGTGCCAAAAAAATTCATAAATCAAATCAAATCAAAATACAGAAATATGTCTTCTTCGCCAAAAGTCAAGGAAAAGGTTGCCTACACGCGATGACCATACACAAGGACCGAAAAATCTTCCCGCGCTCTGATGCCGACGTTATGACGTCACGTCGCATCAAATTCCATCATATTTTCTATATTTTTATCCACCTTTCCACGTGTTTAAAAAATTTCTCAATGTTTCGTTCAACACAATTGTCAAAATTCATCGTCTTTTCTATATTTTCAAAACGTTTCTCTCCGTGTATTTAAGGATTTTCTCAGAATGTTTCGCTCAGAACACAATAAGAACACAATTGTCAAAATTCATCGTCGTCTATATTCTTTTTTATACATATTTCTCTGCACGGCTTTCTCAGAAAATTTCGCTCCCTGATACCTTGATTTCCCTTTCACGTCGTCTTAAACTAGGCAAAAACAACATCGATTTCCATCTTCACACTAGGCAAAAATAC
Organism: Oratosquilla oratoria; assembly: GCF_046742065.1. Lineage (NCBI taxonomy): Eukaryota > Metazoa > Arthropoda > Malacostraca > Stomatopoda > Squillidae > Oratosquilla > Oratosquilla oratoria. The sequence goes on from NC_134798.1 coordinate 49,467,809, forward strand.
CTTCGATTTCCTCCTTCTCAAAAGGCAAAAATACCGTCGATTTCCATCTACACACTAGGCAAAAATACCGTCGATTTCCTCTTTCACACAGTGCAAAACTTCCGTCGATTTCCATCTACACACTAGGCAAAAATACCGTTAATTTCCATGTACACACAAGGCAAAACTGCCGTCGATTTTCATCTTCACACTAGGTAAAATACCGTCGATTACTATCTTCACGCTAAGCAAAAATGTCGTCGATTTTGATCTTCACACTAGGCAAAATACCGTCGATTTCCATCTTCACACTAGGCAAAATATCGTCGATTACTATCTTCACACTAAGCAAAAATACCGTCGATTTTCATCTTCACACTAGGCAAAATACCGTCGATTTCCATCTTCACACTAGTCAAATATACCGTTGATTTCCATGTTCACACTAGGCAAAACTGCCGTCGATTTCCATCTTCACACTAGGCAAAATTACCGTCGATTTTTATCTTCACACTAGGCAAAAATGCCGTCGATTTCCATCTTCACATTAGGCAAAGTGCCGTCGATTTCCATCTTCACACTAGGCAAAAATACCGTTGATTTCCATGTTCACACTGAGCAAAACTGCCGTCGATTTCAATCTTCACACTAGGCAAAATTACCGTCGATTTTTATCTTCACACTAGGCAAAAATGCCGTCGATTTCCATCTTCACATTAGGCAAAATACCGTCGATTTTGGTTTTCTAGGTCGACGTCTTGCTTCACATTTATTTTTTGTTTTATTCGCGATGACCATACACAAGGACCGAAAAATCTTCCCGCGCTCTGATGCCGACGTTATGACGTCACGTCGCATATATTTTCTATATTTTTAAAACATCTTTCTTTCCACGTGTTTAAAAATTTCTCAGAATGTCTCGTTCAACACAATTGTCAAAATTCATCGTCTCTTCTACATTTTTTAAACGTTTCTCTCTATATGTATATAAAGATTTTCTCGGAATGTTTCGCTCAGTTTTGATAAGAACACAATTGTCAAATTTCATCGTCTTTTCTTCTTAAAACATTTTTCTCTACACGGGTTTCTCAGAATGTTTCGTTCAGTGTTACGTAAGGCCACGTGCTGACCTGAAAATTTCGTTCACTGATACCATGACATCTTTACCTCTCATGTCGTCTTAAAGTAGGCAAAAACACCGTTGATTTCCGTCTTCACATTAGGCAAAAAATACCGTTGATATCCATGTTCACACTAGGCAAAACTGCCGTCGATTTTCGTCTTCACACTAGGCAAAATACCGTCGATTACCATCTTCACACTAAGCAAAATGCCGTCGATTTTCATATTCACACTAGGCAAAATACCGTCGATTTCCATCTTCACACTAGGCAGAAATACCGTTGATTTCCATGTTCACACTGAGCAAAACTGCCGTCAATTTCAATAATCACACTAGGCAAAATTACCGTCGCTTTTTATCTTCACACTAGGCAAAAATGCCGTCGATTTCCATCTTCACATTAGGCAAAATACCGTCGATTTTGGTTTTCTATGTCGACGTCTTGCTTCACATTTATTTTTTGTTTTATTCGCGATGACCATACACAAGGACCGAAAAATCTTCCCGCGCTCTGATGCCGACGTTATGACGTCACGTCGCATATATTTTCTATATTTTTAAAACATTTCTTTCCACGTGTTTAAAAATTTCTCAGAATGTCTCGTTCAACACAATTGTCAAAATCCATCATCTCTACATTTTTAAAACGTTTATCTCTATATTATTTAAAGATTTTCTCGGAATGTTTCGCTCAGTTTTAATAAGAACACAATTGTCAAATTTCATCGTCTTTTCTTCTTAAAACATTTTTCTCTACACGGGTTTCTCAGAATGTTTCGATCAGTGTTACGTAAGGCCACGTGCTGACCTGAAAATTTCGTTCACTGATACCATGACATCTTTACCTCTCATGTACATTGTAATTACGCCCAGACGACACAAACTTTTCTTCTCGTCTTTGATTACTTTTCATTTTTACATCTCTATATATTTCTTGTTTTTTTTTTTTTATATTTCTTATTCGTTATTTTTATATTTTCTCATCTTTTACCATATTTCTCTATTGGTATTGTCGTACTGTTGCTGTCGTGTCATCATCTGCATTTCGTAAAAGGTCTTCTCGTCTTTGATGAATTATTTTTCTATCGTTGCTTCCTTGTCTGTTTCTTATCTTTTTATTTATATCTATTATTTATCATTCCAATCGTAGCTTTCGTATGTTTTTCTTGTTTATTTATATTTTATTCATAATTCTTAGTTGCTTCCCTATCTCTCATGTTTTTCATATTTATCTATTATTCTTATCGTTGCATCCTTAATTGTTTCCAGTATGTTTTATATACTTTTTATTTACCATTCTAATATTTCCTCGATTTAACAGGTCTCTCCTACTTCTACCTGAAATGCTTCTTGTGAACTTTTTTTTATTCTTAACGTTGTTCCCCTATCTGTTTCATGTTTATTTACATTTATTTATTAATCATGTACTTTCTCTACCTTTATCAGCTCATCTCTATTGGCGTTGTATTTCTTCCTTCTTTCTTCCCTAGCAGAAGATGCATGTCGTCGCCCTTACGATTCTGAAATGCTTCTCTGCTGATCTTTTTCAATTATTATTCTTATCGTTGATTCCCTATGTGTTTGATATCTATTTACACATCTTATTTATTATTCTTACTTTTCCTCCAACTTTATCAGCTTCTCTCTATTGGCGTTGTATTTTTTCCTTCTTTCTTCCCTAGCAGATGTCCCTGTCGTCGCCCTTACGATTCTGACATGCTTCTCTGCCGATTATTCAAAATTATTATTCTCATCGTTGATTCCCTATCTGATATTTATTTAAATTTCTTATTATTATTACTTTTCCTCTACCTTTATCAGCTATTTTATATACCTTCCCTGGCAGATGGTGCATGTCGTCGCCCGATTCTGAAATGCCTCCCCCTAACGCCTAACCGAACGTCAAACGGGGGAAGAAAAAATCTAAATTTTCTTTTCAAGTCGCTCTGAGTCACGCCATTATCTTGTGGTCAGCAAATATATGTTTATTTTCCTCTTCAACAGGTGCATGTGTGTTGAACTGTTTTTTCTTTGTAGATGCCATTTTCTTACGAAAAACCTTTTGCCTCCAATCGAACGCGCAAGTCGAATTCCCGCCATTAGTTCACATTTCATTCGAGACGATTTTTAATTTTTTTGTAATTATGTCATCAGTATTTTTTTAATACTTTTTCTCTGAAGAGGAATTTCTCCGACAGTTGTCCCCGGACCCAAGATTTGTACGTTGGCAAATCAATGCTTCTACCAACCACGCTAAAACCAAAACCACAACCACAAAGCCCTAAAAACAATTACAGGCTGCACAAATACATCACCTACAGACCATTTACACCATGAAACAAAAGTCCTCAAAGTCAAGGACCACCTCGACATGAGAGGCACACAAACACTTGCTGCAGCCACCACAAACACATCACACCCGCTACACTACATAGCAGAACACACACACACACCAAGAAACATTAAAACTACACCCAAAGACCTTTATTACGCACAGATACTCTCTTCTCTTCCTCCACAACCACCAAATACCAGCCTCCGGAAACATATTCATAATCGTATCACTCACCGCTCCATTAACACACTGAAAGACAACACACTGCTGCATGCCAGACCCCCTGATATCCACCCTTCTGAATCCTCTCTCCCACGAAAGGACAGAGTCCACTTGGCCAGACTGCGATGCGGTCACCACCCAGCACTTCTAAGCTACCAGAAGAGGCTGGACGACCGTGTTGTGAACAGCTGCCCAGGATGTAACACTTCACCCCATACCATACAACACATAATGGAAGACTGCATTATACACAATCATGCACGCAAACAACACAACATACACTCTATAAAGGATTTGTGGGAAAACCCAGTTTCGGCTGTGGCCTTCCTTGGGGAGACGGGACTGCTCGGACAGTCTAGGGAACGACAACAACAACAACAACCAACCACGCTATCGAAACTTTAAATCCCTTAACCTCGGGGTTAAGACGACATGAAAGGTAGATGTCATGGTATCTGGGAACGAAATTTTCAGGTCAGCACGTGGCCTTACGTAACACTGATCGAAACATTCTGAGAAACCCGTGTAGAGAAAAATATTTTAAGAAGAAAAGACGATGAATTTTGACAATTGTGTTATTAAAACTGAGCGAAACATTCCGAGAAAATCTTTAAATACATGGAGAATTTTTTTTTAAATATAGAAGAGACGATGAATTTTGACAACTGTGTTGAACGAGACATTGAGAAATTTTTTAAACACGTGGAAAGATGTTTTAAAAATATATCCGACGTGACGTCATAACGTCGGCATCAGAGCGCGGGAAGCTTTTTCGGTCCTTGTGTATGGTCATCGCGAATAAAACAAAAAATAAATGTGAAGCAAGACGTCGACATAGAAAACCAAAATCGACGGCATTTTGCCTAATGTGAAGATGGAAATCGACGTCATTTTTGGCTAGTGAAGATAGAAATCGACGGTAATCGTGCCTAGTGTGAAGATGGAAATCGACGGCACTTTGGCTCAGTGTCAACATGGAAATCAACGGTATTTTTTGCCTAGTATGAAGATGGAAATCGATGGCATTTTGACGAATGTGAAGATGGAAATCGATGGCATTTTTGCCTAGAAAATCGATGGTAACTTTGCCTTATGTGATGGAAATCGACGGCAGTTTTGCTCAGTGTGAAGATGGAAATCAACGGTATATTTGCCTAGTGTGAAGATGAAAATCGACGGTATTTTGCCTAGTGTGAAGATGAAAATCGACGGCATTTTTGCTGTAAGGTAGTAATCGACGATATTTTGCCTAGTGAAGGAAATCGTCGTTATTTTGCCTAGTGTGAAGATGAAAATCGATGGCGTTTTTGCAGTGAAGATAGTAATCGACGGTATTTTGATTTGGGTGAAGATGAAATTCGACGGCAGTTTTGCCTGTGTACATGGAAATCGACGGTATTTTTGCCTAGTGTAGATGGAAATCGACGGTATTTTTTGCCTTGTGAAGGAAATCGACGGTATTTTTGCCTAGTGTGAAGATGGAAATCGACGGTGTTATTGCCTAGTTTAAGACGTGAAAGGGAAATCAAGGTTATGGTATCAGGGAACGAAATATTCTGAGAAAGCCGTGCAGAGAAAAATGTATAATAAAAGAATATAGACGATGAATTTTGACAATTGTGTTCTGAGGGAAACATTGAGAAAATCCTTATATACATGTGGAGAAACGTTTTTGAGATATAGAAAAGACGATGAATTTTGACAATTGTGTTGAACGAAATAGAGAATTTTTTTAAACACGTGGAAAGATGGATAAAATTATTGAAAATATGATGGAATTTGATGCAACGTGACGTCATAACGTCGGCATCAGAGCGCGAGATTTTTCGGTCCTTGTGTATGGTCATCGCGCGTAGGCGACTTTTTCCTTGACTTTTGGCGAAGATGTTTCTGTATTTTGATTTGATTTGATTTATGAAATTTTTTGGATCGAAGGCCAAGCGCCGGTAGACCATTCAGCGCAATTTTGCTTTTTTGAAGACAAAAAACTCGATGGAGATGATCAGGAAACTTTATATATACAAAAATAGCGTTTTCTATCGACGTCACGAAAATAATGACGGCAATGGAGCGCGGTGCATTGTGGGACGTCTTTCCCAATGTGAGAATCTAAATATTTGTTTTTCTTTTCCTTTTTGTCATCTATGCATGAACACAATTGTATGATTACTCTAAGAAATTTTCAGTAATTTTACGGTACTATGGCAGCTGGGGCTTCCATCTTTCTACTGTAAAAAATTACGGTCACACCGAAATTTTTTTTAGTCGCCAATTTTTTTTTAGACACCAAATTTTTTTTACAGTATAATCCCATATTTTCCACTAGGATATTTTTTTTAGGGGGGGGGATATGCCTATATGTGGCATATATGTGTGAGGAATGCTTCCTAATGAAAGTCTTCAGGCGATATAATCTCTTACAAGCATTAAAAAAAAAAAAAAAAATGAACTGGCTAGCTGGCAATGGGAACATACAGGACTCTTTGCACTTAGAGTATTAACACTAACAAATGAAAATATGTTCATTCCAAAGAAAATTTAACATACTATTTGAACTGGTAGCCTAGCTTATAGTACAAAAATAAACTTACATAACACAAAAAGAGCATTGTAGGTATTGTGCTTGAGACCCATTACCATTATTCTACTGAAGCCAATACAAGAATTTATTCATAACCTTGTTGACTATCAAAATGATAAAAATACTGATGTATAAAGCAATTTAGGAATAAATAATTATGCAAAGAAAAATATATGTACATATAACACTTTTTTCCCATCAAAGTTAAAGAATCACAACATTTAACTGAATAACTACTAAGATCAAATCCTTAAGAGAATAAATGATACCCAAACAGTACTTATGACAAAAAACTGAACACTTTGTGAAATAAAATTACAGATCCAGTTTTATTCAAGATTCAATGAATACTTGTCACAAGGATAATATTTTCTTGGAAAATATGCCTATAAGGCCTATATGTCAATGTGAGGAGTGCTACCTAATTAAACGTAGTCTTCAAGTGATATAATCTCTTACAAGCATTAACAAATTAAAGAAAAAGAAACTAAACTGGCTGTCTGGCAATGGGAACATACAGAACTCTTAGCACTTGAAGTATTATGACTAACAAATGAAAATATGTTTATTCGAAAGAAAATTTAACATACTTTTTTTAACTGGTACTCTAATTTTTAGTAAAAAATAATAATACTTTTATTTCAGGCACACATGGCCCATATATATATATATACATACAGTGTAAAAAAGTTTTAAAATGGATAAATAAAAACTATGTACAATACCTACGAGCAATACGAAAATAAACCTATATAACACAAAAAGAGCATTGTAGGTATTGTGCTTGAGACCCATTACCATTATCCTACTGAAGCCAATACAAGAATTTATTCATAACCTCGCTGACTGTTGAAATGATCAAAATACCGATTTATAAAGCAATTTACAAATAAATAATTATGCAAAGAAAACTATATGTATATATAAACAACACTTTTTCCCATCAAAGTTAGAGAATCACAACATTCTCACATGCTCTGGCTGATCTGGCTGGTGATGTTTCAACAGATTAAACAGAGACAGCACCTTTGGGCTAACAGGAGCCACCTTCTTTTTTTTTGGGTCCTTTGTGGATTTTGGTCCCAGAATTTGGGTCGATCTTCATGAAGAACCTGCATGGAAAATTCAATTTAACATTTAAAGTTACTTCAGTCATGGAGTGCTATTTTGGATTGTAAATGAAATACATGTATTTCAGCAACTATCGTTATTGAATTTACTGATCCACTTGAACAAGTACCTCTGAACAAACTCCAAAGTAAACCCAGCATTTGATGGGTATTTTACATCCATGATGAAAAATAGCTTAAACATGAGAGCAAAGGCCTGGATGAAGCATGGAATGTCCCTCATGACGATCACTCCATCTGACGCCAAGTAGAAATTTGATCCATTGTAAAGGCAAGGGGTTCCTTCAAAAAATATATAAACACATTTAATGACTTGACACTTAAAGACCTAGAGAAAGGTGACTATTGTGAGGCAAATATCACTGCAATAGAAACACATTAACAATTTCAAGGCTTCTAAACACTTTCATTTGCCAGGGCTCAACATTAACAGCTCTTTACTTGTTCAGGATAAGTAGGAATTCAAAAAAGGAAATCATGGTTGGACAAACAGAAGTTTCCTGATTAAAATAAAGAGGCCATGGAATAGTGTTGGAGCAAGTAATTTCCATATTAGAATAATTTATGCATGCACATATACTTACCAACTGCAATCAAACATGGCGTTTTTGGGAAGTCTGGTTCCTCTGTCAGTCTGTTCACATCATATGGTTTCTAGAAAAGAAATAGAGCAATTAATTATTCATATAATTTCAACATCAATCTTTTTTCCAAGTCATGTGTACATCACCAATAAATTCTCAACTTAATATATTGCCTAAAATGTCCTGGATACTGAATAATTCTAATATTATTTAAAGTCTTTATGTTATGTTGCAGCTTTTTTAAACCTTTTTTTTTTATTTTTATTGAAATATCTTTTAATTCTGTAGTTGCTTAACAAGTACAGTATAAATCCTACCTCTGCAACTCGAAAAAGGGATTCTTTTTCCTCTTGAAAGTATGCCATGATGAGGGTGATTGTTGCCACCTGGTAGGGCAACTGATTTCCCACTTCTTCACATGCTTTTTTTGCACATCTTAGTCCCTCAGTTTCTTTGCAAGTTTGGATTTTACTCTGCTTTCTTCTTCAAAAGAGTCAACAATAAGTTGCTGCTTCTCCCCAAAAGCCTCCAACATTCTGCCTTGACAACTGAAGCCCATCAGTTGTTGAAAGTGACCATCCAAAGCTTCTGCTGTAAACAGAGCTGGCCATTTGTCCCTCAGCTCGAATTTGCTGCAGCCCTTCATAATCATTACCCTCTGATGGTAATACTCAAACTCAGGACCAGATTGTTCCTCAGGGGGGTCAGGCAATCTATTTGTTGGTCCATAACTTGATTTTTTTATTACTGCAGCTTCTTCACTGTCAGAATCTTCAGCAATTATCTTTATTTTGTACTGCCCACGCCTCTCAGTCTCCGCTCTAGCAACCAGCTGGTTGAGAACAGAATCATATCCTCTGCCAATACTGGTGCCAGCCACTTGCACATCTTTGAGGCATGGGAAGATGTCAATCACTTTTTTAGCAATCACCTCCATGTGGCATCGATAAGGCTTTGGGTGCACCTGCAGTACTTTGGCCACCACATGTCTGACAATGGCCCTCCTATCTCTGGGAGACAGCTCTGCAGTTCCACCATGCTTCAGCACTCTATGAACTGCCTTCCTGACCCCCTTTGGCCTGTCTTCCATGTCCTCAAATGTCAGCTCAACAGTTGAGGGCCATGTTGCACAGTGAGCACTTGGGGATGGTGACTGGCTGTCAGGAACTATGGACCTCAAGGGGGTGTGAGGTATCAGTCGTAGGGGACTGCTTGCCTCACTGACAACTTGAGGGTTATCATCCACTGTAAAATATAACAAATGAATTTAATTAAACTGACCAGGTTCTGCCCAATGTGGATGGCCCTGATCGGGACCACATCCCCACCCACTTATCATGGCCAACTCTAAATCGGGCCTGCCCATTCATAGCATTCATTTGATTTCTCAATTTTCCCAAAATGCTGTTTAAGGTATTTCAATTACCAATACACATTCTAAGTACAGATTTCTATTTTAAAAAGGCCAGGAAGTGTACTCACTTTGTTTACTGCTACTTACAGAAAATATATTTTACTGGCTTAATTCTGTCTTGATGTTTTCATGTTGAGATAATGATGGATGCCTGTGAACCCATTTTAGGGGTAAGGACTTTCTTTTTTTTTTTTTTTTTTTGCTTGTCAACCCAAGTTAAATCTCCTACAGACACAACCATACCACTTGACTTACCCTGGGCTGTCCATGTCTCCATGAGGGCTCTGGCCATTATAGGCTTCAGTGATGCATGAAGGTCAATGTCTTTTATAAGCCTCAACTCATCAGCTCTATCCACTCCAACATCCTCCAGGCACTTCATCACTTCTTCTAGCTTGTGTTCAAGCTTAAGTTTCACCAGCCCAGACAAGACTAGGTCTTTCACTTCATCCATGTTTAAAAATGATACAGCCACTGGAAAATGACAGTATGTAGTCCAGAAACAGCTACACACCACCAAATGCAAGATATGAAATGTATAAAAAAAAAAAAAAAAAAAAAAAAAAAATCAATTCAAAACTGTTTGGAAGAGGTATATTTGATAAGCTTAGCACAACTGGCACATGTTAAGAGTTTATTAAATGAAGAAAATTCTAAGTATGTAAAGAGAACATCGGCTTTTTTATATTTGAAAAATAGAATAGTTCGCTTTTTCACTTTCAGTGAGATGGGGGAAGAGATCTCACACACACACTAATCAATACTTATACACTTGTCTGAAAGGTATGCAAGTTCAACAAAAGTGCTTAGATTCCATGCTTAATTTTTTTTTCTTACCTACCTACATCCCTAGGGAAGGCTTATGGGAGGATCTTAATTGAGAGGATTAGGAGAGGAACAGAAGGAGTAATTGGTGAGGAACAGTGTGGATTTAGGACGGGTGGAGGTTGTGTAGATCAGATCTTTGTGGTAAGACAGATATGTGAGAAAGCTATAGGAAAGGGGAAGGATGTTTTTTGGGCTTTTATGGATCTGGAAAAGGCTTATGATAGGGTAGACAGAAAGGCACTGTGGGAGGTTATGCAGATTTATGGGATAGGAGGAAAGCTTTTGGGAGCTGTTAAGAGTTTTTATGAGAGTAGTAGAGCATGTGTTAGGATCAGAAATGGAGAGCGAGTGGTTTGAAGTAAAGGTGGGACTTCGTCAAGGATGCGTTATGTCGCCCTGGCTGTTCAACTTATACATGGATGGGGTGGTGCGAGAGGTGAATGCTAGGGTAGTGAGTCAGGGATTGGAGATGGTTAAAGAAAATGGAGAAAAGTGGGAGGTGAGCCAGCTGTTGTTTGCGGACGACACTGCGCTTGTGGCAGGGTCAGAGGAGGGATTGAGGAAGCTGGGGGCAGAGTTTGGGAGAGTATGTGATAGAAGAAAGCTAAAGATAAATGTGGGTAAAAGTAAGGTGATGAGATGTACAAGGGGTGAAAGTGGCAGTAGACTGGAAGTGTACATTAAGGGAGAGCGACTGGAGGAAGTGGATAGTTTTAGATACTTGGGTGCAAGTGTAGCAGGAAAAGGTGGAGTGAAGGTGGAGGTAGAATGTAGATTGAGAGAAGCGAGTAAATGCCTTGGTGGTTTAAAGAGTGTAATGAGGAATAGACATTTGGGAATGGATGCGAAGAGGAGACTGTATGAAGGAGTGATTGTGCCAACAGCACTGTATGGGGCAGAAACGTGGAACATAAGAGAAGAAGAGAGAAGGAGTTTGAATGTGTTTGAGATGAGGTGTCTGAGAAGTATGGTGGGGGTTACTAGGCTCGATAGAGTGAGAAATGAGGAGGTGAGGAGGAGAACAGGGGTGAAAAAGGATTTGGGAGATAGGGTTGATGAAAGAATATTAGGATGGTTTGGACACATGGAAAGAATGAGTGAAGAAAGACTAGTAAAAGAGGTATGGAAGGCAGATGTGGAGGGAGTGAACATGAGGGGACGTCCTAGGATGAGGTGGATGGATGGGGTGAAGGGGGCTTTTGGGAAGAGGGGAATGTCTGTTGAGGAAGGAAGGGAGAGGACGGAAGACAGAGGTGAGTGGAGAATGGTTGTATATGGATGATGTTGTGACTGCATGAGGAGGAATGGGCGGGGGAGGGGGGTAGTATGTTTGAGTAAATTTGACGCAGCCCAAAGGGATTTCTCCCTGTCCTCGCCTTATATGCAAAGGGGGACGGAGAGGGGGGGGTCGCCGATTAAATGACGCGGCCTTGCTGTGGATGTACTGTGTCTTGCGACGCTGTTTCTGACCCAGGGCGGTGGGCAGGGTGCAGGGATGACCCGTCATCCAGGAGGTGCTCAGATGAGAGGAAGGGTGGGAGGGGTGTGGAGTGTATTTAGGGATGAAATGGGTGGGAGTGTTTTTATGCCTTTCCCTTTTTGGCTACCTCCCTTGGAAGGGGGAAAAAGCCTTGGTATATAGATAGAGACCTACCTACATAATTTTTTCAAGTCATGTTAACCTAAACAAATTTTTTTAGGCTGGCTTGTATTTGGATTGCACATAAATCTGCTTGTCTACATATATTTATGTAGGAACAGTGTATTTTAATGAAATTCCCCAATCCTGTCTAAGCTTGTAGATGTTATGGGGTGCATAACTCAGAATATGACTCAAATTTACACATTTTGTACTCTTTACAGACTGTGAGGATCCATGACATATTAGCAAGCCAGAGGTTGGCACAGAAATGAACTGATAGGTTTGCACAACAAAAAACAAAGTCATTTCTTTCACCAAAATAAGGATAATTTTTCCTACCAGAAAACCATCCTCGTTCTTTTCTAGAAGCAAGGCTTGGTCTTTTTCGTACTCGGTACCTTTAAATACTGCTGTTTTAATATGTCCATCAAGAATGTCAAGCTTGAAATCTATAGAATGTTATATTTGAAAGGCAGCAGGGAAGAGACAACCAGCACTGTAAAATGCCTGTAGCAACTGATGTCTTTTGGCAAGTGATTTGGGGAGATCTTTTAGATTATGAAGACCTCTAGCACACTTTTTAAAGTATGAGTGTTTGCTCTCAAATCTCATTGTCCACAATCGGATCAGTGGACCAAATCTGACAATTAGCTCAGGGTAGTGACAGAGAAAATTATGTTTTGGTCTAAGGTTGATGTTTGGGAATATGGTAGCTCTGTAATCAATATAATCTTCAATTAGAGAAGCCAAGAAGACAATCTGACCTTGGGCTATAGCTGGAGCACAAACCAATTCAACTATCAACTTTAATTTTAAATAAAGCTGCCAGACTTCATCATTGGTATCTTTAACTAAATCCCCAATATACACAGAAAACAGCCTGAGAAAAACCCAATTTTGAACAGCATGGCCCACCAGTCTGTCATTATTCCTAGTTACACCGCCTGGTCTATCCAAGCTATCAGTTCCTGATAAGACCAGGTTAAATATCTTGCTATTCAATTTGTCATAACTAAACCACTTCTTGTTGACAAGATTATGTATGACGAGTGGCATGTCATATGACACTACACCTTCAAAGAGGTCATGCCACAAGCAAGGTGGCAGTCCTGGATTTGCAACATGAAAATGTGTCAACTGGTTAAAAACTGAATCAAATTTAATACCATGATGAGAAGCAAGGTTAGCATGCTCATCAATGTATTTAATATCCCTGGTGTAACTCTCTACAGATCTCCTAGTCCCAAGTTTGTAAGGTGTCTCTCTCTGAAGGAGTCCAAGTCAAGTGTGCAAAATCTGCAAATGTATTGGTGTCTAAAACTCTCCACAAATCCACCAATTCCATGAGATCCAAGATTATCTCCAACAATTGCACAAACAGTGCCTTGAATATTCTTTTCACCTTCAACAGTTTTCACTTCTATGCCTGTAGTTTCCAGTGACTGCAGATCTTTCACTAGTCTTGAAAACACTTTATCTTGCCCAAACTGCAGATCCGACTCGGTGAATAGCATAACCAGTTGCACATGGTCAATGGATGACCGTAAATGTGAATCAATATTAGCCAAGGTAAAATAGACACCTACAACTTTATGCTTCTTCCTGGCTGATCCCAGAGGATTCACCACTTCAAAGGCATCTTGGTACAAAATAATTTGGAATGATTCCTGCTGAAATAAAGATCTAAATACTGTCCCATCTTTAACATCTCTGAGTATCTCAGGCACCTCATTTTCTGCAGTACGAGCTTCTGGGACATTATGTAAATTTTTGAAAGCAGGATAACTATCATACATAAATCTTATACTCTCTTTAATTGGGATGTATTGAGCATATCTTGCACTATTTTCATCATCATGTCCAAGATATATTGGTCTAAGATCATAAAGATGCAAAGAAGGAAATTTATTCTCATAATGTTTTCCTAGTTTGTTCTGATCTTAAGGGACCATTCATACTACTCTGAAAAATCCCTGCTCCACTGTCTCAAGAATTCCTTGAATTTTGTCATTTTCTACACCTGCCTCAATCAATTTTTCACATAATTTTTTTGTATATGTTCATGTTGAAATATGAATATTTGTTATTGTGCATCTTGTGTTGTTTTTGATTGAATGTACAATGCAATGTATAGTAAGAATTTTGTCATTTGATTTATTGTATAATCTGTACTTAATTTGCATGTATAACAAAGTTCAGTTGCTAGGCCTGAGAGATTTCCCGCGCTAAGGGAGACGTTACTCACAAGTCAGTCATTGTGAAGCCACAGTGTGGAGGTGTTGACGTGTACATTTTTGTCTGAATATAAACTTAATCGTGTCATGTGCATTGTGCCTTTCAAGAACAATAAACAGTTAAGTACTTTTCTAAGCGTTTATATAATACCCATAACTTTCAACATAGGTTATGGGCCCAGGACACGTTATTTTGTGTGCTTAGAAATTACACTGTGTCACAGCGAATAGTGATTGAATCGAGCATGGCAGTGTAGGCACGTGAACAAGAGTGAACGTAAGTGTTTATTACGTTGCATTTCATTTGTGTGACACAGACTGACAAAATGGAGCGCAGTACAATCAACCTCACACTGTTGAATGATAAGAACTATCCTACGTGGAAGTTGCAGATGAAGATGCACTTGATTAAAGAGGATATGTTTGGTATAGTAAATGGCTCAGAAACAGTACCGACAGAGGAATGGGAACTGGAAAAATACAATAAGAAAAAGGCCAGGGCGTTGGCTTTTATTGTATTGGCTATTGACCAAAACCTTCTTTATTTGGTTGGGGATCCAACTGATCCAGGTGCTGTGTGGAAACTACTGGAGGACACTTTTCAAAAGAAAACCTGGTCAAATAAACTAAGACTCAAGAAACGGTTGTACAACATGAAATTACGCCAGGAAGACAGTATGCAGGAACATTTGAAGAAGTTCGTAGAACTATTTGATGAACTCGCAGTGGTTGGCGACGCCGTTAACGAGGAAGACAAGGTAATTTCATTATTATCGTCATTGCCTGACAGTTATTCAGTGCTTGTAACAGCACTAGAGGCTTCGGAAAATTTTCCAAAGTGGGAAACTGTGACGGAACGTCTTCTACACGAAGAAAGTAAGTGTAGTCTTATGAAGTCAACAAACAATAACAGTGCACTTGTTGTTAATAAAACAAAGTCATATAGAAAGATACAGTGTTTTGAGTGCAAAAAGATGGGGCACGTCAAGAAAAATTGTTGGGTTTATTTGAAGAAGTGTAAAAATGAAAAAGTGAATTGTGCCGTGGGAAATAAAAAGGAAAAAGAAATAGCATTGGTTGCTAGTGCTTTATCTATAAATACTGTAGTCAAAGCAGGCAGTTGGGTAATTGATTCAGGTGCTACGCAACATATGTCCCATAAAAAGGAACTTTTTTCAAGTTATGAGACACTAGAAATGCCCTTGTTTGTTGAAGTAGGAGATGGTAGAGCTTTGAAAGCTTATGGAGTGGGTGATGTTTGCATTAAATTGAAACTACCTAATGATGAAATAATTAATTGTACTCTAAAAGATGTTCTCTTCATTCCTGATTTAACTTATAATTTGATGTCAGTACCTAAGATGGTTAAGAATGATGTAACTGTAAATTTCCATGAAGGTAAATGTGAAATTTTCAACCAAGAAAATGAGTTGTTGGCTGTTGCAAATTTAGTAGGGAATTTGTATTTTCTAGAATGTGTTAGTGATATTGCAGCTGCATCAACACTTGACTCTGTCCCCAATTCTGCACTTGTTGCACAGTCAAAAGAGATGTTATGGCATCGCAGGTTAGGCCACCTTGGCATTGATAACCTTTGTAAATTAGTTAGGAAAGATATGATAAATGGTGTCAACAGTTCTCTTAGAAGTGACTCTATTTTTTGTGAAAGCTGTGTTGATGGTAAGAATCATAGACAACCATTTCGACCATCACTGAAGGACGGAAATAGAAAATTGTTTGAATTAATACATACTGATGTATGTGGGAAGCTTAACCCTAGTTCTTTGGGTAATGGTAATTACTTTCTGACCTTCATAGATGATGCTTCTAGGTATACATGGGTGTATTTTGACAAATAAGAGTGATGTTTTCAACAAATTTGTAGAGTGGAAGACATTGGTTGAGAAACAATATGATGCTAAAATCAAAATTGTGAGATCAGATAACGGGGGAGAGTATACCTCCAATGAGTTCCAAAATTATCTTAAGAAGGAGGGTATACGTCATGAAACTATTGTACCTAAAACTCCTGAACAGAATGGTGTTGCAGAAAGGAAAAATCGTACCCTGGTTGAAACCGTAAGAGCAATGCCATCAGATTCAAACTTAACTAAGTCATTTTGGGCTGAAGCTCTAAGTACAGCAGTCTACAGTATATTAGAAATAGGTGTCCAGCTGCTCTAACAGACATGACACCATATGAAGCTCTTAATGGCAGAAAACCTTATGTTGAACATTTAAGAATTTTTGGATGTGTATCATATGTTCATGTGCCTAAAGATGAAAGATCTAAATTAGATTCCAAATCTAAGCATTGTGTTATGTTAGGATATGGATCTACTACTAAAGGTTACAGATTGTATGATGTAACTAGTAAGAAAATAATTTACAGCAGGGATATAATTTTCAATGAATCTCAAATGTATTTTCTTGAGAAGGAGTGTGTTAATGTTGATTCTGTTTCAGTTGAAAAAGTTGATATTTCCATTCCTGTAGATAAAGATGAGAAAAATGGAAATGAAGCTCCTGAAATGCATGTTAGGCGGTCCAATAGAGATAGACGTCCACCAGAACGTCTTGGTAAATGGGTTAATATTTGTGATGCACCATCACTTGGTGAACCACAAAGTGTTGAAGATGCTTTGAATAGACCTGAAAAATCTCTTTGGAAGGCAGCTATGCAGAGTGAAATAACAGCTCTTTCTTCTAATGATGTTTGGGATTTGACAGAGTTGCCAGAAGGACGAACTCCCGTCAAATCAAAGTGGGTTTTTAAAAAGAAAATTGGACCTGATGGCTCAGTTTCCTCTTACAAAGCTCGCTTAGTTGCTCAAGGTTTTTCACAAAGACCTGGTATTGACTATGATGAGACCTTCAGTCCTGTGGTTAGGTTTGAGTCAATACGTACCATCTTATCATTAGCTGCTAGAGAAGGATTAAAGATCCATCAGATGGATGTATCTTCTGCATTTCTCAATGGAGAACTGCGTGAAGAGATTTACTTAACTCAACCCGAATCTTTTCATGAACCTGGAAAAGAAGAGTTACTATGCAAACTAAATAAGGCCATTTATGGCCTCAAACAAGGTCCTAAATGTTGGAATGATAACTTAGATAAATTTCTTAAAGACTTGCATTTTGAACAAAGTCCTAGTGATTCATGTGTTTACACTCGTATGTATGATAATGATTTGTGTATAATTGCCATATATGTTGATGATGTCATTTTAGCTTGTAAGTCCTTTGATGTTATTGCTGAGATTAAGAATTTGTTGAGTGAGTGTTACTTGATGAAGGACTTAGGAGAATTGAAATATTTTTTAGGTGTAAAAATTGCACAAAATAATGGTAAAATATTCATCAATCAATCTGGATTTATTAAGAGTGTTCTTAACAAGTTTGGCTTTGGTGACTGTAAGCCTGTATCTACTCCATGTGATGTAAGCAATGTTTTTTAAAAGACTATGATGAATCAGATCTCTTTGATACTACTAAGTATCAATCTGCAGTTGGCAGTTTGTTATTTTTGTCCTCAAAAACCAGACCAGACATTTCATATGCAGTATGTAATGTTGCAAAGTATTGTAATAAACCTTATCAACAGCATTGGTCAGCAGTTAAGAGGATCTTCAGATATCTCAAAGGAACCATTACAGTTGGACTGCTCTATACTAATGATGATGTAAATGAATGTGTAGGTTTTGCTGATGCTGACTGGGCTGGTGATAGATCTGACCGTAAATCCACATCAGGTTATTGTTTTAGGCACGGGACCAGTGGACTGATTTCTTTGCGCTCAAACAAGCAATCATGCGTTGCACTCTCAACTGCTGAGGCTGAATATGTAGCACTATCTGGTGCAGCACAGGAAGCTGTTTGGCTTAAATCTTTGCTAACGGACTTGAAACACGATTGTCAAAGTCCTATAACTATCTTTGAGGATAATCAGTCTGCTATAGTCCTTGCGAAGAATCAGAAAGATCATTCTCGTACTAAACATATTGATATGAAGTTTCATTTTGTGAGAGAGTTGATCAATAACAAAATCATTGGTGTGAAATATTGTCCAAGTGATAATATGTTGGCTGATATATTAACCAAGGCACTCCCTGTGGATAAGTTTCAACAATTTAGAAAAGGTATGGGAATGACTGAACAAAAAGTGAATGAATAGAATTTACAAAAACAATACAATCTGAGAAGGAGTGTTGAAATATGAATATTTGTTATTGTGCATCTTGTGTTGTTTTTGATTGAATGTACAATAACAATGCAATGTATAGTAAGAATTTTGTCATTTGATTTATTGTATAATCTGTACTTAACTTGCATGTATAACAAAGTTCAGTTGCTAGGCCTGAGAGATTTCCCGCGCTAAGGGAGACGTTACTCCATTACAAGTCAGTCATTTTGAAGCCACAGTGTGGAGAGGTTGACGTGTACATTTTTGTCTGAATATAAACTTAATCGTGTCATGTGCATTGTGCCTTTCAAGAACAATAAACAGTTAAGTACTTTTCTAAGCGTTTATATAATACCCATAACTTTCAACAGTTTATTCTCTATCTGTTGTAGGCATCTGACTTCATCTACAATTTTTTGTACTGTTTTAGCAGGTATAATAAATTTTGCTTCTAAATTCAAGTAAAATAATGCTAATTCCCTCAAAAGTAGCTCTTCCTTCATCTCATCCGAGAGCGAATCATCATCATCTGTATCATTATTCAGTGAAACATAATTTTCATCAATTTCCATTTCTAAGATTTCATTTACAGAGAAATCAGTTTCCTCTGTGCTAATTTGGAAACAGCTATCTTGCAATAATGTGTGAGTCCAATATCTATGTTTCCTAGTTAGATGTGATGTAAAAGATGAGGTCACACCAAATGTTTTCTGAGTTTTTAAAAGGATATGTTCCCCCCACCCAAAAACCCCGGTTTCCCACATTTCCCCCCCAGATCGTTCGGGAGGAGAGGTAGGCCAAAGTGCATTACTTTAACAATTAATATCTATAAAACTACGCAATTCCGAAGGAAATGAAGTACACCATCGTTCACATCACAACATTTATCACTAGGAACACATGAGCCAGATATCAAGTTGTATGGTTGGCAGAGTGACGAGTCCATAAATTGTCCGATGTTTTTTCAAATGGCAAATAAAATCTCTCAAGTTACTACATTTCTGTTGACAATGGGGTTGAGTACACTTCAGAAGACTTTTGGATGCAGTTTTGTCATATAATGAACTACAACTAGACCTGTACTTATGCTCACGATACACGTGTCTTGAAACCAGAATAGCTTGAAAAACTTTGCACACATTTACAGATTCCACACGGAAATTGATAGTTTGGTGTATTTCTGTGATACTTATAGTGACTGACATATTGCTTCATGTTTGATGCAGAGTATGTACACTGATTACAATTGTACATTGCTACAGTTTAGTGAAATATTTGCCTAAACTATTTATCTGCACTGTAAAATCCAGTCAGTTACTCTCGAAAATTTGTGGCAACCAGAAAGATTAAAAAAATTGCAGTTAAGGTCGAATTTACAGAGATAAACAATCAATTGGCATCAAATGAGAAATTACTAAAAGAGAATAATGTGCCAGCTGCTAAGAAAAACAAATATACATACAGGAAATAACAGTTTTACCAAATTTCCCTCAATGTTCCGATCCCCTTTGTTGGGCTGCAAGATGGCCGCTGTATGTATCCCAGAATGCAATGCTACGCACGTTGTCGGTGCATTATAATTATTGAGATAACGCATTTTCTCGGTAAGTTACTGAACTTCCTCAATAATACAGTCATACTGAATATTTTCTCAGTAATGTACCTTATATTTTATAATGCTAAAATTAAAAGAAAAATTAAAACGCATTTTCTCAGTAATATACTGAACTTCCTCAGTAATACAGTCATACTGAATATTTTCTCAGTAATGTACCGTATATTTTACAGCCATTTCTTAGAGTGTAAGCAGTTGTTACACATAGATTATATTTCTGACATCAACATATTTCCACCAAAATGGAAATATTTCTTGTCCAAACTCACCCTTTTTGGCGCATTCCGTGTACTGCAAAGTATCTACATTAAATACAATGTCTTCATTTGATTCCTTCTTCCTTAAAGAACCTAATATTGCAAATTAATCGACAAAAGTAATTATAAAGATACCAAGTATCAAGATGATATAATGTTATCATCAAAATTCGCAAACACAGTAGCATATGTACTAGTACCTCCAATCTCCATTTGAATAACGACAATATGACTTCCGTTGCAGACATCTAGACGTCTCTAAGGACATATTCAACAGCATATGACGGAAAGATAATTTGTTGTTTGGAGATTTGAAAAATTATATTTTGTAACCATATATCAAAATCCCACGAATCAAAATGCCATATTCAAAATTATCCCACAAATAATATTCCAGGATGTTGATACATACATATACCAAGGCTTTTTCCCCCTTACAAGGGAGGTAGCCAAAAAGGAAAAGGCCTAAAATCATTCCCACCCATTCCATCCCTGAAAACACTCCGCACCCCTCCACCCTCCCTCCCATCTTAGCACCTCCTAGATGACGGGTCATCCCTGCACCTTGTCCACTGCCCTGGGTCAGAAGCAGTGTCGCAAGACACAGCACATCCACAGCAAGGCCGCTTCATTAAATCGGCGACCCCCCCCCTCTCCCCCCCCCCCCATATAAAGGAGAGGACGGGGAGAAATCCCTTCGGGCTGCGTCAAAATTTTGCTCACACACACTATCTCACCCCCCATCCATTCCACCTCATGCATCACATCTTCCATATACAACCATTCTCCATTCACCCCTGTCTTCTGTCCTCTCCCGTCCTTCCTGAACAGACATTCCCCTCTTCCCCAAAGCCCCCTTCACCCCATCCATCCATCTCATCCTAGGACGTCCCCTCATGTTCACTCCCTCCACATCTGTTCCATACCTCCTTTACTAGTCTTTCTTCACTCATTCTTTCCATGTGTCCAAACCATCCTAATACTCTTTCATCAACCCTATCTCCCAACTCCCTTTCCACCCCTGTTCTCCTCCTCATTTCTCACTCTATCTAGCCTAGTAACCCCCATCATACTTCTCAGACACTTCATCTCAAACACATTCAAGCTCCTTCTCTCTTCCTCTCATATGTTCCAGGATGTTGATAGTATAGATAAACACTATATGAAGTATAATTTCATTTGATAAATCTATTAATGAATATAGGCCTAGGTTAATTGGCGTGGGATTTTTACCAATGGGATTATGACCTTCTGGGACTCTGTCATGGATTCGACACAGGCAAGGTCATCATATCGAGACAACAGGTCAGGACTCGCAGTAATGAATATTCAAGCTCCTTCTCTCTTCCTCTCTTATGTTCCAGGATGTTGATAGTATCAATAAACACTATATGAAGTATAATTTCATTTGATAAATCTATTAATGAATATAGGCCTAGGTTAATTGGCGTGGGATTTTTACCAATGGGATTATGACCTTCTGGGACTCTGTCATGGATTCGACACAGGCAAGGTCATCATATCGAGATAACAGGTCAGGACTCGCAGTAATGGATTTAAACTGGACAAATTTAGATTAAGTTGTTTTAAGAAACGGTTAGACAACTTTATGCACAGGGATGACTCGTGACCTCAGCTAGAGACCTCGTTTTTCTGCACAGACACCAGCTAGTGAATACCTGTGAATTTTATATCTCCGAATAGTGTTAAGTGATTGTGTTGTGTTTTTGTAATTGTATACGTATAGCGCTATACAGTTACAGATATAAGATAAAGTGCAGGGTTCTATTTAATTTCAAAACAGTTTTCTGTTACCGTATTCCAAAGGTAGGAGAAATAGTATAAGGTAAGCAGAGTAAGCTTCGCGTATTTAGTTTATTAGAGACCGCTTTGATTTTTTGTTGTTGTTTGATTTGTATTTTCTCTTTGCCGTTTTTATTGCTAAAGGGGGAGCGAAATGGCTTGTGAAGGTTGCGTGAACCTAGAGGTCCGTCTCAGGATGTGTGAGGAGGAAATTCGGCTTCTCAGGAGTGCGCTCCGTGAGAAGAGTGAACCCTCCCCACAACCCAAAGAGCGTTCCACTTCTTCACCTACTGTCACTGCCATGAGCGAGTGGCGCTCCGTGGGGTCCCGTTTGTCGAGCCCGCGTTCGGTAGACGTGTGCCCTGTGGAGCAACCGCTGGCTCTAGTCAATCGTTTTGCTCTACTGGAGGATGAAGTGGCTGGAAACCAGGAGTTCTTGGTGGTGGGGGACTCCATGGTTCGAGGCTATGACGACATCCTGCAGCGAAAGACTAAGCGACGTTGCAAGCTTGTATGTCAACCGGGCCGTGGGATCGTTGATTGTACCCGGTCCATCAGGGAGCAAGGACGGAAGAACACGGTTACGATTGTACATACGGGTAGTAACGATGTAGGTAGGGTGAGATCAGAGGAGCTTGTTCGGAATTACAAGGTCCTCCTTCAGGAGATGAAGGAACGTGGGAGCCGTCACGTAGTCTGTGGGATCCTCCCGAGGATCTACGCAGGTTCGTGTTGGAACAGTAGAGCCATAGGGATCAATGATAGGATATCGCAGTTGTGCACACAATTGGGATACCACTTTCTTGATCCTTGGTATCTCTTTTCTAGGCGCCATGACCTTTACGCTTCTGATGGGATCCACCTTACCCGCAGAGGCAAAGATGTTCTTACAAACCTCATTGTGGGAGTTTGTAATGAACCAGTTCCTTTTTTAGGGTAGAAGGCCAAAGGGAAGGGGAAATAGAATGTACTTGGGAAAACAGTGTAGAGTATAGCATTAATGTAGAACAATGTACCAGTATAGGACAAAATATAATTTTAGGATATAATGTCGCTAGAGGACGAAATGTCACATTAGGATATAATGTCATAGGACAAAATGTCGCAATGGGATATAATGACAGTGGAGGACAAAAGATCACGATGGGAAGTAATGATAAAGGAGAACAAAATATCACGATAGGATGTAATGATAATGGAGGAGAAAATATCACGGTAGGATATAATGTCATTGAAGGCCAAAATGTAATTTTAGGAAGGGATACCGGACAGAATGCCAATGAAGGCCAAAATATCATGATAGGATGTAATATCGCTAGAGGACGAAATGACACATTAGGATGTAATGTCTTAGGACAAAATGTCACAATGGGATGTAATGACAGTGGAGGACAAAAGATCACGATGGGAAATAATGATAGTGGAGAACAAAATATCACGATAGGATGTAATGATAATGGAGGAGAAAATATCACGGTAGGATATAATGTCAGTGAAGAACAAAATATAATTTTAGGAAGAGATACCGGACAGAATGTCAATGAAGGCCAAAATATCAAGATAGGATGTAATGACAGTGGAAGACAAAAGATCACGATGGGATGTAATTATAGTGGAGGAAAAAATATCACGGTAGGATATAATGTCACTGGAGGACAAAATATAATTTTAGAAAGGGATGCCGGACATAATGTCACTGAACGACGGGAGGCCGGCGTGAATCACGGTGACGTAGGGGGACAAAATGTACAAAATAGATCGGATGACCGTAATCGACCAGATGTCCGTGATGGGGGAAATGTTAATTTTGATAGGAGAAATGTTAATGAGGCATTGAATGTCAATGAAGGACCAAATAATAATAATATAGAGCAAGGCATAAATAAAAAACAAAATGATAATATAAGACATGATATTGAAACTCAAAATGTGTCAAAAAGAAATAATCAGGAGTTTCTTAAAACTATGTACTTTAATGCTCGTAGTATTAGGAACAAATTTCAAGAAATACAGGCGTATGTCAAAAGCGAAAATCTCGATATGATAGGAATAACTGAGACATGGTTAAATGGTACAGAGTTCGAAGCTGAATTTAATATTGCGGGATTTAAACACTTTCATCAGGATAGAAACCACAAGAAAGGTGGGGGTGTTCTATTGTACGTTAAAAACAATGTTCATGCTTGTGTTTTAGAGAAAGTGAAACAGGATGCATATGACAGTTTGTGGGTTGAGTTAACCCAAACAAATGGACAAAAAATGAATATAGGTGTAATATATAGGCCAAAGACATTATCATTAGCAGACGACAAACTGTTATTTCAAGAACTGTCTAGTTTCTGCAACCGGGATTTATTGATAATGGGTGATTTCAATTTTACTGACATTGATTGGATGACCCTTGAACATGGCCATATAGGTAGTCGCTTGATTGATTTTCTTGGTGACAATTACTTAATTCAGCATGTAAAAGAGCCCACAAGATATGGAAACTTACTCGATTTATTGATCACTAGCCGCGAAAGCATGGCAACTGATGTAGAAGTCGGTGAATCTGTTGCAAATAGCGATCACAACTTAGTCAGATTCAAACTCCTAAACAATTTTAGGATAGATACTTGTGCTTCTAAAATACCCGATTTCAGTAAAGCTCAGTTCATAGAACTACGTCAGGAGCTTCAGCTTACAGATTGGGAGGAAAAATTAAACGAAAGGCCTGTAGATCAGATGTGGGAAATATTTCAAAATACGCTCACTAAGATGATTCAAACTTACATTCCTTTTAAGGACAGACGTCCCCCAAATCAGGCTCGCCCAAAGTGGCTCGACAAAGAAACTGAAAAAAAGTATTGCTAAAAAGAGACAGGCTTATAAGAAATATAAGTGCTCGGGTGCATCTAATGACTATGAAAGTTATGTATCAATACAGAGAGATTTAAAAAAGACAATAAGAAAAAGAAAACGACAATACGAAATGAACATCGCTGAGAAATCCAAAGAGAATCCCAAAGAATTCTATAGTTACATTAGAGATAAAAAGGTTGTTAGGAATCACATTGGTCCACTATTATCTGCTGACGGTCAACTTGAATATTCAAATGAAGGAATGTGTAATCTCTTAAACAATTATTTTAGCTCGGTATTCGTAAACGAAACACCTCAAAGTGAATTCCAAACTGAAACCTGTGAAAAGTCTGGGGTAAACTTACTCACTACGGTAAATATAACAAAAGAAAAAATTAAAAGGTGTATAGACAAACTCAAAGTTAATAAAACACCAGGGCCTGACGGTTGGCATCCAAGAATCTTAAAGGAAATGAAAAATG
This sequence comes from Oratosquilla oratoria, assembly GCF_046742065.1. Classification (NCBI taxonomy): domain Eukaryota; kingdom Metazoa; phylum Arthropoda; class Malacostraca; order Stomatopoda; family Squillidae; genus Oratosquilla; species Oratosquilla oratoria. The sequence goes on from NC_134798.1 coordinate 49,493,065, forward strand.
AGATTGTTGTTCCATTAGAAATTATTTTCAAGAAATCCATCATATCCGGAGATGTCCCAAGAGAATGGAAGCTAGCTAACGTTACTCCCATATTCAAAAAAGGTGACAAAAAGAAACCAAATAACTATAGGCCTATTAGTTTGACTTCGATCGTAGGAAAAATAATGGAAACTATCATCAGAGATGCTATCGAATATCATTTAGAAAGTAACCGTTTGATAAATGATAGCCAACATGGTTTCAGACGGAAACGTTCTTGCGTGACTAACTTACTCGAATTCTACAACACAGTTGTCTCGAATTATGACAAAAGAAACAATATAGATTTAATATATCTAGACTTTGCAAAAGCTTTTGATACCGTCCCACACGAAAGACTACTTACTAAATTAGCTTTGCATGGAATAAGTGGTAGCCTATTAGGTTGGACTAGTAATTGGTTGAAAGGTCGAAAACAGAGAGTTGTTTTAAATGGAAAAACTTCTGGATGGAAAAGTGTTGCAAGTGGAGTTCCTCAGGGTTCCGTTCTTGGGCCACTTCTATTCATAGTATATATAAATGATATAGACCATGGACTAAAATCTACTGTTTCCAAATTTGCTGATGATACAAAACTGTGCGGAGTGGCAAATGATCACTCAAACCAATTAGATATTCAAGAAGATTTAGATCAATTACAGCAATGGTCTGAAAAGTGGCTAATGAAATTTAACACAAGTAAATGCAAGGTAATGCACATAGGTAAAAATAACAGCAAGTACGATTACAAGTTATTTGGAAATTCGTTAACAAAAGTGGATAGTGAAAAAGATCTCGGCGTAATTATCAGTAACGACCTCAAATCATCCAAGCAGTGTATTTCAGCCTCTGAGAAAGCAAATAAGATTCTGGGATTGATTGCGCATATGATTTTTCAAAGTTGGTAGGCCCAGTGTTCTTAGTCTTTTCTCGTATAGTTTATCTGCCAGGCTGGAGACCAGTTTGGTTGCTGCCCTTTGTATGCTCTCGATCTTGCTTATATCCTTCACTCTGTGTGGAAATCACACAACTGATGCATATTCCAGTCTTGGACAAATCAGGATTTCGATGAGTTTTCCCTTCATCTCTTCATCCACAGAGTGAAACGCCATGTTGATCTTCTGCAGCAATCCGTATGTCTCTCCCACAATCTCGTCTTTTATCAACACTCCCAAATCTTTCTCCTCTTTTGCTTTGGTAATGGGTTCACTTTCCAAGGAGTTCTTTAAGGATGGTCTTTTGCCACCACTGCCCATTCCTAGTACCTTGCATTTTTTTTTTTTTTTTTTATTAAACTTCATTTCTCTTTCTTGGTTCCGTAAAAAAATAGTGTCTAGATAATTTAGCAATAGTCTACCGTCCTCCTTATTTTCACTTTTCTCGTGATTTTTGCATCACCTGCAAAGATGTTGGCATAGCTTGTTCTTTCCATCATATCACTGACATAGACAAGAAACATTATTGGCTCAAGCACTGAACCTTGTGGTACTCCGCTCGTTACTCCTATCCATCTTGACCTTTTTTACTACGGTCTTCACGTATCTTTCCTTAATTTTTTTCCATCCATTCTAGCAGTTTGCCTCAGTCCTCCAACATGCTCCAATTTCCACACAAGTCGACTGTGAGGTAGTAAGCCATTAACTTTAGCATATGCTACTCCAAGAGTGGTGTTTCCTTTGCAATACTGCCTTACTTTTTTTTTTTTTTTAACAATTTCTTCATCTGATTGACAAATTGAAAAAAAAAACTCTTTTTCCTCTTCCGTCCTCCCATCAAAATTTTTGGCTTTGGCCTCTTCTTGTTGAGTTCGTATTCGGTGTGGGAGAAATGATCCAAATTAATGTTATGATCCCTTGAAAGAGACCCCACCTGGACCTTATTATTGCTGCTTAATTTTATTCTATCCAATTATCTCCTTGAGTTTCTGATGTCAACTGACGACATGAAAGCGAGTATATTTTGTTCACTCATTTGATTCTCTCCGGTTCTTTCCTTAGTTTCAATTGTTCATGTAGGAGAGTATTACTTGTTTGCGTATTAAACTTATTCAGGTATTCATCGTCTTTTATGGGCATCAAGGTCTCTTGCCTCAGACCTGAAGGAGAGGGTTTGCCAAGAGTACACTGTGCCCAGTGGAAAAATTGAAGGACTTGAATTCTAAAGTTGGAGATGAGGACGGATCACAGGGACGACAAACACAAATTACAAAAGCTGTCTCTTGGACATCCAACCAAACGAACCAGTAAGGTCATCCTTTTTGTGGGGACTACTGGAACAGGCAAGACGACTCTAATCAATGCAGTGGTCAACTACATCTTCGGGGGTGGACTTCAGAGACAACTTCCGGTTCATCCTCATCGACGAATCCGATTCTCCCAATAGGTCCCCGGCCGAGAGCCAGACGGACTTCATCACTGCCTACATCTTCTATCACCAGCCGGGGATGCCCTCCTCCCACAACTGCATCCTGATCGACAGCCCGGAATTCGGGGACACCCGCGGGATCCAGCGAGATCGGGAAATTGTGCGACAGCTGCAGACCTTCCTGGAGAACTGCGGCATCGCTGAAGTTGACGGCATCTGCTTCGCCACGCATTTCGTTTACTGCAAGACTAACCCAAACGCAGAGGTACGTCTTCGACGGCCTCTCCTCGATGTTTGGGAAGAATGTGAAGAGCAACATCTACGTTATGGCCACCTTTGCTGATGCCAAGAATCCCCCAGTCCTGGAGGCCCTTAAGGAAGCTAAAGTGGAATACGAGGGCTTCTACAAGTTCAACAACAGTGCCGTGTATGCCGACAACAATGTCCACGGGTCAGATTCCGACGAAGACTCTGATTCTGACGACGAAGATTCTGGCTACATCAGCAAACTTTTCTGGGAAATGGGCATTCGTAGTATGAACAACTTCTTCATCAAGCTGGGAAAAACGTCCCCAGTCAGTCTTCAAATGACCAAAGACGTTCTGGAAGAGAGGAATCGGCTGCAACTGTGCGTTGTAGGTCTTCAGAACCAGATTCATCTGGGTTTGGGCAAATTGGCTAACCTGGAGCAGGAGAGGGACATGATGGCGCGTCTCGATGACGACATGACTGGCAGCAAGGACTATGAGGAGGAGATCGAAGTCCCCAAAATAAACAAGATTGACTTAAATAAGAGAGAACACGTCACGAACTGCATCAAGTGTAACATGACGTGCCACTACCCTTGTTACATCCCAGAAGACAGCAACAAGATGAACTGTTGGGCCATGACTGACGGCACTTGTCGTATCTGCCCCTCCAATTGTCACTGGGATGTTCACAAGAACATGGGATTTCGCTTTGAGACAATTTATGTGAAAGAGAAGAGGACTGTCCAGGAACTCCTGGACCGCTATGAGAAAGCCAAGTCTGGGAAGCAGAGCAAACAACAAGTAATCGCCGCCATCGAAACGGACATGGAAAACCTAGGGAAGAAACTCCTCCAGCTCATACGAGACGCTCAACAACACGTGGAGAAGTTGGAGGCCATTGCCCTCAAACCCAACCCACTGTCCACGAAGGAGTACATCGACCTCATGATCGAGTCTGAGAAGTTGCAGAAGAAGCCCAAATGGGAAAAGAGGGTGGAAATGTTGACACATCTTAAAGAGGAAGTCGGGGTGCTCCAAGGACTTCGAGGAAAAGGTGCGGCCTCATCTGGTTCAGGGGAAGGGCTTATTCGCTTCTTCAAAGATCTCATGCACAATTAGCCATGTGGCAAATTCCATATCGAGTAATATTGTATACACGCCACCAACTCTGAGAACCCATGCACCAGCTGCATTCGTAGACTGCATAGAAGTGTTGATATGGTCTCGGTACTGTTGGAGACGACCTTATCTGGGATTGAAGCTCACCGAAATTGAAATTCAAGTTTTGCAGAATGATTGGTCAAGTTGAAGGCATTTGTTTTGGAGAGCTTTGGACGACTAAGGTTGAAAATTTTTGTAAACATAAGCACATTAGGACATGGGAAGGTGGATCTGATAACACTGTTTTAGTGATACGACTTGTAACGTTGCTGAGTTCAATTATATCAAAATATTTTGAAAAATGTAATTGAAGTAACGCCATGAGTGCTACAAAAATGTTTATGTGTATAACCCGTACTCGCAGTCTCATTGCTGTTCAACCAGGGAACAAAGTGTGTAGTTGGTGTGCAGTTCAGTTTCAGAATTGGTTGGGAAGTGTATTGTCTGATGGTGATCACTTTCGAAGGTTATCAAAAGTGGGCAGCCCTTACTATGCCAACTGTTTTCAATAGGCTGTGACACACTTGGTGTGAATAAAGATTGTGCTGTTCACTTTGAAAAAAAAAAAAAAAAAACGGAGAAAGAACACAAAATGTCGGCCGCAGTGACTTTGATGCTGAGTTGGCTCAGCCTACAAGCCAGCATGTCTCTTATAGAGCATGTAAAATTTCAGTGGGTCCAATTGTTAGGATTATATAATATCAACATTGTAATCTTTGTGATTGCTTTCACCGCCAAAACTAACCATTATTATCAACCTGATCCAGTCACCATTGTGAAGAAAGTGGTAGAATGTTAATTTGTCTTGTGTAAATTTTGGTAGAATGTTAGTTTGCCTTGTGTAAATTTGATAAAAAAAAAAAAATCTTCTTTGGGCCTGCTTAGACAATATGTATTATACTATGTGATATGATTTATCAAAGATATAGGTTTATAAGAATTCTTGTATTATTGACCCCTCACCCAAGAAAAAAGGTATAAATCTAATTTCTTTATGAAGAATATGGTACAAGAAGGACGTGCTAATATGAAATTGGTAAAAGAAGAGGAAGAAACGATCGAGGTGATGAATGGATTATCAAAGAGATTGTGAATGCTGACATGATAGGACAGCAACCAACACTGATCCCCAGCCTGACAGATAATAAACCATAATTATGCGAAAAGACCAAAAGCACTGGGTACTTTAAAGACTTTAGAGAAAGAGGAGCTATGACATTAGTCAGGTTACAAAAGAGGATAGGTTGTATAGACAGAAGCACTGGGTACTTTAAAGACCTAAGAGAAAGAGGAGCTATGACATTAGTCAGGTTACAAAAGAGGATAGGTTGTATAGACAAGTGATTTGGTTATGGATGAAAGGGTTAGAAGTCATGAGAACAATTTTAAAAAGGCCAATTGTCTAAAGTATATGAAGATATGCAGTTTTCTATACAGATACATAAATAACATGGGGGGGGGTGAAATAGCCCCTAGTGGAACAATACATGAATTCAAGTCTAGATATGATGACTGAAATTAAAGGATGTAGTAAGTTGGAACTACAAAAAGTTGAGGATAGGTATGATAAAAAATGGAGAATAGGCATTTAGTACAGCGGTGAAGGACCACAATTTGTCAGGATTGTGCACTTCACAAAAACATGAAATTTGGTACAGTTGTGGTCCATGGTGTCTATATTAATTCTAAGATAGGTAACCAGTGCTATCACCATGTCATAGTCGCCATCTTTGATTTTAGTTGGCCTCTCAAAATATGAGATTTGCAATAACTTTGCTCATAGGTATAAAGGCATGATCTTAGTGTCCTGACACATTTCAGTACATTGGAATGTATTTTTACATAAAGCAAATGCATAAGCATGCATTTTACCAAAATTAACCATGAATAACTGGAATTAGTTTCTGAAATTAAAGGAAAAAATACACAAAACAATATCATGCATTGGTAATACCAGAGCTAGGAGCAGGCAACGTTCCTGTTTTCTAAAAGGGAGATAAATCGTCTATATACAACTACAGGCCAATCTGACATCAGTTATAGGTAAAATGCTTGAATCCATAATAGCTAATAGAATCAGATCATATCGAGAGAGATTTTGATTTGTGACTCACAGCATGGTATCTCCAAGGGTAAGTCGTGTGTGATATATCTGCTGACTTTTTACACTAAAGTATACAAGGCGTCGGATTACAATGATATTTACGATGTTATTTAACTTGACTTTAGCAAAGCGTTCAACAAGGTGCCCCACCAGAGACTAAATAAAGTCAAAGCCCATGGCATAGGAGGAAAAATGTTTGAATGGATTAGAGCTTGGATCAGTGACAGAAAACAGCGGGTCACCATAAATGGTGTAAAATCCAAATGGGGAGTGTTTCTAGTGGAGTTCCCCAGGGTTCGGTTTTAGGTCCCTTATTGCTCATTATTTACATAAACGACTTGGACAATGGGGTTAATAGTGATGTTAGTAATTTTGGGGACGACTCTAAAATAGGACGCCTAATTAGGTCAGGAGAAGACGCCGAGATTCTGCAGGAAGATCTTAACATATTATTCACATGGTCGGTGAAATGGCAAATGGACTTCAATATCTCAAAGTGCAGCGAGTTAAACGTAGGGCTACACAACCCCGAAAGCAGATATAGCTTAGATAACACGTTTTTAGAGAAAAGTGAGTGCGAGGGAGTTCTAATGAGTCCTGACCTTAATCCAGGAAACCGTACATTAGAGCCAGTAATAAAGCTAACAGATCATTAGGTTTCATTGCTAGGACGGTTACGGTTAGACCCATGCTTGACTATGCGGTACAGTTTTGGTCTTCGTCCTATAGAATGGACATCGATTCACTAGAATCAGTACAGAGGAGAATGACCAAAATGATACATGGGCTCAGAAATTTATCTTACGAGGAGAGGCTTAGGCACTTTAACTTACGCTCTCTGGAAAGACGCAGAGTGCGGGGGTGATCTAATAGAGGTGTTCAAGTGGATTAAAGGCTTTGACAAGGACGCAAACAAGGTGATCATATTAAGACAACAGGGCAGGACTTGTTGCAGTAATGAATTTAAATTGGACACATTTATATTTAAGATGGAAATGGGTGAGAACTTGTTTAGTAATAGGATGGTCAACGAATACAATAAACTTAGTAACCATGTAGTGAGCTCTGAAACTATCGGTTGTTTCAAGAAATGGTTAGACAACTATGGATGGAGATGACAGGTGGTAATGGACATGGAAGTGCCTAGTGTAGGCCTTATTGTCTCTTGTAGTCTCCTTCATTTTTATGTTAACTTAATCTATATCCTTTATTTCCAATGATCATATTTAGATTTGCATTGTTTGAGCTTGGGCTATATCACCTAAGCTATATAGAGCTTGGGCTATATCACCACATATTAATGCATCTATATGGAAAACAGTATTTCCGCACATCTTTTAGGCATGTGGTCTTAATTTACTTCCATCGTTTCTTAAAATCTTCCCATCTTTAATCAGGAGATCTCTTCTGTCAGTGCAATATATCCCCATTAATGACCTGAACACTATAATCATATCACCTCTTTCCCTTCGCTCCTTCAAAGTTGGCAGACCTACTGCTTTTAGTCTCTCCTCGTATGATTTATCTTCTAGGCTGTGGATCAGTTTGGTTGCTGCCCTTTGTATTCTCTCGATCTTCCTTACATCTTTCATTCCGTGTGGGGACTATACTACTGACGTATTCCAGTTTTAAACGAATCAGGGTCTCGTTGAGTTTTTTTCATCATCCCTTCATCCATATAGTGTAGGGACGGGCAACCTTTTCAGAGTGAGGGCCAGATGAGACTTTTGGATGGAGGCCACGAGCCGGAGTGAAAAACGAAATCCCCAGAATTACTCTATTTTGTACAATACATTGAATACAATGAAAAAATTATACAAGAATTGCATTGAACACCCTACAAATCTATGAGACTGCTGGTGCTCTTTGTCATAAAGAAGTATTTCCATGTCTGGCTCGATAGTTGAGGTAGACAACAGAAGAATATCATTGAGGTGGCGGTCTGAGAGTTGGGAGCGAAGGTGAGACTTCGCTTACTTCATTTTGGAGAAGAGCTGTTCGCAACAGTAGGTGCTGCCGAACATGGCCACAATACATTAAACATGCGCAATGTATTTTTGAAATTTGTTAGAAGGGAGGACGGTGTCGCGGAAGAAGGACAACGGAGAAGAGGTGCGGAACTTCGTCTTCATTTCATCGGTGCACTACAACTCCACCAACTCCATCTGCAGGGAGGCAGGGGCATCTTCCACGGGGAATTCAAAGGGAGCAGTGAAAAGCTTCAAGTCCGCAGCCAGCACCCTGACTCCTGCAAAACGCAAGTGTCCAGGTCCACGTCGTGAGGGGCACAAGCAGCAAGGCGAGGAAAATGCACAAACTGACCAGAAGCCAACTGAGCCTTCCACAAGCGCAGCTTAACCTCGAAGGCAGTGATATGCGCGTACATGATCTGTCACGAGAATATCTTTGCCATGCAGCATCATGTTGAGGGCGCTCACGTGCGCCGCGATGTCGGTGAGCAGGGCCAGGCGAGCTAGCCACCGCGGATCAGAGAATTGATCAGCGTAGGGAAGGTTCTTCTGACGTTGGAAGATTCAAAACTCCTGCTGTAGGTCGCACAAACGAGACAGCATGGCCCCACGACTCAGCCAGCGTACCTCACAGAAGTAGAGCAGGTCGTTGTAGTGCACGTTCACCTCGCCCATCAGTACCTGGAACTGATGGTAGTTAAGGCTGCGGGAGAGGATGGAGTTAACGACCTTCACCACGACAGACATGACATCAACGAGGTTGGCAGACTTGGCGCACAGAGACTCTTGGTGGATGATGCAGTGCATCATGTTAATGGCCTGAGTATATCCGGCTGCTTCACAGTGGCGCACTAGCAGAGAAGCGGCGCCCTTCTTCTCCCCAGCCATCGCCGGGGCATCGTCGGTCGTCACGCATACAAGACGGGAGAGGTCCAGGGAGTGCTGATCAACACGGCGTCGCAGAAGTCTTGCCCAGTGGGGTGCCGCGCAGCGGGACAAGCTGGAGTAATTCCTCACACACCTGGAGGTCAGCGGTAACGCCGCGGATGAAAACGGCCAGCTGGGCCGTGTCCTTTGTGTCCGTGCTCTCATGCAGAGTGAGGGAAAGGGCGACTAAGTTCGAGCTGCGTGTTTTGAGTGAGTCGTGCACGTTGTCCGACATATCCTCAATGCGGCGACGAACGGTGCGGGACAGACGGAGTCCGCTACAGCGAGGAGGCATTCCTTGATGAAGTCCCCTTCCGCGAATGACTTCATTCGGCGAGCAAATATGCGGGAGACTTCATAACTGGCGCGCGTCGCCTTTTCGGCCTCAGCATTCTGCTTGCGGATGAGCGAAGTTTGTTTCTACAGGTTGCCTGATAGTCTAACGATGGCGTCCTTCCTCTCGGCGGCAAGCAGCGGCGCAAAGTTTGACGATCGGTGCTCTGTCTCCCGTTGGCGGCGCACGTTGTACTATTTTAGGACAGCCACAGTCTTCAAGCATATGAGGCAGTGGGATACAGGTCGTTTCGCTACATTGCCAGTTCGCTACATTCTTTGGTCGTTTCGCTACATTTCTTCGGTCGTTTCGCTACATTCTTTGGTCGTTTCGCTACATCCTTTCGGTCGTTTCGCTACATTCTTCGGTCGTTTCGCTACATTTCGCTATACTGTTTTTATTCGCATTTGATATACGAATATGATAAAAAATACAATGTGTGTAGGTTTATAAAGTACCTGTAACCCATTGGACGTTTCGCTACATGGCCAGTTTGCTACTAACGATTTGCTACATTCTTCGGTCGTTTCGCTACACTGCCAGTTCGCTACCAACCAGTTCGCTACATTCTTTGGTCGTTTCGCTACATTTCTTCGGTCGTTTCGCTACATTCATCGGTCGTTTCGCTACATCCTTTCGGTCGTTTCGCTACATCCTTTCGGTCGTTTCGCTACATTCTTCTGTCGTTTCGCTACATTTCGCTACACTGTTTTTATTCGCATTTGAGATACGAATATGATAGAAAATACAATGTGTGTAGGTTTATAAAGTACCTTTAACCCCTTGGCCGTTTCGCTACATGGCCACTTTGCTACAAACGATTTGATACATTCTTCGGTCGTTGCGCTACATTGCCAGTTCGCTACATTCTTTGGTCGTTTCACTACATTTCTACGGTCGTTTCGCTACATTCTTTGGTCGTTTCGCTACATCCTTTCGGTCGTTTCGCTACATTCTTCGGTCGTTTCGCTACATTTCGCTATACTGTTTTTATTCGCATTTGAGATACGAATATGATAGATAATACAATGTGTGTAGGTTTATAAAGTACCTGTAACCCCTTGGACGTTTCGCTACATGGCCAGTTTGCTACATACGATTTGCTACATTCTTCGGTCGTTTCGCTACATTCTTCGGTCGTTTCGCTACATTGCCAGTTCGCTACATTCTTTGGTCGTTTCGCTACATTTCTTCGGTCGTTTCGCTACATTCTTTGGTCGTTTCGCTACACCCTTTCGGTCGTTTCGCTACATTCTTCGGTCGTCTCGCTACATTTCGCTACACTGTTTTTATTCGCATTTAAGATACGAATATGATAGAAAATACAATGTGTGTAGGTTTATAAAGTACCTGTAACCCTTTGGACGTTTCGCTACATGGCCAGTTTGCTACTAACGATTTGCTACATTCTTCGGTCGTTTCGCTACATTGCCAGTTCGCTACCAACCAGTTCGCTACATTCTTTGGTCGTTTCGCTACATTTCTTCGGTCGTTTCGCTACATTCTTCGGTCGTTTCGCTACATTGCCAGTTCGCTACCAACCATTTCGCTACATTCTTTGGTCGTTTCGCTACATTTTTTCGGTCGTTTCGCTACATTCTTTGGTCGTTTCGCTACATCCTTTCGGTCGTTTCGCTACATTCTTCGGTCGTTTCGCTACATTTCACTACACTGTTTTTATTCGCATTTGAGATACGAATGTGATAAAAAGTACAATGTGTGTAGGTTTATAAAGTACCTTTAACCCATTGGACGTTTCGCTACATGGCCAGTTTGCTACAAACGATTTGCTACATTCTTCGGTCGTTTCGCTACATTTGGCTACGTTGTTCGGTCGTTTCGCTACATTCTTTTGGTCGTTTCGCTACATTCCTTGGTCGTTTCGCTACATTTCGCTACACTGTTTTTTTCGCATTTGAGATATGAATATGATAGAAAATACGATGTGTGCAAATTCATAAAGTAATTTAGTAGGCTACGGAAGCACAATTTGCAAAGTGGCCATGTAGCGAAACGACCTGTAACCGCTACAATCTTCGGTCGTTTCGCTACATTTGGCTACATTCTTCGGTCGTTTCGCTACATTCTTTCGGTCGTTTCGCTACATTCTTTGGTCGTTTCGCTACATTTCGCTGTACTTTTTTTTTATCGCATTTGAGATACGGATATGATAAAAAAAAATACGAGGTTTGCAAATTCATAAAGTAATTTTGTAGGACACGGAAGCAGAATTTGACTAATGAGGCGATTTGGCGATAGATAAAATTGTTTTTAATCGGTCCTTGTTTTATGCAATCGTCAGGCAGATTATCCGGCAGATAATTATAAAACAGTGACTTATCATGCACATTACCAGATCTGGGCGCGTTCCTCGGTGCGTTCCGCTTTAGTTTGGCCGCGGTTAGGGCTCCCAAAATATTAAAGAAATATAGGTGCCGGTATAGTATGTGGCCTACGAAAATTTCATTTGGTATAGTATGTGGCCTACCGGACTTTTATTTCGTTATGAACATGTCTCTTAAGCTTCAATAGTTTGGGAGCGCTAACCGCGGCCAAACTAAAGCGGAATGCACCCAGCTCTGGTAATGTGCATGATAAGTCACTGTTTTATGATTATCTACCGGATAATCTGCCTGACGATTGAATAAAACAAGGGCCGATAAATATAATTTTATCTATCACCAAATTGCCTTATTAGGCAAATTCTGCTTCCGTAGCCTACAAAATTACTTTATAAATTTGCACACATCGCGTTTTTTATCGTATCCGCATCTCAAATGTGAAAAAAACAGTGTAGCAAAACGACCAAAGAATGTAGCGAAACGACCAAAGAATGTAGTGAAACGACCAAAAGAATGTAGCGAAACTACCGAAGAATGTAGCCAAATGTAGCGAAGCGACCGAAGAATGTAGCGAAACGACCTAACAATGTAGCGAAACGACCGAAGAATGTAGCGAAACGACCGAATAATGTAGCGAACTGGCCATGTAGCGAAACGACCGAACAATGTAGCGAAATGGTTGGTAGCGAACTGGTCATGTAGCGAAACGCCCAAAGGGATACAGGTACTTTATAAACCTGCACACATCGTATTTTTTTATCATATTCGTATTTCAAATGCGAAAAAACAGTGTAGCGAAACGACCGAACAAATTAGCCAAATGTAGCGAAACGACCGAACAATGTAGTGAACTGGCCGTGTAGCGAAATGGTTGGTAGCGAACTGGCCATGTAGCGAAACGACCAGATACGTGGTCGTTTCGCTACATTGTTTCGGTCGTTTCGCTATATTTCGCTACACTGTTTTATTCGCATTTGAAATCCGAATATGATAAAAAAATACTTTGTGGGAGACAGAAGAATTTGCCTAATGATACGATTTGGCGATAGATAAGGTTAACAAATTAAATTAGAAATGAAAATTAATAGCTTACACTTCAAACGGGTTGAAACAACTTTCATTGCAAAGAAAAGAAATTGGTCTGTTGCAAAGAAAAGAAATTTATTTGTCATCGCAAAGAAAAGAAATATTTATGCTCTAGTTTGGACGGACAAGCACCCGTTAAAGTACAATATGCCTGTTTGGACACTACTACAAAGTTTTAAGGGCCTATACCGGTATCAAAACAAATCCTACGGTATAAAACTAAGATGGGCCCAAGCGAACATAGGCCTAGCGGGCGGACAGCTTGATTGGCCTACCGTGAGTTCAAGCAGGGAAATGTGTCCTTTCTAGACAGGCTGAGTAATTTTTGTTGTTGTAATATATATATATATATATATATATATATATATATATATTTATATATATGTGTGTGTGTGTGTGTGTGTGTGTGTGTGTGTGTGTGTGTGTGTGTGTGTGTGTGTGTGTGTGTGTGTGTGTGTGTGTGTAACTGTGCTCAAGGCCTCATCAGCTGGGAAGCGCAGTGCAAAATTATTTATTTATTATTATTATTATCATTATTATTATTACAAAAAAAAAAAAATTACTTATAACATGAGTCAGAATGTGAGGTGTTACTGTATAGTTCCTTGGCTGCCAAGAGAGAATACATATCATTTGTTGGGTTGAAGTTTTTACAGCATGATCCTGTAGACTTCATACATTCTGTTGCTAGCATTGCCCCTTGTTATACCTTCAGAAGACAGCTCATTATTGCAAAGACTGGATGATCGATGGTGAATATTGCCACTGGAGTGTGACAACTCAGCCTTGAATACAGAGGAGAGTGATCATTTTTAGGCTGCATTATTAAAAGATAAACCAAACTTAACAGAACTTTTACAGTGTGCACTCTCTGTTCTTAGCCTACTCCATTCGAATGCAGAATGTGAGAGTTTTTAGTAAAATTAACCTTTTCAACATTAACCGAAGAAATAGGTTGAAGACAGCAACTGTAAATGGGGCAATGCTAGCATCGTATCTCAAATGCGATAAAAAAAAAAAAAAGTACAGCGAAATGTAGCGAAACGACCAAAGAATGTAGCGAAACGACCGAAAGAATGTAGTGAAACGACCGAAGAATGTAGCCAAATGTAGCGAAACGACCGAAGATTGTAGCGGTTACAGGTCGTTTCGCTACATGGCCACTTTGCAAATTGTGCTTCCGTATCCTACTAAATTACTTTATGAATTTGCACACATCGTATTTTCTATCATATTCATATCTCAAATGCGATAAAAAAAAAAAAAAAAAAAAAGTGTAGCGAAATGTAGCGAATCGACCAAGGAATGTAGCGAAACGACCAAAAGGATGTAGCGAAACGACCGGACAACGTAGCCAAATGTAGCGAAACGACCGAAGAATGTAGCGAAACGACCGAAGAATGTAGCAAATCGTTTGTAGCAAACTGGTCATGTAGCGAAACGTCCAATGGGTTACAGGTACTTCATAAACCTACACACATTGTATTTTTTTTTTATCACATTCGTATCTCAAATGCGAATAAAAACAGTGTAGTGAAATGTAGCGAAACGACTGAAGAATGTAGCGAAACGACCGAAAGGATGTAGCGAAACGACCGAAGAATATAGCGAAACGACCGATGAAATATAGCGAAACGACCAAAGAATGTAGCGAACTGGTTGGTAGCGAACTGGCAATGTAGCGAAACGACCGAAGAATGTAGCGAAACGACCGAAGAAATGTAGCGAAACGACCAAAGAATGTAGCGAACTGGTTGGTAGCGAACTGGCAATGTAGCGAAACGACCGAAGAATGTAGCGAAACGACCGAAGAATGTAGCAAATCGTTAGTAGCAAACTGGCCATGTAGCGAAACGTCCAAGGGGTTAAAGGTACTTTATAAACCTACACACATTGTATTTTCTATCATATTCGTATCTCAAATGCGAATAAAAACAGTGTAGCGAAATATAGCGAAACGACCGAAGAATGTAGCGAAACGACCGAAAGGATGTAGCGAAACGACCAAAGAATGTAGCGAAACGACCGAAGAAATATAGCGAAACGACCAAAGAATGTAGCGAACTGGTTGGTAGCGAACTGGCAATGTAGCGAAACGACCGAAGAATATAGCGAAACGACCGAAGAAATGTAGCGAAACGACCAAAGAATGTAGCGAACTGGTTGGTAGCGAACTGGCAATGTAGCGAAACGACCGAAGAATGTAGCGAAACGACCGAAGAATGTAGCAAATCGTTAGTAGCAAACTGGCCATGTAGCGAAACGTCCAAGGGGTTACAGGTACTTTATAAACCTACACACATTGTATTTTCTATCATATTCGTATCTCAAATGCGAATAAAAACAGTGTAGCGAAATGTAGCGAGACGACCGAAGAATGTAGCGAAACGACCGAAAGGATGTAGCGAAACGACCAAAGAATGTAGCGAAACGACCGAAGAAATGTAGCGAAACGACCAAAGAATGTAGCGAACTGGTTGGTAGCCAACTGGCAATGTAGCGAAACGACCGAAGAATGGCGATAGATAAGGTTAACAAAATAACCTAGAAATGAAAATTAATAGCTTACACTTCCAACGGGAATGAAACA
Source organism: Oratosquilla oratoria (assembly GCF_046742065.1). Taxonomy (NCBI): domain Eukaryota; kingdom Metazoa; phylum Arthropoda; class Malacostraca; order Stomatopoda; family Squillidae; genus Oratosquilla; species Oratosquilla oratoria. Next base: position 49,508,212 of record NC_134798.1, read on the forward strand.
ACTTTCATTGCAAAGAAAAGAAATTGGTCAGTTGCAAAGAAAAGAAATTGGTTTGACATTTCGCCCACGGACGTTTGGGCCAGCATTCTCATCCTTTCCCAGTGTCCAATCCCCCCTCCCTTCTCCTCCTCCTCCTCCTCCTCTTCCTTCCCCCCCCTTTTCTCTCCCTGGTCCCTCCTTTCCCCTTATTTAATCTCAAGCATTTGTGTCTCAACTTGTGCTTGAAAAAGCTGTAATAAGCGAAACGTCGTACAAATAAAGGCTCCGTCCTCATATGGTGTTTATCTCGTCAATCTTGTCGGCAAATTGCCATTTTTAAGCATCTCAAAAAAAGAAATATCTATGCTCTAGTTTGGACGGGCAAGCACCCGTTAAAGTACAATATGCCTGTTTGGACACCACTACAAAGTTTTTAGGGCCTATACCGGTATCAAAATAAATCCGGAATAAAACTAAGATGGACCTAAGCGAACATAGGCCTAGTGGACGGACAACTTGATGGGCCTACTGGTGACTGATCACGGGACCGTTCAAGTGAGAAGACGCATTCAGAAGCTGTTCCGCCGTTTTCCTACCGTCGCTATAGGCCTGCCAAATATCGAGGATCTTCTTCTGCAACTGAATTTACTTTTTCCTCTGAATCCTACGTAGTTTACCATCTGATACGAGGCGGACTTGAAGGCTGGCGATTCTTGCCTCGTCATGAAGCAATTCAATGAGTTGGTAAAAAGGCAAGCCACACCTGTCACCTGCCCTACGGTTAATGGCATGATGCCACCCCTCGACATCGTTGTCCGTTCTTATGGGTGACATAAAAATACTCCATGCGGCAGTTGCTGTCTTCAACCTATTTCTTGCCTTAATTTTGAAAAGGTTAATTTTTATTAAAAACTCTCACATTCTGCATTCGAATGGAGTAGGCTAAGAACAGAGTGCACACTGTAAAAGTTCTGTTAAGTTTGGTTTATCTTTTAATAATGCAGTCCAAAACTTATCCCTGTCCTCTGTATTCAAGGCTGAGCTGTCACACTCCAGTGGCAATATTCGCCATCGATCATTCAGTCTTTGCAATAATGAATTGTCTTCTGGAGGTATAAGAAGGGGCAATGCAGTTACTAGGGGTACCAAAGAAGGAACTGACTTCCTAAAACTCAATGATAAAGCATTAGTTGGAGTTAAACAATTCTGTTTTGAGATGACATTGTCGCTGAAATCATAACTCTTTTTAATTCCACAGCAAGCAACATATATAAAGTTGCGGCAGCGTTGGAAAAAATTCTGCAACTCAGATTTTCTTTGCTGTTACACGGGAGTCTTGAATTTCCCGTAACACTTACACCTAGATGTATTTCTGCATCACTGAGATGCTTATTGTTTCTATTTGGATCTATCAAACAAAGCTCTGTTTTCATTACATATTCTCTCTCCCTGAATGAAAGGAGAATATCCTTAAAAAGAACACTTACTTTTTCATGGAGCACTGTTATCACTAGCTTATCTGACTGAAAGTACTTATTAAAAGTGGAGCTTCAAGTGAATGAAAGACTGAAATTGTACAAATTCACTCTGGCGCTTGCTACTACACTTACAGAAATTGTACACTTCTCTTGCTAAATCCTCACGCCTTCTAGGTAAAGCATTACAAGCCTCGCTGGCACAGAGGTGAGCAGAATGGCAAACACATTTGATTACAAAAAGACCAATGCATTCATTACGGAAGCGACTTGCAACTGAATTATGAGCTCCCATCATTACACTACACCCATCAGCCCCAAAACCTATCATTTGTGTAACTGAGATTTCATGTTTCTCAATTTTTTTATCAATCCCTTATAGAGATAACTAGCAGTGCAGTGGCTCCTTTTCCGACATTTTCAGGGTTGGGTGTATTGTAAACTTCACACAGCTCCCAGAATTTACTTTCAACACACTCAGGATCATGATAAAAGAGTCTTACTACAACACAATATTTTTTTTTATGGAACCAACGTCAGTAGACTCGTCCGTAAGAACGCTAAATTTTGTTTCTCTTAGTTTGTGAGCAAGTTGTTCTTTGTAGGACTTTCCAATGACTTTAGTTACAACTCCAGTTGCTTTAGTTCTTTTCATAGCAAATTCCTGTGCTATTTTGGAGTCACTCAAACTATCTCTCAAGACCTCTGACAAGTGATCCATTACCTTAAAAGGCCCATTATGTGCAGCTAGAATACTTGCCAGATTTATTTCTGCCATATCCACAGGATCTTTTGTGGTTTGTTTTTTCTTAAAGAAGGTTGATACTGGTACCTGGTAGTCCGTTGTACCCTTGAAATATGGAGTGTTTTTTGCCTTTGGCATGACTTTTTAGCACTGTTAGCTCTGCAGTCATAGTAACGTTGCACATTTTACACCCAGCTTTATACTGTTCAGGTGTTTGCTGTAGCCACGACTTGAAAGCAGGGTCTGTTTCCCATCCCTTCCTATATCGTTGCTGACAACGAGACTGAGAGCCTGAAGTAGATGCCTCAGCCTGTCTAGAAAGGCCAGCAGGTGCCTGCGTAGAGTATTAAACACATATGACATATTTCCCTGCTTGAACTCACGGTAGGCCAATCAAGCTGTCCGCCCGCTAGGCCTATGTTCGCTTAGGCCCATCTTAGTTTTATTCCGTAGGATTTGTTTTCATACTGGTATAGGCCCTAAAAACTTTGTAGTAGTGTCCAAACAGGCATATTGTACTTGAACGGGTGCTTGTCCGTCCAAACTAGAGCATAAATATTTATTTCCTTTGCGATGACAAATAAATTTTTATTTGCAACAGACCAATTTCTTTACTTTGCAAGAGACCAATTTCTTTTCTTTGCAATGAAAGTTGTTTCATCCCCGTTTGAAGTGTAAGCTATCAATTTTAATTTCTAAGATAATTTGTTAACCTTATCTACCGCCAAATCGTATCATTAGGCAAATTCTTGTCTCCCACAAAGTTACTTCATAAACCTGCACACATCGTATTTCTTATCATATTCGGATCTCAAATGCGAATAAAACAGTGTGGCGAAATGTAGCGAAACGACCGAACAATATGCTTAAACGACCGAAACAATGTAGCGAAACGACCGCGTATCTGGTCGTTTCGCTACATGGCCAGTTCGCTACATGGCCAGTTCGCTACCAACCATTTCGCTACATGGCCAGTTCGCTACAATGTTCGGTCGTTTCGCTACATTTGGCTACTTTGTTCGGTCGTTTCGCTACACTGTTTTTTTTTTTCGCATTTGAAATACGAATATGATCAAAAATACGATGTGTGCAGATTTATAAAGTACCTGTAACCCTTTGGGCGTTTCGCTACATGACCAGTTCGCTACCAACCATTTCGCTACATTGTTCGGTCGTTTCGCTACATGGCCAGCTCGCTACATTATTCGGTCGTTTCGCTACATTCTTCGGTCGTTTCGCTACATTGTTAGGTCGTTTCGCTACATTTCGCTACACTTTTTTTCGCCTTTGAGGTATGAATATGATAAAAATACGATGTGTGCAGGTTTGTAAAGTACCTGTAACCCTCTTGGCGTTTCGCTACATGACCAGTTAACTCCCAACCATTTCGCTACATTGTTCGGTCGTTTCGCTACATGGCCAGTTCACTGCATTGTTCAGTCGTTTCGCTACATGGCCAGTTCGCTACATTGTTTTTCATTTCGCTACATTTCTCTATACATTTTTTTTTATCGCATTTGAGATATGAATACGATAAAAAATACGGTTTGTGCAGGTTTATAAAGTACCTGTAACCCTTTGGGCGTTTCGCTACATGGCCAGCTCGCTACCAACGATTTCGCTACATTGCTAGGTCGTTTCGCTACATTGTTCGGTCGTTTCGCTACATTTGGCTACTTTGTTCGGTCGTTTCGCTACCTTTGGCTACATTGTTCAGTCTTTTCGCTATACTCTTTTTTTCGCATTTGAAATACGAATATGATCAAAAATACGATGTGTGCAGGTTTATAAAATACATGTAACCTTTTGGACGTTTCGCTACATGGCCAGTTCGCTTCCAACCATTTCGCTACATTGTTCGGTCGTTTCGCTGCATGGCCAGTTCGCTACATTCTTCGGTCGTTTCGCTACATTACTTCGGTCGTTTCGCTACATTCTTTGGTCGTTTCGCTACATTGTTTCGGTCGTTTCGCTACATTCTTCGGTCGTTCCGCTACATTTGGCTACATTCTTCGGTCGTTTCGCTACATTCTTTCGGTCGTTTCGCTACATTCTTTGGTCGTTTCGCTACATTTCGATTACAATGTTTTTTCACATTTGAGATACGAATACGATAAAAAATGCAATGTGTGCAAATTTATATAAAGTAATTTTGTAGGCTACGGAAGCAGAATTTGCCTAATGTGGCGATTTAGCGATAGATAAAATTATTTTTATCGGCCCTTGTTTTATGCAATCGTCAGGCAGATTATCCGGTAGATAATCATAAAACAGTGACTTATCCTGCACATTACCAGAGCTGGGTGCGTTCCGCTTTAATTTGGCCGCAGTTAGCGCTCCCACACAATTAACGTCTTAAGAGACAGGTTCATAACAGGTTCATAACGAATTTTTTATCATATTCGTATCTCAAATGCGATAAAAAAAAAAAAAACAGTGTAGCGAAATGTAGCGAAACGACCAAATAATGTAGCGAAACGACCGAAAGAATGTAGCGAAACGACCGAACAATGTAGCCAAATGTAGCGAAACGACCGAAGATTGTAGCGGTTACAGGTCGTTTAGCTACATGGCCAGTTTGCAAATTCTGCTTCCGTAGCCTACAAAATTACTTTATGAATTTGCACACATCGTAATTTTTTATCATATTCATATGTCAAATGCGTTAAAAAACAGTGTAGCGAAATGTAGCGAAACGACCAAAGAATGTAGTGAAACGACTGAAAGAATGTAGCGAAATGACCGAACAACGTAGCCAAATGTAGAGAAACGACCAAAGAATGTAGCGAAATGGTTGGTAGCGAACTGACAATGTAGCGAAACGACCGAAGAATGTAGCGAAGCGACCGAAAGAATGTAGCGAAACGACCGAACACGTGTGTCCATTACCACCTACTAACCATCACCCACCACGCACGTGATCCACATTTTTTTTTTTTGCGGCTATGTTTGGAGGGATTCTATGTTCAAAGAATTCTTCTTCTTTTGTGATGCAGAAGAGCGAGACTTCCTCTTGCTTACCTTGCGTATCCCACCGCTGCCACCAGTGTAACCGTTATGGTAGGTTATATGGTTACGTAGGGAAGTCTTAATGTGGCGAGATAGACTCCAAAGCGGGAGTTTTCTTTGTTTATTTAAACAAGAGATTCAGGTTAAACTACAAATCGGATGCCCCTTGGGGCTAAATACAATAAGTGCCAGGCCTTGACCTAGGGCACGATAGCTCTGACCTCCGGCCGGTAGGTTCGTGACCTACCCAGCCTTTGGCAGTAGGTTCTTCACCTACCCCAGCTCTCGCTACGTGACATGGGTCTTAAACATTTTATAGGAGTGTTAGTGGTTTCAAGCAAGGGTGTTAGTCTTGTTATTAATTGTATGGGGTCTGTTCTATGTAAGAGGGTCAGTCCTACAATTGGTGGATATTGTTTGGTATATTATATATATATACTAGTTTATGCTTAATACACTAGGGCAGTTATAATAAAAGGATTTATGATAGGTTAGTCTGGTGACACTAGGCATCTATATCTTGTTTGTCTTCAAATGTGCTGCGTTAGGTGTGCATGTCGTGGGAAACGCAAGGTAAGCAAGAGGAAGTCTCGCTCTGTTGCAAGCATGTGGATCACGTGCGTGGTGGGTGATGGTTAGTAGGTGGTAATGGATACACAACGTAGCCAAATGTAGCGAAACGACCGAAGAATGTAGCAAATCGTTAGTAGCAAACTGGCCATGTAGCGAAACGTCCAGTGGGTTACAGGTACTTTATAAACCTACACATATTGTATTTTTTATCATATTCGTATATCAAATGCGAAAAACAACAGTGTAGCGAAATGTAGCGAAACGACCGAAGAATGTAGCGAAACGACAGAAAATGATGTAGCGAAATGACCGAAGAATGTAGCGAAACGACCGAAGAAATGTAGCGAAACGACCGAAAGGATGTAGCGAAACGATCAAAGAATCTAGCGAACTGGTTGGTAGCGAACTGGCAATGTAGCGAAACCTGTATTAATTGCTTAAGAATTAGTATAAAAACGAATAGGCTGTAAACTTACCTCATTCCTCTGCTTCCTCCATGTTTTTTACAAAATTTAAAAGCAATTCGTTGCAACTGTTGAACGTACCGACCAACACCATTTTGAAAAGGAGCTTTGACAAAAGAAGAACCCCAAAACAGATTCCACGTCTTTGCGGTCATCTTTTACCGGTTTTGTTTCGTAAACAACGATGGGTGCGATCAGCACTGAGTGGCGTAATATCTCCACATTTTCTTTTATAATACATATATTCAAGAAAACGACATGGGAGTCTACAAATAAACAGACACTCTTGTAAATGAACGATTTATTATTTTTTTAGACGTGGGCAGGACAGTTAGCAAACGACAATCACTTTGTTTTCTTTCGTTTACAGACATTTTAGTTTGATTTTGTTTTTTTGCATTTATTCTTTAGTACGCTCACACGTTTTTACATTGTTTTTAAGCTTTTAGTATCATACAGAGACTTATTTGAAGATATTGGTGAATTTAAAAACAAAACACAGACTTAGGCCTAACCCACGGACTGGAAGAATGCAAATATTGTACCGATTTATAAGGGAGGAAACAAGGAAGATCCATCAAATTACAGACCGGTCTCCTGACAAGCAAGCACAGTAGCAAAAATTTGTGAAAAGGTAATTAAAAATAGATGGGTTAAACGTTTGGAAGAAAAAACTATACTGAATCCAAATAAATTTAGATTCAGACAAGGAAGATCATGTACAACAAACTTGATCTGCTTCTACTCGATATTGATAGATATAATTCAAGAGAGAGATGGTTTGGGCAGAGTGGCTGTCTGGACCTACAAAAGCCATTTGATAAGGTACTACACAAGAAACTAATAAGGAAAATAGAGTCAATAGGTGGCATCAGAGGAAAATTATTGGAATGGATGAAAGACTTCCTGACTGTGAGGAAAGTGAGAGTAGTAATTAGAGATAAATTCTCAAATTGGAAAGAAATGATAAGTGGTGTCCCGCAGGGATCATTACTGGCCCCGATCATGTTTGCCATATACATAAATGACATGGATGAAGGAGTAGTGTTATTTGAATTTCTTTGCAGACGACGCAGAAATACTAAAGAAAGTAAGAACGGAGGAGGATTGCAACTCATTACAAAAAGACTTGGACGGGATCTAGAAATGTACTCAAAAGTGGGAAGTGAAATTCAATATCAAGAAATATAGTATAATGGAATTTGGAAAAAGTAAAAACAGAATATCGAGATTATAAGATTGGTGAAGAAGAGGTCAAAAACGTAAACTCGGAAAAAGACCTTGGAGTGATGATCAGCAAAGACATGACACCGGACAAACATATTAATAAATTAGTCGGAGAAACCTACAATTTATTGAGGTCAATAAAAGTGGCATCTGTCTATTTGGATGAGGAAATGAAAAAAAAAAAAAAAAAATACACTAATAAGACCAAAACTCGAGTACGTAGCAACACTATGGACACCTAGTACCAAAAAGAAAAGAAAGAAAGAAAGAAAAAAAAAAAAAAAAAAAAAAAAAAAAAAAAAAAATAAAAAAAAATAAAACTGGCACCAACTCTTTCCAAAATTACATATGAACAAAGACTGTCAAAATTGGAATTACCAGCTCTGGAACAAAGAAGGGAAAGAGGAGACCTACTAACTATCTATAGAATTATGAATGAAAGGAATGGAAATCTTAGATAAGAATGATTTATTGAAATGGGACAATGGAAAAACAAGAGGACACGAAAAGAAACTCAAAAAAGATAATTACAGAAGAGATCTGAAAAAAAAATTAGCTTTCCACACAGAGTGATAGATACCTGGAACAAATTAGACAAAGAAACAGTGTGTGCAAACACCATTCAAGATTTTAAGAAAAAAAAAATTATGCTGAAAGATACGTGAATATCACCACGAGCATAGCTCCCTTCTCGTATAATACAACTAGGTAGATACACACACACACACACACAAAGGATTACAAAGGATTACAAAGGCGGAGCATGTCGACAGGAGACCTTTTGATCCATATCTAGGTCGGATGCGAAAAAAAAAATCATATTAATAATAAAACAATAAATAAAAACTATAATAATGTAAATAACAAATAAAATACATAAATAAATGCATAGGTATAGTTAAATAATCAACAAACAGGTAAATAGTAAATAATAATAAATTGACATATAACTAATAATAAATAAAAATCAGACAGACAAATGATAACAAAACAAAAGCAAATAATATAAGATAAATTATAATCATTACAGCATCTTACTTAGGTATTTATCTAACTGATTCTTAAAGCTTCGAACTGAACTACATCGCACTACCTGTGCAGGAAGTTTATTCCATTCATTTACTACACGGTTGGCAAAGTTGTTTCTACCTACTTCCAAATTTAATCTATTTCCGGATAGTTTGAGACCATTGTTTCTTGTCTGATTCTCATTCAATGTGAAAATGTTGTCACTTTTGATGTTGTCAATTCCCTTTAAAATCTTAAAGACCTGTATCAAGTCACCTCTGAGTCTACGCTTTTTTAGGGAAAACAGATTCATGTGTTTTAGTCGATTTTCGTATGATCTATTTTTGATATTTGGAATCAGTTTTGTGGCTCGCCGTTGTACTTTTTCCAGTCTGTCAATGTCTTTTATGAGATTCGGTGACCATACAGAAACAGCATATTCCAAATGTGGACGAACTAACGATTTATATAGCTTGTTAATGAGTGAGTGACTTTTGAAATCAAAAGATCGCGCAATCAGTCCCAGAATCTTATTTGCTTTCTCAGAGGCTGAAATACACTGCTTGGATGATTTGAGGTCGTTACTGATAATTACGCCGAGATCTTTTTCACTATCCACTTTTGTTAACGAATTACCAAATAACTTGTAATCGTACTTACTGTTATTTTTACCTATGTGCATTACCTTGCATTTACTTGTGTTAAATTTCATTAGCCACTTTTCAGACCATTGCTGTAATTGATCTAAATCACACACACACACACACACACACACACACACACACACACACACACACACACACACACACACACACACACACACACACACACACACACACACACACACACACACACACACACACACACACTAATTCTGTAGCACACTCGTGGCGCAGTGATAGAGTTCCCAGCCGCCACTACGGCGGTCCGGTGTTCGAATCCCGCCCAGGGCTGAAATAATTTCAGTATCGCTACGTCGCGAGTCGTTACTCCAACTCTCGTGGGCAGGGAGTTGTGTGTGTGTGTGTGTGTGTGTGTGTGTGTGTGTGTGTGTGTGTGTGTGTGTGTGTGTGTGTGTGTGTGTGCGTGCATTACCCATAGATCGGTCATACGAGCTCTGAGCTCAATTCCGGGAGGGAAACAGCTGTCGATCACGAGTCCAACACGTGATCCAAGACAATGGTAGTGAATCACACATCCACTCACAAGGTTCGGCATTGCATATCTGACGAAAAAAGATAATAAGAGTTCGCACGGCGTCAGTATTTAATTGACAAGGAATACCTTGTATGCAGGAGTTTGGGTGCCTCAGGGCATGGAAGAAAACGATCACAATGGATGTCCTATAGCCGCGTACCTGATTTGTTCAGGCTTGATTATTTGGTACGAATAATGGCGCTCCCGTGTCTTTAGATAAACACCTAAGTAAGATGCTGTACAAGTGTAGCACTGGTGTGAATGGTGGCTCTCAAACACACGTTTGTCAAACGTGTTTGAAGCGATGTTTGACCGTGTGAATGGAGTATTTGGTTGTCTAACGCATGTAAAACGGTTTGTCAAACGTATTTGAAGTGATGTTTGACCGAGTGAATGGTTGTCAAACGGTTTGTCAAACGTGTATGAAGTGATGATTGTCCGTGTGAATGGTTGTCAAACGGTTTGTCAAACATGCTTGTCAAACATGTTTGAAGTGATGTTTGACCGTGGGAATGTTTGACAAACCGTTTGACAGTTTGACCGTGTGAATGGTCCTTTATACGTGAATATCTCACAAACATTTCACATCGATACGTTTAGTCGACACGTTTAGTCAAACGGTTTCCAAAACGGTTTGTCAAACACGTTTTACAAACGTGTTTGAAGTGATGTTTAACCGTGTGATTGGTTGTCAAACGGTTTGTCAAATGTGTTTGAAGTGATGTTTGACCGTGGGAATGTTTGACAAACCGTTTGTCAAACGTGTTTGAAATTATGTTTGACCGTGGAAATGTTTGACAAACCGTTTGAAAAATATGTTTGACAAACCGTTTGACAAATACGTTTGTCAAACTTGTTGGAAGTTATGTTTGAACGTGGGAATGTTTGACAAAAGTGTCGACGTGAAATGTTTGTCGAAGGGAGATATTCACGTTTAGTCAAACGGTTTATCAAACATTCTCACGGTCAAACACCACTTCAAGTACGTTTGACAAACATGTTTGTCAAACATTCCCACGACCAAACACCACTTCAAACACGTTTGACAAACATGTTTGTCAAACTCCCACGGTTAAACATCACTTCAAATATGTTGCACAAACCGTTTGCCAACCATTCACACGGTCAAACGTCACTTCAAACACGTTTGTCGAACGTGTTTGACAAACCGTTTGACTAAACGTGTCGACTAAACGTATCGACGTGAAATGTTTGTGTACAAATCGACATGTCGAAGGGAGATATTCACGTATAAAGGACCATTCACACGGTCAAACAGTTTGTCAAACATTCCTATGGTCAAGCATAACTTCAAATACGTTTGACAAACCGTTTGACAACCATTCACACGGTCAAACATCACTTCATACACGTTTGACAAATGTGTTTGCCCGCAAATAATCAACGACGTTGCTATATGAAGGATATCTTTCTACAATGTTTTTTTTTTATTTTTTTTTTATCCGTTCAGAAGAGTCACGATATTTCTTTCTTTGTAGTCGAGATGAGTAAAAAGAGTAGAAGAATTTTACCAAGAGCTTTACTCGTCGAAGGCCGTAGTTGAGTCAGTAGATTCATGTGTAGACGTTAGTAGCGTACCAGAGATTACAAAGGAAGAAGTCGAGATGAAGTACCAGCCAAGTATTGATCGACTTTGACTTCATTATAGTTTTGTTCGTTGATTTAGCACACTTTACCTTTGATAATGAAATAGTTACTTTCATAGCCTTTATTTAGAACACTACAAAAACAAGGTAGAAATTCTTTTCGTATTTATTAAGAATAGTTAAAATTCTTTAATGACAGAACTATTGAAAATGACAAATTAGTACTTAAAACTATTGCATAGGACATTTGAGACATGTTGCTGGACACCACGTCCCTAATATTTGGAATTTTTTTCGACTGCCTGAAGAAAGAACAAAACTATAATGAAGTCAAAGTCGATCAATACTTGGCTGGTACTTCATCTCAACCACAAAGAAAGAAATATCGTGACTTCTGAACGGATAAAAAAACATTGTAGAGAGATATCCTTCATATAGCAACGTCGTTGATTATTTGCGGGCAATAGCCCATAACCTAGCTTTATCACTTTAATTAGTTTAAACTAATTTGTAATTTTCAATAGTTCTGTCATTAAAGAATTTTAACTATTCTTGATAGATACTACGAAAAGAAATTCTTATCCTAAATAAAGGTTATGAAAGTAATTATTCAATTATCAAAAGTAAAATTATGCTAAATCAAGGATGAAAACACGACCTAGTTATATATTTCAAATTAGAATATTCTTATTTTTATTTTTCGATGAATTGTGTATATCGATGAACTGAGCGTGTCGATGAATTATTGTCGGTGAATTCGCCGGATGCCAAAATATATATTATCATTTTCATTATTTTATATTTCTTATCGTTAAGGGAATTTTCGTTACAAATAGTTTGATCTTTTAATAATTATCGTCAAACTTGTGTAGCATCTAGGTGCAGACTTGCAAATCCAATATGGCTGACCTCCAGGAAGGTTATCACACTGGGCTATTATTCCTCCGACATCCTACCTCCAACCTCCAACATTTGAATATAACTAGAATATGACTTTGCTTATTACAGAAACCTAGACATCCCTAAGAACAATTCAACAGTATGTCTAACATCCGTATCTAGGTTCACACAATCTCTTCGTTCATCCTTCATCTTTGCTAGATGTAACGGAAATATCTGAATATTTGAAAATTTGAATTTTGGCACCGAAGTCGTTTCTGACTCGGACAAACTCTCAACGGTCGTCGGCGCTCAGTGGGTTAAGAACATAAGAACGAAGGAGATTACAAGAGACCATGTGGCCTACACTAGGCAGTTCCATGTCCATTACCACCTGTCATCCCCGTGCATAAAGTTGTCTAACAGTTTCTTAAAACAATCTAAATTTGTCCAGTTTAAATCCATTACGTATGTGTACGAGTATTTGTATTCATGTATATAGGCATGTATGTATATATGCATGTATATGTGTATGTATGTATGTATGTATGTATGTATGTATGTATGTATGTATGAATATATGTATGTATGTACATATGCATGTATATGTGTA
>NC_134798.1:49525987-49540987 GCF_046742065.1 Oratosquilla oratoria
TGTTATTTATCTACCTATCTGTGTTTTGTGTATCAAAGTACGAAACACTTTTTCTCTAGATTAATTTCCACTCTAGGTTCGATTCCTATATTCTACTTAGAGTCTAGATTGTAGACCTTAGAAATTAAGAAAATATATATCACAATAATTGAAAAAAAAAATTGTGTGTGTGTGTGTGTGTGTGTACGTATGTGTACGTATGTACGCGTGTGCGTGAGAAACTGTCCTCAAGTACTGGCGAGTAGTATAACACACAAAGAGTTTATGTACATCTCATGACGTCACCACGTGACTCGCCAATGAGAGTGACTCACTAACCATGAATGACGTTATGGCAACATCGTCGTGTTGCCATATGACAAAAAGATAAAAATCTAAATAATTGTTCAAGAACCCTTTATAATTAAAGGGTCGACCTTTTTATACCCATTACAAGCCTTTGTGGACCTTATTTGTTTATTTATTTATTTATTATATATAGTTATTTTTATTTAATAATTTATTTTATTTATTCATTTATTCTTATTTATTTATTTATCTATTATTTATCACTTTTGTGCTGTTGTCATTATGTTGCCATTAATGATATCGTTATTGATATTAATGTATAATTATCTAATTATTATTGTTTATTATTGATTACATTATTACAGTTATTATTATTGTTATTATTATTATTATCGTTATTATTGTTGTTGCTGTTGTTGTTATTACTATTATTATTATTATTATTATTATTATTATTATTATTATTATTATTATTATTATTATTATTATTATTATTATTACTATTATCATTATTATCATCATTGTTATTACTATTGCTATTATTATTATATTTATCATTATTGTCATTATCACTGTTTTTATCATTATTATTACAATCGTTCTAAATTACCTCTAACCTGAGCCATGTGCCAGGAGACGGGGATGACCTAAGAAAGGAAGGGACAACGAATGTTTGTATATATGCAGTAACACGGCTACCCCCCTGATATCAAGGGGGAATAGGCATTTCAGTACATACTGTTATTCATGTATTTATCTATTTACTTTTTATTATTTGTTTGTTTTTCATTTATTCATATGTTTATTATTTATTTATTCTTATTTATTTATTTGTTTTTCTATTTATAATTTATTTATCTATTATTTGTTTATTTACTTATTTTATTTATTTATATGTTTATTATATATATTTTAATTGTCTATTTATCTATAATTTATTTATATACTATTTGTTTATTTATCGATTTCATTTATTTACTTATTTCTCTAATTATCTTTATTTATTTATTAATCTATCTATTTATCAAATTATTTATTCATTTATTTAGATAAAAAGGTCGAAGTAGATTCTCCACTCTACCCACTTCCTCATTGGTCTCTTAGAATTAATAAATGAAATAATAAATGATAAATAACAAATAATAACGTAAAGTTTCTATGTACTTTTTTGTTAGTAATATCTATCTATATTAATATATATTAATTTCGATCTATATTCTGTATATTTTTGTTTTTGATTGATGTACAGCTGCACAGAAAACTATCGTTAGTAAATCACGCTAACCATTTTGACACAAAACAACGAAACTATTTGAGACAAGTTGAAGTCTCCATCGGAAATAAGATTATCATGTCATAGTGAATCCATATGAACTCCGGAACTATTATTCGATTCGTATTCATTCAGAAAGAAATTCGAACAATTCGAACCCCAGAAATACCAACCCTTCGGTATCATAAGGTTATGTTCATTAGCGAATGTTTCGACACCCCTACTAACGATAGTTTTCTGTGTAGCTGTACATATACTGTATATCTTATGAATGCAATTTGTTTTATTAAGTTTATTTCATTTTATCATTTTATTTATTTATCTACTTATTTACATATTGTTTTATGTGTTTTAATTTTTATCAATTCCTTTATTTTGTCTTTATCAATTATATTTGTATTTTCATGTTTTTTTATTATTATTATTATCATTTATATTCTCAAGGGACAAAAACACCTTTACGGGCTTTCTGGGGGGAAAATATCGACTGTATTTAAGTCGATGTGAGGAAATTACTACAGTATTTCTTTCCCGTTAAAGGAACTCAATGTGGGATTTTTTTTTATTTATTTATTATTATTTTTTTTTAAAGACGCAAATAGAACAAAAAATTAACTATTTTTCTGCCAAATGTGAAGGAAAACATCGACATATAAAACCAAAATCGACGGCATTTTGCCTAGTGTGAAGATGGAAATCGACAGCATTTTTGCCGTCGATTTACATGAAAATCGACGGTAATTTTGCTTAGTGTGTAGATGGAAATCAAAGGAGGAAAACGACGGCATTTTTGACGTCTTTTTGCCCTGTGTGAAGGAGGAAATCGACGGCATTTTTACCTTGTGTGAAGATGGAAATCGACGGTATTTTGGCCTAGTGTGAAGATGGAAATCGACGGTGTTTTTGCCTATTTTAAGACGACATGAAAGGTAGAGATGTCATGGTTTTACGGAGGGAAATTTTCAGGTCAGCACGTGACCTTACGTAACACTGAACGAAACATTCTGAGAAAGCCGTGTAGAGAAAAAAAAATTAAGAAGAAAAGACGATGAATTTTGACAATTGTGTTCTTAATTAAACTGAGCTAAACATTCTGAGAAAATCCTTAGATACATGTAGAGAGAAACGTCTTAAAAATATAGAAGAGACGATGAATTTTGACAATTGTGTTGAACGAAACATTCTGAGAATTTTTTTAAACACGTGGAAAAAAAGATGATGGATTTTTATGCGACTTGACGTCATAACGTCGGCATCAGAGCGCGGGAAAATTTTTCGGTCCTTGTGTATGGTCATGGCGAATAAAACAAAAAATAAATGTGAAGCAAGACGTCGACATAGAAAACCAAAATCGACGACATTTTGCCTAATGTGAAGATGGAAATCGACGTCATTTTTGCCTAGTGTGTACATGAAAATCGACGGTAATTTTGCCTAGTGTGAAGATGAAAATCGACGGCATTTTTGCCCTGCGTGAAGGAGAAAATCGACGGCAGTTTTGCTTAGTGTGAACATGGAAATCAACGGTATTTTTGACCAGTGTGTAGATGGAAATCGACGGCATTTTTGTCTAGTGTGAACATGAAAATCAACGGCAGTTTTGCCTAGTGTGAAGATGAAAATCGACGGCATTTTTGTCTAGTGTGAACATGAAAATCAACGGCAGTTTTGGCTAGTGTGAAGATGAAAATCGACGGTATTTTTGCTTAGTGTGAAGATGAAAATCAACGGTAATTTTGCCTAGTGTGAAGATGAAAATCAACGGTATTTTTGCCCTGTGTGAAGGAGAAAATCGACGGCAGTTTTGCTTAGTGTGAACATGGAAATCAACGGTATTTTTGCCCAGTGTGTAGATGGAAATCGACGGCATTTTTGTCTAGTGTGAACATGAAAATCAACGGCAGTTTTGCCTAGTGTGAAGATGAAAATCGACGGTATTTTTGCTTAGTGTGAAGATGAAAATCAAAGGTATTTTTGCTTAGTGTGAAGATGAAAATCAACGGTATTTTTGCTTAGTGTGAAGATGAAAATCGACGGCAGTTTTGCCTAGTGTGAAGCTGAAAATCGAAGGCAGTTTTGCCTAGTGTGAGCATGGAAATCAAAGGTATTTTTGCTTAGTGTGAAGATGAAAATCAACGGCAGTTTTGCCTAGTGTGAAGCTGAAAATCGACGGCAGTTTTGCCTAGTGTGTACATGGAAATAAAAGGTATTTTTGCCTAGTGTGAAGCTGAAAATCGACGACAGTTTTGCCTAGTGTGTACATGGAAATCAAAGGTATTTTTGTCTAGTGTGTAGATGGAAATCGACGGCAGTTTTGCCCTGTGTGAAGGAGGAAATCTACGACATTTTTGTCTAGTGTGAAGATGGAAGTCGACGGTATTTTTGCCTGGTGTGTACATGGTAATCGACGGTATTTTTGCCCTGTGTGAAGGAGGAAATCGACGGTATTTTTGCCTAGTGTGAAGATGGAATTCGACGGTGTTTTTGCCTAGTTTAAGACGACGTGAAAGGGAAATCAAGATATATCAGGGAGCGAAATTATCAGGTCAGCACGTGGCCTTACGTAACACTGAACGAAACATTCTGAGAAAGCCGTGTAGAGACAAATGTTTAAAAATGTAAAAAAAGAATATAGAAAAGACGATGAATTTTGACAATTGTGTTCTGAGCGAAACATTCTGAGAAAATCTTTAAATACATGTGGAGAGAAACGTTTTAAAAAAGACGATGAATTTTGACAATTGTGTTGAACGAAACATTCTGAGAAATTTTAAAACACGTGGAGAGAAAAATGATATAGAAAATATAATGGATTTTGATGCGACGTGACGTCAAATCGTCGGCATCAGAGCGCAGGAAGATTTTTCGGTCCTTGTGTATGGTCATGGCGAATAAAACAAAAATATAAACTATTTTTCTGCCAAATGTGGAAGACATCGACATAGAAAACCAAAATCGACGGCATTTTGCCTAGTGTGAAGGAGATCAACGGTATTTTGCCTTGTGTGTAGATGGAAGTCGACGTCATTTTAGCCCTGTGTGAAGGAGAAAATCGACGGTATTTTTGCCTAGTGTGAATACAGTAATCGTCGGTATTTTTGCCTAGTGTGAATATAATAATCGACGGCAGTTTGCCTAATGTATACATGAAATCCGACGGTATTTTTACCTTGTGATTAGATGGGAATCGACGCCATTTTAGCCCTATGTGAAGAAGGAAATCGACGGCATTTTGGTCTACTGTGAACATTCAAGTCGGAAATAGTTTAGCATTGAGCACAAATGGAAATCGACTGCACTTGGACCTAATATGTATAGGTAGATATCGACTGCAATCCTGCCGCGTGATGAAGATTGTGACCGAGTATTTCGTTTAATTTGGCGAAAAGCGACGGCAATTATATACATAATATATCGAGAATAATTAAAGCTTTGAACAAAGTATGCAAATAAATCTATATATAAATATATATTTAACAATACAACAGTAATCTTTGTATGTAATATAATATTTGAAACATATTGTATTATTTAAAAGACATGTATAATAATCAGATACAGAATAATAATTTTATAAACAGTATGATGTGCACACTTCGGGGATACTAGCAGTTGCAGCATGTTACTACAGCTTTACGTAACACTGAACGAAGCATTCTGAGAAAGCCGTGTAGAGAAAAATGTTTTAAGAATATAGAAAAGACGATAAATTTTGACAATTGTGTTCTTATTAAAACTGAGCGAAACTTTGAGAAAATCCTAAATACATGCAGAAAGAAACGTTTTAAAAATACAAAAAAGACGATGAATTTTGACAATTGTGTTGAACGAAACATTCTGAGAATTTTTTTAAACACGTGGAGAGAAAGATGTTTTAAAAATATATAGAAGATATGATATTTTGATGCGACGTGACGTCATTACGTCGGTATCAGAGCGCGGGAAGATTTTTCGGTCCTTGTGTATGGTCATTGCGCGTAGGCAACTTTTTCCTTGACTTTTGGCGATGAAGACATATTTCTGTATTTTGGGGACCAAAAACTCGATGGAGATAATCAGGAAACTTAATAAATACATATATATACAAAAATAGCGTTTTCTATCGACGTCACGAAAATAATGACGGGAATGGAGCGCGGTGCATTGTGGGATTAATGACGTCTTTCCCAATGTGAGAATCTAAAAATTAGTGTTTTTCTTTGTCTTTTTGTCATCTATGGATGAGCACAGTCGTATGATTAAGCAGTTGTTACACATAGATTATATTTCTGACAACAACATATTTCCACCACAATGTAAATATTTCTTGTTCAAACTCACCCTTTTTGGCGCATTCCGTGTACTGCAAAGTATATACATTAAATACAATGTATTCATTTGATTTCTTCTTCCTTAAAGAACCTAATATTGCAAATTAATCGACAAAAGTAATTATAAAGATACCAAGTATCAAGATGATATTATGTTAATCATCAAAATTCGCAAACACAATAGCAAATGTACTTCCAACCTCTATTTGAATAACGACAATATGACTTCCGTTGCAGACATCTAGACGTCTCTAAGGACATATTCAACAGCATATGACGGAAAGATATTTGAAATTTGTAACCATATATCAAAACCCCACGAATCAAAATACCATAGTCAATATTATCCCATTGTTCATAATCACACACATAATATTCCAGGATGTTGATAGTATTAATAAACACTATATGTTAAAGTATAATTTCATTGGATAAATTTATTAATGAATATAGGCATAGGTTAATTGGCGTGGGATTTTTACCAATGGGATTATGACCTTCTGGGACTTTTGTCATGGATTCGACACAGGCAAGGTCATCATATCACCAATACTGTATTTGCAGAAGTGGTTGGAGCCTCTGGTAGTATGGAGGGCAGCAGTGACTTATGTACACTTGATGTGGCACTACCAGTACCTGCTGTTGACTGGTACGTACTTACAGAAAAATCACATCCACAACATTGAACCTTCGTGGAATGTGAATACGGTAATTCAGTGTTTTAAATAGAGCCTTGCCTAGAATTATCTCCTTATATTATTACAGTAAATAGTTTCAGCCTGTTCAAGGACCTTAATTTTAGTGTAGGGCTGTACATTGTACATACCATCATAAATACATTATGATCAACAATTTTATGTTATTATATACTTAGTAATTTTATCCTTGACAATGCCCAAAGTACATACATGTTTCAAAGCACATGCAGTTTATATTGTTGGTATTATTTTGATTTTTTTTTTTTATACATAGCACCAATATCACATTCATAACCAGTATTCATCTTTCCAAATCAATTCCTGTCTCTGCCATGTTACTATACTCACCAGAATATTGGAGAATTTTCTGTACCTTTTTTTTCTTGTTCCTACATAAGTACTTTGTTCCCCTTCAGAGGATGAAGAAGTGGACAACCCAGAACCACGTGAATCACTCACAGAGGAGGGTGTCCGAAAACAGAGTAAGTAAATTAGTGGTATTGGTTGGACACTTATACTGAAATATTACAATACAAAATAATCATGTATGCCAGGGCATACATCAGTACTGTAATTCTTTGGATGAAACTCTATGTAAACAGTCCCACAGATTGTTTCTTCCAAACAGTAAAGCTTGACCATAGGGTAGCCTCTAATTTTTGTATGTTTAGGCCCTTGTGGCATGACTATGTCAGTCTTTAGTATTGTGTTGTGCTTCTAAATATACATGTAGGTCACACATGTATTTTTTCTTCACTGTTTCTTATATCCTGTATAATTTTGCACTTGAAATGATATGACTTCCATACTATAATGAGTGCCTAATTTTTCAGGGAAGGGAGGGAAGGTGAAAGAACTGTGGAATTATGAGGCTACAGAAGCGCTCCTGCAACTTGTCAAGGCAAACTACACGCGCCTAAATGACAAGACGAAGCTTGGTGCTGGTGAGCCAGAGCACTTGACCGGCCGAGGAAGGTGGCGTGAGGTCATGCTTAGTCTCCAGGCCTGCCAACTGACCCAACTATACGAGGTCACTATTGTTGCTGTGCGCATGCGCAGATCGCCGCCACCCACTCTCCCGGATATCCTTGTGGTCTCTGACTTGTCAGAAAGACTTCAGTTACCGGTTCTGACACCCTTCCTGCCTCCATTGCCCTCTGCATTCCCTCCAACCTACCATATGAACACAAGCAAAAGTACATCCAATTATATGTGCCACGTCACACTTGAAGAGGATTTCAGAGTCAAAACATACATACATACAAACATATACCAAGGCCTTTTCCCCCTTCCAAGGGAGGTAGCCAAAAAGGGAAAGGCATAAAAAACACTCCCACCCATTTCATCCCTAAATACACTCCACGCCCCTCCCACCCTCCCTCTCATCTGGGCACCTCCTGGATGACGGGTCATCCCTGCACCCTGCCCACCGCCCTGGGTCAGAAGCAGTGTCGCAAGACACAGTACATCCACAGCAAGGCCGCTTCATATAATCGGCGACCCCCCCTCTCCGTCCCCCCTTGCATATAAGGAGAGGACGGGGAGAATTCCCTTCGGGCTGCGTCAAAATTTACTCACACATACTACCCCCCCCCCGCCCATTCCTCCTCATGCAATCACATCATCCATATACAACCATTCTCCACTCACCCCTGTCTTCCGTCCTCAACAGACATTCCCCTCTTCCCCAAAGCCCCCTTCACCCCATCCATCCACCTCATCCTAGGACGTCCCCTCATGTTCACTCCCTCCACATCTGCCTTCCATACCTCTTTTACTAGTCTTTCTTCACTCATTCTTTCCATGTGTCCAAACCATCCTAATATTCTTTCATCAACCCTATCTCCCAAATCCTTTTTCACCCCTGTTCTCCTCCTCACCTCATTTCTCACTCTATCCAGCCTAGTAACCCCCACCATACTTCTCAGACACCTCATCTCAAACACATTCAAACTCCTTCTCTCTTCTTCTCTTATGTTCCACGTTTCTGCCCCATACAGTGCTGTTGGCACAATCACTCCTTCATACAGTCTCCTCTTCGCATCCATTCCCAAATGTCTATTCCTCATTACACTCTTTAAACCACCAAGGCATTTACTCGCTTCTCTCAATCTACATTCTACCTCCACCTTTTCCTGCTACACTTGCACCCAAGTATCTAAAACTATCCACTTCCTCCAGTCGCTCTCCCTTAATGTTCACTTCCAATCTACTGCCACTTTCACCCCTTGTACACCTCATCACCTTACTTTTACCCACATTTATCTTTAGCTTTCTTCTATCACATACTCTCCCAAACTCTGCCACCAGCTTCCTCAATCCCTCCTCTGACCCTGCCACAAGCGCAGTGTCGTCCGCAAACAACAGCTGGCTCACCTCCCACTTTTCTCCATTTTCTTTAACCATCTCCAATCCCTGACCCACTACCCTAGCATTCACCTCTTGCACCACCCCATCCATGTATAAGTTGAACAGCCAGGGTGACATAACGCATCCTTGACGAAGTCCCACCTTTACTTCAAACCACTCACTCTCTCCATTTCTAATCCTGACACAAGCTCTACTACTCTCATAAAAACTCTTGACAGCTCCCAAAAGCTTTCCTCCTATCCCATAAATCTGCATAACCTCCCACAGTGCCTTTCTGTCTACCCTATCATAAGCCTTTTCCAGATCCATAAAAGCCCAAAAAACATCCTTCCCCTTTCCTATAGCTTTCTCACATATGTCTTACCACAAAGATCTGATCTACACAACCTCTACCTGTCCTAAATCCACTGTTCCTCACCAATTACTCCCTCTGTTCCTCTCCTAATCCTCTCAATCAAGATCCTCCCCTACTACACTTAACAGGCTAATCCCTCTGAAACTACTACATTCACACTTGTCCCCTTTTCCCTTGTAAAGAGGAACTATACAGGCACTTCTCCAGTCCTCCGGTACTCTACCCTCTCTCCAGCAAACATTAAAGAACCTCACCAACCAGTCCACCATCACTGAACCTCCCTTTTTCAGACATTCTGCATGGCATCCATCCAGACCAGGTGCCTTACCTGCTTTCATCATCTTTACAACTGCCTTCACCTCATCCTTCCTTATTTCTCCTCACTCATTTTCTTTGCATTTCCCACTGCAGCTATCTTTCCTTCCCTATCCTCCTTCACATTTAGCAACTCCCTAAAATATTCTGCCCATCTTCCCCTTACTGCCATCTCTTCCATTATCATCTCTCCATCTGTATCTTTTACCTTTTCTTCCCTACTTGATTCGCCTCCTCTTCCTCTCTTAATTTGTTTCCAAAACATCTTTTTATTACTTTCAAAATTTTCTGTCATACTCCTACCCCATTTCACATCTGCTCTCCTCTTTGCCTCCTTTACCTTTTGCTTTACTTCTCTTTTCTTTTCTTTGTACGTCTCATATGACTCCCCCGTCCTCTTTTATAACCAATCTGTGAATGCTCGCTTCTTCTCTTCTACAACCTTCTTTGTTTCCTCACCCCACCATTCACTACCCTTTCTTCTATTTCCCCCTGTCCTTCTTGTTCCACACACCATCCTTGCACACTTTAAGACTCCAAGAGTCAAAACATTTTTCAAAACACTTTTACAAGATTTTGGGAGGCACAATCAATAAAAACCATGTACATATATATGTGAATTTTGTATATTTTTGTAACAAAGAAATGTAAAAAACAATATATTTTGGCTAATTATTGAAACCCTAAACAGTCATACTCCAGGTTGCTTTTACTTTTTCCTGTCACTCACTGTAGCATTGCCACTATTGCCTGCCTTTTTAGCACACCAGCCTGGTCTCGTGGCATGGCAGACAACAATGAAGAACTGAAATACTCAACAGCGTCATCCACCAGCCCTTCCCTCTCGAGGATGTTAATTTCATCAGGCTGAGTTATTGATATGTTGTGAAGAACACAGCATGCTTTTATTATTTTAGATATCCGAAGAATATCGGCATCTACATGCTTCAATCGTCGAAACCTACCTTTTAAGAAACCAAAAGCATTTTCAATTGTAACTCTTGCTTTGGAGAGTTTAGTATTGAAGAGAATTTGTGCTTGCGATAAGTTTCCAGAGTTCTTAAATGGTACCATTACATGCTTTTGGACTCCAAAGGCAGAGTCTCCTACAATATGATATTGTGGTGATGGGAAATAATTTAGGTCACCGTTTTGTTTTTTCTTATAAAGTGAAGTTGACTTTAGCACTCGGCGGCTGTCATGTGCAGATCCCGGGAAGCCCACTTGAATGTAGGAAAAACTTTTATTAGGCAAGCAAACTGCAAGTAAAATGACACTGTGTTTTTGTGTTCTATCAACATAATCGGCCTGCGTGGGTGCTGGAGCTTTGATGTTAATGTGGCATCCATCCAGAGCCCCTACCACACCGGGAATTCCTCCCATTTCTTGGAATTCATGTGCAATTTCAGAAATTTTAGGAGGAGTTGGCCACAAAAAGACATCCTTTCCTGGATTGCAAATGACATCAATCAGTCTCTGGACACAGTCAAATACTGTACGTTGCGACACACCAAACATCTCTGAGATTTCCCTGTAGGTACTCTGCGTTCCTAAATACCAGAGTGTAACGTACAAAGCTTTTCTTGGACCCAAATAAAGGCTGGATCCTGAAGGGTTCAGACCGTATGCTTCATGTATGAAGTCCAAGATGAGGTCAAAAGATGTCCTTGTGAGGCGAAGGTTCCGGAAGAAGTCCATCTCGCTCATGTTGTCCAGGATGTCTGCCAGACCCTCCTGTTTTGGATGGTGTTCCCTACAATACAAATGCGAACCAAATTAGTATACTGTACAATTGACCTTAGTAGCAGAATGAGGTTATGCTGAATTTTACAATTAGTATTGGTCGACAATAACCCAGGCAGTACCATTGACTCCCTGAGGAGTCATGTTTTGAAATATTCTTTATAAATTATCTACATGATCATTTTCACTTTAAATTGTCTTAAGATACAGATATCAGTAGATACTACTTGACTATGAAGCAAAATGATGATTTTCTAAAATTTCATGACTTTTCAGCGATTTTGCGTAATTCACCCTTACACACTATTTCATTTTTTAGAAAATAGTAAATGTCACCTTACACATTCATTACCCTCTAAATTAAAAATAACATATATTCCCCTTAAAAAAAAAAACTTGTGTTTAATTGTTTTCTTAAAAACTGGTTTTATTCAAATTATTTTTTCTTAGTGACTCCCAATGGAGTCAATGGGACTTAGGGGTATAGATGTATACAATATATTGTTGATTATTGACATAAAGAAATAAAAGCATCAACAATAACAACATAATCTGAATATCAATAAGGGAAATTAGAATTTCACCTTTGCTCTACTGTATGTAGATTGGGTGCACACACACACACACACGAGCATGCACACATACACACACACACCAAAACACTCGTGTGCACACACACACACATCTTACACATATATACAAAACAAACACATTCATATACATATACTAATACATAACATGCAGACATAATTGAGATTGGTTTCACGCACGCGCATGAGTACACACACACACACACGTACACACCTGCATACACACACATACACACATTAGAAGAAATGATGAATTTTATAGGACTCTTGTTCTTATCAGGATATAATATCAGATCAAGTGAGAAGGATTATTGGAGCAAGGCACAAGATCTTGAATGCCCTATCTTTGCTGCAACTATGAGCAGAAATTGGTTTCAGGAAATCAAGAAGTTTCCTCATTGTGCTGATAATGCAAACCTTGGTAGTGAGAAAATGGCTAAAGTGAAACCTTTATATGATTTTTTGAATGAAAACATTAGGCAATTTGGAATTCTTCATGAAATTCTGAGTATTGACGAATCTATGACGCCTTATTGTGGACGTCATTCCTGCAAGCAATTCATCAGACAAAAGCCAACAAGATTTCTATTCAAATCATGGATCATAGCCAGTTCAACTGGGATGCCCTATTATATAAAGATCTATGAAGGTAAATCAGAAAACCAGTCGTCCAAGGAACCTTTAGGAAGTAGAGTAATCTGGGAATGCATTTCTGCTTGCACTGAACCTAATAAGGACAGGTTTTATTTTGACAATTTTTTTTTTACCTCGTATGACATAGTCATAGATCTGAAAGAAAAGGAAATAAATGCCACTGGTACAATCCGATCAAACGGAATAAAGCACTGTCCAATACCTACTACAAAATATATGAAAAATAAGCCAAGAGGATCCTATGACTATCGATCAGAAGGAAATGTTGAAATCGTTACTTGGAATGATAATGCTGTTGTTACGCTTTGCAGTAACTGTGAGGGTCTAAATCTGATTGGCATGGCAAAACGGTGGCAAAAGGGTGTAGGAAGAGTGAACATTGAACAACCTTTCATAGTAAAAGGCATGGGCGTTGTCGACTTATTCGACAGAGGTTTGTCAGATTTTCTTCCTGTAATCAGAGGTAAAAAGTGGTATTTTCCTCTTATCATTGCTGCTCTGAACACAGGGATCGTGTTTTGCTGGTGACTTTATGAAATCAGCACAGGAACAGCAATTCCTAACAAAGAATATCGACGGTCTATTGCTCAGATCCTTGTCAAAAGAACAAAGCCTGAAAGGATGCATTCAAAAGTCCTAAGGTCAGGCCCAAAAGGATGCAAAGCTCTCCCACCAAGGGAAGTAAGGACAGACAACACTATACATCATACTGAATCTCTACTAACTTCAAGAAGATGCTTTGTGTGTAAGAAGAATGGGAAAATTCAGTGCACAAAATGTAAGGTCACCCTTCATCTGAAGTCACGCTGGCAAATATTTCACGAAAAATAGAATTTTGCTGTATGCATACCCATTGCTGCTGTACAGTTATGCACAAATCCTTTATTATGTTCTTAGATTTTATGTATTTTTTATGTATTCTATTGTATGAAATGTTTCCTTTAGTATTTACTCAGCACAGGAACTTTGTATTTTTGTTTATTCCCATTTGTTGACTTGCTTTCTTTGCATTAGTTGTGCTTCCACTCATGATTGTACAAGCATGTGTTCATATGCTTATAATTCAAAGAGACTTACTTATTTGTCACTCTTATATCAATAAAATGCTGTATAAAAAGCATTCAAATAAAGTAAGTATGAAATTGACCATTTTCATTTACTCCTTATACCCTTAAGTCCCATTGACTCCCTTGGGAGTCACACCTGTATATTCCATGAAAATACAAATAATGAAAAAATTCCAGTAACAGGTAATCAAATATATCAAAAACTCTTCAGGAATTAAGTTGATCAAAAATCAAAACTAAAGCACATTGGTACCAGCTGGGATAATTACCTTTCCATGAAGTCACAAGCTACTGCTGCTACAGCAATCATATCTGCCTCTGGCTGCATCCCTGCCACGCTTGCAACTGCCAATAGAGGCATTATAGGTCCTGATAGAAGAGACTGGTTTTCGTCATCTTCCATATAAGTATCAGAGTCGGTGCTGCTGTCCATTGGCTCAATTCTCGTAGTCTGGCTTGATGGTCCCACCACGGCTGCTGTCTACGTTATGTACGTTATGATCCGTACGACACTTTTTGCGAGACGGTGCGAGCGAGGGTCGTCTGGCAGCACAGTAAGTCGTGTTTACCAATACTTCAAACATGTTTGATAGCGTTTGATATTCTGGATGCGTTGGTAAAAACGCCTCTAATAGAGGTCTTCAAGTGGAAGAAAGGTTTTAACAAGGGGGATGATGCAAGCAAAGTCATAATATTAAGACAACAGGGCAGGACTCGCAGTAAGTAATGTAGTTCAATTGGACAAATTTAGATTTAAGAAGGAAATAAACAAGAACTGGTTTACCAATAGAATGGCAACGAATGGAATGGACTTAGTAACCGCGTAGTGAGCGCTCAAACTATCGGTTCTTTTAAAAAAAGGTTAGACAACTTTATGGATGGGGATGACAGGTGGTGATGGATACGGAGCTGCCTAGTGTAGGCCTTATGGTCTTTTGCATTCTTTTTCATTTTTATGTTCTTATGTGATTTCAGTTCCAGTGAACGGAATCCGTGTTTATTTTGCCACAGAAGAGGTCAAGGAAAAAGAAACTGAAAGACATACGTTTTTTATTGTTTCGTATAATCATCATCATCATCATCGTTCAAAGTGAACTTTGGACACAGACAAACAGTTGTGAGTTAGGGCAGTCACGGGAGTTTGTAGAGATGATATGACGGCAGTACACAAAATATCATTGCAATGAATAACGTCATGAATCTTCGGGGATGATTAGCAACAGTAGAAGAGTAGAAGAGGTCAAATTGAATATACATAGTAACTAATGAAATAAAGATAGTGATATATCATAGTAGAAGCAACAACAACATTTGTTGCAGTGGGATTGTAGTAAGAG
>NC_134798.1:49550987-49588487 GCF_046742065.1 Oratosquilla oratoria
TATATAGATACGTATATACTGTATATACCTCTATATATATATATATATACATATATATACGTATATATATATATATTATACATACATATATACATATATATATATATATATATGTATATAATATATATATGCATATATATATATACATATATATTTATATATATGTATATATACATATATATGCATATATACTGTATATAGGTGAGGAGGAGAACAGGGGTGAAAAAGGATTTGGGAGATAGGGTTGATGAAAGAATATTAGGATGGTTTGGACACATGGAAAGAATGAGTGAAGAAAGACTAGTAAAAGAGGTATGGAAGGCAGATGTGGAGGGAGTGAACATGAGGGGACGTCCTAGGATGAGGTGGATGGATGGGGTGAAGGGGGCTTTGGGGAAGAGGGGAATGTCTGTTGAGGAAGGAAGGGAGAGGACGGAAGACAGAGGTGAGTGGAGAATGGTTGTATATGGATGATGTTGTGACTGCATGAGGAGGAGTGGGCGGGGAAGTGGGGGGTGGGGTAGTATGTGTGAGTAAATTTTGACGCAGCCCGAAGGGATTTCTCCCCGTCCTCGCCTTATATGCAAAGGGGGACGGAGAGGGGGGGGGTCGCCGATTAAATGAAGCGGCCTTGCTGTGGATGTACTGTGTCTTGCGACACTGCTTCTGACCCAGGGCGGTGGGCAGGGTGCAGGGATGACCCGTCATCCAGGAGGTGCTCAGATGAGAGGAAGGGTGGGAGGGGTGTGGAGTGTATTTAGGGATGAAATGGGTGGGAGTGTTTTTATGCCTTTCCCTTTTTGGCTACCTCCCTTGGAAGGGGGAAAAAGCCTCGGTATATGTATGTATGTACATATATATACGTATATACTGTATATACCAATATATATATATATATATATATATATATATATATCTTACCACATCAGAGGGTACGTCCAGTTTCATGCCATACGTGGAGACGACGTCATTGAAGTCGGGTGAATTGAAGGATGTGAGCTTGTCGACGTCCTCCTTCTTGATGCCGCGGAGGGCGTACTTCAGGTTGACCAGGTCTTGGCTGGTGAGTTTACTAATGTCTCCCCTGAGCTCGATGATCTTGGACAATATGATCTGGAACAAGGTCGAAGGACGTGAGCATGTCGGGTCAGCCTTGAAAGATGTTTTTTTTTTTTTTTTTTTCTTCGGTTCTACTGTGAAAAAGTGGCTTTCTTTTCTTCGTTTATTCTGTTATTTTTTAAAGAGGGGAAAGAAAGAAAGGAAGAAGGAACGAGCAACGGTACTATGAATTGAAAAGGGGGAGTAACTCTCAAAGTGTGTAAAGAGGAAAGAAGGTGGGAGAGAAAGAGAGAGAGAGAGAGAGAGAGAGAGAGAGAGAGAGAGAGAGAGAGAGAGAGAGAGAAGGTGAGAGAAAATGTGAGAGAAAGTTAGAGAAAGTGAGAAAAAGAGAGAGAAATAGATAGATAAAGAGAGAAGGTGAGAGAGAGAGAGAGAGAGAGAGAGAGAGAGAGAGAGAGAGAGAGAGAGAGGAGGTGAGAAAGAAGGTGAGAGAGAGAGAGAGAGGAGGTGAGAAAGAAGGTGAGAGAGAGAGAGAGAGAGAGAGAGAGAGAGAGAGAGAGAGAGAGAGAGAGAGAGAGAGAGAGAGAGAGAGAGAGAGAGAGAGGTATGTAGGAAAGAAGTGAGAGTTGGTTGCAAGGTGTTCTAAAGTGAGCTTTGTGTTCCATCCCATAGTCTCAAAAGTGCGAAAGGAAACCTATTTTCTTGAAGTGAATATAGAGATACGATCTTTTAGTTTGATTTGTTAGTTGAAGATGAATAGACACTGAAGTTGATAGGTAATATTTTTTGGGTAAATACTACAACGGGTTGTACCCTCTGTGAGGCTAGACCAAGAGTTTTTCTTCATGTCTAATGTTTATAATATTAGATGATGAATGACAAATTCATCTCATAAAACTATGACTAAAGGAAATACACTTCCCACAGATCCCTTAATTAAAGACATCAGCCACTGGTTTAATCCTAAAAAGAGTTAATCCCCATTGAGTAAACTAGTTTACGTATTGGGTTGTTTCTAAATAGAATCAGTTGGACTAGTTGACGTCACCTGGGCTTTGATCATTTCCATCTTGCTAGCGGTGAGGACGTTCAGGCAATTGATGACGTCCTGAACGGACGTGCCTTCGAGGTCAGTGCTCGAGACTGCGGAGATGCCTTGGACGACTGCCGTGTCGCACACGGAGGAAGAAGCTGAGAAAAAAAAAAGGAGAAAAGTCGTTGCAGCAGCATCATTTCGTTTTGTGTGGCAAATTGGAGTTTTGTTATGATCCTTCACATTAAGCTAGCTGCCTGTGAGCCTCTGGTCTTGTAGTACTTGCCTTCACGAGCCCAGGATCTTATAGGTAATCTCTTTGAAAGCTCTACCAAACCCTCGTACAAAGCAAAATCGGCTACAAAGGACTAACCTACTTGTGTGCTTCATCCATGACAAATCTTTGAATCCTGGAATACCATACGTCGTATGCCTCAGAAAAAGAGATTCCAGCGATAGCCTAACGCAAGTCTCATATGTAGAAACCATAGCTGTTGACTTGAATGTGCATATATAATAAACACACACACACGCACGCACACACACACACACACACACACACACACACACACACACACGGCTCGGTGGCGGATTGGTAAAGCACTGGCCTCACAAGCCAGAGAACCGGGGTTCGATTCCCCGGTCGGGCGGAGATAAGTTGGGTTTGTCTCCTTTCACGTGTAGCCCCTGTTCACCTAGCAGCGAGTAGGTACGGGACGTTAGTGAAGGAGTTGTGACCTTGCTGTCCCGGTGTGTGGTGTGTGAGTGGTCTCAGACCTACACAGAGATCGGCTAATAAGGAGCTCTGAGCTCACTGCCGTAGGGTGGTGTCTGGCTGTCTCGACAGAGACTGCAGCAGATCCGAGGTGAATACACACACACACACACACACACACACACACACATTCACTCACCCTCGTCAACGACACTTCTTCCCACCCGACGCACCCCTACCACGCCACGCCACGCCACGCCACCAGACATGTGCCTATGAGAGCGCCGAGGACGGACTGACCGCTACAAGAACAACCCCATTCCATCCATAGTGCATATCATTAACTCGACTTTGTCTAGTCCTAAAATCAACTCAAATTGTACATTGTCAGTGTTACATACATATACCAAGGCTTTTTCCCCCTTCCAAGGGAGGTAGCCAAAAAGGGAAAGGCATAAAAACACTCCCACCCATTTCATCCCTAAATACACTCCACACCCCTCCCACCCTTCCTCTCATCTGAGCACCTCCTGGATGACGGGTTATCCCTGCACCCTGCCCACCGCCCTGGGTCAGAAGCAGTGTCGCAAGACACAGTACATCCACAGCAAGGCCGCTTCATTTAATCGGCGACCCCCCCTCTCCGTCCCCCTTTGCATATAAGGCGAGGACGGGGAGAAATCCCTTCGGGCTGCGTCAAAATTTACTCGCACATACTACCCCACCCCCCACCCCCCCGCCCACTCCTCCTCATGCAGTCACAACATCATCCACATACAACCATTCTCCACTCACCTCTGTCTTCCGTCCTCTCCCTTCCTTCCTCAACAGACATTCCCCTCTTCCCCAAAGCCCCCTTCACCCCATCCATCCACCTCATCCTAGGACGTCCCCTCATGTTCACTCCCTCCACATCTGCCTTCCATACCTCTTTTACTAGTCTTTCTTCACTCATTCTTTCCATGTGTCCAAACCATCCTAATATTCTTTCATCAACCCTATCTCCCAAATCCTTTTTCACCCCTGTTCTCCTCCTCACCTCCTCATTTCTCACTCTATCCAGCCTAGTAACCCCCACCATACTTCTCAGACACCTCATCTCAAACACATTCAAACTCCTTCTCTCTTCTTCTCTCATGTTCCACGTTTCTGCCCCATACAGTGCTGTTGGCACAATCACTCCTTCATACAGTCTCCTCTTCGCATCCATTCCCAAATGTCTATTTCTCATTACACTCTTTAAACCACCAAGGCATTTACTCGCTTCTCTCAATCTACATTCTACCTCCACCTTCACTCCACCTTTTCCTGCTACACTTGCACCCAAGTATCTAAAACTATCCACTTCCTCCAGTCGCTCTCCCTTAATGTTCACTTCCAGTCTACTGCCACTTTCATCCCTTGTACATCTCATCACCTTACTTTTACCCACATTTATCTTTAGCTTTCTTCTATCACATACTCTCCCAAACTCTGCCACCAGCTTCCTCAATCCCTCCTCTGACCCTGCCACAAGCGCAGTGTCGTCCGCAAACAACAGCTGGCTCACCTCCCACTTTTCTCCATTTTCTTTAACCATCTCCAATCCCTGACTCACTACCCTAGCATTCACCTCTCGCACTACCCCATCCATGTATAAGTTGAACAGCCAGGGCGACATAACGCATCCTTGACGAAGTCCCACCTTTACTTCAAACCACTCACTCTCTCCATTTCTAATCCTAACACATGCTCTACTACTCACATAAAAACTCTTGACAGCTCCCAAAAGCTTTCCTCCTATCCCATAAATCTGCATAACCTCCCACAGTGCCTTTCTGTCTACCCTATCATAAGCCTTTTCCAGATCCATAAAAGCCCAAAAAACATCCTTCCCCTTTCCTATAGCTTTCTCACATATCTGTCTTACCACAAAGATCTGATCTACACAACCTCTACCCGTCCTAAATCCACACTGTTCCTCACCAATTACTCCTTCTGTTCCTCTCCTAATCCTCTCAATTAAGATTCTCCCATAAGCCTTCCCTACTACACTCAACAGGCTAATCCCTCTGAAATTACTACATTCACACTTGTCCCCTTTTCCCTTGTAAAGAGGAACTATACAGGCACTACTCCAGTATCAGTGTTAACTCAATAATAAATCGATCTTCTTCTTCTTCTTCTTCTTATTTTGACACATTTCTGGGAAAGAGACGAGACAGCCTGCAGGAACTCACTTTGCCTCTTTCTTCTGGCCGTCGAAGACGAAGAGGAAACCGCGCCAAAGGGATTGTTCATATTCTTCAGCTCTTTCTCCTTCTGCAGCTTTATGAGATCTTTCATCTTCTGCTCCTGGCTCTCCAGCTCCTCCATAGAGATCTTGTCCTTACACGTCATCTATTGGATTAGAAAGGGGGTCATACTTAGGTCATGGGAGAGAAGTCGACGCCAGGAGGCGCTGAGTAGCTGTGGCCAAAGCCGTCACCTTTTGCCCTATTATGCGCTTTAGGGACTCTTGAGGGAGGTCACCCTCATTGTTGGGAATCGAAGAGGAGTGCGGGATTCGAACCCGGGAATAAGCGAATACGCTTCCGGTTACGAAACCAGCGCACTCACAATTTGGTCGTTCGGAGGATTCTATTAACATTCTTGGTTAAACTTGAAAAAAAAAAATCCAGTAGATGTTATAGATAAGCCAGTAAATCAGTTAAATTTAACTAAGAAGATGAAATTGAACTTTTCTTGGTAGAAAGGGTTTGCCATGGATATCGAAATTTTTCAAGCGGGCCCTACAGGATCAGTATTATTGCGTAATATTCTGTATTGTACAATAGTATTGACGGTGTAGTATTGTACAATAGTATTGACGGTGTAGGGATGGTATTAATTAAAGAGGCACATGTTTGGCCTACACATTTGATGTCTTCAATATATTGTTTCATTCTCTAATACCACCCCTACACCGTCAATGATATTGTACAATACGGAATATTGCGCAATAATATTGATCGTGTAGGGCCCGCTTTACGGTGTTGGCCTTAACTCTCTCACTTGAATAAAATGAAGCACTCAAGAGTTAAAGATCTCCTCCGTTGACTCCCACGTGACTTTTCTTCTTTGTTGGATAAAAATCATCTGACGGCAGGTAGAATAAAAGTGTAATTGAGGTTTAACCCTTCGATGTCTATAAATATTTCCCTCGACTGAATAAAATCGGGATTAAAGAAACATGGGGTACATTGATCCTAGAATCACAATGGACTTCATCTACAGGGGAGTCACAAGCAAAAATTACCACATAAGAAATAATGGAGGATCCTCCCACTTGAATAAAATCCTTCGGCGTCAGCCAAAAGGAAATTACTTTAAAAAAAAAAAAAAAAAAACACGAACGAACTCGCAGAGACGCTGTGGTCGAACTAACCTTGCTCAGTTCCTCAGTTCTCTTGGAGACCCCCGGGGGCGGCATTTGACACATGTAGGAGGTCAGCACATGGTCAGGTATCTTTTTGATGGTGTCTGAGGGCAGTAGGTGCAGCAGGCAAGACACTGACCTTATGCTAGTCCACTTCGATGGATCTCTGTGGGAGGGATGGTCAGACGTCAATCTATATAAATATAAACAATCAGGCCCGGCCGTCGGGGAGCTTCGAACGTGTGTCCCTTTGAGCCTAAGTCCCACGAGTTACCATCCAGCCACTCGATGATGGTAAAGCGTGGAACTCGTGGTCAGAGGGACCCACGTTCAAGGCTCCGCGACGGCCGGGCCTGATTGAATGACATCGCTGCTACTAGCGATCTGTTCCATAACTATACACATACATATACACGTATATAAATGTATACATATATACGTATATACATAGATATATACATGTACACATGTATACATATATAGGTATATACATAGATACATATATACATTTATACATACAAATGAGCACACAAGCAGTATCATCCATTAACATGATAATTGAGTCTCTGTATTTTGAAATGTGCCTGAATGCTAAGACACATACCAGACACTTTCTAAAGGAATCATTCAATCAATCAATTGCCACCCTCCCCCGCTACCAGCCACTCTTCCTCCCCCTCCAACTACTCTCCCACCTTACTCCTCCAACCAACCACTCCCCTTCCTCCCCACTCCAAGCACTTTCTCACCTCCCCTCCCCCTCCTACCATCCTCCCCCTTCTTCTCTTCCAACCACTCTCCCCCTCCCCCCACCCCTCTCCCCTTGACTCACCCCATATTTTTCATGATGAGTTTGGCCACAGCGTCCTGTTGGCCCTGGTCCAGACAGGCCGTGCTAGGAATGGCCATCATTTCCTGAAAGGAGACATGACATGACATGATAGGGTTATCACAATGGGTTATTTTTCCTCCAACCTCCGATTAATCTGCCCCAACAGTCGGAGGAAAATGAGCCCAGTATGATAAGGCCTTTCAAATGACGTCAAATGCTGAGGATAAATTATTGCCGAGTAGCCGAGTACGGCGTCAGATTTCACGCGTCCATTTTGATATTGGATTGGATTTGATCTTTCTTTATTCATTTCTTATTCTATCATTTATTCATTTATTTATCTACTTATTTATTTGTCTATTTATATATTTATTTATATATATTTATTTATTCATTTATTTCATGCTTATTCATTTATCTATTAATCAAGTTATTTAATCATTTATCTATTTATTCATTCCTTCATTGATTAAATTCTCTATTTATTTATCTATTAATAAATTTATTTATGTATTTGTTTATTTATCTATCTGTTTATCTATCTATCTATCTATTTAGTTTTGCAGAATTGTGCATAATCAAATTGTCAATAATCATTTAAATGAAAGAGACTTTACCTGACCATGCATGGGAAAGGGCGAAATATTGTGCAATTGACCGAAATCTGATAACAGTTGCAAATGGCCTAAACTCTTTGCCACATTAGAAGAGGTGGTTTGCCAACAAGGACTGGCACTTGTTAGTGCCAATCAGTGCCACTTACGTTTAACTTTTTGAGGACGAAATTAGCAGCGCATCCAGGGGAGATTTTGTTCAGCATATCTTCGTCTACGTTGATGATGTTCGCATTGAGATCGGCAAGAGCTCCTTCAGGAAGAACGGCCCCCATGTCGCCACCCTGGTACACGAAGGAAGGGCGGAAGGGGTGTCGTTAAAAACAGGAGGACTTCTTGTGAGGGGAGGAAGGGAAGAGGGAAGAATAGGAATTGAGGGTTGAAGGAGAGCTGGAGGGAGGGAAGGGAAGGGAGGAAGGGAGGAGGGTAGGAAGGAAGGAAGGAAGGAAGGAAGGAAGAGAAGAAGAAAGGAAGGAAGGGAGGGAGGAAGAGAGGAAAGAAGAAGGGAAGGGAAGGGAAGAAGGAAGGAAGGGGAGGAAGGAAGGAAGGAAGGAAGGAAGGGAGGAAGGAAGGGGGAGGAAGGAAGGAAGGAAGGAAGGAAGGAAGGAAGGAAGGGAGGAAGGAAGAAAAAAGAAGGAAGGAAGGGAGAAAGGAAGGGAAGAAGGAAGGAAGGAAGGAAGGATGGGAGGAAGAAAGGAAAGAAGGGAGGAAGAAAGGAAGGTATGGAGAGAGTAAGGTAAGAAGGAAGGAAGGAAGGAAGGAAGGAAGGAAGAACATTACTTGTGAGATTGTGAAGCGTAACTTACATGTTATTATTATTAAAGGAGAGGGAGGACAAGTAGAAAGGGTTTGGGCAGAAGGGAAAAAGGTAAAGAAAAAGGTAAAGAGGTAAAGGTTAGGGAGAAAGAAAGGAAGGGGTACAGGGAAGTAGTAACATTTGTTTTGGTTTCAAAAAGATCTAGTGACGTCATCAGTGACGTGACTTCAGAAGGATGACGTCAGAGTCTATTGAGGAAGAAGTCATTTGTGACAGAAACCTCAAAAAGTGTCCAGGAGGGAGATTTGGAGACTTAAAACTACAAGAATGACTGTCTGTCAAGTTGAAGAAGACAGAGTCTTAGGTGTCTTGGTGGCTGATGAGAGGAACTTGATGAGAATAACTTACAAAACGGGAATAAGCCTAAGCGCAAACTGAGATGCAGGCGACACAGGTGACACAGGCTTATTGTTCCTGAATGAAATACACTTTAAACTTCTTTCTTACTTGAAATGCTTCTTGATGCACTACTACCTCAGCATTTCAAGTGTTAGACAAGTTCAAACTGTACTTCAATTCAGCAACAGGAAGTCTGCCTTTGCTCTGGGCTGTGTCGCCTGTGTTGTCTGTGTCGCCTGTGTTGCCTGTGTCGCATGTGTCGCTTATGTCACCTGTGTCACCTGTGTCGCCTGTGTCGCTTGTGTTGCCTGTGTCCCCTGTGTCGCCCGCGTCTCACTCACTTTGTGCTTAGGCTGAGAAAGCCACCCTAGGGACGGCTTTATAGGCGGCTTGAAGGGAGTGCCACCCACCTCCCTAACCGTTCCTACGAGTATTCCCTTAGACTCCCTTAGACGTATTTTAGAAACTCCTAGAAGCCTTTTGGACTTACCATAGCCTTAAGGCCTTGCATAGAAATGACGTTTCGTATGGCGGCTGAAATACACTGATGCGCTTCCCAGTTCATACTGTTTCTAGTTGCCAGGATAGCCTTAGACTCGTCATCTAGATCAATAATTACGCCCGCCCTGTCCAGAGAGATAGATACCTTATCTAGATGCGCTCAGGAAAGTAACAAATTCTTAACACAGGGTGTGAAGTAGCTTTGCTTTTAATCTAATCTTATTTCATTTTATTTTTTTTTATTTCATTTTATTTTATTTTAATTCATTTGATTTGATTTGATTTAATTTTACTTTATTTTATTCAATTTCATTTTATTCTATTCTATTTTATTTTATTTTATTTCATTTTATTTTATCTCTATTTATTTATTTACTTATTTTTTTGTCAAGGAAGTCTGAGAGCATGTTTGTTTCTATCAACGTTGGACACCCTCTGCCAATGAAAACATTACTCATTCGTGTGACAAAGTGTCTGTTTCATTAATAGGTTAAGTAAACGACATAAATGTAAATACACTTCATATGCAAAACACTCTTTTTTTCTTACAGTCTTTTGTATCTTTCCCCGTTATTCTCTCTTTCTCTCTCTCTCTCTAATTATCCACCCATCTATTCGTCCATCAATCCATCCATCCATCTATCGTTCCATCTATCCTTCTAGTCATCCATCCATCTATCGTTCCATCCATCCATCTCTCCACTTATCCATCTATCCATACATCTATCCATGCATGCATGCATCCATTCATCTACTAATCTATCCATCTACCCATCTATTCATTTATCTATCTATTTATCTATCTATCTATCCATCTATCCATCTACGCATCCACCCATCTATCTATCTATCTATCTATCCATGTATCCATCTACGCATCCCCCCATCTATCTACCTATCTATCTATCTATCTATCTATCCATCTACGCATCCACCCATCTATTTATCTATCTATCTATCTATCTATCCATCTATCTATCTAGCCATCTATTCATCTATCTAATCTCAATCTGATACTTTTGATGATAAGTTTACGAGTGGCGCTTCAGAACTTAAGAACTTAACTCCAAATTCACGGTCAGTAAGTCAGAAAGGGGTTAACCTAAACTAGGATTTGGGCTGTTCTTAATCTCAGAAAAGGGTTAACCTAAACTAGGGTTTTGGCTATTCTTATTCTAAGCTGGTTTAATGGTAATCCTGTCAACTCTTCCTTCAGACACGTACAAACACACACACACACACACACACACACACACACACACGCACACGGAAGGGGTCCTCAAAAGGTTCCCATCAGGTGGTTCCCATGAAGTCCCGAGGAGGTCACGAGGAGGTCACCATGAAAGTACCAGAAGGCAGCCAGGAGGTCCTCAGGAGGAGGCCTCCAGTATAACCCCAGGAGGAGTCCCCCACATGCATGGTCTCCAAGAACCCCTCCTACGATCCCTTAAGAAGCACTCTCAGACACTGTGGGGGTGGGGGTGAGAAGCAACATACCCAAAGGCGGCAACGACGCAGGGCGGCATTGCTGACACGTCCACAGGTTCCAGGCTCCGCCCGACTTCTTGGCAGTTGTCAAAGTCCCCCGTTTTCATTCTTAGATCACAGTAAATGTCCATCAGGAGGAGACACTGAGGGAGACGAGGAGGAGGAGGAGGAGGAGGAGGAAGTGGTCAATGTAAGCAGTGAGGAAACTAGGTATATTTTTTATATGTATACATGCATATCTATGTAAATCTATCTACACACACACACACAAACACACACACACACACTTTCAACGAACGGACGGCTTGAAGAACGTTCTGAAGAAAAGTGCAGATTGTGGATCCCAACGCAAAGAGAAGTGCCTTTTTGTATTTACAGGGTGGGGGGAAATTGCTCGTGGGGTAGTGGGAAAGTAAGGAAAGAGGAGAAGGAGAGGGATTGCTGGGGAAATGGAAGGTAATGAGGAAGTAGAGGACTTGGCCCTAACAGACCGCCGAAAAGTAAACAAGCGACCACAAGACGAGCTGGAGGACAACGAAATGTCTAATAAGAATGTAAAGATTAGAAGTATAGATAGGAACAATACAGTAGAAAGTGATGAGAATATTTTCAAGGGATTTAAAGAGAGTGGGGGGGACACAAACCCCCCCCGACTGACAAGACTAGAGAAGAAGGTTGATAAGGTGATCGAGGACTTGGAGAATAGGTTAGGTCATATGAACACCATTTTACAAAGGGTTGAAAGATTGGAAGAACTAGAAAAGGCGAATAAAAACTTAACTGATGAAATAGAAGACCTAAAAAGACAGTTAAGAGAAGTAAAGGTGGAGAATGAGGAATTGAAGAAGAATAGTAAAGAAAACAGAGAGACAATAGCTAAAGAAACTGAAAATTGGAAGAAAACCCAAGAAGGAAATAAGGTTTCATTCACTGACATAGTCAAACAGCAATTGAAAGAACATACTGAAGACTCAGTTATTAAAGTGATGAGACAAAAGGAGAATATAGTAAGAGATTTAGCAGACAAGAAGAAATGTATAATTATATTAGGAATGGAAGAGAAACACAACACAGATAGAACCACAAGAATCAAAGAGGAAAATGAAAAAGTAAGCCAATTACTAGAATCAGTTCAGGAAGATGAACCAGAAATTATGAAACAAATCGAAGAGAAATTTAGACTCGGAAAGTATAGCACAGACAAGACCAGACCAATTAAGATTAAATTCAAGTCACAAACAACGGCAGAGAATATCTTATCCAAAACAGGGAAACTAGCAACAAGTGAACAATACAAAAAGATATGGATAAAAAGAGAAATGAATAAAGAGGAAAGAGAGGAAGAAAAGCAGAAAAGACTGGAAGCTAAGGCAAAAAACGAGAACAGAACGGAGTCAGAGAAAGAGAGATTCTATTGGAGAGTAGTGAACATGAAACTAAGGAAGTTCGACATACAAAAGAAAAAAAAAAGGGAAACAGAGAACACAATGGAAGTGGCAGAAAACTAAGAGTGTCTTACACAAATATAGATGGATTAATAACAGGATTGAATGAGCTGAATGATTATTTGAAGGAAAAAGAACCGGACATAATGGGAATTGTAGAAACAAAATTAAAAGGCCCACTACCACCCAACAGTGTAGGACATGATGCATACAATTATTGTATTAGAAACAGAGAGAAAAAGCAAGGGGGTGGAGTTATGTTCCTGACTAAGGATATAAACGTGAAAGGTGTCATATATGGAAAGAATATAGTAGAGATGATTATGATAGAAGTGGAAGACAGAGATAAGAAGAGCAGAAAATTTGTGATCAATTATGTGCCTCCAAAAACAGCCTCATGGGAGGAGAGTGAACATAAAAGTATGTTAGAGGACACAAAGATAACATTAAATAAAATAATGGAAGATGGAGGAAGAATAGTTATGATGGGCGACTTTAATTGCAAAGAAATCTGCTGGGAAGAAATGACAGTAAAGGGTGGAGACGACTCATGGGGAAACGCTCTACTTGAGATGATTATTGACCACACAATGACACAATGGATACAAGAGAACACTAGGTATAGAAATGAAGAAGAACCATCGAGGCTAGACTTATTAATTACATCTGAACCTAGAATAGTGGACAAGATTGAATATAAAACACCAATAGGTAAAAGTGACCACATATTGATTGAACTGGAACTTAATGAAGAAAAATATATCAAAAGAAATGAACAATATAGAAAAGGAAGAATGATGTATGAAAAAACAAACTTTGATAAAATAAGAGAATTCTTTCAACAAGAAAACTGGGAAGAAATATACAAAGAAGAAACATCAGTGGAAAAGAAATGGAATATTTTGACAAAAATTTACAAAAAAGGAGTGGAAAAGTATGTCCCAAGACAAAAACAAGAAAAAGAATATGTAAAATGCTGGTACAACAAAAGTTGTAGGGAGTTAAAAGATAAAAGAGACAAAGCCTGGACCAGATGGAAAAAAGACAGAAAACCTGAAAAATGGAAAATATATACCAGTTATAGAAATGAATATGTACAAACATGCAGAGAGGAAAAGAGAAAATATGAAAAAGACGTCATAGAAAAATGTAAAGATCAACCAAAACTATTCTACAGATTTGTAAACAATAAACTGAAAAACAAACAGGACTTGGAGAAATTAAGACAAGGGGAAGTTGAATACACTGAGGAAATGGAAATGGCGGAAATTATGAACAAACATTTTAAATCAGTGTTTACAAGGGAGAACATACAACCTGAAGAGATTGAATGGAAAGAGAAAGTCCCCCCTATAGAAGAAATAGAAGTATCAAAGAATGAAATATTGATACACTTGAGTAATCTTGATGTCAGAAAATCACATGGACCAGATGAAATAGCAAACTGGATTCTGAAAGAATGCAGAAATGAACTGGCAGACAAAATACATAGCATAATAAGCAGTTCCTTGAAAGAAGGAAAAGTTCCAGAAGATTGGAAAAAAGCAAATATAGTACCTATATATAAAGGAGGAAATAAAGAAGAACCTACCAACTATAGACCAGTCTCTCTAACAAGTACAATAGCAAAAATTTGTGAAAGAATTATCAAAAATAGATGGGTAAAATACTTGGAAAAAAACAACGTACTAAATCCAAGGCAATTTGGATTCAGACAAGGACGATCATGCGTCACCAATTTAATATGTTTCTATTCAAGGCTAATAGATATAATACAAGAAAGAGATGGATGGGCTGATTGTGCATTTCTAGACCTAAAAAAAGCTTTTGACAAAGTACCACATAAGAAGTTGCTTAAGAAACTAGAATCTGAAGGAGGAATACAAGGTAAATTACTAAATTGGATGGAAGACTTTTTGCAAGAAAGAAAAATGAGAGTAGTGATAAGAAACCAGCACTCAAAATGGAATGAAGTAATAAGCGGTGTCCCGCAGGGAACAGTCCTGGCCCCAATAATGTTTGCTATATATATTAATGATATGGATGAAGGAATTGAAAGCTATATGAGCTTCTTTGCAGACGATGCAAAACTACTGAAAAGAGTGAAAACTGAAGAAGATTGTGAATCACTACAGAGAGATCTAAATAAAGTACAGGAATGGAGTAGGAAGTGGGAGATGGAGTTCAATACAAAAAAGTGTAGTATAATGGAATTTGGAAAAAGCAAAAACAGAATAACAGGATCATATAATTTGGGAGAAGAAGGAATAAAAAAAGTAGAAAATGAGAAGGACCTGGGAGTCATTGTTATGAATAATATGTCACCTGAAAAACATATAAATAAGATTTTTGGAGAAACTTATAATTTAATAAGAACAATCAAAGTGGCATTTACATCCCTGGATGAAGAAATGGTGAGGAAAATCCTAATCACCCTGATAAGACCAAGATTAGAATATGCAGCAACAATATGGTCACCAAGTACAAAAAAATGTATAAAAAAACTTGAAAGAATACAAAGAGCAATTACAAAACTGGCACCAACACTCTCAAAACTATCATATGAAGAGAGACTACAAAAACTTGAACTACAGACACTAGAGCAAAGAAGAGAGAGAGGAGATTTGATAGCTATTTACAGAATCATGAAAGGCATAGAAATTACTGATAGAGAGAATCTGATAAAATGGGATGACAGAAATACAAGAGGACACGGAAAGAAAATAAAAAAAGACAGCTATAGAAGAGATCTGAAAAAGAACAGCTTTCCACACAGAGTAATAGACAGTTGGAACAAGTTAGATGAGAAAGTGGTGTGTGCAAAAACAATACATGAATTTAAAAATTGTTTAGATAAAATGAGATATGAAGACGGGACCCCACGAGCATAGCTCCCCTTCCCGTAAAATACAACTAGGTAAATACACATACACACACTTCAACGAATGGACGGCTTAGAAGACGTTCTGAAGAAAATTGAAGTTTGTGGATCCCAACGCAAAGAGAAGTGCCTATTGTTTTTACAGGGTGGGGGGAAATTGCTCGTGGAGTAGTAGGAAAGTAGGGAAAGAGGAAAGGGGGAGGGATTACTGAGGGAAATGGAAGGAAATGAGGAAGGAGTAGACTTGGCCCAGGCAGACAGGCGAAAGGTAAACAAAAGGCCTCCCGATGATGACGAAATGTCTAATAAAAATGTAAAGATTAAAAGTATAGACAAGAACAATACAGTAGAAAGTGATGAGAATATTTTCAAGGGATTTAAAGAGGGTGGGGGGGACACAACCCCCCCCCGACTGACAAGACTAGAGGAGAGGGTTGATAAGGTGATCGAGGACTTGGAGAATAGGTTAGGTCATATGAACACCATTTTACAAAGG
Organism: Oratosquilla oratoria; assembly: GCF_046742065.1. NCBI lineage: Eukaryota > Metazoa > Arthropoda > Malacostraca > Stomatopoda > Squillidae > Oratosquilla > Oratosquilla oratoria. The sequence continues at coordinate 49,566,605 of NC_134798.1, forward strand.
ATTGAAAGATTGGAAGAACTAGAAAAGGCGAATAAAAACTTAACTGATGAAATAGAAGACCTAAAAAGACAGTTAAGAGAAGTAAAGGTGGAGAATGAGGAATTGAAGAAGAATAGTAAAGAAAACAGAGAGACAATAGCTAGAGAAACTAAGAATTGGAAAACAACCCAAGAAGGAAATAAGGTTTCATTCACTGACATAGTCAAACAGCAATTGAAAGAACATACTGAAGACTCAGTTATTAAAGTGATGAGACAAAAGGAGAATATAGTAAGAGATTTAGCAGACAAGAAGAAATGTATAATTATATTAGGAATGGAAGAGAAACACAACACAGATAGAACCACAAGAATCAAAGAGGAAAATGAAAAAGTAAGCCAATTACTAGAATCAGTTCAGGAAGATGAACCAGAAATTATGAAACAAATCGAAGAGAAATTTAGACTCGGAAAGTATAGCACAGACAAGACCAGACCAATTAAGATTAAATTCAAGTCACAAACAACGGCAGAGAATATCTTATCCAAAACAGGGAAACTAGCAACAAGTGAACAATATAAAAAGATATGGATAAAAAGGGAAATGAATAAAGAGGAAAGAGAGGAAGAAAAGCAGAAAAGACTGGAAGCTAAGGCAAAAAACGAGAACAGAATGGAGTCAGAGAAAGAGAGATTCTATTGGAGAGTAGTGAACATGAAACTAAGGAAGTTCGACATACAAAAGAAAAACAAAAGGGAAACAGAGAACACAATGGAAGTGGCAGAAAACTAAGAGTGTCTTACACAAATATAGATGGATTAATAACAGGATTGAATGAGCTGAATGATTATTTGAAGGAAAAAGAACCGGACATAATGGGAATTGTAGAAACAAAATTAAAAGGCCCACTACCACCCAACAGTGTAGGACATGATGCATACAATTATTGTATTAGAAACAGAGAGAAAAAGCAAGGGGGTGGAGTTATGTTCCTGACTAAGAAGGATATAAACGTGAAAGGTGTCATATATGGAAAGAATACAGTAGAGATGATTATGATAGAAGTGGAAGACAGAGATAAGAAGAGCAGAAAATTTGTGATCAATTATGTGCCTCCAAAAACAGCCTCATGGGAGGAGAGTGAACATAAAAGTATGTCAGAGGACACAAAGATAACATTAAATAAAATAATGGAAGATGGAGGAAGAATAGTTATGATGGGCGACTTTAATTGCAAAGAAATCTGCTGGGAAGAAATGACAGTAAAGGGTGGAGACGACTCATGGGGAAACGCTCTACTTGAGATGATTATTGACCACACAATGACACAATGGATACAAGAGAACACTAGGTATAGAAATGAAGAAGAACCATCGAGACTAGACTTATTAATTACATCTGAACCTAGAATAGTGGACAAGATTGAATATAAAACACCAATAGGTAAAAGTGACCACATATTGATTGAACTGGAACTTAATGAAGAAAAATATATCAAAAGAAATGAACAATATAGAAAAGGAAGAATGATGTATGAAAAAACAAACTTTGATAAAATAAGAGAATTCTTTCAACAAGAAAACTGGGAAGAAATATACAAAGAAGAAACATCAGTGGAAAAGAAATGGAATATTTTGACAAAAATTTACAAAAAAGGAGTGGAAAAGTATGTCCCAAGACAAAAACAAGAAAAAGAATATGTAAAATGCTGGTACAACAAAAGTTGTAGGGAGTTAAAAGACAAAAGAGACAAAGCCTGGACCAGATGGAAAAAAAGACAGAAGACCTGAAAAATGGAAAATATATACCGGTTATAGAAATGAATATGTACAAACGTGCAGAGAAGAAAAGAGAAAATATGAAAAAGACGTCATAGAAAAATGTAAAGATCAACCAAAACTATTCTACAGATTTGTAAACAATAAACTGAAAAACAAACAGGACTTGGAGAAATTAAGACAAGGGGAAGTTGAATACACTGAGGAAATGGAAATGGCGGAAATTATGAACAAACATTTTAAATCAGTGTTTACAAGGGAGAACATACAACCTGAAGAGATTGAATGGAAAGAGAAAGTCCCCCCTATAGAAGAAATAGAATTATCAAAGAATGAAATATTGATACACTTGAGTAATCTTGATGTCAGAAAATCGCATGGACCAGATGAAATAGCAAACTGGATTCTGAAAGAATGCAGGAATGAACTGGCAGACAAAATACATAGCATAATAAGCAGTTCCTTGAAAGAAGGAAAAGTTCCAGAAGATTGGAAAAAAGCAAATATAGTACCTATATATAAAGGAGGAAATAAAGAAGAACCTACCAACTATAGACCAGTCTCTCTAACAAGTACAATAGCAAAAATTTGTGAAAGAATTATCAAAAATAGATGGGTAAAATACTTGGAAAAAAACAACGTACTAAATCCAAGGCAATTTGGATTCAGACAAGGACGATCATGCGTCACCAATTTAATATGTTTCTATTCAAGGCTAATAGATATAATACAAGAAAGAGATGGATGGGCTGATTGTGCATTTCTAGACCTAAAAAAAGCTTTTGACAAAGTACCACATAAGAAGTTGCTTAAGAAACTAGAATCTGAAGGAGGAATACAAGGTAAATTACTAAATTGGATGGAAGACTTTTTGCAAGAAAGAAAAATGAGAGTAGTGATAAGAAACCAGCACTCAAAATGGAATGAAGTAATAAGCGGTGTCCCGCAGGGAACAGTTCTGGCCCCAATAATGTTTGCTATATATATTAATGATATGGATGAAGGAATTGAAAGCTATATGAGCTTCTTTGCAGACGATGCAAAACTACTGAAAAGAGTGAAAACTGAAGAAGATTGTGAATCACTACAGAGAGATCTAAATAAAGTACAGGAATGGAGTAGGAAGTGGGAGATGGAGTTCAATACAAAAAAGTGTAGTATAATGGAATTTGGAAAAAGCAAAAACAGAATAACAGGATCATATAATTTGGGAGAAGAAGGAATAAAAAAAGTAGAAAATGAGAAGGACCTGGGAGTCATTGTTATGAATAATATGTCACCTGAGAAACATATAAATAAGATTTTTGGAGAAACTTATAATTTAATAAGAACAATCAAAGTGGCATTTACATACCTGGATGAAGAAATGGTGAGGAAAATCCTAATCACCCTGATAAGACCAAGATTGGAATATGCAGCAACGATATGGTCACCAAGTACAAAAAAATGTATAAAAAAACTTGAAAGAATACAAAGAGCAATTACAAAACTGGCACCAACACTCTCAAAACTATCATATGAAGAGAGACTACAAAAACTTGAACTACAGACACTAGAGCAAAGAAGAGAGAGAGGAGATTTGATAGCTATTTACAGAATCATGAAAGGCATAGAAATTACTGATAGAGAGAATCTGATGAAATGGGATGACAGAAATACAAGAGGACACGGAAAGAAAATAAAAAAAGACAGCTATAGAAGAGATTTGAAAAAGAACAGCTTTCCTCACAGAGTAATAGACAGTTGGAACAAGTTAGATGAGAAAGTGGTGTGTGCAAAAACAATACATGAATTTAAAAATTGTTTAGATAAAATGAGAAATGAAGACGGGACCCCCACGAGCATAGCTCCCCTTCCCGTAAAATACAACTAGGTACAACTAGGTAAATACACACACAATGAAAAGAGACATAAATGAACTGAAGAATGATAATGAAAAGAAGAAAACTAATGATAATAGCAATAGCGAAAATCTAAAGCAGGAAGTGAACAACAAATTACAAGAATTGACACAAAAGATCGAAGAAAACTTAGGTGGGGACAGTATCCAGGAAATTAAGAAGTGGAAAGAAAATATTGAAAATAAAGAAATTGCTTTCAAAGAAATAGTCAAGCAGCAAATGCAAGATAATGCAAAAGACACAATCATTCAAGTGATTAACGAAAAAGCAAATTGGGTCAGGGATACAGTAGATAGGAAGAAATGTATTGTGGTTTATGGGCTTAAAGAAAAACAAGGATTGGCGAGGTACATGAGAGAAAAAGAAGAAAAAGAGACAGCAGTAGAAATCCTTAATGAAATTCAGGGGGGAGACAGTGATTCAGGCACAGACCTAGAAGAGACTTACAGAATTGGTCGCTATACTAAGGATAGGAATCGACCTCTAAAGATAAAACTAAGGTCACAAATGGTAGTAGAAGACATATTTGAAAAAGTAGGTAACTTGGCAAAGAGTGAAAAATACAATAAGATATGGATAAAAAGAGAAATGAGTACTGAGGAATTAGAAAAAGAAAAGGCACTAAGAGAAGAAGCAAAGGGAAAAAAAATTGAAAAGATCGGAGACAGAATGCAAAGAATTCCAGTGGAGAGTAATAGACTTGAGATTAAGACAATGGCGCTTCAAAATGAAAAAACCAAGGGAAGAAGAAACCAGGGAGAAGGAAGAAAATTAAAAGTGGCCTATACCAACATTGACAGACTAATTTCGGGACTGAACGAACTCAATGATTATCTGTTAGAAGCAAAACCAGACATAATGGGAATTGTAGAGACTAAACTAAGAGGTGAAATACCATCCACTGTTATCGGACAAGGTTTATACAACTACTGGATAAAAAACAGGGACAAGAAACAGGGAGGGGGAATCATGTTCTTGGCCAAGAAAGACCTAAAGGTGACAAAAATTGCAGAGGGCAAAGGTAATGTTGAATTGATCATGATAAAAGTCGAAGGCAAGAATATGAAAAGTAGAAAGTTTGTGGTGACTTATGTGCCTCCAAAAACAAGCGCTTGGAAAGAAAACGAACATACAAAAATGCTAGATGATACAAGAAAATCACTCAATGAGATACTAATGGGTAAGGGAAATCTGGTAATTATGGGGGACTTCAATTGCAAAGAAATTTGTTGGGACAGCATGACAGTGCAAGGAGGAGATGACTCGTGGGGCAATGTACTGCTAGATATGACCATGGAGTACACAATGACCCAATGGGTCCGTGAAAACACAAGGTACAGAAATAATGAAGAGCCATCGAAACTAGATCTAATATTTACAACAGAACCTGAAATAGTGCATAAAGTCCAGTATGAGACACCAATTGGAAAGAGTGACCATGTACTCATCGAAACTGTACTAAAGGAAGAAATAGACATAGAGAGGAACGAAAAGCATAGGAAAGGAAGACTGATGTACAACAAAACAGACTTTACAAAACTAAAGACATTCTTCCGGAATGCAAACTGGGAAATATTTTACAGGGAAGAAACAACAGTGGAAGAGAAATGGAATATATTGATGGAAAACTACAATGAAGGTGTAAACAGGCATGTACCAAGACAAAAGCGAGAGAGAGAGTACATTAAATGTTGGTTCAACAAAAGATGCAGTGAGGCAAAAGACAGAAGGGACAAAGCTTGGAAAAAGTGGAGAAAAGACAAAAAACAAAGCAAATGGCAAATTTATGTTAACTATAGAAATGAGTATGTTAATGTGAGAAGAGAGGAAAAAAGGAACCATGAGAAGGATATTATAGACAAATGCAAAGAGCAACCCAAACTATTCTATCGGTATGTGAATGGTAAACTTAAAAACAAACAGGAAATGGTGAAACTATGCCAAGGAAACATAGAATACACAGAAGATTTAGAGATGGCCGAAGTCATGAACAATCACTTTAAATCTGTTTTCACCAGAGAGAAAATACCAAATTGTGACATAGATAAAAACAAGAAATCTCCCCTCATGAATGAGTTTACAGCATCACTAAAGGAAATATCAGAACATCTATCAAGGCTGGATGTCAGAAAATCACATGGCCCGGACGGTATTGCAAATTGGATTCTAAAGGAGTGCAAAGAAGAACTAACAGACAAAATACACATCTTAATAAACAGCTCACTCAAAGAAGGAAAGATACCCGAGGACTGGAAAAACGCTAACATTGTACCAATACACAAAGGAGGAAACAAAGAAGAACCCACCAACTATAGGCCAGTATCACTAACAAGCACCATAGCCAAAATTTGTGAGAAAATAATCAAGAATAGATGGGTAAAACATCTGGAAGACAATGACATATTAAACCCAAGACAATTCGGATTCAGACAAGGAAGATCATGCTCCACAAACTTAATATGCTTTTACTCAAGACTAATAGACATAGTGCAAGAAAGAAATGGATGGGCTGATTGTGCATTCCTAGACTTGCAAAAAGCCTTTGACAAAGTATCACACAGAAAACTACTAAAAAAACTGGAACACATAGGAGGAATACAAGGAAACCTACTAAAATGGATAGAGGACTTTCTGACTGGTAGAAAGATGAGAGTAGTGCTCAGAGAAAAATATTCAGATTGGAAAGAGGTGATCAGTGGAGTACCGCAAGGATCTGTGCTGGCACCAATAATGTTTGCTATCTATATGAATGACATGGACGAGGACGTGAACTGCTACATGAGCTTCTTTGCCGATGACGCCAAACTGCTAAGGAAAATAGAAACTGATGAGGACTGTGAAGCACTGCAAGAAGACCTAAATAGGGTATGGAACTGGAGTCAGAAATGGGAAGTGGACTTTAATACTAAGAAGTGTAGCATAATGGAGTTTGGAAAAAGCAAAAACAGAATATCAGGAAAATATACAATTGGAACCAAAGAAGTAAAGAAAGTAGGATCCGAAAAAGATTTGGGAGTAATTATCACGAACGACTTGTCCTATGATATACAGATTAACAAAATTGTCGGGGAGACTTACAACTTGCTAAGATCAATAAAAGTGGCGTTTACATACTTGGACGAAGACATGATAAAAAAAATATTGGTTACATTGATAAGGCGTATGCGGCGACATTGTGGTCCCCCAGTACCAAAAAGAATATAAAGAAAATAGAAAGAATCCAAAGAGCAGCTACAAAAATGGCACCTGCACTTGCAAACCTATCATACGAGGAGAGATTGGCTAAACTGGAGTTACCGACACTGGAGCAAAGAAGAGAGAGAGGTGACCTATTGACCATCTACAGAATCATGAGAGGCACAGAGGTACTCGATAGAGAGAACTTACTTAACTGGGACAAAAGAAACACAAGAGGACATGGAAAGAAAATAAAAAAACATAGCTATAGAAGAGAACTGAAGAAAAACAGTTTTCCTCATAGAGTTTTGGACACTTGGAACAAACTGGAAAATGAAATAGTATGCGCAAAAACCATTCATGAGTTTAAAAACAAACTAGACACTGCAAGATACAAAGGCGGGACATCACGAGCATAGCTCCCCTTCCCGCAAAATACAACTAGGTAAATACAACTAGGTAAATACACACACACACACACATATATATATATATATATATATATATATACATATATATATATATATATATATATATATATACAAAGTAGACTACTTGTAAAAACAAACTAACGAAGCAGAGCGCTTTCGTATTTTGCACTGAAGATGTAATATACGAAAGCTTTGTTAGTTTCTTTTTCCACGTGGTCTCCTTTGCATAAGTGAACACGCGTACCCTTGTTCTTACTAGCATAAATATATATATATATATATATATATATATATATATATACATATATATATATGTATACATATGTGTGTATATATATATTCATATATATATACATTATATATATATATATATATATATATATATATATTCATATATGTATATATATATATATGTATATAAATATGTATATACATACATACATATATATATATATATATATATATATATATATATATATATATATGTACCGTCAGCCTTTTACTCAACTTTTACCTATGCGTGGATTCCTGTAGTGAAAAGATAAAAAAAAGGGTACTGAACGTCCAAGCTGAGATGGCTAAAGGGGAGAGACTGACAACGAAACTTTTTTCTTTCTTAAAAAAAAAGGGAGTGTTAAATTTTCCTTATTTGTCTCGTTAGCTCTCTGCCTGTGTCAGAGGGAAGGGTCAGTTAACTCACCACATCGTAGTCGCAGAGCCCTTCCATATTCATAAGAATACCCTCAATCTCTTTGAGACTTATATTCTTGAATTGATCGGGTCCCCAGAGAGTCGGCATGGTTCCCTCATTGACATCATTCGCTGTTACGTTCTTGACGTCCTTCAGGATATTCTTGGTGAAGAGGAAACGCTGTTGGGGAAAAGAGGTCGAGGATGAGCAGTAGGTAGGATACGAAGACATGCTGAGGTCCAAAGGATATCTTGGTGAAGAATGTGGAGAATTCTCATGAGACTTTTGGAGGAAGTCTCTTGTAGAATGGTTTTCCTGAATAAGACTGAACGAAATTAAGACTACGTATTATGCCGTGCAAGTCGACGAGGTCGGGGAATGGTTAGGACAAGTTCCAGAACATTCCTCCTTTTGAAGGTCGTCCTGTATAGTACAATGGTAGCGTCGTCGTTTCCTTGTGGTAACCATGCAGCCGCAAAGGCAGAGCTAGTTAACTTCGTAAGGGCTTGATAATCTTGGGTGGGTGAGAGTCTCAGAAGATCTCGGAAGACTGAAAACCCAAGACCCTTAGGGACTGGACCCTAAGAAACCCTAAGGTTCTAAACGTTCAGGAAGAATCAGGGAGTCTTCTGAGACCTTGGAGTAGTAGCCCTCTGTGGATTCAACTGTTTTGAGAAACAAATATAGATTCATTGGGAACTTTGGAGAGACCCTTTAAAGGACTTGGGAGACTATGGGAAGATCTTTAGTGATATCAAGGTCCACGGTACATTCCAGTCTTGAGGCCGCCAGACAGATCTGGTTTGATCCGACCAGATTGGATCATGTATGTCGGTCGGACAAACCAAAATCGGTACATACACAATCCAATCTGGTTGGATCTGATCAGATCTGTCCGACAGCCTCAAAACCAGATCGTACCGTGGATGGGGTCCTTCAAATACAAAGATTTGGAGTGGGACTTTTTGGAAGCTTCTGAGTACGACTGTCTGATCTTAAGAACGTAAGAACTTAGGGAAGATCTAAGAAACTTTGAAAGAATCTAAGATTTCGATTTCGAGAGCCTAAGGGAGAGTATGATGCTGAGACCCGGTTCTGACATTTTAGCACTTCGAAGATCTTTCTTAAATGGATAAGGTCGCCTATATTCTGTTTCATCGGGTCTAAGAAAAGTTAGACTTAATTTATGGCTATAAATCCAGTTATAGTTGTTGCCATAAAGTGATTTTTTTTTTTATAAATTAAGAGGGACGCTTTTGTAAACTAAAAAAAAACGTATGATGACAGTCGTTATAAAACAAACAAGGCGTTAAACGAAACTGAAATACTCACAGCAGATGAAGATGATTTGTCTGCAAAATCGATGAGCTTTTCATTAGACAGGCTATTCAGTTTCTCGAGTGGTACTAGACTTTTCACAGTGGTGCTCGTGTCTTTGTCCATGTCTGCTGGATTGAGCTACAGGTCGATGAGCGAAAAAAAGACGTCAGTTATTCTATCAAAGTAAAAAAAATCTAAGAATAAAACACTCGTGTTCATTGTAATAAAATTTGTGTCTAATTGAGATACGTTTCACGCTCTCATTATGGAGGGGGGTTCCTGAACTGAATGGAATCGTCTTGTAGAACAATGATGGATATCTCAATGAAACAGTGTCAGAATCCATAAAAAAAAAAGTAGTAGACAAAAAACAATTCTCTACACTTGGACAGTCTCTCTGTGCAAGGTTTATGAAAACGACTTACTGAAACTCGTACAAATCAACTTCCAGATTTTCATTTACCTTCTCCAATATAACCGAAAGCTGCAGCTTGGTCAGCTCTGTGTACTTGGCTATCTTCTTGATCTTATCTGTCGTGAGTCCCTTGAGCTTATCAGAAGGGACACCTGGAATGAAACTTCTTGGAAGGTCGGCGCCAAACTCCTCGAAGGCCTTCTTGCTCAACAGCCGGAGCTAGGTTAGGAGAAGGTCAAGATTAAACTCAAGATTATTTTTTTGGTTCAGATTTCAAATCGCGTCGGCAATTTTGTGATAATAAATCGAAAATCTTTTACACACTAAATATTATTCAGATTGATAACAAGGGATTCAAACTGTGAAGACGTAGAATCCATCCAAAAGTGGCCCTTTGTCGAAGACCACGTACCTTTCCTTTGGCGGCAGGTCCGTTGTTATTCTCGAGGTACACCGCTATCTCCCTGAAGGAGTCTCTATTCAGTCGCACTGATAAATTCCTCAGCAGATCCGGAGGCATCTCGCCAATCACTCCTCCTGAAGGAGGGAAAGAAGTATATAAAAACAAGAAGAACACGAGAATTAGAACACCAGAATACCAGTAAGTGGGGTTTGGGGGGGGGGGAGGAGTCTTTGTCTGTTTCTTCAGGAAGCCCTGAGGCATTACTGAGGTCGCTTCTCCTGAAGGAGGGAAAGAAGCATATGAGAACAAGAAGAACTCGAGAAAAAGGAGAACACCATAATACCAGTAAGTGGGGCTGGGGGGTGGGGGAAGGAGTCTCTGTCTGTTTGTTTCTTCAGGAAGCCCTGAGGCATTACTGAGATCGTTTCTCCTGAAGGAGAGGAAGAACAACACGAGAACGAGAAGAGCACGAGAACAAGAAGAACATCAGAATAACAACAAGTGTGGAGGGAAGAGGCCGGAAAGAGGGGAGGAGGGGCGGCGCCAAGAGAGAGGGTCAATGAAATAGCTTGGCGACAACCAGTAAACGGGAAAAAGTACAATCGGGTACGAAAGGGTTTAAGAGGTGCAAGAGTAAGTTTAGGCTTCTAAACTACTTTTGTGTAGCTGAGAATGTGGACACCGGCGTGAAGGCAGCATCAATCGATCGAGACCTAGGCGCAGCCACAATTCAAACCGCTCCACACTCTTTTACACAAAAAATTCAATAATTGGCAAAAATGATCTGAAGAGTAATATATATATATATATATATATATATGTATACACACACACAGACATATATATACACACACACACACAGACATATATATACATACAGCTAAAACACCTGACTTACCTAAGTCGATGAGGTATCCATCTGTGACGTTGTCCCAATTATACTTCTCCAATTTGTATTCAAGAACCTCTTTTGCAGCCTGCAGTGGGAGAAGCCGGAGTTATAGAGTTATCAAGTTATCAAGTTATTCACATTAAGTTACACCATAAGGATATTCTTATTTATCTATTTATTTATTTATTTATTTATCTCTTCAACTCCTTCCCTCCCTTCACTCCGCGGCTTAACAATAATCTAAATGACACCGTAAGGGTATTCTTATTTATCTATCTATTTATTCATGAACTAATTAATTTATTCATTAATTCTTTTATTCATTGCCACAACGTCTCGCGCGGAGTTCCCCAGGGCGGTCACTTCGAGCCATCCTTATCGGAGGCAACAACGATCTCGAACTCGTCCTCGCTGTTTACCTTTGAACTCTGGTTCTTGACCTTTCGGTGTTCGTCGATGGTGGCCATCACGGAGTCGTCGATGGGTTCTAGGTCTCCCATCTGGAGACAACTACCCAGCCTCCCAAGCTCAGAGAAGAGAGCTTTGTTCTGTGACACAGAAACACAAGAGTGAGACAACTGTGATGGATTCAAGGGGAACAAGTTCCTCGTGGAGTCCATTTCTCTATGTCTGTACATCTTTATGTCTGTCCGTCCATTTGTTCATGTTTTTATGTCTTTTTAGGTTTAAGTATGGGTATGTGGATGTGTGTAAACAGGCATGTGTATATGTATGTATGCATGCATGGCTGTATGTATCTATGTATTTAAATGTATATGTACGTATGTATGTACGTATGTATGTATGTATGTATGTATGTGTAGATGGATGGTTGCATGCACATACGTATGTGTACGAGTATTTGTATTCATGTATATAGGCATGTATGTATATATGCATGTATATGCGTATGTATGTATGTATGTATGTATGTATGTATGTATGAATATATGTATGTATGTACATATGCATGTATATGTGTATGTATGTATGTATGTATGTATGTGTGTATTTATGTATGCATGTATGTATATATACATGTATATGTGTATGTACGTATATATGTATGTATTTATGTATTTATGTATGCATGTATGTACATGTATGTATATATCCATGTATATGTGTATGTATGTATGAATGTATGTATGTATGCATGTATGTATGTATGTATGTATATATGTATTATGTATGTATGTATGTATGTATGTATTTATCTATGTTTTTATGCATGTATGTGTGTATGAATATATGTGCGTATATATCTGTCTACTTGTCTTTATACCTATCCATTTTTCATCCTCCCCCCCTCCCCTCTCTCTCTCTCTCTCTCTCTTTGTCTCTTGGTCTGTAGTAACCTTGAGGAGACTGACCTGTTCTTTGGTGTTGGATGCAGAGTTGTTGACCTCGAGGATCTTGAGCGCCACTGTTCGGCAGACCTCGGGCGAAAAGCCGCTTTCCTGAAGGGCAAGGAAACTGGGTCATACTTCAGGACTCCAAGTACCACTCCAACTCCTCGTCACTCCCTTTGGCTAGCTCCTCCCTCTATACTCCAATTCCCGACACCCTCCTCCCCATTCCCATTTTCTTTACCCCCCAGTCCTTGTTCATCACTCCCATTCCTAGCTCCCCACCCCTATCACTCCCACTTTCACTCCCCCCATCCCGCTCTACTACCCAAATCATCCACTCCTCACTCCCCAAATCATCCACTAAATTACATCTATATCTACTTATATTGACTCATGTTTGCATATATATTATATATATACTTATATTCACTTATATCTATATATACTTACTTATATTTACTTATACACTTATTTATGTCTACTTATATTCATATACATTTACTTATATTCACTTATATTTATCATATTCACTTATATTCACTTACATTTACTTCTATTAGGTACGGGCACTTAAATTCTTGTTCCATAGAAAAGACAATTTCATTAGATACAAAATACTTTCTAAACTTTTGAAATAGCTTGAAAAATAAGGGAGACACAATTTTTTGAAAAAAAAAAAAAAAAAAAAAATCCCGGAATTTTGGCTAGACTTTACCATAACAAAGTGTGTGAGAATTAAGGATGGTAATTTGTAAAGATTTTGGTAAAGAAATACACATATACTCTTAACCACTGGTCCAATTTTATTGAAATTTGGAATAATTGGGTTTTATGGATCAAAATATCACCTGAGCACGTCAAAAACAGCGTGGGACATCTCCATCATACCAAATTTGCCTTTTCATGGCAACTATTAAGTTGCCAATTTAGAGATTTTCATCAATAAAATCCAAGCCACTGGTCCAATTGACATGCAACTTGGCATGTGAAGGTTTTATGGGTCAACAAACCACCTGAACATGTCAAAAACAATGTAGGTCCTTCCTTTTATACTATTCTTACTAACATCTATCATATTGCCATGGCAACTATTGTTAATTTAGAGATAATCACCCATAAAATCCAAACCGCTGGCCCAATTGACATGCAACTTGGCATGTGAAGGTTTTATCGGTCAACAAATCATCTGAGCATGTCAAAAACAATGTAGGTCCTTCCTTTTATACTATTCTTACTAACACCTTTCATGTTGCCATAACAACTATACTCAATTTAGAGATAATCACCCATAAAATGCAAACAGCTGGCCCAATTGACATGGAACTTGCCATGCGAATGTTTTTTTTTTTCCATTTGTGATCCGAATATGATAAGAAATACAATGTGTGCAGGTTTATAAAGTAACTTCATAGGCGACTGAAGAATTTGCCTAATGAGGCGATTTGGCGTTAGATAAAATAGTTTTTATCGGGCCTTGTTTTATGTAATCGTCAGGCACATTAACCAGCAGATAATTATGAAACAGTGACTTATCATGCACATTGCTATTAGAATGCCTGTTCATTTCACGCACATGACATTCTACTGTCGTCTACAAAGTTACTTTATAAGCCTGCATATCTGCATACATCGTATTTTTTATCATATTCGGATCACATATGCGAAAAAAAAATGTAGCGAAACGACCGAACAATGTAGCGAAACGACCGAACAATGTAGCGAAACGACCGAACTATGTAGCGAAATGTTTGGTAGCGAACTGGCCATGTAGCGAAACGACCAGATACCAGGCAAGGCAAATTTTTCGACAACAAATGCACAGCCGCGTCATTACCATTGATTTCAAAGTTGCTCATATCCGAAAGAAAAGAGGCTAAAAAACACGATTATTATATTAAATATTTCATAGATTAGTTTTCTACCTTTAGATTTTTACTCGGAAAACTACTTTGCCACGGCTAATATCAAAATTTACGTTTAAATATGTAAAAAAATTAGTATAGTTTTGAAGAACTGGGCACACACTTGCAGAACAGCATGACAGTTTTAAAATTTTGCGCATGCGCTCAACGCTTCAAGCATTCAAACTGAGGTATAAACATTCGAACGTACCGCAAACAATGGCGTCGTAAACATTACCTCTCCGATGGTGGCGTCGCCCGTGGATTCGCGCGCACCTACTTATATCCACTTATATTAACTAAAATCTACTTTATATTAACTTGTATCCAGGGTCCCATGTAGCTTCCTAATGCCCACACCTTCACCCCTTCATCCACTCCCTCACCTTCCTACCCCTACTGCTCATTATCATCATTATTACTATCATCATCATCATCATCATCTTTATCATCATCTTTATCATCTTTATCATCATCATCATCATTATCATCTTTATCATCATCATCATCATCATCATCATCGTCGTCATCATCGTCGTCGTCGTCGTCGTCGTCGTCGTCATCGTCATGATCGTCGTCATCGTCATCATCATCGTCATCATCGTCATCATTATCAAACATTACGGAGAAAGTAGATTGTTAAAGTCGATCAATATATGTTACCAGAAAGCAATCACCAGGCACCATGACTGTTGAAAAGAGACAGCCCACATCAGCACGCACACACACACACACACGGTGGCGCGGTTGATAGAATATTGGACTGCCAGTACGGAGGTGCGGTATTACCTGGTTCGAATCCTACCCAGGGCCAAAATTATTTCGGTATCGCTGCGCTTCGGGTCGTTACTCCGACTCTCGTGGGCAGGGAGTTGGGTGTATTTACCTAGTTGTATTTACCTAGTTGTATTTTACGGGAAGGGGAGCTATGCTCGTGGGGTCCCGTCTTCATATCTCATTTTATCTAAACTATTTTTAAATTCATGTATTGTTTTTGCACACACCACTTTCTCATCTAACTTGTTCCAACTGTCTATTGCTCTGTGAGGAAAGCTGTTCTTTTTCAAATCTCTTCTATAGTTGTCTTTTTTTATTTTCTTTCCGTGTCCTCTTGTATTTCTGTCATCCCATTTTATCAGATTCTCTCTATCAGTAATTTCTATGCCTTTCATGATTCTGTAAATAGCTATCAAATCTCCTCTCTCTCTTCTTTGCTCTAGTGTCTGTAGTTTAAGTTTTTGTAGTCTCTCTTCATATGATAGTTTTGAGAGTGTTGGTGCCAGTTTAGTAATTGCTCTTTGTATTCTTTCAAGTTTTTTTATACATTTTTTTGTACTTGGTGACCATATCGTTGCTGCATATTCCAATCTTGGTCTTATCAGGGTGATTAGGATTTTCCTCACCATTTCTTCATCCAGGTATGTAAATGCCACTTTGATTGTTCTTATTAAATTATAAGTTTCTCCAAAAATCTTATTTATATGTTTCTCAGGTGACATATTATTCATAACAATGACTCCCAGGTCCCTCTCATTTTCTACTCTTTTTATTCCTTCTTCTCCCAAATTATATGATCCTGTTATTCTGTTTTTGCTTTTTCCAAATTCCATTATACTACACTTTTTTGTATTGAACTCCATCTCCCACTTCCTACTCCATTCTTGTACTTTATTTAGATCTCTCTGTAGTGATTCACAATCCTCTTCAGTTTTCACTCTTTTCAGTAATTTTGCATCATCTGCAAAGAAGCTCATATAGCTTTCAATTCCTTCATCCATATCATTAATATATATAGCAAACATTATTGGGGCCAGAACTGTTCCCTGCGGGACACCGCTTATTACTTCATTCCATTTTGAGTGCTGATCTCTTATCACTACTCTCATTTTTCTTTCTTGCAAAAAGTCTTCCATCCAATTTAGCAATTTACCTTGTATTCCTCCTTCATATTCTAATTTCTTAAGCAACTTCTTATGTGGTACTTTGTCAAAAGCTTTTTTTAGGTCTAGAAATGCACAATCAGCCCATCCATCTCTTTCTTGTATTATATCTATTAGTCTTGAATAGAAACATATTAAATTGGTGACGCATGATCGTCCTTGTCTGAATCCAAATTGCCTTGGATTTAGTACGTTGTTTTTTTCCAAGTATTTTACCCATCTACTTTTGATAATTCTTTCACATATTTTTGCTATTGTACTTGTTAGAGAGACTGGTCTATAGTTGGTAGGTTCTTTATTTCCTCCTTTATATATAGGTACTATATTTGCTTTTTTCCAATCTTCTGGAACTTTTCCTTCTTTTAAGGAACTGCTTATTATGCTATGTATTTTGTCTGCCAGTTCATTCCTACATTCTTTCAGAATCCAGTTTGCTATTTCATCTGGCCCATGCGATTTTCTGACATCAAAATTACCCAAGTGTGTCAATATTTCATTCTTCGTTACTTCTATTTCTTCCATAGGGGGGACTTTTTCCTTCCACTCAATCTCTTCAGGTTGTATATTTTCCCTTGTAAACACTGATTTAAAATGTTTGTTCATAATTTCTGCCATTTCCATTTCCTCAGTGTATTCAACTCCTCCTTGTCTTAATTTCTCCAAGTCTTGTTTGTTTTTCAGTTTATTGTTTACAAATCTGTAGAATAGTTTTGGTTGATCTTTACACTTTTCTATAACATCTTTTTCATATTTTCTTTTTTCCTCTCTGCACTTTTGTACATATTCATTTCTATAACCAGTATATATTTTCCATTTTTCAGGTCTTCTGTCTTTTTTCCATCCGGTCCAGGCTTTATCTCTTTTGTCTTTTAACTCCCTACAACTTTTGTTGTACCAGCATTTTACATATTCTTTTTCTTGTTTTTGTCTTGGGACATACTTTTCCACTCCTTCTTTGTAAATTTTTGTCAAAATATTCCATTTCTCTTCCACTGATGTTTCTTCTTTGTATATTTCTTCCCAGTTTTCTTGTTGGAAGAATTCTCTTATTTGATCAAAGTTTGTTTTTTCATACATCATTCTTCCTTTTCTATATTGTTCATTTCTTTTCATATATTTTTCTTCATTAAGTTCCAGTTCAATCAATATGTGGTCACTTTTACCTATTGGTGTTTTATATTCAATCTTGTCCACTATTCTAGGTTCAGATGTAATTATTAAGTCTAGCCTCGATGGTTCTTCTTCATTTCTATACCTAGTGTTCTCTTGTATCCATTGTGTCATTGAATGGTCAGTAATCATCTCAAGTAGAGCATTTCCCCATGAGTCATCACCACTCTTTACTGTCATTTCTTCCCAGCAGATTTCTTTGCAATTAAAGTCGCCCATCATAACTATTCTTCCTCCGTCTTCCATTATTTTAGTTAATGCTATCTTTGTGTCCTCTAACATACTTTTATGTTCACTCTCCTCCCATGAGGCTGTTTTCGGAGGCACATAATTGATCACAAATTTTCTGCTCTTCTTATCTCGGTCTTCCACTTCTATCATAATCATCTCTACTGTATTCTTTCCATATATGACCCCTTTCACGTTTATATCCTTCTTTGTCAGGAACATAACTCCACCCCCTTGTTTTTTCTCTCTGTTTCTAATCCAATAATTGTATGTATCATGTCCTACACTGTTGGGTGGTAGTGGGCCTTTTAATTTTGTTTCTACAATTCCCATTATGTCCGGTTCTTTTTCTTTCAAATAATCATTCAGTTCATTCAATCCTGTTATCAATCCATCTATATTTGTGTAAGACACCCTTAGTTTTCTGCCACTTCCATTGTGTTCTCTGTTTCCCTTATGTTTTTCTTTAGTATGTCGAACTGCTTTATTTTCATGTTCACTACTCTCCAATAGAATCTCTCTTTCTCTGACTCCGTTCTTTCCTCGTTTTTTGCCTTAGCTTCAATTCTTTTCTGCTTTTCTGCCTCTCTTTCCTCCTTATTCATTTCTCTTTTTATCCATACCTTTTTATATTGATCATTTGTTGCTAGTTTCCCTGTCTTGGATAGAATTTTCTCTGCCGTTGTTTGTGACCTGAATTTAATCTTAATTGGTCTGGTCTTATCTGTACTATATTTTCCGAGTCTGAATTTTTCCTCAATTTCCTTTATAATTTCTGGTTCATCTTCCTGGACTAATTTTAATAAACTGCTTACCCTTTCATTTTCCTCCTTGATTCTTGCGGTTCTATCTGGGTTATGTTTCTCTTCCATTCCTAATATAATTATACATTTCTTTTTGTCAGCTAATTCTCTTACTATATTCTCCTTCTGTCTCATCACTTTAATAACTGAGTCTTCATTATGTTCTTTCAATTGCTGTTTGACTATGTCAGTGAATGAAACCTTATTCCCTTCTTGAGTTATTCTCCAATTTTTAGCTTCTGTAGCTATTTTCTCACTGTTTTCATTACTATTCTTCTTCAATTTCTCATTCTCCTCCTTTACATTTCCTAACTGTCTTTTTAGGTCCTCTATTTCTTCAGTTAAGTTTCTGTTAGCCTTCTCTAGTTGTTCCAATCTTTCAATTCTCTGGAAGATGGAGTCTACCTTACCTAACTTACGTTCCAAGTCCTCGATCACCTTATCAACTCTCTCCTCTAGTCTTATCAGTCGGGGGGGGGTTGTGTCCCCCCCACCCTCTTTAAATCCCTGGAACATATTCTCGTCACTTTCTACTGTATTTCTCCTCTCTATACTTCTAATCTTTACATTTTTATTTGCCATTTCGTCATCCGGTGGTCGTTTCATGTTGACCTTACGCCCGTCTGCCTGGGCCAAGTCCTCCACATCCTCATTTCCTTCCATTTCCCCAGCAATCCCTCCCCTTCTCCTCTTTTCCTACTTACCTACTGCCTCACGAGCAATTTCCCCCCCCCCCTGCAAATACAAAAAGGCACTTCTCTTTGCGTTGGTATCCACAATCTGCACTTTTCTTCAGAGCGTTCGTCAAGCCGTCCGTTCGTTGAAAGTGTGTGTGTGTGTGTATTTACCTAGTTGTATTTACCTAGTTGTATTTTACGGGAAGGGGAGCTATGCTCGTGAGGTCCCGTCTTCATATCTCATTTTATCTAAACTATTTTTAAATTCATGTATTGTTTTTGCACACACCACTTTCTCATCTAACTTGTTCCAACTGTCTATTGCTCTGTGAGGAAAGCTGTTCTTTTTCAAATCTCTTCTATAGTTGTCTTTTTTTATTTTCTTTCCGTGTCCTCTTGTATTTCTGTCATCCCATTTTATCAGATTCTCTCTATCAGTAATTTCTATGCCTTTCATGATTCTGTAAATAGCTATCAAATCTCCTCTCTCTCTTCTTTGCTCTAGTGTCTGTAGTTTAAGTTTTTGTAGTCTCTCTTCATATGATAGTTTTGAGAGTGTTGGTGCCAGTTTAGTAATTGCTCTTTGTATTCTTTCAAGTTTTTTTATACATTTTTTTGTACTTGGTGACCATATCGTTGCTGCATATTCCAATCTTGGTCTTATCAGGGTGACTAGGATTTTCCTCACCATTTCTTCATCCAGGTATGTAAATGCCACTTTGATTGTTCTTATTAAATTATAAGTTTCTCCAAAAATCTTATTTATATGTTTCTCAGGTGACATATTATTCATAACAATGACTCCCAGGTCCCTCTCATTTTCTACTCTTTTTATTCCTTCTTCTCCCAAATTATATGATCCTGTTATTCTGTTTTTGCTTTTTCCAAATTCCATTATACTACACTTTTTTGTATTGAACTCCATCTCCCACTTCCTACTCCATTCTTGTACTTTATTTAGATCTCTCTGTAGTGATTCACAATCTTCTTCAGTTTTCACTCTT
Source organism: Oratosquilla oratoria (assembly GCF_046742065.1). Lineage (NCBI taxonomy): Eukaryota > Metazoa > Arthropoda > Malacostraca > Stomatopoda > Squillidae > Oratosquilla > Oratosquilla oratoria. The sequence continues at coordinate 49,586,667 of NC_134798.1, forward strand.
TTCAGTAATTTTGCATCATCTGCAAAGAAGCTCATATAGCTTTCAATTCCTTCATCCATATCATTAATATATATAGCAAACATTATTGGGGCCAGAACTGTTCCCTGCGGGACACCGCTTATTACTTCATTCCATTTTGAGTGCTGATCTCTTATCACTACTCGCATTTTTCTTTCTTGCAAAAAGTCTTCCATCCAATTTAGCAATTTACCTTGTATTCCTCCTTCATATTCTAATTTCTTAAGCAACTTCTTATGTGGTACTTTGTCAAAAGCTTTTTTTAGGTCTAGAAATGCACAATCAGCCCATCCATCTCTTTCTTGTATTATATCTATTAGCCTTGAATAGAAACATATTAAATTGGTGACGCATGATCGTCCTTGTCTGAATCCAAATTGCCTTGGATTTAGTACGTTGTTTTTTTCCAAGTATTTTACCCATCTACTTTTGATAATTCTTTCACATATTTTTGCTATTGTACTTGTTAGAGAGACTGGTCTATAGTTGGTAGGTTCTTCTTTATTTCCTCCTTTATATATAGGTACTATATTTGCTTTTTTCCAATCTTCTGGAACTTTTCCTTCTTTTAAGGAACTGCTTATTATGCTATGTATTTTGTCTGCCAGTTCATTCCTACATTCTTTCAGAATCCAGTTTGCTATTTCATCTGGCCCATGCGATTTTCTGACATCAAAATTACCCAAGTGTGTCAATATTTCATTCTTCGTTACTTCTATTTCTTCCATAGGGGGAACTTTTTCCTTCCACTCAATCTCTTCAGGTTGTATATTTTCCCTTGTAAACACTGATTTAAAATGTTTGTTCATAATTTCTGCCATTTCCATTTCCTCAGTGTATTCAACTCCCCCTTGTCTTAATTTCTCCAAGTCTTGTTTGTTTTTCAGTTTATTGTTTACAAATCTGTAGAATAGTTTTGGTTGATCTTTACACTTTTCTATAACATCTTTTTCATATTTTCTTTTTTCCTCTCTGCACTTTTGTACATATTCATTTCTATAACCAGTATATATTTTCCATTTTTCAGGTCTTCTGTCTTTTTTCCATCCGGTCCAGGCTTTGTCTCTTTTGTCTTTTAAATACCTACAACTTTTGTTGTACCAGCATTTTACATATTCTTTTTCTTGTTTTTGTCTTGGGACATACTTTTCCACTCCTTCTTTGTAAATTTTTGTCAAAATATTCCATTTCTCTTCCACTGATGTTTCTTCTTTGTATATTTCTTCCCAGTTTTCTTGTTGGAAGAATTCTCTTATTTGATCAAAGTTTGTTTTTTCATACATCATTCTTCCTTTTCTATATTGTTCATTTCTTTTCATATATTTTTCTTCATTAAGTTCCAGTTCAATCAATATGTGGTCACTTTTACCTATTGGTGTTTTATATTCAATCTTGTCCACTATTCTAGGTTCAGATGTAATTATTAAGTCTAGCCTCGATGGTTCTTCTTCATTTCTATACCTAGTGTTCTCTTGTATCCATTGTGTCATTGAATGGTCAGTAATCATCTCAAGTAGAGCATTTCCCCATGAGTCATCACCACTCTTTACTGTCATTTCTTCCCAGCAGATTTCTTTGCAATTAAAGTCGCCCATCATAACTATTCTTCCTCCGTCTTCCATTATTTTAGTTAATGCTATCTTTGTGTCCTCTAACATACTTTTATGTTCATTCTCCTCCCATGAGGCTGTTTTCGGAGGCACATAGTTGATCACAAATTTTCTGCTCTTCTTATCTCGGTCTTCCACTTCTATCATAATCATCTCTACTGTATTCTTTCCATATATGACACCTTTCACGTTT
>NC_134798.1:49593487-49643487 GCF_046742065.1 Oratosquilla oratoria
AGATAAGAGCAATACAGTAGAAAGTGATGAGAATATTTTCAAGGGATTTAAAGAGGGTGGGGGGGACACAAACCCCCCCCCCCCGACTGACAAGACTAGAGGAGAGGGTTGATAAGGTGATCGAGGACTTGGAGAGTAGGTTAGGTCATATGAACACCATTTTACAAAGGGTTGAAAGATTGGAAGAACTAGAAAAGGCGAATAAAAACTTAACTGATGAAATAGAAGACCTAAAAAGACAGTTAAGAGAAGTAAAGGTGGAGAATGAGGAATTGAAGAAGAATAGTAAAGAAAACAGAGAGACAATAGCTAGAGAAACTAAGAATTGGAAAACAACCCAAGAAGGAAATAAGGATTCATTCACTGACATAGTCAAACAGCAATTGAAAGAACATACTGAAGACTCAGTTATTAAAGTGATGAGACAAAAGGAGAATATAGTAAGAGATTTAGCAGACAAGAAGAAATGTATAATTATATTAGGAATGGAAGAGAAACACAACACAGATAGAACCACAAGAATCAAAGAGGAAAATGAAAAAGTAAGCCAATTACTAGAATCAGTTCAGGAAGATGAACCAGAAATTATGAAACAAATCGAAGAGAAATTTAGACTCGGAAAGTATAGCACAGACAAGACCAGACCAATTAAGATTAAATTCAAGTCACAAACAACGGCAGAGAATATCTTATCCAAAACAGGGAAACTAGCAACAAGTGAACAATATAAAAAGATATGGATAAAAAGGGAAATGAATAAAGAGGAAAGAGAGGAAGAAAAGCAGAAAAGACTGGAAGCTAAGGCAAAAAACGAGAACAGAACGGAGTCAGAGAAAGAGAGATTCTATTGGAGAGTAGTGAACATGAAACTAAGGAAGTTCGACATACAAAAGAAAAACATAAGGGAAACAGAGAACACAATGGAAGTGGCAGAAAACTAAGAGTGTCTTACACAAATATAGATGGATTAATAACAGGATTGAATGAGCTGAATGATTATTTGAAGGAAAAAGAACCGGACATAATGGGAATTGTAGAAACAAAATTAAAAGGCCCACTACCACCCAACAGTGTAGGACATGATGCATACAATTATTGGATTAGAAACAGAGAGAAAAAACAAGGGGGTGGAGTTATGTTCCTGACTAAGATGGATATAAACGTGAAAGGTGTCATATATGGAAAGAATACAGTAGAGATTATTATGATAGAAGTGGAAGACAGAGATAAGAAGAGCAGAAAATTTGTGATAAATTATGTGCCTCCAAAAACAGCCTCATGGGAGGAGAGTGAACATAAAAGTATGTTAGAGGACACAAAGATAACATTAAATAAAATAATGGAAGATGGAGGAAGAATAGTTATGATGGGCGACTTTAATTGCAAAGAAATCTGCTGGGAAGAAATGACAGTAAAGGGTGGAGACGACTCATGGGGAAACGCTCTACTTGAGATGATTATTGACCACACAATGACACAATGGATACAGGAGAACACTAGGTATAGAAATGAAGAAGAACCATCGAGACTAGACTTATTAATTACATCTGAACCTAGAATAGTGGACAAGATTGAATATAAAACACCAATAGGTAAAAGTGACCACATATTGATTGAACTGGAACTTAATGAAGAAAAATATATGAAAAGAAATGAACAATATAGAAAAGGAAGAATGATGTATGAAAAAACAAACTTTGATAAAATAAGAGAATTCTTTCAACAAGAAAACTGGGAAGAAATATACAAAGAAGAAACATCAGTGGAAAAGAAATGGAATATTTTGACAAAAATTTACAAAAAAGGAGTGGAAAAGTATGTCCCAAGACAAAAACAAGAAAAAGAATATGTAAAATGCTGGTACAACAAAAGTTGTAGGGAGTTAAAAGACAAAAGAGACAAAGCCTGGACCAGATGGAAAAAAGACAGAAGACCTGAAAAATGGAAAATATATACCGGTTATAGAAATGAATATGTACAAACGTGCAGAGAGGAAAAGAGAAAATATGAAAAAGACGTCATAGAAAAATGTAAAGATCAACCAAAACTATTTGTTACGGGCGGCTGGTATGTGAAGATACGTTACGTATAACGTCTAAGTGCTTAAGAACCAGCTCACTTCTAGAAGCCACTGTAGGACTGAACTATCTGGTCAGGGCCTAGATAATTCGTAAGACTAGAAGTAAAGGTAACAAAGAAGATTCCAGGAAAGGAATATTAAACTAGCGATAAAACTAGTAAACGAAATTATTAATGGAAAATATTTACAGGCAATCAACACAAAAGAGAATGGGCAGTAGGGTCAATGGGACCGTTACATGATTATAAGAATATGGAAATTATCGTTCAAATAAGAAACACAAGATAAGTATACAATATGGTACTATCCAAGTACACAGAGATCAGGAACATGCATCAAAATAAGTAATAAGTACAAATATAAGTATAAGTAATGCAATGTATATCAGACACGTAATGTAGGCAAAAAGGGTGATCACTTCACACCAATCGTCTCATGATAGTTTTTATCAAGAGATCAATATGTGGGAAATGACAACGAGTGAGCGAATACCACCGCTTATATGCCATTGGACCGGAAACGGGATACTTCCGGTGAAGTGTGCGAGTGAGTGAAAGGAGGGGAGGAGGGTAAGTTAACACGTCAACATGGGTAGTTTTTAGGACCCTCGACTCGCTTGAACAATCTATTTATTTAGTAACTGTCAAATCTGTGCGCTCCGAACTATTCAGGATTTCGCTTGTCTGTTTGTTCTACAAGAGTGCGCACCTCTCTCCGCACGTAGGCAAGATTACATATAGTGGACGGGCGTTACTGCTTAACATTGTTACAATACATACATAGACAAGAAATATGAACATAGTTATGTAATACAAAGGAACACAAATCTATAACATAATTACACATATGACGTAATATCTAATATTACGTTACATATTCTACAGATTTGTAAACAATAAACTGAAAAACAAACAGGACTTGGAGAAATTAAGACAAGGGGGAGTTGAATACACTGAGGAAATGGAAATGGCGGAAATTATGAACAAACATTTTAAATCAGTGTTTACAAGGGAGAACATACAACCTGAAGAGATTGAATGGAAAGAGAAAGTCCCCCCTATAGAAGAAATAGAAGTATCAAAGAATGAAATATTGATACACTTGAGTAATCTTGATGTCAGAAAATCGCATGGACCAGATGAAATAGCAAACTGGATTCTGAAAGAATGCAGGAATGCACTGGCAGACAAAATACATAGCATAATAAGCAGTTCCTTAAAAGAAGGAAAAGTTCCAGAAGATTGGAAAAAAGCAAATATAGTACCTATATATAAAGGAGGAAATAAAGAAGAACCTACCAACTATAGACCAGTCTCTCTAACAAGTACAATAGCAAAAATTTGTGAAAGAATTATCAAAAGTAGATGGGTAAAATACTTGGAAAAAAACAACGTACTAAATCCAAGGCAATTTGGATTCAGACAAGGACGATCATGCGTCACCAATTTAATATGTTTCTATTCAAGGCTAATAGATATAATACAAGAAAGAGATGGATGGGCTGATTGTGCATTTCTAGACCTAAAAAAAGCTTTTGACAAAGTACCACATAAGAAGTTGCTTAAGAAACTAGAATCTGAAGGAGGAATACAAGGTAAATTACTAAATTGGATGGAAGACTTTTTGCAAGAAAGAAAAATGAGAGTAGTGATAAGAAACCAGCACTCAAAATGGAATGAAGTAATAAGCGGTGTCCCGCAGGGAACAGTTCTGGCCCCAATAATGTTTGCTATATATATTAATGATATGGATGAAGGAATTGAAAGCTATATGAGCTTCTTTGCAGACGATGCAAAACTACTGAAAAGAGTGAAAACTGAAGAAGATTGTGAATCACTACAGAGAGATCTAAATAAAGTACAAGAATGGAGTAGGAAGTGGGAGATGGAGTTCAATACAAAAAAGTGTAGTATAATGGAATTTGGAAAAAGCAAAAACAGAATAACAGGATCATATAATTTGGGAGAAGAAGGAATAAAAAAAGTAGAAAATGAGAAGGACCTGGGAGTCATTGTTATGAATAATATGTCACCTGAGAAACATATAAATAAGATTTTTGGAGAAACTCATAATTTATTAAGAACAATCAAAGTGGCATTTACATACCTGGATGAAGAAATGGTGAGGAAAATCCTAATCACCCTGATAAGACCAAGATTGGAATATGCAGCAACGATATGGTCACCAAGTACAAAAAAATGTATAAAAAAACTTGAAAGAATACAAAGAGCAATTACAAAACTGGCACCAACACTCTCAAAACTATCATATGAAGAGAGACTACAAAAACTTGAACTACAGACACTAGAGCAAAGAAGAGAGAGAGGAGATTTGATAGCTATTTACAGAATCATGAAAGGCATAGAAATTACTGATAGAGAGAATCTGATAAAATGGGATGACAGAAATACAAGAGGACACGGAAAGAAAATAAAAAAAGACAGCTATAGAAGAGATTTAAAAAAGAACAGCTTTCCTCACAGAGTAATAGACAGTTGGAACAAGTTAGATGAGAAAGTGGTGTGTGCAAAAACAATACATGAATTTAAAAATTGTTTAGATAAATTGAGAAATGAAGACGGGACCCCACAAGCATAGCTCCCCTTCCCGTAAAATACAACTAGGTAAATACACACACACATATATACACACAACTCGGTAGCGTAGTTGGTAGAGCACTGAGCTGCCACAATAGTGGCCCGCAGCTCATGGTTCGAATCCTGCCCAGGGCCGAAATTATTTCGGTACCGCTGCGCTTCGGGTCGTTACTCTGACTCTCGTGGGCGGGGAGTTGGGTGTGTGTGTGTGTGCAAGGTCATAGCATTACCCATAGATCGGACCTACGAACTCTGAGCTCTCTTCCAGGAGGGAAATAGCTGTCGATCACGAGTCCAACACGTGATCCAAAGACCAAGTGAATACACACACACGCGCACACACACACACACACACACTTCAACGAATGGACGGCTTAGAAGACGTTCTGAAGAAAAGTGAAGTCTGTGGATCCCAACGCAAAGAGAAGTGCCTAGTGTTTTTGCAGGGTGGGGGGGAAATTGCTCGTGGAGTAGTGGGAACGTAGGGAAAGAGGAAAAGGGGAGGGATTACTGAGGGAAATGGAAGGAAATGAGGAGGGAGTAGACTTTGACCAGCCAGACAAGCGGAAGGTAAACAAAAGACTTAGCGAGGATCAAATGTCTAATAAAAATGTAAAGATTAGAAGTATAGAGAGGAGCAATACAGAAGAAAGTGACGAGAATATGTTCCAGGGATTTAAAGAGGGTGGGGGGGACACAACCCCCCCCCCCCCGACTGATAAGACTAGAGGAGAGAGTTGATAAGGTGATCGAGGACTTGGAGCGTAAGTTAGGTAACGTAGACTCCATTTTTCAAAGAATTGAAAGGTTGGAACAACTAGAGAAGGCTAACAGAAACTTAACTGAAGAAATAGAGGACCTAAAAAGACAGTTAGGAAATGTAAAGGAGGAGAATGAGAAATTGAAGAAGAATAGTAATGAAAACAGAGAGAAACTAGCTACAGAAGCTAAAAATTGGAGAATAACTCAAGAAGGGAATAAGGTTTCATTCACTGACATAGTCAAACAGCAATTGAAAGAACATAATGAAGACTCAGTTATTAAAGTGATGAGACAGAAGGAGAATATAGTAAGAGAATTAGCTGACAAAAAGAAATGTATAATTATATTAGGAATGGAAGAGAAACATAACCCAGATAGAACTGCAAGAATCAAGGAGGAAAATGAAAGAGTAAGCAGTTTATTAAAATTAGTCCAGGAAGATGAACCAGAAATTATAAAGGAAATTGAGGAAAAATTCAGACTCGGAAAATATAGTACAGATAAGACCAGACCAATTAAGATTAAATTCAGGTCACAAACAACAGCAGAGAAAATTCTATCCAAGACAGGGAAACTAGCAACAAATGATCAATATAAAAAGGTATGGATAAAAAGAGAAATGAATAAGGAGGAAAGAGAGGCAGAAAAGCAGAAAAGAATTGAAGCTAAGGCAAAAAACGAGGAAAGAACGGAGTCAGAGAAAGAGAGATTCTATTGGAGAGTAGTGAACATGAAAATAAAGCAGTTTGACATACTAAAGAAAAACATAAGGGAAACAGAGAATACAATGGAAGTGGCAGAAAACTAAGAGTGTCTTACACAAATATAGATGGATTGATAACAGGATTGAATGAACTGAATGATTATTTGAAAGAAAAAGAACCGGACATAATGGGAATTGTAGAAACAAAATTAAAAGGCCCACTACCACCCAACAGTGTAGGACATGATACATACAATTATTGGATTAGAAACAGAGAGAAAAAACAAGGGGGTGGAGTTATGTTCCTGACTAAGAAGGATATAAACGTGAAAGGTGTCATATATGGAAAGAATACAGTAGAGATGATTATGATAGAAGTGGAAGACCGAGATAAGAAGAGCAGAAAATTTGTGATAAATTATGTGCCTCCGAAAACAGCCTCATGGGAGGAGAGTGAACATAAAAGTATGTTAGAGGACACAAAGATAGCATTAACTAAAATAATGGAAGACGGAGGAAGAATAGTTATGATGGGCGACTTTAATTGCAAAGAAATCTGCTGGGAAGAAATGACAGTAAAGAGTGGTGATGACTCATGGGGAAATGCTCTACTTGAGATGATTACTGACCATTCAATGACACAATGGATACAAGAGAACACTAGGTATAGAAATGAAGAAGAACCATCGAGGCTAGACTTAATAATTACATCTGAACCTAGAATAGTGGACAAGATTGAATATAAAACACCAATAGGTAAAAGTGACCACATATTGATTGAACTGGAACTTAATGAAGAAAAATATATGAAAAGAAATGAACAATATAGAAAAGGAAGAATGATGTATGAAAAAACAAACTTTGATAAAATAAGAGAATTCTTCCAACAAGAAAACTGGGAAGAAATATACAAAGAAGAAACAACAGTGGAAGAGAAATGGAATATTTTGACAAAAATTTACAAAAAAGGAGTGGAAAAGTATGTCCCAAGACAAAAACAAGAAAAAGAATATGTAAAATGCTGGTACAACAAAAGTTGTAGGGAGTTAAAGGACAAAAGAGACAAAGCCTGGAACAGATGGAAAAAAGACAGAAGACCTGAAAAATGGAAAATATATACTGGTTATAGAAATGAATATGTACAAAAGTGCAGAGAGGAAAAAAGAAAATATGAAAAAGATGTTATAGAAAAGTGTAAAGATCAACCAAAACTATTCTACAGATTTGTAAACAATAAACTGAAAAACAAACAAGACTTAGAGAAATTAAGACAAGGAGGAGTTGAATACACTGAGGAAATGGAAATGGCAGAAATTATGAACAAACATTTTAAATCAGTGTTTACAAGGGAAAATATACAACCTGAAGAGATTGAGTGGAAGGAAAAAGTCCCCCCTATGGAAGAAATAGAAGTAACAAAGAATGAAATATTGACACACTTGGGTAATTTTGATGTCAGAAAATCGCATGGGCCAGATGAAATAGCAAACTGGATTCTGAAAGAATGCAGGAATGAACTGGCAGACAAAATACATAGCATAATAAGCAGTTCCTTAAAAGAAGGAAAAGTTCCAGAAGATTGGAAAAAAGCAAATATAGTACCTATATATAAAGGAGGAAATAAAGAAGAACCTACCAACTATAGACCAGTCTCTCTAACAAGTACAATAGCAAAAATATGTGAAAGAATTATCAAAAGTAGATGGGTAAAATACTTGGAAAAAAACAACGTACTAAATCCAAGGCAATTTGGATTCAGACAAGGACGATCATGCGTCACCAATTTAATATGTTTCTATTCAAGGCTAATAGATATAATACAAGAAAGAGATGGATGGGCTGATTGTGCATTTCTAGACCTAAAAAAAGCTTTTGACAAAGTACCACATAAGAAGTTGCTTAAGAAATTAGAATATGAAGGAGGAATACAAGGTAAATTGCTAAATTGGATGGAAGACTTTTTGCAAGAAAGAAAAATGAGAGTAGTGATAAGAGATCAGCACTCAAAATGGAATGAAGTAATAAGCGGTGTCCCGCAGGGAACAGTTCTGGCCCCAATAATGTTTGCTATATATATTAATGATATGGATGAAGGAATTGAAAGCTATATGAGCTTCTTTGCAGATGATGCAAAATTACTGAAAAGAGTGAAAACTGAAGAAGATTGTGAATCACTACAGAGAGATCTAAATAAAGTACAAGAATGGAGTAGGAAGTGGGAGATGGAGTTCAATACAAAAAAGTGTAGTATAATGGAATTTGGAAAAAGCAAAAACAGAATAACAGGATCATATAATTTGGGAAAAGAAGGAATAAAAAAAGTAGAAAATGAGAAGGACCTGGGAGTCATTGTTATGAATAATATGTCACCTGAGAAACATATAAATAAGATTTTTGGAGAAACTTATAATTTAATAAGAACAATCAAAGTGGCATTTACATACCTGGATGAAGAAATGGTGAGGAAAATCCTAATCACCCTGATAAGACCAAGATTGGAATATGCAGCAACGATATGGTCACCAAGTACAAAAAAATGTATAAAAAAACTTGAAAGAATACAAAGAGCAATTACAAAACTGGCACCAACACTCTCAAAACTATCATATGAAGAGAGACTACAAAAACTTAAACTACAGACACTAGAGCAAAGAAGAGAGAGAGGAGATTTGATAGCTATTTACAGAATCATGAAAGGCATAGAAATTACTGATAGAGAGAATCTGATAAAATGGGATGACAGAAATACAAGAGGACACGGAAAGAAAATAAAAAAAGACAGCTATAGAAGAGATTTTAAAAAGAACAGCTTTCCTCACAGAGCTATAGACAGTTGGAACAAGTTAGATGAGAAAGTGGTGTGTGCAAAAACAATACATGAATTTAAAAATAGTTTAGATAAAATGAGATATGAAGACGGGACCCCACGAGCATAGCTCCCCTTCCCGTAAAATACAACTAGGTAAATACAACTAGGTAAATACAAAGGGGAAGAGAATGAGTGAGTGATGATGAGTGAAACTGAGTGAGTACGATTGAGAGTGAGGGAGAGTGAACTGAAACATTAGTAAACATGAGAGTGAGAAAATGGGGGAGAGTAAACAAAATGTGCTGCTGTGACGCAGGGCACAGCGCCTTCCTTCTCTCCCCCCCCCCCCTCCCGGACAGGACTCGAAACGTCGGGAATAAATTACCTACTTCTGAGTCTGGTGTTTTCTACGTTTCCACCATCATGGTTTCCGGACTTCAGCTTTTTTCGTACATATATATATGTATATATATATATATATGTATATATATATGTATATATATATATATATATATATATGTATATATATATATATACATGTAAATATATACATATATACATATATATATACATATATGTATAAGTATACATACATACATACATATATATATATATATATATATATTTATATTATACATATGACGTAAGCGGAGTAGGAAACACAGGAGTCTTAGTCTTGAGTTTATTCCCGACTAGTTTCGCAGGTGTGCTTTTTCAAAGGAATGGTGTACAAACGGGCTGTGGGCATTTTATACATGGGGTTGGACCTCATTACCTCCCCATGTTTCCATAGTTGGTGACAAGTGTGAACATTACATATTCATTGTGGCTAATGTAATAATAATGATAAAGTTTAACAAGTAAATATGATGACAACACTAACAATAACAAAGAAAATATTAATAGTAATTGTAACAATAATAGTGATAATAAAAATATAACCACAAAAACACAAACAGGAGAACTGGTGACTTAAAATGGACAAAATCTACCGCGACACTTGCCCTACAAGAATGGCTTCCCAGACCCCCCCCGACTTTAAGTAGATACCTTTTTCCTACTTCTGCCTACCCTTTCCAGCTTTCTTCCTTTTACTTTGACGTTCCTTCTCATACCATGCTTCTATACTTTATTTCTCATGTTACCAATTCACATATTCTCCATTATTTCTACCTTGTTCCTTCACCACTTAAATATCATTATCCTTACTATTCTCTTCTTTTTATCATGTTTATTATTCTCTTAATATCACTATATATTTTCAACATTATTATTGTTATTATCATTACTATTATTGTGTATAAATTGTGACGAATGTGGATAGGAGGTAAAGGGAACACTGCTTCTTCAGGGTTCCTCTGAAGAAGCCACTCAGGCGAAACATGTCAGGAATAAAAGTATTTCCCTCAGCCCGTGTTCCCTTTACCTCCTATCCACATTACTATTATTGTTATTATTATTACTATTATTGTTATTATTATTATTATTATTATCATTATTATTATTATTACTATTATTATTATTATTATTATTACGTCCTAGGATGAGGTGGATGGATGGGGTGAAGGGGGCTTTGGGGAAGAGGGGAATGTCTGTTGAGGAAGGAAGGGAGAGGACGGAAGACAGAGGTGAGTGGAGAATGGTTGTATATGGATGATGTTGTGACTGCATGAGGAGGAGTGGGCGGGGAAGTGGGGGGTGGGGTAGTATGTGTGAGTAAATTTTGACGCAGCCCGAAGGGATTTCTCCCCGTCCTCGCCTTATATCTGCAAAGGGGGACGGAGAGGGGGGGTCGCCGATTAAATGAAGCGGCCTCGCTGTGGATGTACTGTGTCTTGCGACACTGCTTCTGACCCAGGGCGGTGGGCAGGGTGCAGGGATGACCCGTCATCCAGGAGGTGCTCAGATGAGAGGAAGGGTGGGAGGGGTGTGGAGTGTATTTAGGGATGAAATGGGTGGGAGTGTTTTTATGCCTTTCCCTTTTTGGCTACCTCCCTTGGAAGGGGGAAAAAGCCTTGGTATATGTATGTATGTATTATTACTATTATTATTATCATTATTACTATTATTACTATTATCATTGTTATTATCTTTAATATTAAAAAAAATTCATTATCATCATTATTGTTATTATTATTAAACATTTAAATTTTATACTACGACTGTCCCTCCATTATGCTGTCCCCCAACCCCTTGTTGCTATACTGTACCATTTCTCTGAGTATTTCTTTTTCTGTGGTGGGGGAATTCCCTGTGGTGGGGAAAAGAATACTGCCACCAATTATTCCCACTTGGATCGTAAGAGGCGAGAAAAAAGGGACGGGGATTGGGACTAAGCATCCTTCTCCTTGTAGCCCCTTAGGGCACATTCCTAAAAGTAAAGGCAAAGGCATAAGAGGGGCTGGAAGTTCTCGGACCAGCACCCTAAGGTTTGGGTCTTTTAATGTGTGTGGATGTGGTACAGATGAGAGTAAAAGGGAAGAGATAGGTAGTATGTTTGTGAGAAGAAAGATGGATGTGTTGGCTTTGAGTGAGACTAAGCTGAAAGGGAAGGGCGATTGTAAGTTTGGGAATGTAAGTGGGAGGTTATCAGGAGTGAAGAGAGGGTGAGGGAGGGAAGGGGTGGCTATACTAGTAAGTGAAGAGATAGGTAAACGTGTAGTGGAGTGGAAGGAGATTTCCTCAAGGATAATGTGGATGAAGGTGAAACTGGGAAAGGAGATGTGGGTTTTTGTAAGTGCATATGGGCCTGGCAGTGAGAAGAGTGTAGAAGAAAGGGAGGCCTTTTGGATAGATCTAAATGAGTGCATAGAGGGTTTAGGGAGAAAGTGTAAATGTAATAGTACTGGGAGACCTTAATGCTAGGGTAGGAAAGGATCCAATTGATGGAGTGGTTGAGAAATGTGGAGTTCCAGGAAAAAATCGTAGTGGAGAGTTGATGGTGGAAATGTGTCTAGAAAGAGAGTTGATGATAGCAAATACAGTGTTTCGGAAGAAAGTCAAGCATAAGTACACATGGGAGAGGGTGGTGGAGGGAAGGGTGGTAGATAGAGTGTTAATGGACTATGTAGTGGTAAATAGGATTATGATAGGAAGAATTAAGGATGTACATGTGCTAAGGGGAGAGGGTGGGGGAATATCAGATCATTTTCTGGTGGAAGGTAAGTTGAGAGTGGAGGACAGATTGAAAAAGAGGAAAGGGACAAAAGGTAGGGAGGTGCTTAGAGTGAACTCTTTAAACGAAGAGGAAAAGGAGAAGGAGTACAAGAGGAAGCTGAAGGAGGAGTGGGAGGGAGTGAAGGATAGAGTAGAGGTAGGTGTGGAGGAGGAATGGGGATGGTTCAAGGAGGGAGTCACAAAGTGTGCAAAGATGGTGTGTGGAACAAGAAGGACAGGAGGAAATAGAAGGAAGGGTAGTGAATGGTGGGATGAGGAAATGAAGAAGGTTGTGGAAGAGAAGAAGCGAGCTTACACAGATTGGTTACAAAATAGGACGAGGGAGTCATATGAGAGGTACAAAGAAAAGAAAAGAGAAGTAAAGCAAAAGGTAAAGGAGGCAAAGAGGAGAGCAGATGTAAAATGGGGTAAGAGTATGAGAGAAGATTTTGAAAGTAATAAAAAGATGTTTTGGAAAGAAATTAAGAGAGGAAGAGGAGGCGAATCAAGTAGAGAAGAAAAGGTAAAAGGTGCAGATGGAGAGATGATAATGGAGGAGAAGGCAGTAAGGGGAAGATGGGCAAAATGTTTTAGGGAGATGCTTAATGTGAAGGAGGATAGGAAGGGAAAGATACAGTGGGAAATGCTAAGAAAATGAGTGATGAGTGAGGAAAATGGAGGAGAAATAAGGAAGGATGAGGTGAAGGCAGCAGTTAAGATGATGAAAGCAGGTAAGGCATCTGGTCTGGATGGATGCCATGCGGAATGTCTTAAAAAAGGAGGTATAGTGATGGTGGACTGGTTGGTGAGGTTATTTAATGTTTGCTGGAGAGAAGGTAGAGTGCCGGAGGACTAGAGAAGTGCTTGAATAGTTCCACTTTACAAGGGAAAGGGGGACAAGTGTGAATGTAGTAGTTTCAGAGGGATTAGCTTGTTAAGTGTAGTTGGGAAGGCTTATGGGAGGATCTTGATTGAGAGGATTAGGAGAGGAACAGAGGGAGTAATTGGTGAGGAACAGTGTGGGTTTAGGACAGGTAGAGGTTGTGTAGATCAGATCTTTGTGGTAAGACAGATATGTGAGAAAACTATAGGAAAGGGGAAGGATGTTTTTTGGGCCTTATGGATCTGGAAAAGGCTTACGATAGAGTAGACAGAAAGGCCCTGTGGGAGGTTATGCAGATATACGGGATAGGAGGAACGCTTCTCGGAGCTGTCAAGAGTTTTTATGAGAGTAGTAGAGCTTGTGTCAGGATTAGAAATGGAGAGAGTGAGTGGTTCGAGGTAAAGGTGGGACTTCGTCAAGGATGCGTTATGTCACCCTGGCTGTTCAACTTATACATAGATGGGGTAGTGCGAGAGGTAAATGCAAGGGCAGTGGGTCAGGGATTGGAGATGGTTAAAGAAAATGGAGAAAAGTGGGAGGTGAGCCAGCTGTTGTTTGCGGACGACACTGCACTTGTGGCAGGATCAGAGGAGGGATTGAGGAAGTTAGTGACAGAGTTTGGGAGTGTGTGTAATAGAAGAAAGCTGAAGATAAATGTGGGTAAAAGTAAGGTAATGAGATGTACAAGGGGTGAAAGTGGCAGTAATCTGGAAGTGATCATTAAGGGAGAGCACCTGGAGGAAGTGGATAGTTTTAGATATTTGGGTGCAAATGTGTCAGGAAAAGGTGGAGTGAAGGTGGAGGTAGAATGTAGATTGAGAGAAGCGAGTAAATGCCTTGGTGGATTAAAAAGTGTAATGAGGAATAGAAATTTGGGAATGGATGCGAAGAGGAGACTGTATGAAGGAGTGATTGTGCCAACAGCACTGTATGGGGCAGAAACATGGAACATAAGAGAGGAAGATAGAAGGAGTTTGAATGTGTTTGAGATGAGGTGTCTGAGAAGTATGATGGAGGTTACTAGGCTAGACAGAGAGAGAAATGAGGAGGTGAGGAGGAGAACAGGGGTGGAAAGGGAGCTGGGAGATAGGGTTCATGAAAGAGTATTAGGATGGTTTGGACACATGGAAAGAATGAGTGAAGAAAGACTAGTAAAAGAGGTATGGAAGGCAGATGTGGAGGGAGTGAACATGAGGGGACGTCCTAGGATGAGGTGGATGGATGGGGTGAAGGGGGCTTTGGGGAAGAGGGGAATGTCTGTTGAGGAAGGACAGGAGAGGACAGAAGACAGGGGTGAATGGAGAATGGTTGTATATGGAAAATGTTGTGATGCATGAGGGGAATGAATGGGGGAATTGGGGGGTGAGGTAGTGTGTGTGAGCAAAATTTTGACGCAGCCCAAAGGGATTTCTCCCCGTCCTCTCCTTTATATGGGGGGACGGAGAGGGGGGGTCGCCGATTTAATGAAGCGGCCTTGCTGTGGATGTGCTGTGTCTTGTGACACTGCTTCTGACCCAGGGCAGTGGACAGGGTGCAGGGATGACCCGTCATCTAATAGGTGCTAAGATGGGAGGGATGGTGGAGGGGTGTGCAGTGTTTTTGGGGATGGAATGGGTGGGAATGATTTCATGCCTTTTCCTTTTTGGCTACCTCCCTTGTAAGGGGGAAGAAGCCTTGGTATATGTATGTATGTATATTAATTTTCATTTTTATTATCATTGTTGTTATTATCACTATTATTGTTACAATTACTATTAATATTTTCTTTGTTATTATTAGTGTTGTCATCATATTTACTTGTTAAACTTTATCATTATTATTACATTAGCCACAATGAATATGTAGTGTTCACACTTGTCACCAACTATGGAAACACGGTGTGTTAGTGAAGTCCACCCCATGTATAAAATGCCCACAGCCCGTTTGTACACCATTCCTTTGAAAAACCACACCTGCAAAACTAGTCAGGAATAAACTCAAGACTAAGACTCCTGTGTTTCCTACTCCGATTACGTCAACCTGTCAGAATGTCTCAACATATATATATATATATATATATATGTATACATATACATACATATATATATATATATACATATATATATATATATATATATATATATATATATATAGCGTATTGGTTTAAGTCACTGTAACTTTGTTACCGGTTAGCTAGGTTCGAATACGCGGCTCGTCCACGTTTCAATTTTAAACGAATGGCTCCATCGAGCGATTCTTCAGTCTCGACTGCGATGGCATGGGATAAAAAGTGATTTGTGGTTGAAAAAATGTATATATATATATATATGTGTATATATATATATACATACATATATATATATATATATATACATATATATATGTATATATATATATATATATATATATATATATATATATATATATATATATGTTTACATATTACAGATGAAAAATCCAATCACACATTTGTCAATCACGTTAAAACCACTGTTGGAGTAGAAAAGACTTGAGATACAAATAAGAGTGGTGAGTGTTACTTAAGTAGCACCCTTGACATGAGAAAATGGAACATTGGGAGAGGTCTCTACCCTCGGCTCACTCCATATGGGAAAAAAGGAAGAAATCTACTATAATTGAATACCAGCCCAATATGAACATTTCAAAGGGGCAATGGTCCCTGGATATAATTTCAGGACTTTTTATTACCAGCCTATGAAAAACACAGCCCGTTTGTACACCATTCCTTTGAAAAAGCACACCTGCGAAACTAGTCGGGAATAAACTCAAGACTAAGACTCCTGTGTTTCCTACTCCGATTACATCAACCTGTCAGAATGTCTTAACATATATATATATATATATATATATATATATATATATATATGTATACATATATATATATATATATATACCACTGTATATATATATATATATATATATACAGTATATATATATATACATATATGTATATATATATGTATATATACATATATATATATATGTATATATATATATATATGTATATATATATATGTATATATACATATATATGTTGGTACATTATGACAAGTTGATGAAGGTGGAAAAAGAAGTCACGGGTCTAGTTCCGAGTTACTGAGTTTATTCCTGACCGGTTTCGCTCTATGCTTCTTCAGAGGAATGTGACTCTGGAGTGAAGCTGGCGGTATACATAGTCTGAGTAAGACCGCGTTCCCTCCTTGGAGGTGGGTTACGTTTGGTTGTACAATGGTTTTTAATACAATAGTGATAAAAATACAATAAATTGTTGTGATGTTATTACAAAACAGCTCCGGTGTGTGTGGAATGTTGATCGAGGGTGTAACATTGTAAGTGAAGTGAGTGGTGTAGAAATGTGTGAATCCTAAAAAGTGTCATATGATAACTTATAGTATTAAATAATATAATAATATAAGGATAAATATCCAGATAAAATGAATGAAATAAAATGAAAATACAAATATAAATATAAATAAATAAAAATAAAATAAAAAAAATAAAAATAAATATAAATAAAAATATATGCTTATTTAAAGTGACATGACATCTCATCGCATATCATTGTGTGACAGAATGTTATCAAAAAATATACATACATATATAACAATGAATAGATAAATAAATGCCAAAGAAATATATAGTAAAAATATATGAAATGAATATAATAAATAAAAATAAAAATAATAATAGTAATAGTAATAATAATAATAAAAATAAAAATAATGAAAATCAGTTCGTATTTTCATTATTTTTATTTTTATTATTATTATTACTATTACTATTATTATTTTTATTTTTATTTATTATATTCATTTCATATTTTTACTATATATTTCTTTGGCATTTATTTATCTATTCATTGTTATATATGTATGTATATTTTTTGATAACATTCTGTCACACAATGATATGCGATGAGATGTCATGTCACTTTAAATAAGCATATATTTTTATTTATATTTATTATTTTTATTTTTATTTTTATTTTATTTTATTTTTATTTATTTATATTTATATTTGTATTTTCATTTTATTTCATTCATTTTATCTGGATATTTATCCTTATATTATTATATTATTTAATACTATAAGTTATCATATGACACTTTTTAGGATTCACACATTTCTACACCACTCACTTCACTTACAATGTTACACCCTCGATCAACATTCCACACACACCGGAGCTGTTTTGTAATAACATCACAACAATTTATTGTATTTTTATCACTATTGTATTAAAAACCATTGTACAACCAAACGTAACCCACCTCCAAGGAGGGAACGCGGTCTTACTCAGACTATGTATACCGCCAGCTTCACTCCAGAGTCACATTCCTCTGAAGAAGCATAGAGCGAAACCGGTCAGGAATAAACTCAGTAACTCGGAACTAGACCCGTGACTTCTTTTTCCACCTTCATCATACATATATATATATATATATATATATATATATATATATATATATATATATATATATATATATATATATATATATATAGAGGTGAGGTGGCAAAATGAAACGTTAAGGCTAGAGTATGGAGCTTTATTCAGAACCAGATGTTTCGAGCTCTTGGGCCTTCCTCAGTGGACTGAATACAGAATAACAAACAAAGTCCGTCAACAGCTTACATGGTGATCTGACGACCCTGCGTGACCTCACCCCGGTCACGTTGTCCCCCCACACTCGCTGACCGCCAGTTGTGCGGACGTTTGAGCCCATATGTATATATTCATATACATATGTATACACACACACACACACACACACATATATATATATATATATATATATATACATATATATATATATATAAGATTATTTCAGACAATATAATTAAATCGTTAGCCAAAGGGAAAACATGACGCTCATACCTTGGCGGGTTCCCTCTCACTACGAATATAAGAATTGTGATCCGTCTGTAATGCTGTAGTCCTCTGAAGAAGACCAAGTTGGTCGCAACGTTAGGGCAATAAACTCTATTCCTAACACATCTTCGTTTGCCCTTCCCCACCCATATATATATATATATATATATATATATATATATATATATATATATATAAATATATACATATATATATATATAAATATACATATACACATATATATATATATATATGTATACATATGTATATATATATATATATATATATATATATATATATATATTTTTATATGTATATATACATATATATATATATATATATATATATGAAGAAAAATACACTGGTAAATAAGATACTTAGTCCTAACGTTTTCGTCTATTCAAGACATCATCAAAGAAATACAGTAAAGGAGATACAGACAATATATATACAGAAATATTTTAGGGAACACGGAAAGATATGTCACACAAGCCTGAGGATATTACCAACAGTCCTCAGGTCACAGATGGACCAAATGACCTGAGGACTGTTGGTAATTTTCTCAGGCTTGTGTGACATATCTTTCTGTGTTCTTTAAAATATTTCTGCTGTATCTCCTTTACTGTATTCCCTTGATGATGTCTTAAGTAGACGAAAACGTTCGGACTACGTTTCTTATTTACCAGTGTTTTTTCTGCAAATTATGTTCACGTGCCGTTTGTGAAATACTGCAATATATATATATATATATATATATATATATATATATATATATATATATTTATATATATATATATATATATATATATATATATATATATATATATATGTATACAGGTAAACGTCGACTTACGATGGCCGCGACTTACGATTGTTCGACTTTACGATGACGACGACGACGACGACGATATGATAATTTAACCCCTTCCATACGGTGCCGCACACGTAGGCGTCATGAAGAGCAAGTGGATTCGCGACGCTGCCATATCGGCGTCTTGATTATATTTATTGTAGTCGCCCCTGTGTTTTTACATTCTCTCAAATGATTCATTCTCTGTGGTTTTCAAAATTCGTGGGTGAAAGAGAGAACGATCGATATAAGCGGTGACTATATTTTATGATGCGAGTATTATTACGTCACGTCGTACGGCTGGCATTGGCTGCTGCCCGCGAGATTTAAGTCCCGTACTGAAAATACATATTATAGTGTTTGAATATGGTAAAAAGGATAAAAATAATTAAATAAACTACTGTACATGTTTAATAGGCTATATTCAGTATCTCTGGTGGTTAATATACAGGTAGGCTAGGTACAGTGACCACGGAACAGAGTGGGGATCGACTTACGATGAGATCGTCTTACGATGGCTCTATCGAAACCTAATGCCATCGTAAGTCGACGTTTACCTGTATATATATATGTATATATATATATATATATATATATATGTGTGTGTGTGTGTGTGTGTGTGTGTGTGTGTGTGTGTGTGTGTGTGTGTGTGTGTGTTTGTGTGTGTGTATGAGAGAGAGAAAGAGAGAGAGAGAGAGAGCTAGGACAAACTCGAACAAATGAAAACTTGTAAGAGTGAGTGAGTGTGAGACTGAGAACATAAATGAGAGTGTGAGCGAATAAGACTATTTTTCTTGAAGGAACTCACCATCTTTTTGTTGTCCTTCAGGGTTGCAATGGCATCACCTTCGGTTTTCATGAAATCGGCCAAAGCCATATTCATCCTGTTCCTGGTGCCAGCGGTGACATTGCTTGTAGCCTGATTAACAATGTCTTGTAATGTGTTTTTATCCATCGTTTTTATAGCATCGTCCTACAGGGCCAGATAGAGAAGTCTCAGTGGCTTACAAAGGATCACAAAGGATTACAAAAGGAAAAAGCCGACAGGAGACCTTTTGGTCCATAACTAGGTCGGATGCGAAAAAATTGTAATAATGATAGATAAATAGATGAATATAAATCATATGAATAATGATAAATAGAATAAATAGATAAATGCAAAGATATAGTTAAATAATAAACAAACAGGTAAACAGTAAATAATGATAAATTGACAGATAAATAATAGTAAATGAAGATTAAGCAAATAATAATAAACAAACAGACAAATAATAACAAACAAGTAAACAAATAGTATAAAATAATTGAAAGGCATTACACTATCTAGCTTAGTTGTTTATCTAAACAAATCTTGAAGCTTCGAACTGAACTACATTGCACTGCCTCCACTGGAAGTTTATTCCACTCATTAACTACACGATTGGCGAAGTTGTTTCTACCCACTTCCAAATTAAATATATTTCCTGACAGTTTGAGACCATTATTTCTTGTCGGATTCTCATTCAGTTTGAAAATGTTGTCACTTTTGATGTTGGCAATTCCCTTTAGAATCTTAAAGACCTGTATCAAGTCACCTCTGAGTCTACGCTTTTTTAGGGAAAACATATTCATATGTTTTGGTCGATTTTCGTATGATTTATTTTTGATATTTGGAATCAGTTTTGTGGCTCGCCTTTTTGAAGACCAGCCCTACTTATATTTTACATCCCCCTTTGTTCTAAAACTACCTTAATTCTCAAATTATTTTTTTCTTCGTTCACAAGCAAACTACCTGCCATCTCACACCGTTGGTGTTATTCTTCCTCCCCGTTCTGACACTACCTTTATTTTCAAACTACCTTGCCTCATCCCCGTCATAAAACTACCTTTATTTTCAAAGTACCTTATGACCATAAGGCGTTTTACTTACCTGGATTGCGCCCATCAGATCCCATCCAATCTTATCTACGTCTTCCTTTGGCATCGACGAAAAGTTCCTTTTCAGGATCTTGTCCCTGATGCTCTCCGGAAGCTTATTAACGGACTCCTCAAAACTGAAACAAGGCAAAGTTGGATGAGTATTTAGGAAGGACAGTTGCCGGTTGTTTTGAGGTCGTGGCATAGACCCTGGGGTCACATCTATGGGCAATGTAGTTTTACGATATCCGATATCAATCCCCTTCTCTCTCTCTCTCTTTCACACACACACACACACATACACATATACACACACACACTTCAGCGAATGGACGGCTTGGATGACGTTCTGAAGAAAACTGAAGTCTGTGGATCCCAACGCAAAGAGAAGTGCCTAGTGTTTTTACAGGGTGGGGGGGAGATTGCTCGTGGAGTAGTGGGAAAGTAGGGAAAGAGGAAACGGGGAGGGATTACTGAGGGAAATGGAAGGAAATGAGGAGGGAGTAGACTTGGCCCAGCCAGACAAGCGAAAGGTAAACAAAAGACTGAGTGAGGATGAAATGTCTAATAAAAATGTAAAGATTAGAAGTATAGAGAGGAGCAATACAGTAGAAAGTGACGAGAATATGTTCCAGGGATTTAAAGAGGGTGGGGGGGACACAACCCCCCCCCCGACTGATAAGACTAGAGGAGAGAGTTGATAAGGTGATCGAGGACTTGGAACGTAAGTTAGGTAATGTTGACTCCATTTTCCAGAGAATTGAAAGGTTGGAACAACTAGAGAAGGCTAACAGAAACTTAACTGAAGAAATAGAGGACCTAAAAAGACAATTAGGAAATGTAAAGGAGGAGAATAAGAAATTGAAGAAGAATAGTAATGAAAACAGAGAGAAAATAGCTAAAGAAGCTAAAAATTGGAGAACAACCCAAGAAGGGAATAAGGTTTCATTCACTGACATAGTCAAACAGCAATTGAAAGAACATAATGAAGACTCAGTTATTAAAGTGATGAGACAGAAGGAGAATATAGTAAGAGAATTAGCTGACAAAAAGAAATGTATAATTATATTAGGAATGGAAGAGAAACATAACCCAGATAGAACCGCAAGAATCAAGGAGGAAAATGAAAGGGTAAGCAGTTTATTAAAATTAGTCCAGGAAGATGAACCAGAAATTATAAAGGAAATTGAGGAAAAATTCAGACTCGGAAAATATAGTACAGATAAGACCAGACCAATTAAGATTAAATTCAGGTCACAAACAACGGCAGAGAAAATTCTATCCAAAACAGGGAACTAGCAATAAATGATCAATATAAAAAGGTATGGATAAAAAGAGAAATGAATAAGGAGGAAAGAGAGGCAGAAAAGCAGAAAAGACTTGAAGCTAAGGCAAAAAACGAGGAAAGAACGGAGTCAGAGAAAGAGAGATTCTATTGGAGAGTAGTGAACATGAAAATAAAGCAGTTCGACATACTAAAGAAAAACATAAGGGAAACAGAGAACACAATGGAAGTGGCAGAAAACTAAGAGCGTCTTACACAAATATAGATGGATTAATAACAGGATTGAATGAACTGAATGATTATTTGAAAGAAAAAGAACCGGACATAATGGGAATTGTAGAAACAAAATTAAAAGGCCCACTACCACCCAACAGTGTAGGACATGATGCATACAATTATTGGATTAGAAACAGAGAGAAAAAACAAGGGGGTGGAGTTATGTTCCTGACTAAGAAGGATATAAACGTGAAAGGTGTCATATATGGAAAGAATACAGTAGAGATGATTATGATAGAAGTGGAAGACAGAGATAAGAAGAGCAGAAAATTTGTGATCAATTATGTGCCTCCGAAAACAGCCTCATGGGAGGAGAGTGAACATAAAAGTATGTTAGAGGACACAAAGATAGCATTAACTAAAATAATGGAAGACGGAGGAAGAATAGTTATGATGGGCGACTTTAATTGCAAAGAAATCTGCTGGGAAGAAATGACAGTAAAGAGTGGTGATGACTCATGGGGAAACGCTCTACTTGAGATGATTACTGACCATTCAATGACACAATGGATACAAGAGAACACTAGGTATAGAAATGAAGAAGAACCATCGAGGCTAGACTTAATAATTACATCTGAACCTAGAATAGTGGACAAGATTGAATATAAAACACCAATAGGTAAAAGTGACCACATATTGATTGAACTGGAACTTGCATACATATACCAAGGCTTTTTCCCCCTTCCAAGGGAGGTAGCCAAAAAGGGAAAGGCATAAAAACACTCCCACCCATTTCATCCCTAAATACACTCCACACCCCTCCCACCCTTCCTCTCATCTGAGCACCTCCTGGATGACGGGTCATCCCTGCACCCTGCCCACCGCCCTGGGTCAGAAGCAGTGTCGCAAGACACAGTACATCCACAGCGAGGCCGCTTCATCTAATCGGCGACCCCCCCTCTCCGTCCCCCTTTGCAGATATAAGGCGAGGACGGGGAGAAATCCCTTCGGGCTGCGTCAAAATTTACTCACACATACTACCCCACCCCCCACTTCCCCGCCCATTCCTCCTCATGCAGTCACAACATCATCCATATACAACCATTCTCCACTCACCTCTGTCTTCCGTCCTCTCCCTTCCTTCCTCAACAGACATTCCCCTCTTCCCCAAAGCCCCCTTCACCCCATCCATCCACCTCATCCTAGGACGTCCCCTCATGTTCACTCCCTCCACATCTGCCTTCCATACCTCTTTTACTAGTCTTTCTTCACTCATTCTTTCCATGTGTCCAAACCATCCTAATATTCTTTCATCAACCCTATCTCCCAAATCCTTTTTCACCCCTGTTCTCCTCCTCACCTCCTCATTTCTCACTCTATCTAGCCTAGTAACCCCCACCATACTTCTCAGACACCTCATCTCAAACACATTCAAACTCCTTCTCTCTTCTTCTCTTATGTTCCACGTTTCTGCCCCATACAGTGCTGTTGGCACAATCACTCCTTCATACAGTCTCCTCTTCGCATCCATTCCCAAATGTCTATTCCTCATTACACTCTTTAAACCACCAAGGCATTTACTCGCTTCTCTCAATCTACATTCTACCTCCATCTTCACTCCACCTTTTCCTGCTACACTTGCACCCAAGTATCTAAAACTATCCACTTCCTCCAGTCGCTCTCCCTTAATGTTCACTTCCAGTCTACTGCCACTTTCACCCCTTGTACATCTCATCACCTTACTTTTACCCACATTTATCTTTAGCTTTCTTCTATCACATACTCTCCCAAACTCTGCCACCAGCTTCCTCAATCCCTCCTCTGACCCTGCCACAAGCGCAGTGTCGTCCGCAAACAACAGCTGGCTCACCTCCCACTTTTCTCCATTTTCTTTAACCATCTCCAATCCCTGACTCACTACCCTAGCATTCACCTCTCGCACCACCCCATCCATGTATAAGTTGAACAGCCAGGGCGACATAACGCATCCTTGACGAAGTCCCACCTTTACTTCAAACCACTCACTCTCTCCATTTCTAATCCTAACACATGCTCTACTACTCTCATAAAAACTCTTGACAGCTCCCAAAAGCTTTCCTCCTATCCCGTATATCTGCATAACCTCCCACAGTGCCTTTCTGTCTACCCTATCATAGGCCTTTTCCAGATCCATGAAAGCCCAAAAAATATCCTTCCCCTTTCCTATAGCTTTCTCACATATCTGTCTTACCACAAAGATCTGATCTACACAACCTCTACCCGTCCTAAATCCACACTGTTCCTCACCAATTACTCCCTCTGTTCCTCTCCTAATCCTCTCAATTAAGATCCTCCCATAAGCCTTCCCTACTACACTCAACAGGCTAATCCCTCTAAAATTACTACATTCACACTTGTCCCCTTTTCCCTTGTAAAGAGGAACTATACAGGCACTACTCCAGTCCTCCGGTACTCTACCCTCTCTCCAGCAAACATTAAATAACCTCACCAACCAGTCCACCATCACTGCACCTCCCTTTTTCAGACATTCTGCATGACATCCATCCAGACCAGGTGCCTTACCTACTTTCATCATCTTTACAGCTGCCTTCACCTCATCCTTCCTTATTTCTCCTCCATTCTCCTCACTCATCACTCTCATTTTCTTCGCATTTCCCACTTAATGAAGAAAAATATATGAAAAGAAATGAACAATATAGAAAAGGAAGAATGATGTATGAAAAAACAAACTTTGATAAAATAAGAGAATTCTTCCAACAAGAAAACTGGGAAGAAATATACAAAGAAGAAACATCAGTGGAAGAGAAATGGAATATTTTGACAAAAATTTACAAAAAAGGAGTGGAAAAGTATGTCCCAAGACAAAAACAAGAAAAAGAATATGTAAAATGCTGGTACAACAAAAGTTGTAGGGAGTTAAAAGACAAAAGAGACAAAGCCTGGACCAGATGGAAAAAAGACATAAGACCTGAAAAATGGAAAATATATACTGGTTATAGAAATGAATATGTACAAAAGTGCAGAGAGGAAAAAAGAAAATATGAAAAAGATGTTATAGAAAAGTGTAAAGATCAACCAAAACTATTCTACAGATTTGTAAACAATAAACTGAAAAACAAACAAGACTTGGAGAAATTAAGACAAGGAGGAGTTGAATACACTGAGGAAATGGAAATGGCAGAAATTATGAACAAACATTTTAAATCAGTGTTTACAAGGGAAAATATACAACCTGAAGAGATTGAGTGGAAAGAGAAAGTCCCCCCTATGGAAGAAATAGAAGTAACAAAGAATGAAATATTGACACACTTGAGTAATTTTGATGTCAGAAAATCGCATGGGCCAGATGAAATAGCAAACTGGATTCTGAAAGAATGCAGGAATGAACTGGCAGACAAAATACATAGCATAATAAGCAGTTCCTTAAAAGAAGGAAAAGTTCCAGAAGATTGGAAAAAAGCAAATATAGTACCTATATATAAAGGAGGAAATAAAGAAGAACCTACAAACTATAGACCAGTCTCTCTAACAAGTACAATAGCAAATATTTGTGAAAGAATTATCAAAAGTAGATGGGTAAAATACTTGGAAAAAAAACAACGTACTAAATCCAAGGCAATTTGGATTCAGACAAGGACGATCATGCGTCACCAATTTAATATTTTTCTATTCAAGGCTAATAGATATAATACAAGAAAGAGATGGATGGGCTGATTGTGCATTTCTAGACCTAAAAAAAAGCTTTTGACAAAGTACCACATAAGAAGTTGCTTAAGAAATTAGAATATGAAGGAGGAATACATGGTAAATTGCTAAATTGGATGGAAGACTTTTTGCAAGAAAGAAAAATGAGAGTAGTGATAAGAGACCAGCACTCAAAATGGAATGAAGTAATAAGCGGTGTCCCGCAGGGAACAGTTCTGGCCCCAATAATGTTTGCTATATATATTAATGATATGGATGAAGGAATTGAAAGCTATATGAGCTTCTTTGCAGATGATGCAAAACTACTGAAAAGAGTGAAAACTGAAGAAGATTGTGAATCACTACAGAGAGATCTAAATAAAGTACAAGAATGGAGTAGGAAGTGGGAGATGGAGTTCAATACAAAAAAGTGTAGTATAATGGAATTTGGAAAAAGCAAAAACAGAATAACAGGATCATATAATTTGGGAGAAGAAGGAATAAAAAAAGTAGAAAATGAGAAGGACCTGGGAGTCATTGTTATGTATAATATGTCACCTGAGAAACATATAAGATTTTTGGAGAAACTTATAATTCAATAAGAACAATCAAAGTGGCATTTACATACCTGGATGAAGAAATGGTGAGGAAAATCCTAATCACCCTGATAAGACCAAGATTGGAATATGCAGCAACGATATGGTCACCAAGTACAAAAAAATGTATAAAAAAACTTGAAAGAATACAAAGAGCAATTACAAAATTGGCACCAACACTCTCAAAACTATCATATGAAGAGAGACTACAAAAACTTAAACTACAGACACTAGAGCAAAGAAGAGAGAGAGGAGATTTGATAGCTATTTACAGAATCATGAAAGGCATAGAAATTACTGATGGAGAGAATCTGATAAAATGGGATGACAGAAATACAAGAGGACACGGAAAGAAAATAAAAAAAGACAGCTATAGAAGAGATTTGAAAAAGAACAGCTTTCCTCACAGAGTAATAGACAGTTGGAACAAGTTAGATGAGAAAGTGGTGTGTGCAAAAACAATACATGAATTTAAAAATAGTTTAGATAAAATGAAATATGAAGACGGGACCCCACAAGCATAGCTCCCCTTCCCGTAAAATACAACTAGGTAAATACAACTAGGTAAATACACACACACACACACCATTTCCTTATAAGAATGTGTTTATATTTCGATTTTCTAGAAAAAAGAAAGAAATTCCTGAGAACTTACTTGTTATTTAACTTCTTAATTTTGTCAAATTGTTCCTTGGCCTCATCGGTGAGGCCTTCCATCCACTCCTTGGCATCATCCAGGATACCCGCAAGTGCTGTAAGTACAACAGAAATGGTCAGAATAGATATA
Source organism: Oratosquilla oratoria (assembly GCF_046742065.1). NCBI lineage: Eukaryota > Metazoa > Arthropoda > Malacostraca > Stomatopoda > Squillidae > Oratosquilla > Oratosquilla oratoria. The sequence goes on from NC_134798.1 coordinate 49,620,662, forward strand.
TAAAACAACAAAGGTTAACCAGAAGCTGCTCTCTGAGGTACATACCATCCGCTAGCGGCTAGAGCTTCTTGTGACGGTTTGGCTCCCAATTCTTTCCATGCTGGAGGCTGGGACTCCAAAGCATTGGCGCTGCCCCAACAGGATATAACACTTCACCCAATACTGTACAGCACATTATGGAAGACTGCATTGTTCACAATTATGCACGCCAACAACACATATACTCTGCAAGGGATTTATGGAAAAAAAAAAACCTTCCAGTCATGGCCTGTTAATGTTAGAAAACTCACAATGTCTGCCGGCCTTACGAGAAAAGTCGAGCGGGTTCAAATCAAAAAAGGTATGGCGTCGATTCTGTTTATTTGCTTACAAAAACAAGATATTTCAAAGATGGTAAATAATTACCTTCTTTCCTAGGATCCAAATAAATGTACAAACATAATCATATCAAAAATATATAGACCATTATAATGATAATGGTAGTATTAATCAAATCTAACCAATTCAAAACAAGTAAATATAGAAATGGCGGGAAGCAGATGACAGACCACCTAGCAAGGCGACTTAGTGATGGTCGTATCTTTAACATGGCCTTCCTTAAGCCCCAGTCACACCAAGCTTGCGACCTGTTTCCGTCCACTTTATACGGTGGCACTTTTGCTTCTCTCACGGTTAGCGCCAGGTGGCTATTTCATATTCATCTTCATGACGGGAAGGAGGGAGAGATTCATTCCAATTGCAGCATTGTCTTGAATTCTTTTTATAAACAAAGGAACAACACAATTCAGCCTGGTCGCCGCTGGTCGGAAACAGGTCGTAAGTTTGGTGTGACAGGGCCATTAGGAAGATGGGACTACTCGGGATCGAGGGAACGACGACAACAATAACAACAACAAAAAGGGTGAAGAACGGGGCTTATAAATGACATGACATGGTCTTGTGACGTCATATGGAGTCTTCTAGAATCATAGCACAGGTGTCTGGGCAAATTGACGGCAAGTCTGTTGAAAGTTATGGGTATTATATAAACGCTTAGAAAAGTACTTAACTGTATATTGTTCTTGAAAGGCACAATGCACATGACACGATTAAGTTTATATTCAGACAAAAATGTACACGACAACCTCTCCACACTGTGGCTTCACAATGACTAACTTGGAGAAGCGTAATGTTTCCCTTAGCGCGGGAAATCACTCAGGCCTAGCAACTGAACTTTCTTATACATGCAAATTAAGTATAGGTTATACAATAAATCAAATGACAAAATTCTTACTATACATTGCATTATACATTCAATCAAAAACAACACAAGATGCACAATAACAAATATTCATATTTCAACACTCCTTCTCAGATTGTATTGTTTTTGTAAATTCTATTCATTCACTTTTAGTTCAGTCATTCCCATACCTTTTCTAAATTTTTGAAACTTATCCACAGGGAGTGCCTTGGTTAATATATCAGCCAACATATTATCACTTGGACAATATTTCACACCAATGATTTTGTTATTGATCAACTCTCTCACAAAATGAAACTTTATATCAATATGTTTAGTACGAGAATGATCTTTCTGATTCTTCGCAAGGACTATAGCAGACTGATTATCCTCAAAGATAGTTATAGGACTTTGACAATCGTGTTTCAAGTCCGTTAGCAAAGATTTAAGCCAAACAGCTTCCTGTGCTGCACCAGATAGTGCTACATATTCCGCCTCAGCAGTTGAGAGTGCAACGCACGATTGCTTGTTTGAGCGCCAAGAAATCAGTCCACTGGTCCCGAGCCTGAAACAACAACCTGATGTGGATTTACGGTCAGATCTATCACCAGCCCAGTCAGCATCAGCAAAACCTACACATTCATTTACATCATCATTAGTATAGAGTAGTCCAACTGTAATGGTTCCTTTGAGGTATCTGAAGATCCTCTTAACTGCTGACCAATGCTGTTGATAAGGTTTATTACAGTACTTTGCAACATTACATACTGCATATGAAATGTCTGGTCTGGTTTTTGTGGACAAATATAACAAACTGCCAACTGCAGATTGATACTTAGTAGTATCAAAGAGATCTGATTCATCATAGTCTTTTAAAAGAACATTGCTTACATCACATGGAGTAGATACAGGCTTACAGTCACCAAAGCCAAACTTGTTAAGAACACTCTTAATAAATCCAGATTGATTGATGAATATTTTACCATTATTTTGTGCAATTTTTACACCTAAAAAATATTTCAATTCTCCTAAGTCCTTCATCAAGTAACGCTCACTCAACAAATTCTTAATCTCAGCAATAATATCAAAGGACTTACAAGCTAAAATGACATCATCAACATATATGGCAATTATACATAAATCATTATCATACATGCGAGTGTAAACACATGAATCACTAGGACTTTGTTCAAAATGCAAGTCTTTAAGAAATTTATCTAAGTTATCATTCCAACATTTAGGACCTTGTTTGAGGCCATAGATGGCCTTGTTTAGTTTGCATACTAACTCTTCTTTTCCAGGTTCATGAAAAGATTCGGGTTGAGTTAAGTAAATCTCTTCACGCAGTTCTCCATTGAGAAATGCAGAAGATACATCCATCTGATGGATCTTTAATCCTTCACGAGCAGCTAATGATAAGATGGTACGTATTGACTCAAACCTAACCACGGGACTGAAGGTCTCATCATAGTCAATACCAGGTCTTTGTGAAAAACCTTGAGCAACTAAGCGAGCTTTGTAAGAGGAAACTGAGCCATCAGGTCCAATTTTCTTTTTAAAAACCCACTTCGATTTGACGGGAGTTCGTCCTTCCGGCAACTCTGTCAAATCCCAAACATCATTAGAAGAAAGAGCTGTTATTTCACTCTGCCTAGCTGCCTTCCAAAGAGATTTTTCAGGTCCATTCAAAGCATCCTCGACACTTTGTGGTTCACCAAGTGATGGTGCATCACAAATATTAACCCATTCACCAAGACGTTCTGGTGGACGTCTATCTCTATTGGACCGCCTAACATGCATTTCAGGAGCTTCATTTCCATTTTTCTCATCTCTATCTACAGGAATGGAAATATCAACTTTTTCAACTGAAGCAGAATCAACATTAGCACACTCCTTCTCAAGAAAATACATTTGAGATTCATTGAAAATTACATCCCTGCTGTAAATTATTTTCTTACTGGTTACATCATACAATCTGTAACCTTTAGTAGTAGATCCATATCCTAACATAACACAACGCTTAGATTTAGAATCTAATTTAGATCTTTCATCTTTAGGTACATGAACATATGATACACATCCAAAAATTCTTAAATGTTCAACATTAGGTTTTCTGCCATTAAGAGCTTCATATGGTGTCATGTCTGTTAGAGCAGCTGTTGGACACCTATTTCTAATATAGACTGCTGTACTTAGAGCTTCAGTCCAAAATGACTTAGGTAAATTTGAATCTGATAGCATTGCTCTTACGGTTTCAACCAGGGTACGATTTTTCCTTTCTGCAACACCATTCTGTTCAGGAGTTTTAGGTACAATAGTTTCATGACATATTCCCTCCTTCTTAAGATAATTTTGGAACTCATTGGAGGTATACTCTCCCCCGTTATCTGATCTCACAATTTTGATTTAAGCATCATATTGTTTCTCAACCAATGTCTTCCACTCTACAAATTTGTTGAAAACATCACTCCTATTTGTCAAAATGCACACCCATGTATACCTAGAAGCATCATCTATGAAGGTCAGAAAGTAATTACCATTACCCAAAGAACTAGGGTTAAGCTTCCCACATACATCAGTATGTATTAATTCAAACAATTTTCTATTTCTGTCCTTCAGTGATGGTCGAAATGGTTGTCTATGATTCTTACCATCAACACAGCTTTAAAAAAAAATAGAGTCACTTCTAAGAGAACTGTTGACACCATTTATCAAATCTTTCCTAACTAATTTACAAAGGTTATCAATGCCAAGGTGGCCTAACCTGCGATGCCATAACATCTCTTTTGACTGTGCAACAAGTGCAGAATTGGAGACAGAGTCAAGTGTCGTTGCAGCTGCAATATCACTTACATATTCTAGAAAATACAAATTCCCTACTAAATTTGCAACAGCCAACAACTCATTTTCTTGGTTGAAAATTTCACATTTACCTCCATGGAAATTTACAGTTACATCATTCTTAACCATCTTAGGTACTGACATCAAATTATAAGTTAAATTAGGAATGAAGAGAACATCTTTTAGGGTACAATTAGTTATTTCATCATTAGGTAGTTTCAATTTAATGCAAACATCACCTACTCCATAAGCTTTCAATGCTCTACCATCTCCTACTTCAACAAACAAAGGTATTTCTAGTGTCTCATAACTTGAAAAAAGTTCCTTTTTATGGGACATATGTTGCGTAGCACCTGAATCAATTACCCAACTGCCTGCTTTGACTACAGTATTTATAGATAAAGCACTAGCAATCAATGCTATTTCTTTTTATTTCCCACTGCACAATTCACTTTTTCATTTTTACACTTCTTCAAATAAACCCAACAATTTTTCTTGACGTGCCCCCATCTTTTTGCACTCAAAACACTGTATCTTTCTATATGACTTTGTTTTATTAACAACAAGTGCACTGTTATTGTTTGTTGACTTCATAAGACTACACTTACTTTCTTCGTGTAGAAGACGTTCCGTCACAGTTTCCCATTTTGTAAAATTTTCCGAAGCCTCTAGTGCTGTTACAAGCACTGAATAACTGTCAGGCAATGACGATAACAATATAATAACCTTGTCTTCCTCGTTAACGGCGTCGCCAACCACTGCGAGTTCATCAAATAGTTCTACGAACTTCTTCAAGTGTTCCTGCATACTGTCTTCCTGGCGTAATTTCATGTTGTACAATCGTTTCTTGAGTCTTAGTTTATTTGACCAGGTTTTCTTTTGAAAAGTGTCCTCCAGTAGTTTCCACACAGCACCTGGATCAGTTGGATCCCCAACCAAATACAGAAGATTTTGGTCAATAGCCAATACAATAAAAGCCAACGCCCTGGCCTTTTTCTTATTGTATTTTTCCAGTTCCCCTTCCTCTGTCGGTACTGTTTCTGAGCCATTTACTATACCGAACATATCCTCTTTAATCAAGTGCATCTTCATCTGCAACTTCCACGTAGGATAGTTCTTATCATTCAACAGTGTGAGGTTGATTGTACTACGATCCATTTTGTCAGTCTGTGTCACACAAATGTAATGCAACGTAATAAACACTTACGTTCACTTTTGTTCACGTGCCTACACCGCCATGCTCGATTCAATCACTATTCGCTGTGACGCAGTGTAATTTCTAAGCACACAAAATAGCGTGTCCTGGGCCCATAACCTATGTTGAAAGTTATGGGTATTATATAAACGCTTAGAAAAGTACTTAACTGTTTATTGTTCTTGAAAGGCACAATGCACATGACACGATTAAGTTTATATTCAGACAAAAATGTACACGACAACCTCTCCACTAGTGGTGGGCAGCTACCGGTAAAGTTACCGGTTTTATCGGTAACAGCCTTGACGGTAGCTTACCGGCAATAATTCTGCTACCGTTAAGGTTCCGTTAACCGATAAGCTATACCAAACACTCGTGGAGCGGTAAGCACGTCTCGGCTTGGTGGTATTGAGTGACGGTAGTGGTGGGCAGCTACCGGTAGTTACGGGTTTTATCGGTAACAACCTTGACGGTAGCTTACCAGCAAAAAATCTGCTACCGTTTAGGCTCCGTTAACCGATAAGCTATCCCATAATACTCAGCGGTAAGCACGTTTCGGCTTGGTGGTACTGAGTGACAGTACTGACGGCCCTACGTAGGATGAAAATTAACAGGAACGTATTCAACGTGCTAGATAGTCCTGCTCCCTTCTTGGCCCACAGATGCACAATACGAAATGTACGTATTCGAATATGAAAATTAACAGACGTGCTAGATCGTTTTGTTCGCATCTCGGCCCGCAGAGGTTCAGTGCAAAATGTACGTATTCGATTAGTCAGCCTATGTGATCTAGAAATGAAGAGGTGGTCAAACTACTCGAAAACTTTTCAGTCTGCCTGGTTAAAGGATCCCCTGTTTAAAAAATGGTTAGCGGAAGTGAAAGAGGATGGAAATAAGGCACGTTGTAAAGTTTGTAGAACGGACATGAAAGCTCACAGAACGGGGAGATTGGAGAGACACTGTTTCCACACTTACCAGATCTTCATATTTAACTTTATATTTAATGTTTATTAATATATGCATATTTACATAAATGTACGCAGTTGCTCATGAAAGACACCATCTGCATGTTGCAATCTATTTGTACTGTACTTGTATTGGAGTTTATCACAAACAAGTTCACAAATACACTTATCAGACTCGCACGAGTGATGACTGACAAGGATATATATATATATATATATATATATATATATATATATATATATATATATATATATATATATATATATATATATATATATATATATATATAAAAGCTATGGGTTGGGGCATGGAGTACAGTATACCACAACAGACTCACGGAAAGCAGAGACAAGAATAAGCGGGCCTCTACGACGCAAGGTAACGTGTTATTCAAAAATCATATTTTGTTAGTGATACGCATGTAATTATTATTCGCGTAGTCTTAAGTAACTAATATTTGCGAGCCTTACCCTAGATTGGTGGAGGTGGCGCGCGCTGGCGATTCCGGTGGGCATGTATCCAAATGGATACACAGAATAAAAATTAAAATAAAATATATGCGTGTGTTTTTTGTCCATTTAAAGGTACTATAATATAAATATAGGGATCGTAGAGTCCTGCTAATACAAAATTAACGTAATTCCAATATAAAAAATGACAACTATGAACAATTGAAAAAAACTGACAGAAATTCAAAGGGTTGAGATTATGTGTTCCTGAGCCTAATATAAGAGGAACTTGGTAAAAAAAAAACATGAAAATGACCTACATATGTCAATTCATCTCACACAAAACCTTTAAAACCTCAATTGTAAAAAAAAAACTTTGTCATGACTAAATGACAAATGGGTGATTTTGGAAATTAATTTTTATGTGTAATGTGTAAAAATGATGCATGTAATTATTTTTCTTTTATGAAATTGTGTTTCTATGTGAAAAATATATTCTTTGTATGAAATTGCACTTACATAGAGACGGAAGTGGAGAGGGGGAGGGGGGATTGGTGCGTAGGCCTATGCACTGAGGGAGAGGAGGTAATGCTGTGACCTTACACGCACCCCCTCCCTACTCCCCGCCCACGAGAGTTGGAGTAACGACTCGGAGCGCAGGATTTTTATAGTGACGTTACAAAACTTGAGTTGTGACTACACACCATAGTAGGATGAAATTTGTTTAGATTTAAGTCATAAAGGCGACTCGAACTTGGGACGTCACTACTACCTCACGAGTCTTTTACCGGTAAATTACCGGTAATTCCGGTAACGGCATTGTTGTTTACCGGTAATTCCGGTATTGAAATTAGCGGTATTTGCCCAGCACTACTCTCCACACTGTGGCTTCACAATGACTAACTTGGAGAAGCGTAATGTTTCCCTTAGCGCGGGAAATCTCTCAGGCCTAGCAACTGAACTTTCTTATACATGCAAATTAAGTATAGGTTATACAATAAATCAAATGACAAAATTCTTACTATACATTGCATTATACATTCAATCAAAAACAACACAAGATGCACAATAACAAATATTCATATTTCAACAAAGTCGACTTTAGGGATTTTGCAAACTTAGATATTTTTCTATGACTATGTGCTTCCCTTTACTACAGTGTCACCCTTTGGATATTTTATTATGGCTAACAATAGACGATTTTATTCAGCTGAGAGGGTCGGGATCTTGAAGGGAAAGGATTTTGGTCGATTGAAACTTCATTTCACTTGAAGTTAATCAGAATAGAACCTGGAGAATGCGTCAACGAAATTAAGGGATTGATTATTATAGGTACATCGAGATTGTGAGATTGGTGTCAAACGCTAAAAAAGATTTCCCTAAGCTAAATGAAATTACTTGGCGATAGTCAGAAATAGATCTACCATTTCTAGGATATCTAAGGGTCCAGTCACCGCAAGCTCACGACCTGTTTCCGACCCGGCCAGTTGCAGGTAGTCTTTGGAAGTCGCAGGCGGTCGGTAATAAAATAGATAAATAGACAGATCGATAGGTAGGTATATTACAACACACACTGAATATTCCCCAGTACATATATTTTCATCTTATCAACCACATTAAATTTTCCATTTCAATTCCTTGCATAGGCTTTCTGTCGCCGACCGATCGCTTGATTTTCGGTCGAAGGTGGTCGGAAACAGGTCGTAAGCTTAGTGTGACTGGGGCCCCCAAGATGGAGTTTAAGCTTCAAACAATAGAAAGGGGTGGGTTGGTCGCTCAGGCGATTAAAATCGTTTAGCGGCAACCATAATTAAATATATATGAGACGTATCACTACCATTTACGGGTTAAAAAGAAGAAAGTGAAGAACCTACGGGGGAGGTGTACCTATGGCCGAAGCCGTCACAGTTGCCCTATTCGCTTGGTCTGTTGAAAAGGCGTAATCTTTATTGTAGAAAAAGGAGGGCAATGTTCATTATAAAGGAACATTACAACAAGTTCCTAAGCCATAATTTGTTCAAAGGAAAAGTTCATATTAGGAAATGTTTTGATGAGGTCGTAAATGTCACATTTGCCCTTTGTGTTTAGGGAGCCCGAGGTCGTGATTCCTTGAATCCTTTTCATACATGATCGACTGAAGCGGAGTAATTATTTGCTGCCTCTCTGTCCATTGTGTGTGTGTGTGTGTGTGTATGTGTGTGTGTGTGTGTGTGTGTCTGTGTGTAGGTATATGCGTGTGTGTATGTGTGTGTATGTGTGTGTGTGTGTGTCTGTGTGTGTGTGTGTGTGTGTGTATGTGTGTGTGTGTGTGTGTCTGTGCGTAGATATGTGCGTGTGTGTATGTGTGTGTGTGTGTGTGAGTGATAATGATCAAGATTATAAAAAAATAACCAGTTTATTGAGTTAACAGTGATACACTGATAACATACAATTTGTGCTGACTTTAGGACTACACTAATTTATGTTGATAGTATGAGACTATTCTTGCAGCAGTCAGTCTTTGGCGCTCTGATAGGTAAAAGTTTGTTGTTGTGCCTAGTAGCGTGGCGTGGTGGGAGAGCGCTAGGTGGGAGGAAGTGTCGGTGACACGTGTCTGTGTGTTTGTGTGTGTGATTCGCCATGGTCTTGGATCACGTGTTGGACTCGTGATCGACAGCTATTTCCTTCCCGGAAGAGAACTCAGAGCTCATATATGACCAACTCCCTGCCCACGAGAGTCGTAGTAACAACCCGCAACGCAGCGATACTGAAATTATTTCAGCCCCGGGCGGGATTCGAACCCGGAACAATGTAGTGGTAGCCGGGAACTCTACCTATTGCGCCACGAGTTGTATGTATGTATGTGTGTGTGTGTGTGTGTGTGTGTGTACTGAATTCCCCTACACTAAACGTGTGTTTGAGTGCATGTTAGTGTGTGCACGCTGAAATCGACACAATCCACGTGTAGCACATGTCAAGTGTCTGACTGATGCTGCCGATAGCGTCGTTACCTACAACACTGAGATGTAATCTTGGACCCTTGCACGAAGACGAGTCAAACCTCCATCGAAGTTGCTTTGGGTCGTTCCCATGGCAACGCACAATTGTTCAAAACTCTTGGACCTCGAACTGAGTTCGTATGTTTATTCGCTCCTTCGCCAGACAATTTCATTCAACTGAGGTGAGGAAAAGCGCATTTGGGGACACCAAGATCTGACCCATGATGTTCCAGATCTAAGTAAATATACCTTTTGATGTTATCTATAACATCTATTTCTATAAAGAATTCATTTCACTAAGGAATGTCTTTTGGAAACACAAGTGAATCGATGTAGCAATAACGAAAGCATTGGGTCAGAAATAGGTGTGCGGAGTATTGCCACAAGGGAAAAAAAAAAAAAAAAAATATATATATATATATATATATATATATATATATATATATATATATTTATAGAGCTGACGCCACAGACGTGAATAAAATAGTATGACGGCAGCTGGATCAAAGAGAAAAGTACCACCCGTTACGGAAGGTGGGAAGGTTAAGGCCCTGTTCACACCTGCGGTTCCAACCGCCGCGGTTTGAACCGCGGCTGCTCAATTACAATGTAAGACAATGGAGGCGTTGACACACAACCGCGCAGTTTTTCCTTGACTATGGGTGTACCGTCGCGGTTTCCGCGCGGTTCGAACCGCTAGTGCCATTGGGACGCCAGCTTTAGGTTTTATTCTGTGTTTATTGTTATGACAGTTATTTCCGTTATTTTCGTTGTGACCGTTATTTCCGTTATTTCCGTTACCGCTAGTCTTTATTCAAATTCTTATGGCTCGTTTAGGCTATGAAGCTTATGTTAAAGATCTTCGGTATTATGCCGCATTGGGCATCGATCTCGCTTCGTAAGTCCTGAGCTGAATAAAATCACCCGACGACACTCGGCATAAAATCCATGAGATGGCCGTAACGATGAAAAGGATTCGAAGTTGATTTTAAAAATCACTTTGAAAAAAAAATGTAAATGAATAAGACAAATGAATAGAGAAATGAATGAATAAATAAATAGTTAAGAAATAAATGAAGAAATGAAGAAATATATAAATAAAATATAAATAAACGAACAAATAAGTAAGTAGATGAATAAATAAATAGAAGTAACCAAGTAGACAAATAGATAATTGAATAAGCAAAGAAACAAACAGATACAATAATGAATTACTAAATAAACTAATCAACATAAAAATAGATAAAAATGTATAAAAATAGATAAAAATAGATAAAAATGTATAAATAGGCGAATAAATAAAAAAGGAATAAATAATTAAGGAATGAATAAATAAAGAAACGAATGAATAAATGAAGAAAGGAATGAACAAATGAAAAAACAAAAGAATAAACGAATGAATGAATAAAGAAAAGAATGAATAAATGAAGAAACGAGTGAGTAAATGAGGAAACGAATAAATTAATTAATATATAAATGAATATATGAATAAATAAACGAATAAATGAATGAATAAATGAGTGAATAGATTAATAAAGGAGTAAATAAATAAACAAATAAATATATGAATAAACAAATAAATAATTGAATAAACGAATAAATAAATCAATAAACGAATAAATAGATGAATGAACGAATGAATAAGTTAATCAATAAGAAATAAATGAATAAATGAATTAATAGATGAATAAATAAATAGAAAACGAAAATCCCCCAATGCTACCACGGGACTGGGGAGGGCCACGAAGTTGAATAAAATCGCCTGACGGCAGCCATAACAAAATGAAAAGGGCTACCAGGTGCGTGAGGGGTTTCGTCCCATTGACAAACGACCTTGTAATCCCTTGATCACAGGGTCGTGGTGCTGAGATGAAATATGGAGCACACCAAGGTGTTCCGTTCTGTTCTGATGGGGAAAAAGCAACGCCATCTCTCGGAAAATGTGGATATCATAAGCATGTTCACGGATTTTGGGTGTGAAGGAGGGGGTGTTGGTAGGAAGGGAGGGGGGGGATAGACGGGATAGGGGATAGGGAGTGGGGATAGGGGTCCGGGGTTGGTTAATTCTTTACAGAAGATATACTGTATATATATATATATATATATATATATATATATATATATATATATATATATATATGTATATATATATATACATATATATAGAAATGTGTGTATACATATATATATATATATATATATAAATGTGTATGTGTGTGTATATATATATATATATATATATATATATATATATATATATATATATATATATATATATATATATATATGCTGGTACATTGTGACAAATTGATGAAGGTGGAAAAAGAAGTTACGGGTCTAGTTCCGAGTTCCTGAGTTTATTCCTGACCGGTTTCGCTTTATGCTTCAGGAACTCGGAACTAGACCCGTGACTTCTTTTTCCACCTTCATCATATATATATATATATATATATATATATATATATATATATATATATATATACATATATGCAATTAGGATTAAATATGACAGCATTTTGACAACGATTAAATTTCTTCTTAATATTTTCAATTCCTCTGATCAGGATCTTTCATGCTGGGAGATGAGTACGAACAAGATTTCTACTATGGAAATCTTGTTCGTACTCACCTCCCAGCAGGAAAGATCCTGATCAGAAGAATTGCAATAAGTTGAATCACTGTCAAAATGCTGTCATATTTAATTATTCAATTATACTTGCATTAAAGAAAATCTGCTTCCTTCCTTTACGATATATGTATATATATATATATATATATATATATATATATATATATATATATATACATATATATATATATATATATATATATATACATATATATATATATATATATATATATATATATATATGTATTTAGCTGGATAAGATTGTCTGTATAGGTTTGTTTTTCCAATAGAACGCTTTTAATAACGCAGACACACACCATACCATACCATACCATACCATACCATACCATACTATACCATACCATACAGCAGTGGTATGGTAAACGCATGAGATGAAAAATATAAAGAAGGTCGAGAGAATATGTAAAGAACAACGACCAAAGTGGTTCCCAGTATCATTCATTTTATTTTATTTTTGTAAGCACAGTACGAGGAGATTAAGAATACAAGGCTTGCCATCGTTGAATATTCATTAACCAAAAGGGGCTATCACATTGGTCTTCTAGAGGCTTTACCATCACCGACCGTTAAAAGTTCGTTTGAGTAAAAAACGACTTCGGTCACAACATTTGAATTTTCAAATCACCAAATATCAAATCATCTTTCCGTTATATATAGCAAAGCTGAATGATGAACTATAGATTGTAAATATATACGAATGGTAGATATGCTGCTGAAATGTACTTAGAGAAGTCTAGATTTCTGTAACCAAAGTCATATTCTAGCTATTCAAAGGGGGGTTGGAGGTAGAATGTAGGAGGAAAAATAGCCCTGTTTGGTAACCCATTAAGCTGAATAAAATCGTCTGGCGTCAACAGGAATAGTACGTGAACATTTATCAAGAGGTTAGCAAATTATCAATATCCTTTATGCTGTACTGGGTGACTGTCATGGCCTTCAGATGATTTATGTACTAATGTTGACGCAATTACTGTATGTGAGGGGGGTCTGGGGAGGAGTGAAGGGGGTAGAGGAGGTATAAGGAAGGGGGTAAGGGGGTAAGGGGGGAAGGGGAGGAAGATAGATTTCTTGTCAATAACACATACACCCGAGACAGAAGATAACCTAAATTGTACCTTTACCAACTTTCTCTTCCATGCCAAATTGAATCACTGTAATTGAGATTCGTTTAATGATAGTAACAAATAACGCTGCATACAGCTTTCTGTTTCGAAAAACTTGGAGTTTTGTTAAAGTCACTGTTTATGTCGCTTCTATAGCGACGACGCTGGGCCAGTTCCCGCTAAAGCAAACGACATGACGTATGTATAATCCTGCTTTGCTATTGGTCGTCGCCGTGACGTGATACCCGCCCTACCTTCCGGTTGGCACCAAGTAATAAAACGTCATAGTTTCATGATGACGAGGTGCGAGTAGGGGTGGGGAGGCGAACACAAATGAAATGAGGAGGGGAGCTTAAATTTCTGTTTCTATTGATCAACGCTGATGGACCATCAGACAATCTCATTTGCTATTGGTCGCTTCGATAGAGCAATGCCGTTTACTATTGGCCGTTAATCGGTGACATACTTTCGCTCACAAAGAGTGATTTGTCTATTGATTGAAATGTAGTTTTCGTCTTAACGACGCTGGTAGAGCTGGAATGAGAACCAGACAATAATGTACTCGTAAAATGTACCTCAGGTTCGAAGTCAATTTTATCAACAAGGAAGTAAACCAACCTAGTTACATACAAAACAATCTGATGATTATCTGAAGTTGTAAACTCTGTGTAGTGACGACTTGGACACGCTCCAGTTTTATTTTATTTTTCTCACTTTGCTTTAAGTAATAGTCCAGTTCTGTTATACTCTTGATGTTATTGTAGATAAGGTATCTGATATGAATTAAAGACTTTAACCTGATTGACATTTGTAAATTTGATTACTTTGGAAAGATGACAGTCACAAACCCGTTAATATTAACGATTTTTTTCTCCAAGAATATTTGTTAATTTCACGCATTTTATAAAAAAAAAAAAAAAAAGATAGTACGGCTATTTACGTTTACATCCAATGTCATGTGCATGCGCAGTAAGACGTTCTTCTAATAAGCGTCACTTGCCAACCATCTTTTTTCTTTCATATTTTTGAACTTTTTGTCGAAAATATGTTAACATTTGCCACGTTATGGCTGCGATGAAGACGACTGTATTCTCTGACTGTATTCTGGTCATTTATGTGGATTTGATAATCTAGAAGACTTTGCTTACATTATTCTAAACTTCCCTAAGAATATTTCAACATTGTGTCTCACATTCACATAGGTCTAACTTCTCTTAGTTCCTCATATAGTTTCTAATTGAATGACGCAAAGGTAATTGGGCATCTGGATATTTGAAAAACAAAAAATTGTAACCGAAGTCGTTTCTATACAAACGAACTCACAACAGTTGGCGGTAATTCGCCCTGTGTGAAGTGGCTGGATCATAGACCTGCAAATCAAAATAATTATTTTCATGTCGTCGCTAAAAATACTTGCCTGCAAATCAAAGTAATTATTTTCATTTCGTCGTTGAAAATACTTAATTCGCCAGAGCCCTGAGATTTTATGAAACTTAATAAAACTTTTTTTTTGGCTTTATCAAGAATAAAATATTTGAGGACAACGCGCCATTATTTCTAAGGTCGTCCGTATGATAATACATTTTACATATTCTTATCTTTCTTATCTCCGGAGGAGACCGTAAGAGACCATAAGGCCTACACTAAGCAGTTCCATGTCCCTTACCACCTTGCATCCCTACTTATAAAGTTATCTAATCTTCTTTTAAAATAATAAATTACTATAGTGGTCTTCTGAGGTCGATGACGCCTATCAAGGTTCCTCCCTTCTTCGGCGACTCCTACCGTAAGGAACGTACGGAGTTCGAGGATATGGAAAAGGTCCGCTGGCAAACCAGAAGCCTTGTCTTAGTATATATATATAAAATATATATATATATATATATATATATATATATATATATATATACATATATATATACATATATACATATATATATATATATATATATATATATATATATAAACAAATTGTGACATTTTGTCAATAGAGCGGTGGTGTCCTATAGATCCGGTGGAGTCCAGTAGATCCAGTGAAGTCCACTAGATCCGGTGGGGTCTTGTAGACCCGTTGGAGTCTTGTAGATACGGTGGAGTCCTGTAGATCTAGTGAAGTCCTGTAGGTCCGGTGGAGTTCTGTAGATCCAGTGGAGTCCTATAGATACGGTGGAGTCTTGTAGATTCGGTGGAGTCCTGTAGATCCGGTGGAGTCCTGTAGATCCGGTGGAGTCCTGTAGATCCGGTGGAGTCCTGTAGATCCGGTGGAGTCCCGTAGATCCGGTGGAGTCCTGTAGATCCGATGGAATGCACTAGATCTGTTGAAATCGTGTGGATCTGGTGGATTCTTGCCAAAGGCCGAGCTCCCTTCAAAGCCAGTGTCTTGTGAGATAAAAAAAAAAAAAAAAAAAAAAAAAAAAAAAAAGTCCTCCTTCACCGTCTCCTCCCGGAGGATGTGTGGGGTTCGGCTGCACGAAGAACGTGACCTGGAGCAACTAACTCCGAAAGTGTAGATGAGTATCGCTAGACGGAAGGGGGGCATTACACCGATAAGACGCGGCGAGGAATGAGGTCTTCTTAGCATGACCTCGATGGCCTCCTGGGCGAGTTCGTTACGCGGACTTCGAAGATTCTTTGCCGACTTCGAAGATTCTTCGCGGACTTCGAAGATTCTTCGCGGACTTCGAAGATTCTTTGTGGACTTCGAAGATTCTTCGCGGACTTCAAAGATTCTTCGCGGACTTCGAAGATTCTTCGTGGACTTCGAAGATTCTTCGCGGACTTCGAAGATTCTTCGCGGACTTCGAAGATTCTTCGCGGACTTCGAAGATTCTTCGCGGACTTCAAAGATTCTTCGCGGACTTCGAAGATTCTTCGCGGACTTCGAAGATTCTTCGCGGACTTCAAAGATTCTTCGCGGACTTCGAAGATTCTTCGCGGACTTCGAAGATTCTTCGCGGACTTCGAAGATTCTTCGCGGACTTCGAAGATTCTTCGCGGACTTCGAAGAATTCTTCTGGAGGATCCATATTTGTCACCAGCATGTGTCAAACCGGAATAAATAATGCACCGGGTCCGGTATTCGTATACCGGGGAGGAGGGAGCGGCATCGTGTCGCCTTCCGGGCTTGGTGTCCGGCTCACTATCCAGGTGACTTTGGTCTGGTTTGTCGTCCCGAGAGTTATGTAGACACGCCTTCTCACGCGAAGACTAAGCTGTGTGCCTTTCAACCTTTTAATTCTTATATCTTTTCATTTAAGTTTTGCATATGCATTTGTTTGTTTGTTGATTTAGTTATCTATATATCTATCTATTTATTCATCTACTTATTTATATATCTATATATTAATCTATATCTATTTTCATTTATTCATTAATTTCTTTATTTATCTATTAATCTATTTTATTATATGCTTATTCATTTACTTGTTTGTTTATTAGTTAATTTGTTTATTCTATTTACGTATAGATGAATTGATAAATAGATAAATAGACAAATCAATATATAAACAAATAAATAAATATATAGATTAATGGATATATGAATAGATGAATAAGCAAATAAAATAATCTAAGAATAAATGAATAAACGCATAAAGAATATATAGAAATAAATAGATAAATGAAAGTATACATATATCTATTCATTTATTCATATATTAATCTATTTATTTATATATTTATTTATTTATGTACTCATTTATTTATTCATTTATTTATCTCTACATTTAATTATTTACATATTCGTTTATTTTTATTTTTTATTCATTTATATACTTATCAACTAACTTTACAACTGATGTTGTTATGGGTCGAGTGGTCCTCGACAAAATGTTGTCTCGTTCTGCCAGACTAAAAGCAAAAGCTCCACGTGAGTTGGCCAAGAGAGGCACTAACCCGTTTATTATTGAGGGGAGGGGGAGGAAGCCCACGAAGATGAATAGAATAGACTGGCAGCAGGCATGATAAATTGAAGGGAGAGACCTCACGTCTACTGTACTATAGCGATGGGCACCTGTGTGTAATGGTCAGCCTAAACTGTATATATATATACTTTTATTTTCCAAGTGGTTTCTGCAGGTATTGTTATCACGTGTGTTTAGTGATTTGTTTTGCGCGCGCGCACACACACACACACACACACACACACACACACACACACACACACACACACACACACACACACACACACACACACACACACACACACACACACACACACACACACACACACACACACACACACACACACACACACACACACACACACACACATATATACAAGCCGTGGGCTTTGCCCTCCCCGGCTTTGCCGGGGGCTTGGCTGCGCATACAGCGGCCTACGGCCGCAGCTTTCCGCGCTCTAATCCCTCGTTTTCCCCTTCGGCCTCGGCCTCGGGGCAGAACACCAACACGGGATCCCCAGCACGAAGAAGAACGCGAAGAAGAACGCGAAGAAGAACGCGAAGAAGAACGCGAGGAAGAAGAACGCGAAGAAGAACACGAAGTAGAATGCGAAGAAGAACGCGAAGAAGGACGCGAAGAAGAAGGAGAAGAATACGAAGAAGAACGCGAAGAAGAACGCGAAGAAAAACGCGAAGAAGAAAGCGAGGAAGAAGAAGAAGAAGAAGAAGAAGAAGAAGACGAAGAAGAAGAAGAAGAAGAAGAAGAAGAAGAAGAAGAAGAAGAAGAGGAACGCGAAGAAGAAGAAGAAGAAGAGGAACGCGAAGAAGAAGAAGAAGAAGAAGAAGAAGAAGAAGAAGAAGAAGAAGAAGAAGAAGAAGAAGAGGAACGCGAAGAAGAAGAAGAAGAAGAAGAAGAAGAAGAAGAAGAAGAAGAAGAAGAAGAAGAAGAAGAAGAAGAAGAAGAAGAAGAAGAAGAAGAAGAAGAAGAAGAAGAAGAAGAAGAAGAAGAAGAAGAAGAAGAAGAAGAAGAAGAGGAACGCGAAGAAGAAGAAGAAGAAGAAGAAGAAGAAGAAGAAGAAGAAGAAGAAGAAGAAGAAGAAGAATACCACCTGACCCCGACTTACCCAAGCGCTTTTTCAAGAATATTTTTAGGACAAAGTGTCACCGTAATACCACCTGTCCCCGACTTCCACAGCGTTTTTTAGAAGAATATTTTTATTTAGACTTAGATATATATATGTATATATATATATATATATATATATATATATATATATATACAGTATGTATTTATATGTATATATATATATATATATGTATATATATATGTGTGTATATATGTATATATATATATATATGTATATATATACTATATATATATATATATATATATATATATATATATACATGAAAAAAAATACCTTGATCCTATATTGATGGATTTATTCTTAAGTGATATTCTGCGCAAAAGGAAAAACTGCCCCGTATTCAAGTGCTGGTTATTTATTCTAATTCAGCGTGATATTTTTCTTTTTCTTTTTTTGTGATTATTTCATTCGTGATATTCTAAGGTGCTTGTATATTAGTTATGTAAAAGTACAATAATCCAATAATCTTATTCAGACATAAGTGTACAACTATTCGCTAGTGTTATCTATTTACGTATCATAATATCTTCTCTCTTTTCTGTGTCTCATTTTCTGACGAGATATTTGGAGTTCCAGTAAAAACATTAATAAAACATTGAATAAATAGACAAATTAATGAATAAGTAAATAAATAAATAGATAAACGAATAAATAATTGAATAAATGAATATATAGATAAATAAACAAATAAATTGATAAAAAAAAATTAACGAATGAATGAGCAGGTAAATAAAAATCTAACATCGGGAGGATGTGAGAGAACGTTTCTTTGAACGCATATTGCGAATAAAAATGTAAACAAACAACATAGCAGATCAAGCTCTGCAATTGCAGAGTGGGATTACCGGGTGCATGCAAGCTCTTCATAAATTCAGGAGCAATTTCATGACCGGGAAAGTCAGAAAGAATCAAACTAAAAAGTTTCAAGGATAAGACGCTGAGTCAAAGGAAGTGGAATTCGCTTTGGTGTTTTGATTAAATGACTAACTCCTTCGTAAATAATAAATTGTTTGCGGCAATTACCTGAACAACGCATTAATACTTTAACCTCAGTTCTGCAATGAATGCAATGTTATCACACGTGTACATGAAGATTTGTTTACCTAGAAATGTGGTTTACACATCATCTTAGAAAAGAAGAAGAAGAAGAAGAAAAAAAAGGACGCACAATAGACCAAAAAAATAAATGATGCGACAATAGACATAATCTAAATGTACAGCGATCTATGTTTCACGGAACAATTGATAAAATCACTGAGCATAAGAATCAGTCTGCACGAAAATATACTTCATCTAGAAAATATATACAAAAATAGGTGAAAGGTAGAGCGAACGAGTGACAATGAAGTGACACAACAGCGGTCAGAACGTAAACTTTCCGTCAAAACATCTTGGTCCCATCATCGTTGTACGTTGGGCTTCGAGCTCGCCTCTTAACTCTATAGACCCTGATTCGACCTCTAACGGGTGCTGGTGACTACAGCATGGCTGTCGGGGCACATAGGGGAAAGGTGATGGCTTCGGCCGCAGGTAAACGCCACTCACAAGTCCTAGGATAGTGTTTCTTAACCTGTTGTCTCATGTACACCATGCTTATGTCTTGCTGTTCTTAATCCTCCTGAAAAGAACCACTAACTCAACAACAACAAAAATAGAATCGTTAGACATCCACTAACTACCACTAATTTTCAGTTTATGACCCAATTATGATACTCTGGTCCTCTAGTAGTCTATTGATCACATATTGTGGACCACTAATCTAGGAAAAGGGGGGGAGGGGGTAGTGGGAGGCGCTGGGCAATTTTCCCCTCCCATTGGGGATTGGGGGATATTCTATGTATGGATAGAATGATTAGTTACATAGAGCGATCCCTCCACATCACACCGACACGATCACAACATAACTGGGGTGGAGGATCTATGGTGAGAGCCTGAGAGGGTGATCGTTTTCCATCCAAATCCAGTGTCATAATACACTGTGGGCTGGCCAAGAACAACAACAACAACAACAACAACAGCAACTGTAACAACAACAACAACAACAACAACAACAACAACAACAACAACAACAACGATGACAACGACGACAACGACGACGATGACAACGACAACGACAACGACAACGACAACGACAGCAGCAGCAGGAGCAGCAACAACAATAGGAGTAACAACAAGAGTAATAACAACTACAACAACTATAACAACAACAACGATAACAACAAATACAACAAAAGTAACAATAACCAAAATAACTAACAGCAATAACCAACAACAATAACTAACAACACTAACAACAGCAATAGGAACAGTAACTCCTCCTGCCCCCTCTTTCCAGGATCTACAGTCTTGCAGAGGAGACAATAACTTGGAATTGTGCGGCGACATTTCTCGCGAACATTCCAGAAGAATGGGTCTTGCTCACGCAAATCTCGCCCTACTTTCGTCTCTACTTAGAGCTCACTATGCACCGCCGCTGTAGTACGTTCGGTATTGGCCCCGCCTCGTGAATCCAAAGGCTCCTGTTCGATGAAGGAGACTGCAAGAGACCATTAGGCCTACACTAGGTAGCTCCGTATCCATCACCACCTGTCATCCCCATCCATAAAGTTGTCTAATCGTTTCTTAAAACAACTGATAGTTTCAGCGCTTACTACATGGCTACCGGCCCCAGCTTTATTATTGTAACTATTTCTTTTTATTAGCTTCTAGAATTTTCTGTTGCATTTCATAAACATCACAGACTCAAAATATTTGCCCGTAAACCACTTTTTTGTTCTGGAGAAATATTTTCCTGCCATGCAATATCTCTAGACACAAACAACATCTCCAGACATTTCTATATGCTCATCCTCTCTCTAACCACAGATAACATTGGAAACTATCCACGATCCCCCCTCAGAACACTTACCAATAAAGATCGCCAAAGAACTTGAAGGAAAAATAAAGTCTGCTTAAAAAAGTCACAGTATAAAAAAAATGTGAAGTACATTAAAACCATCAAAAAGTCAAATTTGTCCATCCCTCATCCATAAAGCAGTTGGAGTAACAAAAAAAAAAAAAAAAAAAATGCACATATATCCAAGAATGAATACAAGTTACAGTTGGCTCCAAGAACCTTGCAGACACAAAAAAAAAAAAAAAAAAAAAAAAAAAAAAACGCACACATGTCCAAGTATAAATACAAGTTACAGTTGGCTCCAAGGGAGACCTTGCAGACAAAAAAAAAAAAAAAAAAAAAAAAAAAAACGAAGAAAAAAGAAGACTCTACGCCTGGTTATTACTGTCATTGTTGTTCCTGTCACTAAGTCATAAAAAGACCCCAGCAAGCAAGCCTTTGCTTAATGAGACCCCAAGAAAGACTTTGTCTAATAAGAACTCCTAATATCCGGTGTGGTGAGGAGGGGGGATTGAGGGGAGGGTATGGGTGTTGGGGTTGTTTGAGGGGGTTATAGGTGTTGGGGGTTATAGGTGTTGGGGTTGTTGGCGGGGTTAGGTGGCCTGAGTTGCCTAATCTGCCAATACTTTCTTTTATGGTAAGCATCTTGGCACGGGAAGACTGCCAAAAGCAAAGGCCAGGGTTGTGAAAAGAAGATGAAGAGCACGAGTCTAGGTGTTATATGATGAGCTCCTTCTATACCTGGTGACACTCTTCCTTTGGTCCCTGGTGCCGCCAGGCGATTTTATTCACTTCCTGCATCCCCCTCAAAAGCGAACGGCTCATATCCCTTGAGTAATGTATAATACAATACCCACCTTTCGAATACAGTAAAACCCTTCAGCCTGATAACACCACATCGGATAATGCATCATACAATACCTACATTTCGAATACAGTATACAGTAGACCCATTCGTCCAGGTAAGAATCCATACATATTTTATCATGGCTAATTTCAGCAGCTTCTATTTATCGTTGTGCTATTTCATCATATTCTATTGTTTATCTATTTTTTTTTTTTTTTTTTTTTTTTTCATCCGACCTAGATATGGATCAAAAGGTCTCCTGTCGGCATGCTCCGCCTTTGTAATCCTTTGTAATCCTTTGAATTGAAACGGGTTAAACAAATTGAGACCTCTCCTTAATAAAAATCACCAAACGTTAACCAGAATAGAATAAGTAAAGGTGCGCCACTGGATGGGAAGAGTTTAACGTTCCATACCGGACTTCTAAAACTGACCCAGTAGGTTCCAGGACTCGATGAATATAGCTTTCCTCGTTGGGTATTGTATATATTTCTATACACAGTAGTTCCCTCACAGTAACACAGAATTTGGCTTAGAAAGTGTATACATTGCCAAGGAAAGATACAATTTATACAATTATGATGCATTTGTTGGCTAGGTTTAGGTATCTGTAAAAGAGCGCCTGTGTATGA
>NC_134798.1:49650987-49660987 GCF_046742065.1 Oratosquilla oratoria
TTTTTTTTTTTTTTTTTTTTTACAAAAATTCAAGACTGTCAAACAGCAGATCCACAGCACCGTTCGCTTTATCATTCCATTGGCTGTGCTAATGATGGCATGAATAGGTTACTGTACATAGGACAACTTCCCCTTCCCCCTTTTTATCCACAAAGGAACGGGCAGCAAAAGTGTCTTAAACTGAACCTCTGCCATTCTAGAAATGTTTTCATTTGTACAAAGCCTAATACTACGGCTGTCAAAATGGCATATTAATAAATTCTTCAACTCAGGTTAACTATCTTTTGATAAATATATGAAGGAGTTTTTGAGTCGGGGTTGGTGGGATATGATACCGTTTCTATATTAATATGTCTGACACAACTCAGTGCAACTTAACTTTGGGGTTCGTGAGGACGCTTCACCTAACCTATTCTAACTTAGCCTGTAAATTTTTAGAAGTGTACACCTACGGGATATGACAATAGAAAATTAAATAATAAAATTTTGTAAATTATAATACATAAATGTAGTATATGTTATTCTTGGAAATTAATAATAGAAAAGGTTGCCAAAAGCTATAAACAAACAAACGTAGCCGCTTCGGTTGGTTGAGACGCCATCTTTGTTTTGGTAGAGGCGGAAGCCGAAATTAAAGTATGATAAATTTGTCTATTCTAACCTAACCTACCTAACCTAACCTAACCTACCTACCTAAACTAACCTGCATCTAGTAATGCGGTACCTGTAATTCTAGAGGTCATCATGGTCTTCGTCGTTTCCGACCTGTAAATTCATCAAAATAAAGATTGTGTCTAAAGAAGACTTCATTCGTTTCTGTATAGGTTTTCGCAACTTTTTCTGATATTGATTTCCGCCATGAAATTTTTTCATATTGATGTATTTACAAAATATTGATCATATTGATGTATTTACAAAATTAATATTTAATTTTCTAATGTTATACCGCGCAGGTGTAAATTTCTATAAAGAATACCTAACCTATCCTAATCTTGCATAACCCAACCTAGCCCAATCTAACCTAACCCATTTTAGGGAATCTAGAAGTTGATATAACAAGTATATTGAGTTGACCAAGTCTTCTCAAAATGGTTCAATAAAGCTATAGTACAATACAATACAATACAATACAATACAATACGATACAATACGATTTTCTTAATTTTTAACAATAATCAGAGTAGAAAAGAGTAACAATCTCTAACCTCCACTCCTACCCTTCTCCTCTTCCTCCTTCCTTTCACCCCTAACTATATATCTTCTTACCATCTTTCCCTCCTCTCTCCCTCCTCTCATCTTCTTTTTCTCTTCCTTTCCCTCTTTTCCCCATCTTCTCAGCCCCTATTTTCCCCTTCCTCTTCACCTCCTCTCCTAATCCTATCTCCCTCCTCTCCCCCTCCTGTTTTCTTCTACCCCTCCTCTCCCTTTCCTCTCCCTCTCCTGTTTTCTTCTCTTCCTCCTCGCCTCTTCCTCTCTCCTACTTTCGTTTTTCCTTTCCCTCCTTTACCCAATTTTCATTTTCTTTTTCCATCTCCATCCATTTCCATTTACCCACAACCTTCTCCAAGCCCCCCTCCTATCCCCCACATTCCCCTCTTTGTTCCCCTCCCCTTCCCCCTCCCCGCCCTCCCCTCCCCCTCCCCCTTCCCCTCCGCCGTCCACCCACCTGGTATTTCAGCCCCGCTTGACGGCCAGTGTGACAACCTGAAAGGGATGAAGGGGGGGGGGAGTACAGTCGCCCTCACTCCCCCTCCCCCTCCCCTCTCTCCTCCCCCTCCCCCTCCCCCTCTCTCCTCCCCCTCTCTCCTCCCCCCTCTCTCCCCTCCCCCTCTCTTCCCCCTCCCCCCTTTCTCCCCTCTCCACCTCTCTCCCCCTTCACCTCTCTCCACCCTCCTCCCTCTCCACCCTCCTCCCTCTCTCCCCTCCCCACCTCTCCCCCTCTCTCCTCCCTCCCCCTCTCCCCCTTTCTCCTCCCTCCCCCTCTCTCCCTCCTTCCCCTCTCCCCTCCCCCTCTTTCCCCCTCTCCCTCCCCCCTCCCCCCCTCTCCCCCTCCCCATCCTCTCACCCGCTCTACCCCTTCTCACCATCCCCCAGCATTCTCCACACACTCTGAGTTTTGCTTGTCTTTACTCATTCCCTCACTCACACACTAACTCACTCACTAACTCACTCACTAATTCACTCACTAACTCATCCGTTCCCGGAACTTCCTTCAGAGGAAAATCACATCACACTCTCACGTGACTTGACTTCATGTGACGTCACAGGCCTATGGTGTGACGTCACAACATGGCGTGACATCTCACCATGTTATTACGGGTCACCTCAGGTCACGTGACCTTGAGTCACATCGGGTTACATCATATTACGTTACATATCACATTACGTCACACAACGTCACGCATCGCCACATATGTCATAACACGCAACATATCACGTCATGACATCACATGGCATCATACTGTTACACATCACATCACGTTAGGTTACATCATATCACATCACATATCCCATCACATATCACATATAGCATAACATATATCACATCACATCACATGAAATATCACAACACATACCATATAACATATCACATTACGTTACGTTACATCACATCACATATCGCGTCATACCACGTCACATCACGCTACGTCACTCATCTTGCCATGCTACCCGTGTTCTGCACGCTTGTCAGAGCCTGTCTGACTTCAAGGTCACGCACGCACACACGCACTCTGATACTTCACCACCACCTCCACCACCACCAAACTAGCGGTTTGAACCGCGCGGAAACCGCCGCGGCGGTTCAAACCGCTCGTGTGAACAGGGCCTTACGACTACCCTGTATACCTTTACACCCCTATTGTGTCTGTATTTATCTTTTGTTAATGCCGCCAGGCGATTTTATTCAGCTGAGGGAAATCAGCGTAGGAGCCGAAAGGTTATCATTCTGGGCTGTCCGAACACGTTAGGTAAAGGTGACGGTTATTCGGAGAAAGTCGTGAGGATGTTGTGTTTGATGGACCCGAGTTCGAGGTGAATCGAACTGTGCACTTCGATGGCGTGTGGACCTCAACGCCCCAAGAAGAAGAAGAAGAAGAAGAAGAAGAAGACACTAAGAGAAGCTCTTGGGAAGACCTCTCTGTCTGTCTGTCTGTCTGTTTGTCTGTCTGCCTGTTTGTCTGTCTATCTGTCTGTCTGCCTGCCTGCCTGTCTGTCTGACTCTGTCAGTCAGTGTGCTAACCTGTTTTCCAATCTGTCTGTCTGTCTGTCTGTCTATGTATCTATCTGTGTGTTTTTCTGTCTGTCAGTCAGTCTCTCTGCATGGATATACGGTGTCTGTCTCTCTGTCTATATGTTTGTCTGTCTGTCTATCTGTCTGTGTCAGTGTGTTAACCTGTTTTCAGTCTGTCTGCCAGTCCCTCTACATGGGTATACGGCGTCTGTCTGTCTGTCCGTCTGTCTCTCTGTCTATGTATCTGTATGTCTGTCTGCCTGTCTATCTGTGTCAGTCAATGTGCTAACATGTTTTTCAGTTTGTCTGTCAGTCCCTCGGCATGGGTTTATGGTGTCTGTCTGTGTGTCTGTATATCTGTCTGTTTGTCTGTCACTCTGTCACTCTGTCTGTCTGTGTCAGTGTGCTCATCTGATTTTCAGTTTGTCAGTCACTCTGCATGGGTATACGGCGTCCGTCTGTCTGTCTGTCTACCTGTATGGCTGTATCTATCTACCTGTCTGTCTGTGTCAGTGTGCTCGTCTGATTTTCAGTTTGTCAGTTCCTTCGCATGGGTGTACGGTGTCTGTCTGTCTGTCTGTCTGTCTGTCTGTCTGGCTGTCTGTCAGTGTGCTAACCTATTTTTCTGTTTGTCCCTATGTATGGGTACACGGTGTCTGACTGTTTGATTGTCTGTATATCTGTGGAGCTGCCTCTTTCTGCCAGTTGATCTTTCAGTTTACATGTATATAGACTGTATGTCTACAGTCCGTATGGATATGTGTCTGTCTTCTTGGCTGTCTTTCTGCCCGTATGTAGGTTTGGCTGTTTGTATGTGAATGTTCCTGTCTTCGGTATGTCTGTCTCTGGTCATCTATATGTCCACCTATCTCCCTTTGTATATATGTTCAGTTTGGATGTTTGCTTGTCTACTTTCTGTCTATCCATTTGACTGTGTCTGCATGTAATATATATATATATATATATATATATATATATATATATATATATATATATATATATATATATATATATACGCACACACACTCCCACGAGCTTGCCCAAGCATAATTACGTGCGCACGCACACACACACACACACACAAACACATGCACACAAACGCGTGCACACATTTGTACACACAGATATAGATGCATATACACTCGAATGCACACACACATACACAAAAAAGCACAAACACATTCAAACAATTCAAACATGTACACATATGTACATACACCGATATAGATGCACACACATGTACACACACATACATACACAACCACACACTTCCAAACACATGCACACACACATATTTACCCTTTATGCAATTGTGCAAGGATTGTGAAATCTTGGCGAGGCGGACACAGCCTTTTTTTTTTTTTTTTTTTTTTTTTTGACCGATGTTTGGGTCGCCTCCTCCTGCCAATGATTTCTCACTTCCCACTTGCTCCTGAAGGGTTTCGACGGCTACATTATCTTGTAAGGGGGTGTGAGACGACGAATCTTTATAGATAGCATGCACCCCCATGGTGCTTATGGTGGAGGTGGATTTACAATCTGCTCCTGTCGAAACAACGGACTTCCAAGGTGTTTTGAATGATATAATGCTTCATCAAACCTCGGTGTGAACCTCCAGTGGGCTCTCCGTGTGAGTGCGTGGAACGTTCTTTACTTCTTCTAGGACAATCGACTACTCTTTTTGTCGGCGGAGTTCAGAATACTTAGTATTTATATAGTAGATCTATGGGGAGAAGACTGAGCAGTGTTGAGACAAGTACTGAGTTACACCTACTAGTCGGGCCGCAATGATGAAGCCCACCTTGCGGGAAAAGCTACAATAAGCCATTGCAGAGGTTGTTTCCAGAGCTGGGCGCGTTCTTCGGTGCGATCCTAGGGGCGTTCCTCGGTGTCCTGACTGGCATGAGTTTGCTCAGGACACAGAGGAACACACTGAGGAACGCGCCCAGCTCTGAACTTATTTCTGTTAACGAGCGTATGTTCCTGATGAAGTTGAAGCATATCTTGGGCTTAATCTTTCTTATTACAGCATATCCTTCTAACAAAACGTATGAACTTGAAGAGAAGGAAAAGTTCTATCCTCAATTTGACTGTTGTCGATCAGTGCCTTCCATGGGATCTTTTAGGAGACTCCATTACAGTTACTAGCACTAACAGAGTTGACTGAAATACGTATTGGTCCCCATAGCCCTGGAACCAGGAATACAAACAGTTCTTTCCTGGTTTTTGTTAAGTCTAGAAGGATGATTATTGCTGGTCTCTGGGTCCAGAGACGAGAGCTAAACCGATGAAATTGATATAGCAGAATCGAGGGAATGGCAAAGGAGATAGACCACATACTTGTTAGTTCTCGTTGGTGGATCCAGGGTTTACCGGAATGCTGAATTCTTTGGAACCGATTATAGACTTGTAGTCGCAACACTCCTATTATGTATCAAGTTTAGGTGAATGAAATGTAATCTACCTGGGTTTCATCTGGAGAAGTTCAGGCATGGTGCGTGTGTCCACGAGTATGTGATAAGAAATTCTAATCAATTCGAAGTGCTTGGGACCATTGGGGACATTCAAGAGCTGTGGGATACCTTCAAACATGAAACTCTGAAAGCTGCTAAGGAATGTATTGGAGAGCATCTGAGGTCGAATAGAGGTGTAACGTCGCTTAAGACACTGGAGTATGTAGAGATGAACCGTGGTGCTAGATTCCTCGGCACCTGGACCAATACAGTACTAAGAAATGGCAGACTAGGGCTCTCATGGGAATGGATAAGGAGAGGTGTGTTAGAGGAATTGCTGAGGATGTCGAAGGAGATTTCAATGTAAATTACCTCAGGCCTGATCAACGAATTCTGAAGAAACTCCTCTTCAAGTTTGTTATCCAGGTGAGCACTGTCTGGACAGCAGAGGAAGAGTACAGAGTTCTACTTTTTCTAGTACTTTGAACAATTGCCCCTTCGCACCCAAGGGCAACTGACTCTTCGAAAAGACAGATTCTTCTGACTGGTATTCAGGTGGCGGCTGCCAATCCAAAGAGAGATGAGAAATCGCCCTCTTTTAGGAAGGTTATAGAGACTGTAAGTTGAAGGGTGGAAAGGCAACCGGCATCTGCAACGTCAGCGAGGAGTTGCTGATAGCCGTAGGATCCGTAGGTTGCATACGGTGCTGTCTGCCATTTGGCAGTTCGGTACCATTTTCTCTGACTGGAAAAGGGTTCTGATCGTTCCTATCTGGAAAGGGAAAGGGGATCGACGGTATACATTGATCATTGTGCCGGGCAAGATGTTCACCTATTTGTTGCCGGCGCGGTTTTGTTTACATCTGTTAATATTTCAGAGGTCTGAGCAGCCTGGGTTCACGCCCCGTGAGTCAACAAGTGATTGGATCTTAGCGGTTCTTGTTCTTGTAATGGGTCAGCATGAGTTTCATCAGGGCTTGCTTGTGGCCTATGCTGGTTTCAAGACTTTTTGTTTTTGTTTTAGTGCATCGTGGGGTGCTCTGAGATCTTTTTCTAATCCATGGCACTCCAACGAGGATTATCAACCTGATATTGGCTTACAATCTGGGACAGAGTGCTGTGAAGTATGGATGAGGTCTTTCCAGTTTATTTCCTATTGATTCAGGAGTGAGGTAAAGGTGGGTCCTTGCCCCAAAGCTTTCCAACGCCTGGATGGACTGGGTAAAGGTCATAGTTGTCGATCTGTTTCATTGCGGAGCATCCTTTGGCAACACTAGTACTGTTATTGGTCCCGTCTTTGCTGATGATGATACTGTACTTATAGAGTCATTTGGGATCCTGGTTGCAGGTATTGAGTCACCGCTGGGACTCAAGGTCTCCTGGACCAAGAGCACGAGTCCAGGCGTTTTGGGGCTCATTGGATGACACATTTCACTCTGTCCATACATGGGAGGAGGAAATTGACGCCTTAGAATGCCTCGAATTCATTGGTAGTGTAATGTATAACAATGATGGGTCTTGTCAGGAACTCCTTCCAAGGAATGACATCGCCTATGGTGTTATGGATTCGTTCAAATGGAGTATAAGAAGGACTAAATCCGAATCTTCAAGTTACAAACACACTGTCTTACTGTACGGCTATGAATCATGGAGACTGAATGCTGACTTGAAGACACATCTCAGCGTCTTTGGTACCAAGTGCCTTCGTAAAATCGTGGAATATCATTGAAGTGACTATTTACTAAACCAGATACTATTCCGTGAGACTCAGTCTAGGCCTGTTATTATCAAGTGGCACGCTTCCTGATGGTGATCCCAGTCAGAGGGTTGTTTTCCCACGAGACAGTCACCAGTGGAGGAGACGAAGTGGACACCCGCGGAATTCATGGTAAGGGCAAATTGATCGACCCTACCGTGGGGTGACTGCATGGGAGCTTGTCCAGTAAAACCGAGGAGATTGGTGTCGGTGTGTAAGTGAAGCGACGCGCTACCCGGCGTATGCTTCCAGTTGATATATGTATGTATGTGTGTACATATATATATATATATATATATATATATATTATATATATATATATGCAATAAAAACACTAGGAGCGTGTGTTCACAAATGCGTAAGTAACCACTAGGAAAAGTAAACTAACGAAGCAGAGCGCTTTCGTATAATTACATCTTCAGTGCAGATACAAAGATACAATTCCTTCTTTGTATCTGCACTGAAGATGTAATTATACGAAAGCGCTCTGCTTCGTTAGTTTACTTTTCCTAGTGGTTACTTACGCATATATATATATATATATATATATATATATATATGCATGTATATATATATTTGATATATATATATATATATATATATATATATATATATATATATATATGCAAGGTTGACCACGAAGAAAAACTATTAAAGCAGAGCGCTTTCGTGTATTCACATCTTCAGTGCAAATAATACATAGTGAAAGATACAAAGGTGCAGAATATATAGGTGGGAAACAAAGGGAACGTGGAGACATCCTGGTGAGAGAGGAGAGGTAGTACCCACGGACTAACTGTCCGTCCGCGTATACAGTGGGTGCGGAAATGCCCTACATGTTTACAATTTATACATTTTATAAATTTTTCTTTAAATAAAATTGTTTAGTTTATTATTATTATAATTTTTCCGTACGAATAATAAGTAGTGAAAGGTGCAGAGGTACAGATAATATAGTGTGGTCCAACATATACGGACAGTTGGACCACACTATATTGTCTGTATCTCTGCACCTTTCACAACTTATTATTCGCACGGAAAAATCATAATAATAATAAACTAAACAACTTTCAAGATAGCCTAGTTGGAAAGTCACTGTCGCACTTGTCATGAGGATGCCGGGTTCGAGTCCTGGGCAGTACCACATTTCAATTTCAGCATGCTGGCCTTTGATGGCTTAGAATTAAAGTGCATTGTGGTTGTTAAAATGTATATATATATATATATATATATATATATATATATATATATATATATACATATATATATATATATATATATACACACACATACATACGTAATAAACATTATTTTTCTTTTGTGACATCTCTTGTATAGAATGATATAACCAGTGAATCTGAGATAATATTATACTTTTCTTTGTGAAATTAAGGTGGAGCACGACTTCTGTCT
Organism: Oratosquilla oratoria; assembly: GCF_046742065.1. Taxonomy (NCBI): domain Eukaryota; kingdom Metazoa; phylum Arthropoda; class Malacostraca; order Stomatopoda; family Squillidae; genus Oratosquilla; species Oratosquilla oratoria. The sequence continues at coordinate 49,659,841 of NC_134798.1, forward strand.
TACATCGCACAAAAATATAGAAAAATACAATTGTCGAAGACTTGATTAGTTATGGGCTACCGCACTTGTTATCGGAACTCTCTCGGAAAACAGAACTTTATTTATACAATAAAGATTTTATCAATACAATAACGACAGAACTTGTCACGGGTCTTGTGATCGTCCGCAAGTATTTGCGTGGGAGTCATCCTGAGTGTCCAAATTCCTGCATGCAATCGTTTGAAGGATCGGGGAAGGGGAGAGGTGGGAGGGAGTGGGATGGGGCTTAGGGGAGAGGGGGGAGGGGGGAGGAGGAGTCGAACCTACGACAATACAATGAATGAGATTCTTATAACCAACAAGTCGAGTGAATGTTTTCTACACCGACTCTCCAACCAACGAGTTTTGTGTCACCATGTATGTGTTATTATTTTTCTTTAAGTAAATTGTATCTGGATTTTGTTTGTGTTCATTTTGTTATTATTACTAGGTTCTCGTGTCAGCTTGTGCTTGTACTGTGCCATCAATTACAGCGTTGAGGCCATCAGGGTCTTGTGACCTTATATTTTCCTTTTTGGAGCTGAGGGGAAGCTGACCCTTGTAGGCACTTTAGGTAAGTGTGAACATTACCTCCGCTCAGAGGAACTCCCATGAGATCGAAGAAATTGAGGAGGATCGGACACAAGATCATATTACGAGCACGGGTCTTCCTCCAGAAGAACTTCGAGTAAATGTGAACATCACCTCCGTCAGGAAGCACTCCCCTGAGGAGGGAGATCGAGGAAGACCAGACACAAGGTCGTACTAGGGGTACAGGTCCTTCTCCAGAAGAACTTTGAGTAGATGTGAAGATCACCTCCGCCAGGAAGAACTTCCTTGTGGAGGGAGATCGAGGATGACCAGCACCAAATAAAGAGGAGGGACGGGTCCCACTCCCGAAGAACTTCGGGTAAACATAACCATCACCTCCGCGCGGGAAGAGCACTCACCTGAGAGGAGAGATCGAGGGGGACTAGAACCGAGAACGACCTGAAGGAACGGGTCCTCCTTGAAGAAGTGATCCTTAGGCACTTCGGAACTGGCACTCCACGTGAGGATCACAGGCACTTGGCTGTCTGGAAGGAGAGTTACGTTTGGACGGTGCGTGCGGGACGGTGGTCGACACGGT
>NC_134798.1:49670987-49673487 GCF_046742065.1 Oratosquilla oratoria
GATAAATGAATAAATAGATAAATAGGTAAACAGATAAATAGATAAATAGATATAGATTAGATTAATAGATAAATAAGTGAATAAATTCATAAAGTAAATAAATGAATAAATGAATAGATGTATAGATGGGTAAATAGGTAAATAGATGAAATAAATATAGTTTGATAAATAATTACACAGATGAGATAAACAAATTAATAGATATCAAAATGAATCAATCAATTTAACTACGTGATAAATTAACAAATATGAATATATATATGTATATACATATATATACATATTATATATATATACATATATATGTATATATACATATATACATACATACATATATATATATATATATATATATATATATATATATATATATATATCGGTCCCGGACGATTGGTCTAACGACGATTGGTCTAATTCCAATTGGTCCAAAGCGAATTGGTCTAAAACCATCTCGTCCAATAGTACGATTGGTCCAACAACACGATTGGTCTAAAACCAACCGCTTCACCTATGTATATATATATTTACAGTGACAAACCTAAAGGATAGTTTGTGCAAAATTTCTTTATTCTAACTACCGATTTAACTAAGATTGGTCCAAAGCGAATTGGTCTAAAACCAAATATACGATTCGTCTAATTACCATAGCTAACTACCGCTTCACCTAAAGGATAGTTTGTGCAAAATTTCTTTATTCTAACTACCGATTTAACTAAGAGATAGTTTGTGTCGAAGTTCTTTCTTACTTTGTTTTAGAGTATTTGCATTTTGGAGTATTCTCCTAAGCCCTTAGCATGGAGTTTCCTGTGTGTGAAATTGTGCTATCCGAAAGAGGAAAGGAAAAGCTTGCTGCAGATGGTTATCTGTTTACATTGCCCTCAAAAAGGGTTCAAAAGACAAGTGGTAAAGAAACATTTTACTGGCGATGCGAAACAAGATCATGTAAAGGATCTGCCGTAACTCACTGTGAAGATAATTGTCACATTGTAACAAAACAAAGTTATCATACTTGTGGATCTGCGGAAGCTAGTCGAATCGATGGAGTGAAGTGCCGTAATAAAATAAAACAAAGAGCTATTGAAACCAGTGACAAACCATGCCAAATAATTCAAGACGTGTGTAGTTCAGTTGATTCTTCTATTGTACCGTATATTGGGAAGAAAGGGGCTCTCAAGAAAATAGTAAGCAGAATGCGTAAAGAGGGACCAGTAGAGCCAACTGATTTGGATGAAATATCGATTCCAATTGAGTACCAACAAACACTGTCTGGTGAGCCATTTCTAATAAAAGAATCAAGTGTTGGAGACGACAAAATACTGATATTTACTACTTGTTTTAATATGAAAAAACTTGAAAATGCTCAATTTTGGATAATGGACGGGACATTTAAAACCGTTCCTACGGTTTTCAAGCAAATGTATACAATTCATGCTCCCATTGGACCACATGACAGAAGTCGAGTGTTGCCATTAGTGTATGTACTTATGTCACGAAAAAACGCGGAATGTTATATTCAGTTATTCCGTGATCTACAAGATTATGCTGCGGAAAACGAAATTTACCTTTCTCCTCAGATGATAATCACTGACATCGAAATTAGTGTTATAAATGCAGTTAAATCCGAAATGCCTGGAACGGGTTGTTTTTTCCATTTAGGACAGAGCATCTATAGAAAAATAATTTCATCTGGTTTAAAAACCTTGTATGGCACTGATGAAAACCTTTCGTTGAAAATCCGGCAGATGGCAGCACTAACTTTCTTACCTGCTAGTGATATCGAGGCTGCATGGCTGGAACTCAAGGACACAATTCCAGAGGAGAGCATTCAGGTTGTTAATTACCTCGACGAAAATTATGTTAGGGGCAAAATTCGTAGAGTATTGCGAGGTCAGGAAATGCGGTCTCCTCTTTTTCCCCCTTCATTATGGTCCGTACATGACAGGATGGAACTTGGTGTTCCAAGGACACAGAACAAAGTGGAAGCATGGCATCGACGGCTGGAGATACTAGTAGGCTCTGCACATGTTGGAATTTTTAAGCTAATTACCGAACTACAAAAGGAACAAAAAAATGTGGAAGAACAGATTGAATGCATTATTAGAGGAGAATCTAACGCTAAACTCAAGAGAAAAGATATTGAACGTGAAGAGAGAATCTTGTCTGTTTTTAGCGAGGAGGACAATTACGATAGGTTAGAGTTTCTACGAGCGCTGGCACATAATCTAAAATTTTGAGCTTTCAGTATATAATATTGCTTATTAAGTTAGATTTTTATATCCTTTTTGTATTTTTAAAGTATATTTTTATGTGTGTCCTAAATAAAAGTCTCTATTATTGTCTTTAAAGTATATTTTTATGTGTGTCTTAAATTAAAGTCTCTGATTTAAATTCTTGTATTTCTATCATTGTCTTTACATCAATTTTAGACTAATCGTCATTAGACCAAATAGTATATTGGACGAATCGGTTTTAGACGAATCGGTTTTAGACGAATTGGTCT
>NC_134798.1:49683487-49685987 GCF_046742065.1 Oratosquilla oratoria
AATTTTTTTCTCATACATACTTCCTCACCCCTCATCCCCCCACCAACTCCCCCTCATGCATCACAGCCTCATCTATACACAACCCTTCTCCATTCACCTCTATCTTCTGTCCTCTCCTGTCCTTCCTCTACAGACATTCCTCTCTTTTGTAAAGCCCCTTTCACCCCATCCATCCATCTCATCCTAGGACGCCCTCTCATATTCACTTCTTCCAACTCCGCCTTCCACACTTCTTTTACTAATCTTTCTTCACTCATTCTTTCCATGTGTCCAAACCATCCTAATACTCTTTCATCAACCCTATCTCCCAGCTCCCTTTCCACCTCTGTTCTCCTCCTCACCTCCTCATCTCTCACTCTATCTAGCCTAGTAACCCCTATCATACTTCTCAGACATTTCATCTCAAACACATTCAAGCTACTTCTCTATTCCTCTCTCATGTTCCATGTTTCTACCCCTTACATTGCTGTTAGCACAATCACTCCTTCATATAACCTCCTCTTAGCATCCATTCCCAGATGTCTATTTCTCAGTACACTTTTTAATCCACCAAGGCATTTACTCGCTTCTCTTAATTTACATTCTACCTCCACCCCCACTCCTCCCTTTCCTGTCACATTCGCACCCAAGTATCTGAAACTATCCACTTCCTCCAGTTTCTCACCTTTAATGCTCACTTCCAGCCGACTGTCACTCTCTCCCCTTGTACATCTCATCACCTTACTTTTGCCCACATTTATCTTCAGCTCACTTCTTTCACACACCTTATCAAACTCTGTCACTAACTTCCTCAATCCCTCCTCTGATCCTGCTACAAGCGCAGTGTCGTCAGCAAACAACAGCCGGCTCACCTCCCACTTTTCTCCATTTTCTTTAATCATCTCCAACCCCTGACCCACTACCCTTGCATTCACCTCTCGCACGACTCCATCCATGTAAAGATTGAACAGCCAGGGCGACATAGCACACCCCTGACGAAGTCCCACCTTTACCTCAAACCATTCACTCTCTCCATTTCTAATCCTAGCGCAAGCTCTACTACTCTCATAAAAACTCTTGACTGCTCTTAACAGCTTTCCTCCTATCCCATATATCTGCAGTATATCTCACCTGTCCTAAAATCACACTGTTCCTCACCAATTACTCCCTCTGTTCCTGTCCTAATCCTCTCAATCAAGACCCTCCCATAAGCCTACGCAACTACACTCAACAAGCTGATCCCTCTGTAACTACTACACTCACACTTGCCCCCCTTTCCTTTGTAAAGCGGAACTATACAGGCACTCCTCCAGTCCTCCGGCACTCTACCCTCTCTTAAACAAACATTAAATAACCCCACCAGCCAGTCCATAATAACTGTACCTCCTTTCTTCAGACATTCTGCATGGCATCCATCCAACCCAGGTGCCTTACCTGCTCTCATCATCTTAACAGCTGCTTTCTCCTCATCCTTCCTTATTTCTCCTCCATTTTTCTCACTTATCACTCTCATTTTTTGCGCTTCCCACTGCAACTACCTTTCCCTCCCTATCCTCCTTCACATTTAGCAACTCCCTAAAATACTCTGCCCACCTTCCTCTCACTGCCTTCTCTTCCATTATCATCTCTCCATCTGCACCTTTTACCTTTTCTTCTCTACTTGATTTGCCTCCTCTTCCTCTTTTAACTTCCTTCCAAAACATCTTTTTATTACTTTCAAAATTTTCTGTCATACTCTTTCCCCGTTTCACATCTCTCCTCTTTGCTTCCTTTATGTTATGCTTAACTTCCTTTCTCTTTACTTTGTACCTCTCATACGATTCCCTCGTCCTAATTTGTAGCCAATCTATGAATGCCTGCTTCTCTTCTACACCCTTCTTTGCTTCCTCATCCCACCACTCACTACCCTTCTTTCTATTTCCTCCCGCCCTTCTTGTTCCACACACCATCTTTGCACACCTTATGACTCCCTCCTTGAACCATCCCCATTCCTCCTCCAGTCCTAGTTCTACTCTATTCTTTACTCTCTTCCACTCCTCTCTCAACTTCTTCTTATACTCATTCTCCTTTTTTCCCTCATTTAAGCAGTTCACTCTAAGTACCTCCCTACCTTCTGCCCTTTTCCTCTTTCTCCACCTATTCTCCACTCTCAATTTACCTTCCACCAGGAAATGATCTGACATTCCCCCACTCTCTCCCCTTAGAACATGTACATCCTTAACTCTTCCTACCATACTCCTGGTCACCACTATATAGTCCATTAACGCTCTATATGCCACCCTTCCATCCACCACCCTCTCCCATGTGTACTTATGCTTGACTTTCTTCTTAAACACTGTATTTGCTATCATCAACTCTCTTTCAAGACACATCTCCACCATCAATTCTCCACTACGATTTTTGCCTGGAACTCCATACTTCCCAATCACTCCGTCAATTGGTTCATTTCCTACCCTAGCATTTAGATCTCCCAATACAACTACATTGACATTTCTCCCTAATCCCTCTATGCACTCATTTA
>NC_134798.1:49695987-49703487 GCF_046742065.1 Oratosquilla oratoria
TATTGTGATTGTAAGGGAGACCGGTGTATAGTTTGTTGGGTCTTCTTTATCTCCCCCTTTATATATTGGTACAATATTTGCATTTTTCTCGTATTATCAAGGTTCCTCCCTCGCCACGCGCTCCATGTCCCTGACACTTGAAATGGCGCGTGGCTACCACTGTGTCCCGCTTTTGCGCCTCAGAAGAGAACACAAGAACATAAGAATGAAGGAGACTGCAAGAGACCATAAGGCCTACACCAGGCAGTGGCATGTTCCATTACCACCTATCATCCCAAATCTTAAAGTTATCTAACCTTTTCTTAATCGATAGTTTCAGTGCTCACGACGTGGTTACTAAGTCTATTCTATTCGTTGAACACTCTATTGGTAAACCATTTCTTGCCTATTTCATTCTTAAATCTAAATTTGTCCAATTTAAATCCATTACTGCGAGTCCTGCCCTGTTGTCTTAATATGATGACCTTGCCTGCATCACCCTTGACCCATTTGAATAGGAAGAAGAGGAGAGAGAGGAAAATGATAATTTTGTCAGCAATAACCAGCGCTTCTATTCTTGGGGATAATATGGCTCCAAAGAGGTAGAGTCGTTGAGTTGGCAAAAAAAAAAAAAAAAAAAAAAAAATGTAATGCCTGCCATTTACTTTATATTATTCATCTATTTGTTTGTTATTATTTGTCTGTTTGTTTATTAATTATTATTTACATGATTATGACTTATTATTTATCTGTCAATTTATTATTTACTATTTACCTGTTTTACTCATTTTATTTGCTATTATTTATATTATTATTTTTATTTATTTATTTATTTATATCATTATTATATATATCTTTTTACATCCGGCCTAGTTATGGACCAAAAGGTCTCCTGTTGGCATGCCCCTCCTTTGTAATCCTTTGTAAATTGTCAGCATTATTCTTAAGGTGTAGATTTATCTCTAGCACTAAAAGAACGGTGTGTGACTCTGGTCCATAGGGGCGTCTGTAAACTCACTTTTCTTTATATCCTGTCTGTTGTCTTGCGTTTTCTTTCATCCCTCTCGTTACTTTCTCTGTAGTGAGGTTTGCAATTCCTCTTAGTAGCGAAGGAACTGTTAAGGGTTATCACCACAAGTATTAGAATTAGACATTTACCTCCTAAACTGCATAAATTCGGGTCTAAAGGGCCATTTACACGGTCGAACAGTTTGACAAACCCGGTTTGTCAGGCAAGAGTTTGAAGTGATGTTTGACCGTGTGAATGGGGTATTTGGTCGTCAAACACGTTTGTCGAACGTGTTTGACAACCAAGTACCTTATTCACACGGTGAAACATCACTTAAAACACTTGTTTAACAAACCGTGTTTGTTAAACCGTTTGACCGTCTAAATGCCCCTTAACATGATAAATCTACGGTTATTGATTGTATTGTACGCGAGGGTGGGTGAGTTTTTTTTTTTTCGCGTGTTGGGCCTCTCGCTAACGGAATGGAATATTTCATAAAACATGTCACTGTAATAAAGGGGTGAAATTTATGTCCACGCGAATTCGTGCCATTCTATATTTACTTCTGTGCCCAAGTGATGATGACACAAGTGATAGTCGCTGTAAACAATATATGATTCACCATGGCCTTCGATCACCTGCTGGGCTAGTAACCGACAGGTATTTACCTTCCAGATGAGATATCAGAGCTCGTGTATCATAGACTAACCTATGAACAATACTGTGATCTTTCACACGCACCCTATCCCGTTGCTTAAGGGGAGCAACAACGGGGTCCTGTGTTAGTGAAGCTTTTCAACCCCGAGCGGGAATCGATCTCGGACTTTCCGTGTTTGTATAACACTTACACATAATACATAAAGTAAGGAACTAACGGTGGTATTCTTAGAAAAAAAAAATTTCCTTAGATAAATCTTATATAAATCCTTGGACGGGAAAGATGTATATAAGGATTTTTTTTTTTAGAATACCCCGTAAGAATCTTACGGTGGTATTCTTAAAAAAATTCTTTCCCTATATAAGGATTTCCGTTCCAATTATTTCTATAAGATTTTATAAGGATTTTTTTTTTTTTTTTTTTTTTTTTTTTTTATAGGAATACCACTGTAAGATAAAAGGCAAATGATTGATTGGTAGTCATTGATGCGTGCCTTGGTTGGGCTTCCTACCTTGTAAAGGGGAAGAAGCCTTTTGTATGCAGATAGATAAAATCTTTGAAATGACACATTTGAAACTCTTACAATATTATATAGAGACAATGAACAACCTTGATTATGAAAACAAAGTATTCGTGATTCTCGATATTTAATCTCTATACGCCAATGCAGGAACTGAAGGTAATTTAAAAGTGATTAAAAGAATAGTTAATAACATAATGAACAGCTTTGATTTTGATAAAGTATTCGTGAGTCTTTATGTTTAATCTCTATTTATCAATTCAGAAGCTGAAGGGGATTTAAAAGTAATTAAAAGAAGATTGGATAGCATAAAACCTCATGATCTACCAGTAAAAAGGCGAATTTATAAAACATCCGTGTTTATGTATAAATTTTGAAGTCTTTGCAATCAAATATGAAAAGATAGAAGGTTTAGTAATGGTTGCCTCACTCAGACCTGTGGTGGCATTCCTTACTTCAAAGTGATGGAGAAAGAGTGATATACACGGTTAATGGACAATGATATCAAGTGGAGATTCGTGAACTAGAATATAATAGTTATACTCTAAAACATGAACATCAGCAATAAGTCAGGAAGGATAGTGTGTGTACGAACATATAATTCACGAAAGAGAAATAAGAGGAAAAGTTACCGCTCTTAGGTACAATATATAGAACAGATGTACAAATATGAAGCACATATATTGATGTACAGTAAAACAACAAAAGTTGATTTATCAACATGTATATGTATATGTGTATATGTATGTATATGTATATGTCTATGTGTATATGTATATGCATATGTACATGCATATATATATATATATATATATATATATATATACTGTATATATATATATATATATGTGTGTGTGTGTGTGTGTGTGTGTGTGTGTGTGTGTGTGTGTGTGTGTGTGTGTGTGTGTGTGTGTGTGTGTGTGTGTGTGTACTCTTATACGCATATGTATATGTATGTATATGTATATGTATATGTATATGTATATGTAAGTGTATGTATATGTAGACTACATGTCCATATATATGTATGTATTGTACATATACATGTATATGTACGTATATGTACATTATATATTTACAAACTTAGATAATTTTTCAATAACGCGCATCTACGTTACCTTAATCTGATATTGTGTAACCTCAAAATATAAGTAGACAAGGTCTATTTTACGTTTGTTGAAAATATCATCGTACTCGACTTGACATCACTTGGCAGAAACCTACGGACAAGAAGAGGTCAGCTTAGGTCAGGAGCCTGAAGTTTACAGATACGAGGTACGGTATATCACAACCTCTGCGAGAAAAGTTGCCATTGATGATTTGGAGTGAAAGAAGTATTTTTAACCAAAAACTTGAAAGTATAAATAAGTCATTATAAATTTTAAAATTAGGAAAATAAAAAAAGAACAAAGTTTCCAATGCCCTCCACAGATGAATAAAATTTTCCTTGAAGGAGGAAGGAGGAAGGAGGAAGGAGGAAGGAGGAAGGAGGAAGGAGTGATCACGGAGATAAGACTGTACTGACATAACACCGGATAATAATCATATTTCCTAGTTAGATTTGATAAAAGGATAACATAACTCTGAAGGGTTAACGTACTGATGTCCTTGAGCCATCTGCTAGCGTGTCTCTACGCAATAGATCACAGAAACTGCGCCTCCATTAACAGGGACAGTGGATGATAATGTCCGTGCGACCTTCGACCAATGTGTGCGTTTTTGTCCTTCCAGGTGTGTTTCTACGCCTGTGATTTTACAGCTGGAGTACAAGGACCATCATTGGGGTCCAAGAATTCACTTTGGGGTCAATTGAAGTTGGTCAGGAGGTCCAATTTGTTTAGTTAAAGTTGGTGAGTAGCAGACCGATTTTGTCCTACGGGTAAAAGGGTTTCACGATCCTAAAGGAAACTACCAACTTAAAAGTTCTTTGATAAAAAATTCGGAAAACAACAAAACTGGACCAGAAATCGAAAACGTAATATGTAACTCTTTTTATCTTTGTTTTTGCTAGTAAGAAAAAAAAAATCACCCATAGAAGAAAAGAGACCAACGATCTTTTTGATATATATATATAATTTCTGACATAATTCAGATTTTTCTTTTTAATAACTTCTGACAAATTTGTATGACCAAAAGAGGTTGAAAAAGACAACTTGATCCAACTATCTTGACAAGAGGTGGAAAGGGAGAAGACGCGGGGCGGGACGGGGTATGAGGGGTAGAGGAACAGAAGTGGCCTGCAGGCGGAAAGCACGAGCCGACCTACATTCCTGGAGGCGGCGGCGGCGGCGGCGGCGGCCCCCTGGCAGTCCACCACAAAAGGAGCGGTGCCGGCGGCCTTTCTCAAAGAAAGAATTCGTCCTTTCGATGACTCATCCGACGTTTCCGCGAAGTGCAACAGTACGCCATCTGCTTAATCCAGGAATTTAAATATATATATATATATATATATATATATATATATATATATATATATATATATATTATATATATATACATATATATATATGCACATATATATGCATATATATACATATATATACATATGTATGCATATATATGTATATATATATACATATATATGTATATACATGTATATATATATATATATATATATATATATATATATATATATATAAATATATATACAGAGTATCATATCCAAGCTTAACGTTGGGGATTAAGGTTGGATACCTTTGTGGATGCAACGACTATGTCAGTAAAGATATTAAAATCTCACCATGTCAAATAGGTTTTGTACGAAAGATAGAGCAAATGCTAGCTTGCACTCCCTACTGTAGAGGTCCACTACTAACTGGAACGTCCTTGGTAGCGAAAAAGGAAGTTCCCCATAGATCATAAATATATGGGTTACCGACGTAATGACGGCGTGGGTCGCTGGGTGCCCTATTAAATATATGGGGCTTCGTCGAATGTGCTGAATAAGATGGAGGCATAAAATATATCTCACCAGAAACTGGGACGACGATGTGAAATTATGCCTCCACAACCTCTCCTTCACTCATCAACAGTACATCAAATATTATCACGGGTGTTCCTTTTGGGCCATTAGCTTAAAAAAAAAAAAAAGGGCAATTATTCAAGCAGATCGAATGTAGGACATTAAACAGCATAAGAAGATGAGAATCGGCACTTGCAGCAAGAGAACCTCGAAAGAAGATAGCAAATTAGAGAGTATGATAGAAGAACTAGAACACATCAGCTGAGATATCGTGGGACTGAGTGAAGTCCAAAGGGGAGGATGAAAAGGTTATGGAGCAATAAAACAGTCATTATTTGGTCTTCTACAAAGATAAGGAGAGCAAAGCCTCTAGTGAAGTAGGATTCTTGATTAATCGAGTTTACTAGTAACAGTGAAATTCAGTAATGAGATAAGATAACTTGGACTGTGATTATGATGTGTAAAAGAAAACGCTACGATTAATTCGGGTTCATGCACCAATTTCAGAGTTCAGACGACGAAACTGAGTATATGATAATTTGGGTCAGGTATTATATTAAGAAAAAACAGATATAACTTGGTAGCCAATTTAAGGAAGAACATAGAATCGGTTTTGCGTTCTGATATTCTTGTGTACATAAAATAAAATGAAAGAGACAAGATACTAGTTAATATTTTAAACAAATACAACATAAGAACAATGAATACTTTCTCTCAAAAGTATGTCGGTCGTACATAGACCTGTAGAAGTCTAAATGAAGCAACAAAAAACGAAACAGGTTTCATATTAGACAAAGAGAGCAACAGCGTTATCAGTGTGACTGTTATAAACAAACTTTACATGGATCACCACCGTAGGATGGTAAGTTCCGCAATTAGATATAATTTCAAAGCTAAAAGAAAATAAACGAGCCTTCAAGAAGATAACTAACCTTGCAAAGATAATAAAACGAATACCAGATGAAAATTAGAAATATAATTCATGATTTAAGAAATAATCCATAAAAGTTGGGAATTGTTTGGGGATCGAACGCCAGCCCCTCGGACCTGCATCTCCGGATGGAATCTATTCGGACAAGGCAGTAATTAGTGATCGAGAAAAACCGGCATTATTGTGAGTATTTACTCCCAGAGTACCAGCGTGCCACAGTATTTTTTTTTTTTTTTTTAGAAAACTTTTCTTCTTATTATTTTCTTTTCTTTTTTTGGGGGGTGGGGGGATCTCCAGGTGTCCGTCATCACAGTATCGACATCCTGTCGGCTTGATTGGATACCAGAGAAACTTTTGTGGCTCCTGTATGATTAATATATGTCATTGAAAGTGATTATTACTCGCCCTGGCAGTCCCAATACGTAGGGCAAACAAGCAAACAAGTAAATAGATAAATAGATAAATAAACGAATAGATAAATAAACGAACAAATAAATAGATAGATAAATCGATAAAAGTAATTAAACAATAAATAAATCGATAAAAATAAACAAAAAACAAATGTATATATATATATATATATATATATATATATATATATATATATACATATATATATATATTCAACCCATGACCGTCGCGCAGAGGATTCGAACCACCGCCTATAGACTCAAGAGAGTCCAAAGCACCCGCCTTTAACCACTCGAGTGGTTAAAGTGGTCGAGTGGTTAAGTGGTTAAAGGCGGGTGCTGTGGACTCTCTTGAGTCTATAGGCGGTGGTTCGAATCCTCTGCGCGACGGTCATGGATTGTATGATTGATGTCGCTGTCCACTAGCGAATTATTCAAATATATATATATATATATATATATATATATATATATATATATATATATATATAAACAAACAGGTGAGTGTATTAATAAATAAGCAAATGAATGAATAAATAGATAAATAACATACAGAAAAAACAACAACAGATTAATAAGTTAATGAAAGAAATAAGAGGTAAAAAACAAAAAACCACACTGCCTCCCAACACCGAGTAGAGGGAAGAGTAGGCCAAATCAATATCAGAATCAATGCCAATCGTCCTCTCACGCCTTTCACAAGCCAGGAGATCCCCCCGAAGTGGACTCCAGAGGCTATGACCAGGTTCTTCGGCAAAAGAAAAGATGAATGATGGCACTGATTGTCTCTGGTTCCAGGTCTTGGTCTGAGTCTTGGTCTGGGTTTTTATCTTGGTCTTTATCTAGATATTGGTCTGGGTCTTAGTCTAGATATTGCTCTTGGTCTAGGTAACGCTCTTGGTCTTGGTCTTGTTCGTATTCTTGGTCTTGATCTAGTTCCTGGATCTCGGACCATGAGTCTTGGTCTAGGTATTGGTCATGGTCTGGGTCTTGGTCTAGATAAAGGTCTTGGTCTGAGTTTGAGCCTAAAT
>NC_134798.1:49705987-49713487 GCF_046742065.1 Oratosquilla oratoria
TTGTAGAAAGACCACCTTATGCCTCTGCTATTCCCTTTCCAAAAACACATATTTTCATCATTATGCAAATCAAAAATTTGCGAGCGCAATGAAAAGATCTTAAAGTGGTTTCCTAAGACACGACCCCACAAGTAATAGATGCATCCCACGGTACTAGTTTCGCCTGTGCCCTGGCGTCATATCTCATAGAATGTCAACATGCTGGTGCGAATGTAGGTCTTCATTGAGCCGTACTGACCCCAAAAAGCACATCGATACATTGGGAAGACCGATAAATCACAACACACTGTGGTACTTTGTCATCCCTGAAAAGGGAGAAGATAATGATTCGGGTGCCCAACTGGAAGACCTCCGCAGACGCTTCTAGATACAGAGCATGACACAATAGTACCTTCACGACCACCAGCTCCTAGTAGGAGGATCCTAGAACCTTTCAACTTTTTTACAAATAGTTGAAAATATTCATAATGTGCACTTGAAGTTTAAATATGCATAAATAGTTCCTTCAGTACGAATTACAATGCAAACTTTAATTTCACTCACTAATCATAACTTCTTGTTTTATGACACACTTAAGGTAATTATTTTGTGTTGTCATGCCAAAAATCAATGGTCCTCAATAGAAGTTGTAAATCATTTGACTTAGTTACTCTAAAGTATCTACTATTTCAGGTAAAGTAATATTTTATGTATTCTATGATAGTCATTCTGCTCACATATGGTATTTATGAATATACATATGTAAGTAGGTATGGACCAGAATGCACGCACTCATATGTGCACAGGCACAAACACACACACACACACACACACACACACACACACACACACACACACACACACACACACACACACACACACACACACACACACACACACACACACACACACACACACACATATATATATATATATATATATATATACATATATATATATATAAATATATAAATATATATATATATATATATATATATATATATATATATATATATATATATATATACAGTATATGTAGTGTGTGTGTGTGTGTGTGTGTGTGTGTGTGTGTGTGTGTGTGTGTGTGTGTGTGTAATTCATCATGGACTTGGGTCACGTGTTGGACTCGTGATCGACAGCCATTTCCCTCCCGGAAGGGAGCTCATAGTTCACACATGACCAATAACTGGGTGATATTGTGACCTTACACGCACACACACACCCAACTCCCCGTCCACGACAGTTGGAGTAACGACCCGCAGCGCAGCGATATTTAAATTATTTCAGCCCTGTGCGGGATTCGAACCCGGACTGCCGTAGTGGCAGTCGGGAACTCTAACTACTGCGCCACGATGTATGTGTGTGTGTGTGTGTGTGTGTGTGTGTGTGTGTGTGTGTGTGTGTGTGTGTGTGTGTGTGTGTGCGCGTGTGTGTGTGATTCACCATGGACTTGGATCACGTGTTGGACTCGTGATCGACAGCTATTTCCCTCCCGGAAGAGAGCTCAGAGCTTATATATGACCGATCTATGGGTAATGTTGTGACCTTACACGCACACACACACCCAACTCCCCGTCTACGAGAGTTGGAGTAACGACTCGCAGCGTAGCGCTACTGGAATTATTTCAGCCTCGGGCGGGATTTGAACCCGGACCGCCGTCGACTGCCTGTCCTACTCCTGGAGGTGCATCCCACGAGGGCCGACACTCGGTCCCCATACTGGGCACAAGATCTGTCTGTCAACTTCGACTGTATTTTCTCCATCTTTTCACATAAGTAGAGCTAACAACCGGAGACTGATCCCCCTCCTTTTACTAAAATAGAATGGTGATATAGACAGAGTTCCTTCACTGATACAAGAGGCAGCAGTCCAGCGTTTCTTCTCAGAGAGATCTATGGAAGTGTCTGAGGGTCACTGATAGTCACTGTGGTGTTATGTATTTCCTAGTCATATAAAGTCAATAAAACAATTATGTATGTATGCGTGTGTGTGTGTGTGTGTGTGTGTGTGTGTGTGTGTGTGTGTGTGTGTGTGTGTGTGTGTGTGTGTGTGTGTGTGTGTGTGTGTGTGTGTTTGTGTGTGTGTGTATGTGTACCACATCACCTCTCCACCCCAACACCCAAGCACAACAAACAACAAACTAGAATCCAGCAATCTGACCAGACTACGATCCTTCATTACCTCTAGTTATCAGTCACTCATGTACACCCAGACCCTTTCGATGGTGTCTTTCTGGGTTGTGACGTTATCAGTAAACAAGGTCACAAGGGTCCAGCAAGTAAGGAAGTGGGATTACGAACACGATAGAGCTCATAAATAAATACCTTCATTAGCAGGAGACATACATCTGTCCACGACGACCCCGACACCCACCCATGCCAACACCCGTGCCATCACACTACACCTTTCTAGCATGTTGAGATAAGATCTTCTTCTTTATGTAACACCAATTTTTTTTTTTTTTTATAGACATTCTGGAGTCAAAACGCCATCATATTTCAAGTATATAATCTTGAAGAAGAATGAACATTAGAATTAAAGAAATGTACATCTTTCCCCCCTGTCTCTCTGTCTCTCTCGCTATCTCCCCTTCCTATCTCTCCCTTTATCTCTCTTTCTGTCCTTCCCCTGTCTCTCCTTCTACCCCCCTCTACATCACCCTTTATCCTTCCTTTTATCCCGCCCTATACATATCACCTTATCTCTCCCCTATCTCTCCCTATCTCCCCATTTCTTCTGACCCTCACCCCTCCCTCTATCTCCATCTTTCCCTTCATTCATCTTTACCCACTCGCCATTTTACCCTCTCTCCACCTCTCCCAATATCTCCCTCTCTCTTTTTATATCTCTCCCGCATTCCTTTTATCTCTTTCTCTCTCTCTATCTCTCTCTCTCTCTCTCTCTCTCTCTCTCTCTCTCTCTCTCTCTCTCTCTCTCTCTCTCTCTCTCTCTCTCTCTCTCTCTCTCTCTCTCTCTCTTTCTTTCTTTCTCTCTCTCCTTCTTTCTCTTTTCTTTCTCACTCCATCTCTCCCTTTCTCCCTCTATCTCTCCTCTCTCTATCACTCCCTTCCTCTCTCTCTAACTGTCCCCCTCTCTCTTTCCCTCTATCTATCTCTTTCTCTCTCTCTCTCCTTTTATCTCTTCCTATCTCGCTCTCTTCCTCTTCCTTCCCCCTTCTCTCTCTCTCTCTCTCTCTCTCTCTCTCTCTCTCTCTCTCTCTCTCTCTCTCTCTCTCTCTCTCTCTCTCTCTCTCTCTCTCTCTCTCTCTCTCTCTCTCTCTCTCTCTCTCTCTCTCTCTCTCTCTCTCTCTCTCTCCCGCCCCCATTCCCCTCTTTTTCTTTCGCTTCCTCTGTTAGTGAATATATAACCAACATGTCCGCATCGACGATGTTTTTTAAAGAGAAATCATTGTCATTAGAATAATGACAGAAGAGAGCGTAGCGTGCGCGCCAGTAATGATAATGCGCGATACACGGCGATGATACACATCGGAGCTCGTCGCAACCTCTGGTAGCAGCAGCGTCGGGTCGTGTGTGTGTCGGAGCCACAAGGGACGCTTTCACAGTTGTGTGAATGCAGGAATGATTATTACCGTTATTTGCCGTTATTGCCGTTATTGTCGCTGTTGACGGGTTTACTGTTGTTATTGTTCTTTCTTTTTCTTTATTTTCATTATTTTTCGTCTTGTTTGTTATTAATGTTATTAATCATTGTTATTGTTTTGTCATTGTCATTATTATTGTTACCGATATTGTTATTTTATTTATATTATCATTTTTGTTGCTATTGTTATTTCTATTGCTATTGTTATTGATGTTGTTGTTGTTGTTGTTGTTGTTGTTGTTGTTGTTGTTGTTGTTGTTGTTGTTGGTAGTAGTAGTAGTAGTAGTAGTAGTAGTAGTAGTAGTAGTAGTAGTAGTAGAAGTAGTAGCAGCAGCACCAGCAGTATTAGTAGTAGTAGTAGTAGTAGTAGTTTCTGTAATAGTACACCTACCATTATGATAACTACCATTACTATTACACTAAACTGAGCAGGTGGAGTAAAAAGAGCGCAAGTCAAGTGTTAGAGGGAGTTGCCAGTCGGCAATTCCTCACACACGAACTGTTGTAGAAAAACAAAGAAGAAATATATAAGGAACAATAGGAGAACTATATGAGAACGCACACTCAGAGAAAAAGAGGAGGAGGAGGAGGAGGAAGGGAGAAGAAGGAGAAGGAGGAGGAGAAGGAAGAAGAGGAGGAGGAGGAGGAGAAGGAAGAGAAGGAGGAGGAAGAAGAAGAAAAGGAAGAGGAAGAGGAAGAGAAAGAGAAAGAGAAAGAGAAGAAGAAGAAGAAGAAGAAGAAGAAGAAGAAGAAGAAGAAGAAGAAGAAGAAGAAGAAGAAGAAGAAGAAGAAGAAGAAGAACAACAACAACAACAACAACAACAACAACAACAACAACAACAACAACAACAACAACAATAACAACAACAACAACAACAACAACAACAACAACAACAACAACAGAGTCGCTTTCTTAAAGGTGTGAAATATTTCACTCAAAACTGTATTTCTCCAATCAGATACCCTCCCCTCCCCTTCCATACCGAGTGGAACTTTTCCCTCTACGAAGTCTGCCGTCATATGATTTCATTCGCTCCTCTTGCTTCGCCCTGGGTTGCAACGCAGTACATCTACTATAAAATTCTAGAATGCCCCTCCCCACACACGTATTCATTTGATAATCAAATCTAACAAAGTTTCTTCATTACTTGTGATAAATATCTGGTTTGCAGTTCTCTGAATTAACCTGAATCACAGTTCTTCATGAATTATTCTCTTTCTTTCGTCTTCTTCTTCTTGGAATCTAACATTTGACCTGATTAGGCTGGTTTCAGAGTCCTTTCACTACCACGACCATTCCAACATGCTCGACATTTTACGTGCATTTCGTGCCATCGTGATAACTTTACAAATCCATCGTGATGTAGAGGTACATAGGCTGCATTATCCACCAAGGGATAGAGCAACGGTCCTGCATTGGATTCCTCAAGGTTGTATAAGATAATGTAACGTATCAACTTAATCCCGTAGGCTTTGGCGGTCGGGGTTGTACATGCTTTTTGTTGCCCCAATTGATCTTATTCGGTTTAGAAAACCCACAAACAATCAACACCATCAAAATCTATCTCGGTAGGTATATTATTTTTGTTATCGTCAGGTGATTTTATTTTTATTAATAGCAGCTTTTCTTTATCTTCTCTGACTTCAACATGCTATATAGTCAGGTCTAGGTAGTGTATCACTACCTATACATCTGGTTACAGGGACTATTGAACAGCTGCTACATCTCTACATGAAATAGACTTTTCCAGCACCCCTTAGGAGTTGTAGCACCCAAGGTTACGTGACACTGGCTTAGATAAACACCCCCTCCCCCCCAGGAGTCGAGTTCAATTGAACAATGTCTTGGTACGATGTTCCTTCAAGTATTAGGCTTACATGTGTAGCTCCTTCATGCCTAAGAACCTTTACTCTTTTCTTCTTCTTCTTCTTCTTCTTCTTCTTCTTCTTCTTCTTCTTCTTCTTCTTCTTCTTCTTCTTCTTCTTCTTCTTCTTCTTCTTCTCCTTCTCCTCCTCCTCCTCCTCCTCCTCCTCCTCCTCCTCCTCCTCCTCCTCCTCCTCCTCCTCTTCCTCCTCCTCCTCCTTCCTCTTCTTCTTCTTCTTCTTCTTCTTCTTCTTCTTCTTCTTCTTCTTCTTCTTCTTCTTCTTCTTCTTCTTCTTCTTCTTATTATTATTATTATTCTCCTTCTACTTCTTCTTCTTCTTCTTCTTCTTCTTCTTCTTCTTCTTCTTCTTGTAATGCCACTAGCGCGGTACTCAAAGAACCGGGAAGGTCCTCCTGGTCTCTGCCTCTGTTTTAATCTCACTTTGGTTCCATTTAAACGTAAAACTATCCAGTACGCTTTCCTGTTCAACTCAAAATTTATAGATATTTACTTATTTTTGTTCTAGTATTCCATTTCGCAAAGGCCTTGCCTATTTCATGAATTTAGCAAATGAGTTCAAAAGTCTCTAGTTAGTTCAGGATCAGAAGTGAAGTATTTTTTTCCTCTTTTTCTTCTGCTTATGTTTCCATTGGGACTTGTAGAATAAAATCAATCTACACAACTTCTATGTCTAACTGGCATTATCTCTCGTTAGATATGCGTCCATTATAGTATTTTTCTTTCCTAAGATATGCCTTCGGTTCCTCTTTGCTTCAAAAAACTGCTTATTTTGTCATACTCAAAGTCGGTTTACCTCATAAAGAAAGACGACACGACATCATCACCTTCTCGTGACGTCATATCGTTTGTTTCCTTTCGGAGGTAAGATTATTTCATTTTGTTTAGATTCTAGCTTTAAATTATAATGAATAGGTGGTGTATAACGTCTGTTTTATTTAGAATTTAGCTTTGATCTATTTTGGATAGGTGGAGTAGCCCTCCTTAGCTAGACGTTGAAGAACCTTGTCAAAACTAATTGCATGCTCTGATGAAATGGCACTACTCGTGTGAGGCGACCCTTCAACTCCCGAGGACATAATGGCCACAACTCACATCAAAACACGCAGTTCCGAATGCATGTGCAGCAGTCTGATCGATGCAAATGGAACTGCACTGCAATTAAGAACGAGTTGTTTATACGAACATTGCAGAGAAACGAAGCGACCTAGAGACGACGATACAAATAAAAACAGAGAGAATTTTGATCTTGAAATGAATTACTTAATCCCCTTGTTGTAAAGGAGTTTCTTTATAAATGAATAACTAAAATTATGGTATGGATCGAAGTAAGTTGACGGTTTCTATGATTTATGTGCTCAGGTCTGGATAAATGGGACTGTTTATTGGCATCTACATGAATTTGACAATTAAATTGATCGACAAATTATGTAGCGAGTTGTTGTTTATCTTTGTAAATTGAAGTAGCGATGAGAATCGACGTCTCTCTTTGTTGACTCCAATATGTCTTGAAGTCAAACTCTGAGAGAACTAGGGGTGTACCGATTAATCTGCATCGGCAAGAATCGGCACTTTTGGGTAAATCGGCATCGGCGAAACTTTTTTTTTTTTTTAAGAATCTGCATCGTCATCGGCAATACTTTGGCGATGACGATGCCGATTAAAAAAAAAAAAACGATTCTCGCCGATGCCGTTTTATCAAAAAAGTGCCGATTCATCAAAAAAGTGCCGATTCTTGCCGATGCCGATTGATCGGCACAAATCCTAGAGTAAACCTAAATATAAACAAATATTCTACTTATAATATCCGATCATACAAATATCGATATTATTTATTTTCATTTTATATTTTCATTCTATTTATTTATTTATTTATTTATTTGTGGGACTGAAGGCTGAGGGATCCTAAATGTAAACAAGGAATGTCGATATAAAAGACATAAAATTTAATTATTCATCGACTACCAAATGGCTCCAGTACTCATGCAGACCAATTAAGACGTTTTCACACATTTTTTCTTTATTTCTGTTCGA
>NC_134798.1:49725987-49740987 GCF_046742065.1 Oratosquilla oratoria
TGAGGAAGGAGAGGAGGGAGAGAGGAAGGAAAAGACTGAGAGAGGGAGAGATGGAGAGAGGGAATGAAGGCGGAGGAGGATGAGGAGGTCTAAGAAACAGGCAATGGACTTGCATTGTTTGAACAAGACCTCGCCTAACTTCGACTTCTAGGAATGCTCGCATGAACGCACTTGTCCCCCACGTGTTCCTCCCCCTTCCCCCTACCCCTCCCCCGTCCCCCCCTCCCCCATCCCCCCTCCCCCCGCCCCAACCTCCCCGCGAGGTCACAGCCACGAGTGGACAGAAGAATGTGCCCTTTGGAACGAGTCTCCCGCCCACGAGTGTTTCTGATTCACCACCACGCTCTTGGATCACGTGTTGGACTTGTGATCGACAGCTATTACCCACCCGAATGAGAACTCAGAGCTCAAATACGGCTCGATCTATGGGTAATTCTGTGAACTTACACACACACACACACAACTCCTTTCCCACTAGCGTTGGAGTGCCGGCTGACAGTGCATTGATGCTGTTTTTTTAATTAGCCTTTGGCAGGACTCTAAATCATATCGCTGAATTAGCGGTCGAGAACGATACCACTGCACTGCAGAGCCAAGTGTGCGTGCGTGTGCGTGTGTGTGTGTGTGTGTGTGTGTGTGTGTGTGTGTGTGTGTGTGTGTGTGTGTGTGTGTGTGTGTGTGTGTGTGTGTGTGTGTGTGTGTGTGTGTGTGTGCAGGCGTGTGTGTGTTTGCGTGTATGGGTATACAGGTATGCAGACGTGAGCGTGTGTGTGTGTGCGTATATGCGTGCATGATTCTCTACGTACGTGCTTAGCGCCCCGCCCCGCCGTCTTCCCTAAAATAAAAACAAAATAAAATAAACAGATTACCAGCAAAGTACGCAATGCATACAAAACTACGACTAAACACAACTACTGCAGTTAGCTTTCATCATTAATCCAATTCCACAAAGAATTGGCGTCGTCCGTTTGTACATTAATTGGCTAATTGGCCAGCGTATGCCCGTATCCCTGGGCCGCAATTGGCCTCAACAGAGCAAATGGGGCCAACAGGGTTGGCCATTCTATTGTGCACATGAACACGCACGGACACACACACACACAGACATGCATGTGCGTATATGCATACGCACACATGTTCACACACTCGTATATACACACATGCAAAAGCCTTTGCTTGTTAGTTACTTTGATTAAAATGGAAGACATTTTTTTCTTTTTAATTGATTGAAGAAGGTGCGGAGCCTACGCCAGGAGGCGATGAGTAGCTACGACCGAACCCGTCACCTTTGCCCTTTTATGCGCTTTAAGGACTGTTGTGAGTCGGAGAGGAGTGCGGGATTCGAACCAAGAACTAAGTAAACGTGTAACCAGTACATTTCCGGTTACGTTACCAGTGGACAGTTTACCTTATCAGTTATTTCAATAAACTGACAGGTTTATCTAGATCAGTTAGGACTACTTCGTTATCGACGGGACTCCACGATGATAAGACAATACAGCCTGGCGGGAATCGGAACAAAGGGAAAGTATCACCCGATACGGAAGGATGATCCGTCTTGGTATGGTGTACGCTTTTCACGTGTGGAGTACCTACTCGCAGCGTTCAGTGTATATATATACATATATATATATATATATATATATATATATATACATACATACATATATATATATAAATATATTCATATATATATATGCAATAAAAACACTAGGAGCGTGTGTTCACACATGCGTAAATAACCACTAGGAAAAGTAAACTAACGAAGCAGAGCACTTTCGTGTAATTACATCTTCAGTGCACTGAAGATGTGATTACACGAAAGCGCTCTGCCTTGTTAGTTTACTTTTCCTAGTGGTTATTTACGCATATATATATATATATATATATATATATATATATATATATATATATATATATATATATATATATATAAATATATACAGATATCCGATAATTTTTGTGACATATTTTGTGACATATATACATATATATATATATATATATATATATATATATATAAAGTATATATACACAAACACATCCAACCACACACACACACAAGCACACACACACACACACACACACACACACACACACACACACACACACACACACACACACACACACACACACACACACACACACACACACACACACACACAAAAGCATTGGCAGTCGCCCCAAGCTCACATGATGAAAAATGCAATCCTTCGATTTCATTTTTTCTTCTTCTTCGTCAAGAAAATCCATGTTCGGTTGCATGCGGATCTCATTGGACTCTTAAATGAGTTTCGGGTGTCAAGCAGGTGTCGCCTCGAGTGTTCGATCCGCCTGTGTTTAGTTCCACAACGTAAAGAGTCTGCCTCAGGCACGCCAAGTGCCACTCCCCCGGCTCCCCGCCTCCCTCCCCGGTGCCACGGTGCCACGCTGACGTCAAAATATTTCATTCGTTTCCTTGGCGCCACTCTCCCTTCACCCCCTCCCCCGGTGCCACGGTGCCACGCTGACGTCAAAATATTTCATTCGTTTCCTTGGCGCCACTCCCCCTCACCCCCTCCCCCGGTGCCACGGTGCCACGCTGACGTCAAACTATTTCATTCGTTTCCTTGGCGCCACTCCCCCTCACCCCCTCCCCCGGTGCCACGGTGCCACGCTGACGTCAAACTATTTCATTCGTTTCCTTGGCGCCACTCCTACCCACCCCCCAGCTCGCTCCTCACTTCCCTCCCCGGTGCCACGGTACCACGTTGCCACTCCCCCCCCCCGGCTCCTCGCCTCCCTCCCCGGTGCCACGGTGCCACGCTGACGTCAAACTATTTCATTCGTTTCCTTGGCGCCACTCTCCCTTCACCCCCCCCCCCCCCGGTGCCACGGTGCCATTTAGTCTTTACTTGCATTCAGGCTATTCTATTAAGTTTTGTGTCACTCCTTTGGTGGCGGGTCTTATCGCCATTAACCCCTTCCGTACCAGGTGGTTCTTTTTCCTGGTTGCCGCCAGGAGATTTTATTAATCTCTATGGCGTCCCATTTGGTACATTTCTGAATGTATTTTTGAGGCTGCCGTCAGGTAATTTGATCCAAATGAGAACGCCCCTCACTAATCTCGTCTTTATGTGTTGGAGCCTGTTCCTCATCATTTTCAGTCGGCTTGTGACCTAAATACCTTTCCAGGCACGAAACAAGTGGATAATGACCAACCGACTACATACTGAAGAGGTGGGGGAAGGGGGAGGGGGAGAGGAAGGGGGGGAGAGCCTCTTCAGCCTAGGGGGGGGAAAGGGGGGTCGTTGACCTCCCTTTTCCGTCCCCTTCGACACGGGAGTAAATGATCATGTAGTGTGAATGTAGGGTAATATGTGACAATGGTGATACACTTCACATTCTTTCTTCTATTTGACACCAGACGAATTTATTCGCCTCGAGAGAGGTTTTTGTGCCCTGGGGAGTAGAAAGAAGAGAGAATAGAGAAGAGAGAAAAATGAAGAGAGAAGAGAGAAGAAAGAAAAAAGAGAAGGACAAAGAAAAGAAAAGAGAGGAGGGGAGGAGGGGAGGAGGGGAGATGGGGAGGAGGGGAGGAGGGGAGATGGGGGAAGGGGAGGAGAGGAGAAGGGGAGAAGGGAAGAAGAGGATGAGGGGAGAAGGGGAGGAGGGAAGAACGGGAGAAGGGGAGGAGGGAGAAGGGAGGAAGAGGATGAGGGGACAAGGTGAAGAGGGGAGAAGGGGAGAGGGGAAGAAGGTGATGAGGGGAGAAAGGGGAAGAGGAGAAGGGGATAGGGGAGAGGGTAGAAGGGGAGAGGGGAGAGGGTAGAAAGGGAGAAGGGGAGAAGGAGAGAAGGGGAGGAAGGGAGAATGGAAGAATGAGAGAATGGGAGAGTGGGAGAAGGGGAGAGGAAAAGAAGGGGAGACAGAGGAGAAGAAGAGAGGGGAGAAGAGAGAAGTTAGAAGAGAAAGTAGAGAGAAGAGAGAAGAGAGAAGAAAGAAGAGAGAAGAGAAAGTAGAGAGAAGAGAGAAAAGAAAAGAGAAAAGAGAAAATATATAATAGAGAAGAGAATAGAGAGAAGAGAAAAAAGGATAAAGAATCGAGAAAAGACAGAGAGGAGAGGAGAAGAGATACTAGAGAAGACAAAACAAAAAGAGAGAAGAGAGAAGAGCGAAGAGAGAAAAAAGAGAGAAGAAAGAAGAGGGAAGAGGGGAGAAGGGAAGGAGGGGAGAAGGGAAGGAGGGGAGAAGGGGAGGAGGGGAGAAGGGGAGGAGGGGAGAAGGGGAGGAGGGGAGAAGGGGATGAGGGATGAAGGGGAGAAGAGGAGAAAGGGAAAAAGGAAGAAGGGGATGAGGAGAGAAGGGGAAGAGGAAAGAAGAGAATAAGGGGACAAGGGAGAAAGGAAGAAGGGGAGAAGGGGAAGAGGGGAGAAGGGGAGAAGGGGAGAAAGGAAGAAAGGAAGAAAGGGATGAGGGGAGAAAGGGATGAGGGGAGAAAGGGAAGAGAGAAGAAGGGGAGAAAGGAAGAAGGGGAGAAGGGGAAGAGGGGAGAAGGGGAGAAAGGGAGAAAGGAAGAAAGGGATGAGGGGAGAAAGGGAAGAGAGAAGAAGGGGAGAAAGGAAGAAAGGAAGAAGGGATGAGGGGAGAAAGGGTAGAAGAAAGAAGGGGAGAAGGGAAGAAGGAGAGAATAGGAGGAGGGAAGAAGGGGAGAAGGGGAAGAGGAAGAAGGGGATGAGGGAAGAAGGAGAGAAGGGGAGAAGGGGAGGAAGGATAAAGGGGAGAAGGGAAGAAGGAGAGAGGAGAGGAGGGGAGAAAGGGAGAAGGGGAAGACGGGAGAAGGGAAGAAGGGAATGAGGGGAGAGGGGGAGAAAGGGAGGAGGGATGAAGGGGAGAAGGGAAGAAGGAGAGAGGGGGAAGGAGAGAGGGGAGGAGGGGAGGAGGGGAGGAGGGGAGAAAGGGAAAAGGAGAAAAGAAGAAATAGGGAAGGAGGTGAGAAGGAGGGGGGAGAAGGGAAGAAGGGCAAAAGAGGAGAAGAAGAGAAGGGAGATAGATGAGGGGAGGAGGGGAGGAGGGGAGAAGGGGAGAAGGGGAAAAGGGGAGAAGGGGAAAAGGGGAGAAGAAGAGGAAGGGAGGAGGAAGGAGGGGAGGAAGGGAGGAGGAAGGAGGGGAGGAGGGGAGAAGGGGAGGAGGGAAGAAGGAAAGAAGGGGAGGAAGGGAGAATGGGGAGAAAGGGGAAGAGATGAGAAGGGAGGAAGGGGATGAGGGGAGAAGGGGAGGAGGGAAGAAGGGGAGAAGGGAAGAAGGAGAGAAGGGGAGGAGGGGAGGAGGGGAGGAGGGGAAGAGGGGAGGAGGGGAGAAAAGGAGGAGAAAAGGGGAAACAGGGGAGGAGGTGAGAAGGTGAGAAAGGGAGAAGGAGAGAAAGGAAGAAGGGGATGAGGGGAGAAGGGGAGGAGGGAAAAATGGGAGAAGGGGGGAGGGAAGAAGGGGAGAAGGGAAGAAGGAGAGAAGGGAAGGAGGGGAGGAGGGAAGGAGGGGAGGAGGGGAGAAAGGAAGGAGAAAAGGGGAGGAGGGGAGAAGGAGAGAAGGGAGACAGGGGAGGAGTGGAGGAGGGGAGGAGGGGAGAAAGGAAGGAGAAAAGGGGAGGAGGGGAGAAGGTGAGAAGGGAGACAGGGGAGGAGGGGAGGAGGGGAGAAGGGGAGAAGGGGAGAAGAGGAGGAAGGGAGGAGGAGGGAGGGGAGGGGAGGGGAGGAGAGGAGAAGGGAAGAAGGGTAGAAGGGTAGAAGGGGAGAAGGAAAGAAGGGGAGGAAGGGAGAAGGATAGGAGGGGAGAAGGGGACATGGGGAGGAGGGGAAAAAGGGAGGAGGGGAGAAGGGAAGAAGGGGATGAGTGGAGAAGGGGAGATGGGGCGAAGGAGAGAAGGTATGAAGGGAGGAAGGGGAGAAGGGGAGGAGGGGAGGAGAGGAAAAGGGAAGAGGTAAAAGAAGGGGAGGAAGGGAGTAAGGGAAAAGAAGAGAAGGGGAGAAGAGAAGAGGTAAAGAAGGGGAGGAAGGGAGAAAGGGAGGAGAGGAGAGGATGTGAAGGGAAGAATGGGATAAAGGGCGGAGTGGAAGAGGAGAGAAGGGGAGGAGGGAAGAAGGGGAGGAGGGGAGGAGGGGGATGGAGGAAAGGGGAGAATGGGGAATGGGAGAAGGGAAGGAGGGGAGGAGGGGAGGAGGGGAGGAGGGGAGGAGAGGAGCAGGGGAGGAGGGGAGAAGAAGAGAAAGGGAGATGGGGAGAAGGGGAAGAGGGGAGAAGGGGAGATGGGGAGATGGGGAGAAGGGGAAGAGGGGAGAAGGGGAGAAAGCTGTGAGGTGGGGATTGATTGTGAGTGACCATGTATTGAATTGTGAGTAAAATATGAGAAAAAAACGGGAGTGAATGAGAGTTGTGAAGGCGTCACGTGAGGGAGTGTCGTGAGGGAGTGTCGTGAGGGAGGAGCGTGACGCGGGGGTGACATGTGACACGAAGATACGTGTCACATGTCATGTGACATGTATGAGGAATGTCACAGGTGTCTTGTGAAGTGGCACACAGGGCCACGCTACATGGCACGCTGAGTGTGCCACGTGCCACAGTGTGACGTCACGGAGAGTGGACGTGACGAGTGTAACGTGATATATGGGAGATTCTGTAGCGACTGAGGTAACCCCTTACATACCGGATGATCCTTTCTCTTTTTATTTTGGCTGTCGTCAGGTGATTTTATTCGTGCCATTAAAACGTTTATTGGAACCTGAATTCGGTGCGGTTCCTCGCTTTCAGAGTCACGTGACCTCTAGGCCGCCAGGCGATTTTATTCACTTATAGGGGAGAAAGTTAACTTGAAACTAGAAAAAACTTAGAAACGAAATCTAGAAAGCTATCCACCACCTAGAACATGAAAGGAGTGAAAAAATTGATAAAAAAAAAAAAAAAAAAAAAAAAAAAAAAAAAAAAAACACAGTAATGATGACGTCATAGCCCTGGTGTCATAGAAAGGAGCTATGACGTCATGGATCCCCAGTATGACGTAATAGCTCTGACGTAACAGAAGGGTGATAAGCTATGACGTTATGGACACCCCCCCCCCCCCCGTATGGCGTCATAGCTCTGTCGACACATGATGGGAGCTATGACGTCATTGACTCCCAGTGTGACGTCAGCATTATGACGTCACAGAAATGAGCTCTGACGTCATGGAGCCTCAGTGTGACGTCATTCCGTTCGAAGCTACTCATTGTTGAGGTGTCGAGGGAGTGAGCGGGCGAGCTCTCGGTGTGACGTCACAGAGAGTGGATCGACAGGGCGTCGAATGGGGCAAGGATCGACCTCGGACCTTAATAAAATCACCCGACGCTAGCCAGAATAAAATAATTAAAGTTCGACAGTATGCTAACCTTTCTTTCTTATTGTCAAAATAATTCTCTCGTCTCAATTAATAAGACCACACAGTCCTAGCCAGAATAGAATGAGTGAGGCATTTTGTGGTCTATCTAGGCTTCCGCAAGGCCATCTTAGTCACCTAGAATATCATCGGTTCTAGGAAGCTCTCTTCGTCATAAAGATGCGTGATACTAGAAGCTTAGATGCCCAGTTAGGTGTGTCTAATGGTACAATGTATCATTCTAGAAGCGACCTATAACTATAACGACAGCGCGTTATCTAGAATCTAGATGACAGTCTTAGTTCGTAGAGCTGATATGGTTATGTCATGTCATTGACATATGTGCGTCTGTCACGTCTCTGATACGTGTATGTCACAACGTTGACTTCTTTACGTCATGTCCGTGATACGTCACGTCGTTTGACGAGCCTGCGTCACCTCCGTGACGCATTTACGTCATATCGCTGACGAGTCTGGATCATGTCCGCGATACATGTACGTCACGGCGCTGACGAGTCTGCGTCATGTCGTTTGACGAGCCTGCGTCACGTCCGTGATACATGTGCGTCACGTCGTTGACGAGTCTACATCACGTCAGTGATACGTGTACGTCACGACGTTGGTATACCTACCCCATGGTGTTGGTACACCTACGTCATGTTGCGTCACTTACGTTATGTCACGTGAAGTGCTTACGTCACGTGACGTCACAGATGGGCTGAGGACGTGACACTTTGCAATGTTTGCAACCAAAACCCAAGCATGATTCAACCGCTGTGGAATGTTGCACACACAGACAAAATGACGTGTCACGCTGGACAATTTATGTCACACGTGCGCACCGTGACACGTTGGGGGATCGATCTCGCTTCATCAGGACCCGAGTTCGATCCACCAACAACTCTCGCTTGTCTTCTGGAATAAGGTTATGACGTCAGTATTATGACGTCACAGAAAGGAGCTATGACGTCATGCCCCCAGTGTGACGTGTGTCTTGTCGCCAAGTTATTTTATTCAATTTAGAAACTTTGTTATTACCTCGATCAAGCTTTCTATAGATAAGTGTATTTCTTCAATTTTGTTTAAGGTTAGATCTTCTTAATAAATTTCTTGGCTCAGATGGTTATAGAAGATAGATTTAATATAGAGCAGATGTATGGTATAGTGCCCGCCAGCTGGTGCAACTTTTGGATTCAAAATCCTAAAAAAAAAAAAAAATATATATATATATATATATATATATATATATATATATATACATATATATATATATATATATATATATATATATATACATATATATATATAAATATATATATATAATAAAAATAATTAAGATAAAAATTAATAAGAAAGAGGAAGAGGAGGATGAGGAAGAGGAGGAGAAGAGTGCACTGGCAATGAATTGCGGGTACCCACAATTAATTCTATTGGTCCATATCACGTGACCTTGACCATGCATTAACACAACAGGTCATTCGTCATGCAACATGCATGACACTCTCCCCCTTTTTTCATGACACCTGTGTCTCCATGACACGCGTTGTGTCAACACAATGAAGACCCGACGCCACGAGTCCTTTAATACCCGGCCGGTGTCGTCAACCTTTGCCCTGGTTGTTAGGGCAGCCGGTGGAAAATGGATTATGGACCCCTGCTGAAATTAGACCCGGGTCCATTTTCTATGGGGGGAAAATGAAACCTCTTTATAGAAAATGGACCCCCTACTAAGATATGCAACTCAATATCATTAGGTTAGGGTAGGTTAGGTTAGGTCAATTTAGGTTACATACATACATACATATACCAAGGCTTTTTCCCCCTTCCAAGGGAGGTAGCCAAAAAGGGAAAGGCATAAAAACACTCCCACCCATTTCATCCCTAAATACACTCCACACCCCTCCCACCCTTCCTCTCATCTGAGCACCTCCTGGATGACGGGTCATCCCTGCACCCTGCCCACCGCCCTGGGTCAGAAGCAGTGTCGCAAGACACAGTACATCCACAGCAAGGCCGCTTCATTTAATCGGCGACCCCCCCTCTCCGTCCCCCTTTGCATATAAGGAGAGGACGGGGAGAAATCCCTTCGGGCTGCGTCAAAATTTACTCACACATACTACCCCACCCCCCACCCCCCCGCCCATTCCTCCTCATGCAGTCACAACATCATCCATATACAACCATTCTCCACTCACCTCTGTCTTCCGTCCTCTCCCTTCCTTCCTCAACAGACATTCCCCTCTTCCCCAAAGCCCCCTTCACCCCATCCATCCACCTCATCCTAGGACGTCCCCTCATGTTCACTCCCTCCACATCCGCCTTCCATACCTCTTTTACTAGTCTTTCTTCACTCATTCTTTCCATGTGTCCAAACCATCCTAATATTCTTTCATCAACCCTATCTCCCAAATCCTTTTTCACCCCTGTTCTCCTCCTCACCTCCTCATTTCTCACTCTATCTAGCCTAGTAACCCCCCACCATACTTCTCAGACACCTCATCTCAAACACATTCAAACTCCTTCTCTCTTCTTCTCTTATGTTCCACGTTTCTGCCCCATACAATGCTGTTGGCACAATCACTCCTTCATACAGTCTCCTCTTCGCATCCATTCCCAAATGTCTATTTCTCATTACACTCTTTAAACCACCAAGGCATTTACTCGCTTCTCTCAATCTACATTCCACCTCCACCTTCACTCCACCTTTTCCTGCTACACTTGCACCCAAGTATCTAAAACTATCCACTTCCTCCAGTCGCTCTCCCTTAATGTTCACTTCCAGTCTACTGCCACTTTCACCCCTTGTACATCTCATCACCTTACTTTTACCCACATTTATCTTTAGCTTTCTTCTATCACATACTCTCCCAAACTCTGCCACCAGCTTCCTCAATCCCTCCTCTGACCCTGCCACAAGCGCAGTGTCGTCTGCAAACAACAGCTGGCTCACCTCCCACTTTTCTCCATTTTCTTTAACCATCTCCAATCCCTGACTCACTACCCTAGCATTCACCTCTCGCACCACCCCATCCATGTATAAGTTGAACAGCCAGGGCGACATAACACATCCTTGACGAAGTCCCACCTTTACTTCAAACCACTCACTCTCTCCATTTCCAATCCTAACACATGCTCTACTACTCACATAAAAACTCTTGACAGCTCCCAAAAGCTTTCCTCCTATCCCATAAATCTGCATAACCTCCCACAGTGCCTTTCTGTCTACCCTATCATAAGCCTTTTCCAGATCCATAAAAGCCCAAAAAACATCCTTCCCCTTTCCTATAGCTTTCTCACATATCTGTCTTACCACAAAGATCTGATCTACACAACCTCTACCCGTCCTAAATCCACACTGTTCCTCACCAATTACTCCTTCTGTTCCTCTCCTAATCCTCTCAATTAAGATTCTCCCATAAGCCTTACTACACTCAACAGGCTAATCCCTCTGAAATTACTACATTCACACTTGTCCCCTTTTCCCTTGTAAAGAGGAACTATACAGGCACTACTCCAGTCCTCCGGTACTCTACCCTCTCTCCAGCAAACATTAAATAATCTCACCAACCAGTCCACCATCACTGAACCTCCCTTTTTCAGACATTCTGCATGACATCCATCCAGACCAGGTGCCTTACCTGCTTTCATCATCTTTACAACTGCCTTCACCTCATCCTTCCTTATTTCTCCTCCATTCTCCTCACTCATCACTCTCATTTTCTTCGTATTTCCCACTGCAGCTATCTTTCCCTCCCTATCCTCCTTCACATTCAGCAACTCCCTAAAATATTCTGCCCATCTTCCCCTCACTGCCATCTCTTCCATTATCAACTCTCCATCTGTACCTTTTACCTTTTCTTCCCTACTTGATTCACCTCCTCTTCCTCTCTTAATTTCTTTCCAAAACATCTTTTTATTACTTTCAAAATTTTCTGTCATACTCCTACCCCATTTCACATCTGCTCTCCTCTTTGCCTCCTTTACCTTTTGCTTTACTTCTCTTTTCTTTTCTTTGTACGTCTCATATGACTCCCTCGTCCTCTTTTGTAACCAATCTGTGAATGCTCGCTTCTTCTCTTCTACAACCTTCTTTGTTTCCTCATCCCACCATTCACTACCCTTTCTTCTATTTCCTCCTGTCCTTCTTGTTCCACACACCATCCTTGCACACTTTAAGACTCCCTCCTTGAACCATCCCCATTCCTCCTCCACACCCATCTCTGCTCTATCCTTAACTCCCTCCCACTCCTCCTTCAGCTTCTTTTCGTACTCCTTCTCCTTTTCCTTTTCATTCAAGGAGTTCACTCTAAGAACCTCCCTACCTTTTGTCCCTTTCCTCCTTCTCCATCTATCCTCCACTCTCAACTTACCTTCCACCAAAAAATGATCTGATATTCCCCCACCCTCTCCCCTTAGCACATGTACATCCTTAACTCTTCCTAGGTTAGGTTAGGTTAATTTAGGTTAGGTTAGGTTAGGCTAGGTTAATTTAGGTTAGGTTAGATTAGGTTAGGTTAGGTTAGGTTAAGTTAGATTAGGTTAGATTAGGTTAGATTAGGTTAGGTTAAGTTAGGTTAGGTTAGGTTAGGTTAAGTTAGGTTAGGTATCAAAATAAACAATACTTGTTAATACTAATGTGTTCTATTCATAAATAAAAAAAAAAACATTTTCTAGCATCTTGAGTGAGGGTCCATTTCCCATAGAGGGGGTCCATTTTCCACTGCGGAAAAAGAACCCCGGGGTCCATTTTCCATGGGGTCCCATTTTCTATCTCACACCGGTACAGGTAGGAGTCGCTGGTAGCTCACTCTACGTCATAAAGAGCGAAACCAACGCGCCACGGTGTGTGTGTGTGTGTCAGCTAAGTGAAACAGTGAAGTATTGATTAAAAATCACACGTCACGGAACGATACTCTGCGTGGGTGGAAAGGCTTACGACAGGAGACGATTAGCTGCGGCCACCCTTGCCCTTTGGTGCTAAGATAGCAAAGATGTTTGTTAGTTACCCGTAACTGGTGGGGGATCGAACCCGGGACTTTGTTGTAATGATGCGATACCGAAACCTAACACGCCACAGCGTCAATGGGCTTTTACGTGCTGTCTAAGCCGTCACCTTTGCCCTATGTGCTCGGATAGCCGAGGCAAGCGGCACTTATCAGTGGCCAATGGCCTTAAGAAGAGACACCGCGTAAAATGAAATTAATGATTCGCGATTTTATTCAAATAGTAAGGATCGTCGCGTACAATGAATCCTGAACTACGGGTTTATCATGATGGAGGGAGAAACCCCGTATAAAAAAAAAAAAAAAAAAAAAACTTTATCCAGATAGTAAGAAACTTCGCGTAAAAAGAATCCTTAAGCGCGATTTTTCCCACGATGGAAATATATATATCGCGTAAAAAGAAAGTCATTAACCACGGTTTTAGTATAATAATATAAGGCTTCGCGTAAAAAAAAAAGTGACGCACTTTATGTATTCTGTTCTGGCTAAGACAACTCAAAACCGGAAGGGGTCACGATCGATTGAAAGATCGTTCACCGCGAAGTCCGTCTTCAAGCTGTCAGGACGTAAACTGAACTAGGATGAAACAACATCATCAACCGCGTAGTGAGTGAATGGAATACACTTCCCGCAGAGGCGTTATCATGTAACATATCTTTAAGTGTGTAGATTCAATCGTATAGACATGCAACTAACATGCAACTATGTCTGATAATATAATGTGTTATCTTTTTATTGATTTATCATCTTGTTTACATATTTGTTTGTTTATTTATTAAAATTTAATTCTGGTCTCTCTTCTTTCTTATCAATTCATTCATTTTTTCTGTATGCAGCCTTGTTATAGACCAAAAGGTCTTGTGTTTATGTTTTGATAATGTTTTATTATAACACATGACATTACGTATTGTAGAAAGCGAGGAGCTTACGCCAGGAGGCGCGTTGCTGCGGTCGAAGCCATCACCTTTGCCCTATAATGCGCTTTGGAGACTGTTGGGGCAGGTAGTAGTCACTGTTGGGAATCGGAAAGGTGTGCGGGATTCGAACCTACAGCGAAGCAATTGTGAGACCAGCACGCTTCGGAATACGTCACCAGATCAATAGCAAAGCCACGTGGAGAATGATGAAAAAGAAAAGAAAAAAAAGAAAAATAAAAATAAATAAAAAAGAAAAAGAAAAAGAAAATAAAGGGAGAGTCGGACTAAAATGCATAAAACACGTGACTGTGCTTTAGAGCGTCAAACAAACGCCTCACAGCGGCCGCCAGCACTGTTTAGAATCGTAACTATGACTACCTGCGTTCAGTTCAACGGTCACCGTGACTTTGTTGTCGGCAACGGCGCTCCGAACTCCTGATGTTATCAACGCCTCTGTGGTATATAGGGACTTCGTCATGATTCACGTCATTATCACATTGGGCTATTGGAGCAAATTTGTATTTCTGATATGCTGGTGGAAAATAATTTCCCTCCAGCAAATCAAATGACATCCTATGTAAATTCTCGAGGAAATAGAATAGTCTGTCATAGTATTTTGACGGCGGAAAAAGTGATGGAGGTTGGCGCTACCGTCGATTCATCGAAGGTTGGAGGAAAAACAGCCCAGTGTTATAACCCATTAACGGAGGAGTGCCACGGAGACGAATGAAATCGCCTGCAGACAAAATGAGAAAAATAAAGTACCACCGGGTACGAAAGGGGGGTAAATAATTTCTCTATAGTGACTTACTCTACATATTTTATTCTGGTAGACGTCACACACACACACACACACACACACACACACACACACACACACACACACACACACACACACACACACACACACACACACACACACACACACACACACACACACACACACACACACACACACACACACACACGACTTGGCGGAGCAGTGGTAGCGTTCGCGGCCGCCACTACGGCGGTCCGATTTCAAATCCCGACCAGGGCTGTAATAATTTCCCTATCGCTGCTCTGTGAGTTGTTACTCCAACTCTCGTGGGTGGGGAATTGGGTGTGTGTGTGGGTGTAAGGTGCATTACCCATAGATCAGTCATATATGAGCGCTGAGCTCTCATTCGGGAGGGTAATAACTGTCTATCACAAGCCCAACACGTGATTCAAGACCATAGATAATCTCTCTCTCTCTCTCTCTCTCTCTCTCTCACACACACACACACACACACACACACACACACACACACACACACACACACACACACACACACACACACACACACACACACACACACACACACACACACACACACCATAGAGAGGAAATAGTCTATCTCGGTACACTTCCCTTTTGCTATCGTGACAAACTTTACATTTTTTATTCAGGTTAACGTCTGGTTATTTCAGTCAATTCCGTGATCGAAGTAAGATTTTGACTCTGCCGTGATCCATAGGGGCGATAACATTGGGTTTCAGCGTTGCAAATTGAACCATCGTGACTTCAAGATTGCGAGCAATTGCCCCTTGGCTATGTAACCCTGTTATTTAAAACGGTTAACTTTTGTGTCTTTATTCTGTTTTAATCAAGACGATTTTATTCAGCTGAGGGGTCGGGGTCAGTCGAGGCCTCGTTCAAGCCAGAGGTCCTCTC
>NC_134798.1:49748487-49750987 GCF_046742065.1 Oratosquilla oratoria
AGACAGATTAATGAATAAACAAATAAAGACAAAGGCTAATAAAGAAAACAGGAGAGAAATGTCGAGGTTTCGTCTTTATTCTACCATTACAAGCCCGTTTTGCAAAGTCACAATAAGTACTTCTTGATCTACATTCGAACATAAAAGATTTACCGAGGCAGGTAAGCGACTCTCTACAGGTAAACAAAAACAAAAAAACCAAGATGGCGGTGCCTTGGGTCCCCATCAGCAACCAAGTCTGGATTTTTTCTTTTTCTTCAGAAGAATGTCCCCAGACTCAGGTAGCTTCAGCTCCATAGGAAAAATGGGGTGAGGTGGGGGAGATCCTGCATGTCCTTTGTGAACGTTAGTGTTAGAAAACTGCTATTGTCTAAACGTTTATTGTCTTCGAACGCTTCCCTGGGTGATCACTGGTATTTCACAAACGTCTACAAATCTACGACGTTCTTGGATCGATCAAGTCAAGGTTGCCAATCACGTTGGTCAGCAAAGCTCACCAACAAGTCAAAACGTTCGTTAGCAAGGCTGCCAACTGTACCACACAAAGATGAACCAGGGTTGCCAACTGAGGAGGAGCGAACTCCACCTGCGTTATATAATCACGGTGAAACATCAACTTACTAGCCTACTTGATGTTAGATTTTCTAATGCGTCTCGATGTTGCCTCCTTATCAATCTAGGCGACTACTTGTGATTATGCTTCATACACCGACTCATTACAAAAGTATTAAAGGAGAAGTGAACGGATGGGTATGGCGTCATCATCCATTCATACATTCAAAAAATACACTCAGAATACATTTACAAACAACTAGACTAGGAATACAGTGTCCTTCCAGAAGCACGACGAGGTGGGAATGAACTTGGTGACCGAAAATATCCTAGAAGACTTGTTCTCGGTCTGTAGGTCTTCTTGATTCTCCTCAAACATGTCCAAACATGTTCAGGGATACAGGAAACAGGCTGGTGCATTGAGGATTTAACCCTAACACATTCATAGATCCAACCTTGTTAAATTAATTACAAGTGTTTGTTGGTGAGTGTTACATCTTACATTTAAGTATAAAATCTATGACTATAGATACAGCACACAAGAACAGGGTAGTTGTAGAAGAATGAAATTAGCATTTCATTAAAGGACTTGATAAGCCCGTTTTTAGAAACGATCACACCTTAGGACACATGCACTAATTCGACTGTAAAAACAGGCATATAAAACATTTCGACGAGCATACCAAAACTACTTTAAATACACACTAAAATCCTATTATCTTACAAACGAATATGAACATATAAGAACGAACACACACACACACACACACACACACACACACACACACACACACACACACACACACACACACACACACACACACACACACACACACACACACACACACACACACACGTACATACATGCACACATAAACATACAAACATATATGTACACGTGTATATATATGTGTACTTATGTATCTATGTATGTATACACACATGTATACACTCACATATAACATGCAGAAGTTACAGCTAAAGAAATTTTAATTTTACAGACACACCCGTAAAATTACATGATTACGTCGTAGTATGAGAATACTGTATTCTGTTCATCCTAACTTGGCAGATATTCGTTAGAGGTATACCCATATCCTCTTTGTGACATGCTTCATATAAAAAATCTTTTTAGATAATCCTCCTCCTTACACAGATTAACCACCAGCTGCGGTTTCTACTTGTTAACATCTTGTAAATTGGCGGAACACCACCCATTCACCGAGTCTTGCCTCAGACAGGCGCGGAGCTGTTTGTAGCAATGTGATTTCTTATGTCAAAGCTAACATGTTTTGTAGATTTGTAACCACGTTTTTTTTTTTTTTTTGCTCATTTCATTACCAGTTCTCATAGATAGAGAGGAAGAGGATACAAATACATAATATTTATGGCAAAACATACATTATCAATGTGTGGACATTAGGAAATTATTAAAGAAATGGAATAAGTTGAAACTTAAGAATTAAAAATCAACTATTTAGCACTAGTAATATTTCCGCCAAGTTAAAATGAACGAAGTATACCAAAGCTCTCGAACACATTTGCAGTGATTTTTTTAATTTGACAATTCTAACCTAAACGGGGGGGCGGAGGTCAGGGATGACCCTTCACCCACAAGGAGGTAAGGTAGAAGGGACAACTGAGCTCAATAAAGACAGATATTTTCTTAATGAAAAGAAATTATATAGCTAATATTTGGAGTAAAAATCTCTGCCAAATACTGACATTAACGCAAGTGAATGTGTATACATACATATATGAAAACATCATGACAGGTTAAAAGAGGAGTAGAGGGAAAACACACAAATAGAACAAGAGTTTATTCTGTGGCTAGTTTCTCATTGTGGTGCTTCTGAAGAAGTATCACAATGCGAAACTTGCCACAGAATAAACTCTTGTTCTATTTGTGTGTTTTCCCTCTACTCCTCTTACACATACACAAATATAC
>NC_134798.1:49760987-49765987 GCF_046742065.1 Oratosquilla oratoria
ATATTGGTCATAAAAAGAGGACCGATAAAGTGGAGAGAACTATAATTAATGATAAGTCAGTGATGAGTAAAATGGAAACTCAAGAACAATTTAGACACTGCGAAATACAGAGACGGGGTACCACGAGCGTAGCTCCCATTCCCGTAAGATATAACTATGTAAATACTAGATACACACACACACACACACACACACACACACACACACACACACACACACACACACACACACACACACACACACACACACACACACACACACACACACATCACAAACGACTCAGTGGCGCAGCTGGTAGAGTTCCCGGCCGCTATATCTCATAGCCGTGCCTCCCTTTCTCCCTAGTCCTAGGGCGGCAAGCTTTCAGAGGTACACACGATCCATCCCGACCTTCTCCACGAGTATCCTTTTAATCTTACGGTTATCCCTTTAACCGATTTCAACAGAAGACCCTTTCCTCTTGGTATGACCTCATGATCATTTTAACTAATAGATAAACGTAGAATAAGTCAGTTTAATAATACAACGAACAGATATAACAATGTCAAATAGAGCCCACGGATAAGAGATATTCTCATCAATGACGTTTGAGATTAGCTGTGATCA
The DNA here is from genome assembly GCF_046742065.1 of Oratosquilla oratoria. Lineage (NCBI taxonomy): Eukaryota > Metazoa > Arthropoda > Malacostraca > Stomatopoda > Squillidae > Oratosquilla > Oratosquilla oratoria. The sequence continues at coordinate 49,761,594 of NC_134798.1, forward strand.
GTTGCAGATAAGGATGAGGCCTGCGGCCAGCATGTAATTCCCTTCAGGAGACGAAAATGATGGAGATGTGATTTAACGAAATATATGTCTATAATCCTGCTGATTGATATTCAGACTCAAATCGCCTGACTAACAGCTTCACTCATTGCTTAGTATAGGTTTGGAAATGTGTATGTGTACGTATTTATGTCTATGTAGAGGTATATGTGTATTTGTATATATATATATATATATATATATATATGTTTATGTGTGTGTGTGTGCATGTATATGTTTATGTACATGTACGTGTACGTGTAGGTGTATATGTTTTGTCTAGAAATAGAGATGTACAGCACCACACACACACACGCGCACGCACGCACACGCACACACACACACACACACACACACACACACACACACACACACACACACACACACACACACACACACACACACACACACACACACACACACACACACACACACACACACACACACACACACACACACACACACACACACACACACACACTCACACACACACACACACACACACACACACACACACACACACGCACACACACACGCACAGACAGACAGACACACACACACACACACACACACACACACACACACACACACACACACACACACACACACACACACACACACACACACACACACACACACACACACATACACAAACACACATACACGTACGTATGCACGTACCCCCAGCACACACACACATACGCACACAAATAGAATTGGATTTACATAACGTTAACTGAGAGCGACAGACAGACATGGACAAAGATGGGGCCAGGCTGGATGCATTTGCAAACTGATACACAATTTTCATGGAATTCGTTCGGTTTCTATTGGGGCCAGGGGGGGAGGGGGAAGGGGGGAAGGGGGGAAGGGGAAAAGGGGGTTTGGTCTATGCTTTCATTGTTAAATAAATACTTCGGTTTAACGTTCTTTTCTTGCTCTCTCTCTCTCTCTCTCTCTCTCTCTCTCTCCCTCTCTCTCTCTCTCTCTCTCTCTCTCTCTCTCTCTCTCTCTCTCTCTCTCTCTCTCTCTCTCTCTCTCATTCCCTACTTATCCTTTTCTGCCCATTTCTCTCCCTTTCTCTCCCTCTCCATTTCTCTCTCTCTCACTACCTACTTCTCTCTCCTCTCTCTCTTTCTCTCTCTCTCTCGTTCTCACTGTTTCTCTTTTCTCAAGATAAATGAAAGCAAGCAAGCGGGTTTGCTTGTGAGTGATATCTTCCTGGATGTATTGTTGGTGTCTCGGTTACAGCCAGAATGCTTGCAACTTACCCTCCCTTCTCCCCTCTCCTCCCTCCCTTCTCCCCCTCCTCCCTCCCTTCTTTCTTCCCCCCCTTCCCCTCCTCCCTCCCTCTTCTCCCCTACTTCTCCCTTTTCCCTCGTCTCTACACATCACCTCAGTTCTTACCTATTCACATCATTTTCCTTTTCTTCCTTACTTTCCTTACCTTTGTCTTCCCTTCCTTTCCCTTCCCTTTTTTTTCTTTCCGTTCTTTCCCAATTCATTCCCTTCCCTTTCCTTCTCTTCCCTTTCTTTTCCTTCTCTCCCCTCCTTCTATCTCCATGGAAGGTTCTACGTTACAGTTGTCGTGTGTGTATGTGTGTATGTGTATGTGTGTGTGTGTGCGTGTGTGTGTGTGTGTGTCTGGGTGTTCCTGTTTATGATTGTGTATGATCACTAGATCATGTCTGCCTATGTGCGTTATTTGTGCTCGTGTCCGTGTGTGCGTCTGCTTATGTGCACACGCGTGTGTATGTGTGTGTGTGTGTGTGTGTGTGTGTGTGTACACCCTCATAGTCGCGAGATATAAATCGCCCAACTTTAGCTGCACTGCCTCAGTCGTTTCAACTTTGTGTGTTGACACTCAGGTGCCTGGGATGTGATTCGCCACACTGTATTGATACTCTCTGCCTGCGTTGGCACTCTCCTCTGGCACTCTTCGCTGGCACCATCACGTTCCTCGTCTAGCACAGTATTTCCTATACGCGCTCGTGTCCGGTGTATTTGTTGTCATTGAGTTTACCGGTACTCACACTATGTGTTGGCATTGCTGGCTCTATGACACTGTGTATTGGTACTTTGTGTTGGCACTTTGTCTGTGTGTTGGCATTCTGTGTTGGTTCTGATTGACTCTGTTTTTGGCATACTGTCTTGCTGTCCAATATGTATGAGATTAAGGCCTGTTGTCACCAAGTGTTGTTAATGTGTTGGCACACTGGGTAATACGCTCGCGTCTGTTCAATTCACGTCTGCCATCATTCATTATTGGTGATTTATGTTGGCAATGTCTTGACACCGCGGGACAAGGGAATCCCTATGTGAATGTTGGTAGATCATTGAAGAGTCAGCAAAATATTATGTTAGAAATGTAGGTTAGCTAGACATATTGCTGTTGTTTTTATCCTCAGAATGTTGTTAATCCCTGACTGTTGTCAGAATATGCGTGCATTAATTATTTTAACAAAACACTGAAGTGTCAAAAGTATATTGTTGGTTAGACAGTCTTGTCTTTTTTTTGTTGGTTTACGTTGACAATATTCTTATACAAAAGCAAATAATCGATGAATAAGTGAATAAAGACTTAAATAATGTACAAGTAAGCAAACGAATGGCTGGATGCAATAGATAAATACTCGAACACAAAACAGACAAGATGGAAATATTTCGTGAAATACTTCGGGTCGTTTTTTTTTTTCAATGTACACACAACAGCAAACCAACATACACTCACATGTGCACACACAAACACACGTACACGCACATCAATCATTATCGTCACTCATGATAATTATAATCAACAGTATTGGTATCTATATCAGTATCATCATATTAATTGGTTGACTCAGATCTTTTGCAGATGATTCCCAATCTCCAGAAATACGGCCACGGTCAATCAGTTAATGTATATTCCACTAAGGAAAGATGTTTTATAGTGTCTGAACTGGATAAGTGTTGGGCTGCGAAGGACAACGTGATCATTGCCTTCTGTAAGATTACCTTTGAACTACATGAAGTCTGTCATTAAGTATGTTCTGTCTTAAGTTAGGGACATCACCATAACAAGACGAACTGTTTATTAAAGAAATTATAACTCGTTTGGATTTTATCAAGTATTTGATGCATGAGGGGACGGAGAGGGGGGGGGTCGTCGATTTAATGAAGCGGCCTTGCTGTGGATGTGCTGTATCTTGCGACACTGCTTTTGACCCAGGACAGTGGACAAGATGCAGGGATGACCCGTCATCCAGGAGGTGCCAAGATAAGAGGGAGGAAAGGGGATAGAGTGGAGTGGATTAAGTAGGGGATGGAATGGGTGGGAGTGGTTTCTATGCCTTTGTTTTTTGGCTACCTCTCCTGTAAGGGGGAGGAAGCCTTTGGTATATGTATGTATATATGTATTTGATGCACATCATGCAATGTCACTAACCAAAGTAAATACCCCAGGTGCTATATCGGGGCTGCATGTCCGAATATATTGAGTAATACACAGCAGATAATTACGACACCACCTTGTTTCACCTATTTCTAAAAGCCAAACAAAATAGGAAATGATACAAGGAGGCACATAGTTAACTTGGTATACATTCATTTCCATTATCTCAAATCTTTTGTGAACAATTCGACTAACCGGCATGTCTCACAATGCGTTCTTTTATATTTGGACGCGCAACCCCGATATAGTGCTGGCTACGGCGAACCAGGGGTATTTACTTTAGTCGGTGACTGTACTTATTAGTACAAACTTGATCAAATAGTTGATAAAACTCGAACGAGTAAAACGTTGTATATCCGATAAAGACTTCGTCCTCTCATAGTTCGTTTCCTGGCCTGCTTGTCGTCAGTCGCCTTCCTTTTTCGTTCTCTTCTATGCCTGAGCACAGATGGTCGAAATGCTACTTTTTTTAATTTTAGTATCTTTTTTAAGTGGGTTTATGTTGAGGGATGTTGGGTTTATTACTGTGTTTCTTGGCCTTAAGAGGTGTGCTTGCCTTATGAATTGCGTGTGTTTTTGTCTTTGTGTAAAGATACGTTCTTGGGTATGGGAGGGAGGTCGGTTATGGTTATGAAAAGTCTGTAAGTAGTATGCTAAGGATGTTGTCATCTTGTGATGTGACACCACTTTCTCGATATGCATAATATTATTAATCTTTATATCAATAACAATGCCAGTACCATCATTATCAATACAAGTTTTAATATCAGTAGGCCTATCTATCATAAATCGATGTAGTTTTCGTTTTGTGTATCAGTTTAGGTTCTTTCTCGCTAAAGATGCCTGTCTCCTCCTCCTCCTCCTCCTCCTCCTCCTCCTCCTCCTCCTCCTCCTCCTCCTCCTCCTCCTCCTCCTCCTCCTCCTC
>NC_134798.1:49768487-49775987 GCF_046742065.1 Oratosquilla oratoria
ACTGTTTCAATTAAGATCAGGGTGTGGTTACCCTCCCTCACCCTCTGACTGAGTTCAACTTAGCCTATTTCGTAACCGTGGCCGCAGAGCGGGACGCAACCATCATAGAAACATTAAGATAGTTAGAACGAGGAGAGTGAGAACAGTGAGCACGCCGAAGCCTGTCACGGAACGCAGGATCATTGAGGTCCCAAGACTATGGTATGATTTACCTTCCTTTTTTTTTGTCCAACGTGACCTCTCTGTGTAACAAAGTTGATGAACTCACTACTACTGTTTTGTCACTTAATGTGAGTGTAGTTGCAGTTACAGAGGCATGGCAAATAGTGCCCGAAATTTGCCAAATTGAGAATTACGCACTTCATCATAACCTCAGAAACGAGAGGAGAGGAGGTGGGGTGGTCGTCTACTCCCTGAAAGTTTTAAAGGCCTCGGAGTTACCAGGCGACATCCCCGTAGGCCTAGAAACCATGTGGTTGCGGTTAACCCCACCCTCACACCCTCGCCAGACAGCCTCCATCATTCTGTGTGTAGTGTACCCCTCACCCCACGAGTCCCATCGGCCGGCGCTTTGGTGGAACACATTATCAGTGCAGCAGACAGTCTCAGGGACGAATACCACAGTGCTAGGTTGGTCCTATGTGGGGATATTAATGAGTTAGACACCAGTGATATTCAAGAACATCTACATATATCACAACACGTCAACATCCTCACTCATGATGCCAACACGCTTGACCTTATCTTTAGTGACTTGAGTGAACTGTACCTCCCCCCGCAACCCCACCCCCTGTTGGTCGGTCCACTCATTTGTCCATCCTGTGGTTACCGGCCGGCACGACTTCGTTGGCACTCGGAACCATCACCCGCCTTCACAGGCCCATGCCCGACTCACACTTGCGTGAATTTGGACAATGGATTACTCAACATCCATGGACAGAGGTGCTCGCAGTGGAGGGAGTTCAGGAGAAGTGGTACAACTATATCAATATAATTGCACAGGCCTTCCATTGTCATTTTCCTTTGAAACAAATGCTGACGCACTCAGCCGATGCCCCTTGGGTCACACCCAGGATTAAGAGACTGATTCAACAGCGTGCTAAAGCTTTCTACACTGACATAAACCTTTTTAGACAACTCTGGAACAAAGTCATAAGGGAAATAAAAAGAGTAAAAAAGATGTACTACCCCAACAAGATCAAGCACTTACAGCAGAACAGCAGCATGTGGTTTAGCATGGTCAAAAGCTTGTGTGGTATGAGACAGGCATCTGACATTCCCCTCCTGTCACAATTCCCACCAACCCTTGCGGTTGATCAAGTAAATAGCCTTTTTGCCTCTATCTGTCAAACGCTGCCCGGCATTGACCGCTCTCTCCTCCCTGCCTTCCTCCCCTCCCCTTCTCCCCCCACAGTACATGTTTTTCAAGTTTTCAAGAAGCTTGCTAGTATCAAACCAAAATGGGCATATACGCCCGTAGACTTACCCACCAAACTTTATCGTGAATTTGCTTGCGAACTTGCCATCCCGATCTGTTCAACAATCAACGCCTCACTTAAGCAGAGCAAATGTCCCACATATTGGAAGACAGGCTTCATTACTTCCATCCCCAAATCTTCCAATCCCCAATCCTTTAGTGACTTCAGACACATTACTATCACTCCCTTTCCTAGTCTTATTTGTGAGGATTTTGTCTTCGAGTGGGCATACTCCAAAGTCAGCAAATTCATTGATGCCCAGCAGTTTGGTAACGTGAAAACATCCTCCACCACTCACTATCTTATCAGCTTCCTTGACTTTATCTATAAAAAATCTCGAGCAGCGCAAGACTTCACTTGCAGTGGTGTTCATTGACTTCAAGAAAGCCTTCGATCTTGTAGATCATACCACTATCATCAAAGCCACCTAGGCCTCCCTACGTACTTGGTGGTTTGGCTGTCTGACTTCCTGACGGACCGTTGTCAAGCTGTCAGATATCAGGGACACGTCTCTGCAGTCCAGTATCTCTCCTGTGGGGTACCTTAGGGAACAAGAATGGGGCCACGGTGTTTCCTGATACTCATCAACGATGCCCTGGGAGATACACCGCACAAGTGGAAACATGTTGATGACTGCACGGTGGGGATCCCTGTGTCCAACACTGACCTGAACTACGACCCACTGCAGGACACGTTGGAAAAACTACACACATGGACTATGCACAGCAAAGTCTCCATTAACCACAAGAAAACTGGTAATGAATTTCCACACCTCCAACGACGTTATCCCCCCTCTCCTGCTGACAATTGATGGCCAACCCCTACAAGTGGTCCAGTCTACTAATCTGCTGGGGATTACCATCGACAACAAGTTGACCTGGAAGGAGAACACCGCTATCACCGTCAGGGCAGCCTCATACAAGCTGTATATGTTGCGTCGACTGAGCTCATCAGGGGCACAGGCTGAAGATCTCAAGACCATCTACACTTCCTTCATTTTACCCAAGTTGATGTAGGCATCCCCCTCTTGGGGCTCCTCTCTCATTATGACGCAGCAGCGTCAGCTGGAAAAAGTGCAGAAAAGAGCCTGTCGCACAATCCTCGCCAATGATTACACCACCTACCAGCACGCTCTCACCACACTAGGACTACCCACCCTTGCTGACCGCTATTTTCAGAGTCTGAGGTCGTTTGCGGTCACTCTGGTCAAACATCCTCGGCACCGGAACCTACTACCTCCTCAGGTACTTCGTCCACGGCGGCAGGTGCGGCACCATAATTCCATCAAGCCGATCAGAGCACGTACCGCCGGTATAAGAAGAGCCCCATACCGACCTTTGTAGACTTAATCAACAACTAGAATTAACACTGTTGTACTACATACCTATTACTTAGCCTGCTGTTTTTGTCTAGTTTTTGAATGACTGTAACAACGTCTTCTCAGTCTCATAGTTTTATATTGTTTTAATTTTGTAGGATGTATGATTTCAGCAGAAATGCTGCCATACCCAATAAACCGTTGATTATTGTCATCATCATCATCATCATCATCATCATCATCATCATCATCATCATCATCATCATCATCATCATTATTATTATTATTATTATTATTATTATTATCATTATTATTATTATTATTATTATTATTATTATTATTATTATCATTATTATCATCATCATCATCATCATCATCATCATTATTATTATCATTATTATTATTATTATTATTATTATTATTACACACACACACACACACACACACACACACACACACACACACACACACACACACACACACACACACACACACACACATACATATATATATGTATATGTATATATATACGTATATATATGTATATATATATATATATTTATATACATATATATATATATATATATGTATATATATATATATATATATATTAACTAAGGACCAAGAAGAACTGAACCTTGGCCTAAATTGTCACATCTCTAATCTTCGCCCACTACAGAAACGTATATATATATATATATATATATATATATATATATATATATATATATATATATATATATATATATATATATACGACGTAAACGGAGTAGGAAGCACAGAAGTCTTAGTCTTGAATTTATTCCTGACTAGTTTCGCAGGTATGCTTTTGAACAAGCATACCTGCGAAACTAGTCAAGAATAAACTCAAGACTAGGACTCCTGTGTTTCCTCTTCCGCTTACGTCAACCTGTCAGAATGTCTCAACATATATATATATATATATATATATATATATATGTATATATGTATATATATATATATATATGTATATATGTATATATATATATATATATCTATATATATAATAAACTCAAGACTAGGACTCCTGTGTTTCCTCTTCCGCTTACGTCAACCTGTCAGAATGTCTCAACATATATATATATATATATATATATATGTATATATGTATATATATATACACATATATACATACATGCATATATATATGTATATATATATACATGTATATATATATATATATATATATATATATCCATGTATCTATATATATATATATAATATATATATATATATATATATATATATATATATCTATCAAGGACTACTATTACACAGGACGTGCGCACGCAGATCCCTGGGTTCGCTAGCGGAGGCCATTGCTTTCTTTGTAACCTAACATTTTATGTTGGACAAATATATCAAAACTAGAAAACTAACATTGAATATAGGACAAATATATCAACTATTGACTTATTCAATGCAGTATAAGTTAATATAAACTTTTATAGTGAAATAAGAAACCGTTTTTAAGGCACTGTTATGCTTTGAAATGACAATTTTAGCCGGACTTAACAGGTATAATTGTATGAGGTTAGTGTACACCAGGGTTGGCTATTTTTTTTCTCTTTTTACATACATACATACATACATATACCAAGGCTTTTTCCCCCTTCCAAGGGAGGTAGCCAGAAAGGGAAAGGCATAAAAACACTCCCACCCATTTCATCTTTCTCTTTTTAAAATATATAAAAAATATATTTTTTTCAAATCAGATTTATTTTATTTAAATAGATTTTTTTTTATAGATTTTAAATATTGTGGGATTGCTATCTGATATGCGATCTGATTGCTAAAGGACATATTTAGCATATCAATACAAGGAGCAGTGTTCTATAGACTTGCCACAAGTATACAAGGAACGGTATAAGCCGTATGTGAGGACGGTATGCTCAGGTTCACTCGATTCCTCCAAGAGTTTTCTCATCTTGGTGACATTGGTTGCCTTGTCTGTCACAACACTTCCAATGTGACAACCAAAATCTTGTTCAGCCTTCTTGATCGAATTTTGTACAAGTTGTAGAAGATATTCAGCAGTGTGAGGTTTCTTTGATGTGTCTATTGTGTCAACTAAATAAATCTGACCAGTGGATGTTGTTAGAGTGACACATATTATGGGCTCATTATGGATGTTAGACCACCCATCAATTGAAAGACATACAGTTTCATTATTCAGGTCATCTGCACGCTTTTTATATTCCTTTTCATACACAAGATCCAAGTACTTATCAGCAATATCTTTTCTGGATAGAGGAATATAACCTGGCCTCAGGTTCTGAACCATCTTGAGAAACTGAGGATGCTGAACAAGACGAAATGGTGAATTTGTAGCAAATATAATTCTTGCAACTTCTTTGTCGAGATTTTCCTTTTGGGAGGCTGAAGTTTTTATGATGAATCTGTCCAGAGATGTTGGTGACTTTCTTTTAGATGAAAATTATTTAACAGAAGTGGCGCCTGTGGAGGAGTCTGATAGTGACATTTTTAATGTTGGAGTCAGGTTTGCAGATAATTCAAGTGGAGCCGATGATGAAGGGATTGAAGCTGTTGATACAGATCCTGAAATGGAAACAGAAAATTTTAGCATATTGCATAATTTATGAATGAATAAATAAATGAATGAATACAGTGTGATTTAGGTTACTTTTGAGTACAGTAGTTATTTTTTTTAGATAACGATCATATTCACACAAGCCACTTAATTATTTGGAAATAATTAACAGGATATGAAATAGGTGGGCTTGGAATTCAGCCCACACAGGATTCAGTCCACTTTTAAATTCACTAAAAATAATGGGTTAGTTGGGTTAGGTTAGGCTAAATCCATTTGGGCTGAATCCTACGTGGGCTGAATTCCAATGGAACCTATGAAATTTATTACACAATGTTGAATGAAATTGATAATAATCATCTAGGCCCCAAAGTTGAGTGGATACAGTATATTATAGTGATATAGTCATAACCCAAATTTAGAAGTAATGAAGTTGAAGTATCATCTCTTTAGGCCTTCACATTTTTATTGCACATGCTCTCCATTGTTCACCAAATTTATATAGTTGCGTATGAAAAGGGAGAAATGCACACAATATAAGTAAAATTATTTCCCTGGGTCATCAATTTCTTCTTCTGTATGCTGTGGCTGACCTTGGCATTTATCTCTGTGAGATTTTAATCTGGTCACAATGCCCTGTAGTTCATGGCTGCATTCTTTGCATTTAGCTCGGTACCCTTTGCCAGAAGTTGTTGGTAGTTTTTCAAAATAATTCTAAACAGGATCATTTTTTCTGCCTGAAAAAACCACTCTGCCAGGTCCAGATGACATCCTTCCTGGTTGATTCCAAAGCAGCAGCTGACTCAGTGAGAAGCTGCTTACCTACAACAAGTTTCAACAAGAATCTTGTTGAAACTTGTTGTGGGCTGCACAGTGATATATTAATGTAGGCTTATACCGTTCCTTGTATACTTGTGGCAAGTCTATATGACACTGTTCCTTATATTGATATGCTAAAAATATACTTATGAAATCAGATCGCATATCAGATAGCAATCCCACAATTTGTTTGTGTCAATTGACATTTGGAAATAAACTCATCTGCTGGGATTCGAACCCTCACCTCAGCGGCTTGCGTCTTATAAGATGGAACGACTGGGCCGTGAACTAAGTCGTTTCGTTTTGAAGGGTCAGGATGGCGTGATGGTACGGTTTTCATCTTGTAAGACGCAAGCCGCTCAGGTGAGGGCTCGAATCCCAGCAGATGAGTTTATTTCCAAATGTCAATTGACACAAACACTTGTCGGAAGACTAGCCTGCATAAAGGATTTGATGAAATACAGTACATACCACGTTCCACCCGGGTGCCCTCGGCGGAACGACTGGGCCGTGAACTAAGTCGTTTCGTTTTGAAGGGTCAGGATGGCGTGATGGTACGGTCTTCATCTTGTAAGACGCAAGCCGCTCAGGTGAGGGCTCGAATCCCAGCAGATGAGTTTATTTCCTAATGTCAATTGACACACACACACACACACACACACACACACACACACACACACACACACACATATATATATATATATATATATATATATGTATATATATAAATTGGATAGTTATATGTGTCAATAAATATGCAAATCGTTAAGGATATAATACCTAGATTTTAAGTGACCTCTTGTGACCCCAAGATGCCCCCACCAGTCTCCATAGGGTCTAGCCTAATGTTTAGTTCGTCCCCTACGTCACTCCAGGTGGCCCCATAGCGGGACCGGCGTCTCAACTTATTACCTTCTCGCATTCCTGTGTGTATGCATATACATATATATATATATATATATATATATATATATATATATATATATATATATATATATACATATTTCTGGGGCACAGGTTTTCTCTAAGGCAATTCTGGTTGAAATCAACTGCACTAGTTGCTTTAACAATCTTCAAGACTGTATTCTTTAATCTGGAGAATACTTTCCTATTAGCAACTGAGAGGGACTGGAAGTAGTCATTCATGACTCTCAAAAGAATATACGCAGTGTATGCCAACTGGTATATTTTTGCATAGTAATAGTATTGAACAACTATTGACTCCACCGAAACTATAGTTTTTCGCCTCGTCGTGAGGCGTCTTCAGGGTGAGGACTGCTTTGTAAGATGCTCTGCTTTATTGAAGGTCTTCC
>NC_134798.1:49782715-49935215 GCF_046742065.1 Oratosquilla oratoria
CTCGAACTCGGAGCGCTGAATTTTAGCAGTTGCGAACGAGTCCACTGCTCAGTCGATCCATATGTGTATGTATGTGTGTTCGTGTATGTTATATCCATGTGTTTCCCACCATGGTCTTGGATCACGTGTTGGACTCGTGATCGACAGCTAGTTTCCACTCCTGGAAAAAGCTCAGCGCTCATATATTACCGATCGATGGGTAATACTGTGATCCTGACACTCACACACAAACTCCCCGCCCACGAGTTGGAGGATCGGCTCGCAACGGCAGCGACAGTGAAAATTATTCTAGCCCTGGGCGCGACTCGAACTCGGAGCGCTGAATTAGCAGTTGCGAACGCTAACATATTGTATACCCAACTGCACAGTCGATCCAGTTTTGTTTTTATGTGTGTACGTGTATGTATATCCATGTTATTCACAATGGGCTTGGAGCGCGTGTTGGACTCGTGATCGACACCTATTACCCTCCGGAAGAATGCTCAGTCTCATATATGACCGATCTATGGGTAATGCTCTTACCTGACACACACTCAAACTCACAAACACACACTAACACACACAAACACAACTCCCCGCCCACGAGAGTTGGAATAATAACCACGCAGCGCAGCGATAGTGAAATTATTTCAGCCCTGGGTGTATGTCGATCCCGAATCGCATGTGATTCACAGTGGTCTTTGGATCACAACCAAACTACTGTTGGACTCATGACCGACAGCTATTTCCCACCCAAGAGAACTCAAAGCTCGTATATATGTGTGTATTCACTTGGTCTTTTGAATCACGTGTTGGACTCGTGAGCGACAGCTAATTTCCCTACAGGAAGAGAGCTCAGAGCTCGTAGGTCCGTTATAATGGGTAATGCCTATGACCTTGCACTCACACACACACCCAACTCCCCGCCCACGAGAGTCAGAGTAAAACTCCCAAGCGCAGCGGTATCCATTTAATTTCGGGCCCTGGGCAGTATTCGAACCAAGAACTGCGGGCCACTATGGTGGCAGTTCAGGCCTCTACCAACTACGCTTAACCGAATCGTGTTGTGTTTGTTATGTTTGTACGTCCATGTGTGTGTGGTTCTTCACTACAACTACATCTGGTCCTGGTCTGAATAAAACCTCCTATCATGAACCAAGAATGAAATATACGATTCATAAGATATGCGGTAAACCGGTCTAGTATTAATATACACGATATCCTCCTGCCAGATAGTTATATAAAATCGCCTGACGGCCACCATAATATTAAGTACCCCACGCGGTTTTCTTATTGAGCTGATGGTGGCGGCACATTAGGCATATATTCTCGCTAACATCTTAACCTGGCTTTTGGTGACTTGCTTTGCTTACAACCTTTTGGTTACTCGTCACATAGAAAATACGTGCTGATGACTTTTTGGATAGCAAAGCTTACCGGCAAGTAATTTTCCTGCTATCTTCTCAAGCACTGATTTCATATTCGTTTTTGACGTTGTTAAGAAGTGTGTAGAGTGGCAATTAAAACGTACGTAATGAACATATAATATACATGTTTCAATTCTATCTATATCTTATATGTAAACACCCAGCATGCCGGCTCATTTAAGCACTCCTCATTGCTATTAATTCTTCCCAGGCCATTTACCCCCATTTTCCCAGCAACAAGAGTAAGTACCATGCTACTCACTTTTGTACAACCACAAACAAAGAAACTGAGTAGCAAAAAGTCAAGTAGGCATGCTAGCGAGAAACGCCTGACTGGGCCGGTGACCCAGCTAAGGGGTCAAACGACCCCCTGGGATTCTCCTCCGAGCCGAGCAACTCGGGGAAAATACTGTAGTAGACACACAGAGGAGATGATTTCCGATCCCCCCTTCCCCCTCCCCCTAACTTTTGCTCCCCCCTGTCCCCCTTTGTGCCCCCCTCCGCCTCCACCCCCTCCCCCCGGGGCCCCAAAACCCACATCTTTCCTCCTCCCCTCGCCGCACGCAAACTTCGCATGTTGGCAGACCTGCCGTAGGTAGGGAAACCCACCTCCGATTGGACAACGGAGGGTGAAATATTTGCTGTGAAATTATAATGAATGATAATAATGATGATGTTTGGTGATGATAATAATGATGATGTTGGTGATAAGTAATAATGAATAATAATTATCATGTTGGGTGATGATAGATGATAATAAATGAGGTGGATGATGATAGTGATGAAGTTAGTAATAATAGATGAATAATAATTATCGATGGTCGATGGTAAATAATGATAATAATGATGATGTTGGTGATCAACAATTGCAATAATGATTATGATGGTGAATGAATTGTAATAATAAGAACAATGATAATAATGATATTGATAAGTATATATATACACAGATATACATACGTGTGTGTGTGATTCACCATTTCCACCCATGGTCTTTGGATCACATGTTGGACTCCGTGATTAAACAGCTATTTCCCTCCCTGAAAGAGAGCTCAGAGCTCCTACATGACCGATCTATGGGTGATGGCAGTTGACCCTACACACACACCGCGAACTCCTCCCGCCCACGAGAGTTGGAGTAACAACCCACAGCGCAGTTATGCCTGAAATTTATTTTCAGCTCTGGGCGAGATTCGGAACCCGGACCGTCGTAGTGACAGCCCCAGAATGCTACGCACTGCGCCACTGAGTAGAGTGTGTTATGTTGTGTGTGTGTGTGTGTGAGTGTGTGTGTGTGTGTGTGTGCGGCCCGTGCGTGTGTGTGTAGGAGAGGTTTGGCCCGAGTCAAAGCCTACACCCACCCACTTACTGTCCCTCCCACCTTCGTGATATAGGGCCATCCCTTTCACCCGCCATACTGCTGTCGTCAGAGACAATGCAGCAAGACTCCTAACAACCGAAACTGGTTTACCCCCTAACTCTCCATTACATGGCGATAAACTTCTTCATCCACTCGAGAAATATAAAAAACAAACAAGAAGAAATTCCCTCTAAACACGTCATTTTCTCACCCACTTACAACCACTCACTACTCAAACCTATCTTTTGTGCTCTCTCTCCCTTGCTCGACAGATATTCCTCTTGCATCCATGCCCCTCCTTCACACCATCCGTCCTTCTCAAGCTCCCTCTCTTTAATTCTGTTTCTTTCGATCTTTGAGCTACCTTGTCTGCTAGCTCTCTTTCCATCCCCACTCTCCACATCACCTCCACATTCCTCACCCTACCCATCCTCGCAACCCTCACCATACTTACTGAAAACTTCATCTCAAAACACGTTTAGGCTTTAAATTTTATGTCTCCTTCAGATTCCAAGTTGCCACGAGCAGAGAAACTCCCTCGTAGTTTTTTTTTTTTTCTGTAGATACCTAATTCTCATTGCACTTTCCATCCCCACCCAAAGACATATACTTGCTTCCTTTATTCTATGGTTGATACTGTCGAGGCGCGGGGTGGGGGAGGTCAATATAGCACACTTGGAAAATCTGTATTCGATAATACTATACATGGCTGGCTACATAATTATCATATACGGTACATGTGTAGAATATATATTTTTTTCTTTTCTATTGACACTTATCTTGTGCAGAACCTATCATTACTATCATTATCATCAGCAGTATTATTATTATGGAAGTGTTGACAATCGCTTGTCCAATACTATATCCACGCCGCCGACAACGCTGTCATTTCAAACAAGTCCAAAGAAGTCGTGCTTACATGTACAATACTGACTTGAGGGCGTAACAACAAATATCATAAAGCTCCTTGCTATGTGGTAGAATGGTGGGATTAGAGAAATAAATGTACTTAATACATGTTATTATCAAACATTTCCTATTCACTATTGCGTTGACCAGAGAATTCAGTTAGGCTCATTTTGTTCAATTTGGTTTATCCAATCCCACCATCGTCTACAAATATCTTGTACTGATTATCATTTACATTTGTACTTACCCATGATGAAATACTTGCAGACCATCATAAGTTCGATAAAGTCACGAAACTTCACGCTTGATAATACTAATTTCCTTAAAATTTAAACAGATTTCTTGAACTTCTTCACCCTCACTTGTATCTTTGGCACTTATCTATTTCCACAATGTTCGATCACCATTACTTCTTGTATTTTTTTCTTTCTTTATGAGAACTGCCATCTGACTACTACACTGTAATGTTCTCGTAGTTACAACACGGCCAAGTGGCCAACCTGATGTCGAACAAACAGCATTCAAGCGCGTACCCACAATGCCCTGCAACTAAAGAAGTTATTTGTGATGTAAATAATTTCCCCATTGTATACACATATAGTAATAAGTACTTATTTCATTGTACTTGAATAACCATAATAAATATTTACAAACATGTAAATGCCATTTAATATTCCCATTGTATACATGTACAGTAACAAGTACTTTTTTATTGTATTTGAATAATCACAATAAATACAATCACAGACGTGTATGTACGCGCAAATGCGAGCCTACTAAAAAGTCAGATGTATGGGGAAAATGGAGGAAGAGACGAAACAATAGAACAAAGGAAGAATTCAAAAGAGCTAGAAATAAATACACGAGAATCCGAAGAGAAGAAGAAAGGGATTTCGAAAATATGTATTGTCGATAAATGTAAAGACAAGTCTACACTATTTCAAAGGTTTGTCAATGGTAAACATAAGCACAGGGAAGGGACTTTTTAACTTAAAAAAAATGAATTCAATGAAGATGTATCAACTCTGGTGGAAACTGACTGGATTTTTTCTAGAGAAAATCACTTTCTACAGAAGCTGTATAAATAGGATTGTTGGGTATGGAGACAGGGAAGATGGTTTAGGTTGGTTGATGCAGTACTTTCGCCATCACATGGAGTCAGGCACAATAAGAATATGAACGGGACTTAGCCTTAACAACCTTTCCCCTCCCCGGGGAAACGTCATTATCCCCCTAGAAGTGCCAAGAGGTCTACCTCCCGTTAGTACTATAGCGTGAGGTCTACCGCTGGATTATCCATCTTTCATGGATATCACACCTTTCCATACATTTATTTTAGCGATAAACACATAATTTGTACATATTGTAGGAATAACTTAGATAATTGGATTTCTAATTACATTCATATTTAAGGAAGAAAGTGAGTGCTGTTTCTTCTCTCAGAATGACTTCTGTAAAACTCCTTCAGCAACATTTTGAAGTACCCTCAATCGATGTTAACTATTTTAGGCAGAGGAGGAATCTGATTTAGGAGAGACGGTGGTGAGAGCAAAACCTTCCCTTTCGGGAGAGGTGAAATGCCTCCGCATTACACTTAACATTACATAAATATAGTATCATGGCACCACGGAGGGAGAGGGGGGAAAGGGGAAGAACAGATAGAAATGACGGAAGGAAGAGAGAGATAGACAAGTTGCCGGGCTTCCTGCACGCAGGTATTTTCTACGTCATTACTGAGAGGGGTAGAGCCCATGTCGCCCAGACAAAGACGGAAAGGTATGTGTATGTGTGGGTGTGTTTTGGTTGAGGCAGAACTTAAACCTAATAACTTAAACCTATTTTTTCTTAACTCTAAGTTTTGAATATTGATGTCTTGATGTGTGCCTATGCTCGCTTTTTATTATTCATGAAAAAGGGGGGTATAATTACGTCAGAAAAAAGGGGGAGGGTTGTGATTACGTCTGCGATAAAAGGGGAGTGGGGGATACTTCCCTCGGTCGTGATTCTATTCCTACGTATATAGTGTGTATTGTGGGGTAGGTAGATTACCGCCTTGTGTTCTTCGAAGCTCAGCGGTTATCTAGCGTGTTCCACAAGTAGTGGGAGTGTGTTGTCTGCGACTTGCGACTTGCAAGGTAAGACCACCCGCTTGCGCGGGATCGGTTTTTGTGGGAGGGGAAGATTGTCTAAGAAAATGAAAAGGTAGTAGTGTATAAAAGAGGGCTATTGCCACCCGGCGATTAAGAGAGCGAGCAGGGGCTGTTGGTGGTCGTGGCTCGGGAGAAATGGACAAGGAACTCGGACGGCGGCGCCGACGGTCGGGATTAGAATCTCCAAAAGTTCAGAAAATGGTAGGAGGCGTAGTAGTAGAGGTGGAGAAACTGAAAAATCTTTAGTGGGCGGTAAACTGAAATGATAAGATGTAGTATAAGAGAAAGTTAGAAAGGAAGCGAATTTTAGTCGAAGAAAAAGTAAGTGGAGATGTTTGTGCGTAGGTCGTGGCTGTGTTCGTGAGAGGTGTGTGTATGTATCTTACGGGAAGTGAGTAGAATTCACTTCCCGCGTGTAGGAGCTCCATTTGCTTCCTTTTATATGGTCAGGTCACGGAGGAACGCGGGCCACGCGGTGGACCTCAGGCTGCACCTGGGTAGGCGACATATGGCGGTAGACCTCACGCTATAATAGCACCGATTATATCAATGCCGAAATACACATATCTATAATGATAAGTGCACATCTTGATCCTTCCTCAAGTGGGGTGAGCAGTCCAATCGAGTAGACTGTTGCTGAGCTGTTTTGGACCTTTATTTTTCATTACAGTCATCAGTGACCATTTGGGCTTACATTGTCTAGTGTTTGGGTTTAACTAGGAGCCAAGATATCGTCCCCTCCCCCTCCACCACTCACTTGCCGGGATTTGTATCATTAAAATGAAGGGTGGAGCCAATTAAATAGGAGAGAGTTTAACAATAAATATACTGTCAGTCAGTACCTCGCTCTTAGCATCGACATCTCTTGCAGGAGTCAACCCCAAGGATACTGCAAGGGTAGTTAGCTCAAAACAGAGCCTAGTCTCCCCACACTTTTGCCACTGGTGGGAGGAGGGTTTCTGCCACTTAATTCAGCTCTTAGATTATTTCCTTGTTTTGACCTTGCTAGGAATGGTTACTCAGCCAGGTGGAGGTATACTCGTAGTAGGTTATGTTTGTTAAAGGTAACTTTTGTTGCCTTTTCCTCTTGTGGAGTGAATAGAGCGGATCCTAAAAGGAGCTACTCAGACATACAGGCAGCTGCCAAACTGTACTACTACTATTACTACCCTGTCCCAGCAGTGCTCATATTTATGATGTGATTAGAGGCTTCTAGAGATTACCTACTCCAGTTTCTCATCATATGCCATTGCCATGGGACTTTTATCAGGTAAAGAGAACATAAGTTGGTGTAGAACAAGGAAAATTAAGAGGACACAGTTGCTAAAAATGCATTGTTTTATTATACTCCCAAAATTGGTAGGCTAAGTAAACAAACATCTGTAGCAATCATTTCATTCTATACGATAAATACAAAATGGACGAGATCAAAACAATTCAGACTTATTAATGTCTGAATCTCGCTTGAATCACCGTTGTGCAGCATTTTCACACAAAGGAACACTAAAAAAAACCTTGTTGCTACAACTGAATTTTGTTGTACTAAACCTCTAAATCTGTTGCATCAATAGAATTGCAGTTGTAAGTATAATTTTCACTAAAAGACAACTGACATACGGACATACATTATATATCAAGTAATGGAATTTATATTTGCAGTTAAATTCAGTAAGTGCGACAAATCTCGACAGTGACTGCCTTTAACTCAATCAACATAGTGTAACCACAAAACCCAGAAAAATAAATAATCCAATCATTAAAACAATTTAATAAACCTGTAAATAATGTAAACAATATACATGAATTCATTCATTCTTAAACATAAAACAAGAATTTCTGTTTATGAAGACCATCTAAAAACAACAAAGTAATGTTAGCACATTGGTAAAATTACACTAATTACTCACTTTCGGAGAAGAATAGGCGAAAGTAAAAAGATCCATACAGGTATATTTTGATCACAGAAGAGGATCACAGAGAGTGATCAAAATATATCTTTTTATTTTCGCCTATTCTTCTCTGAAAGTGGGTCATTAGTATAACCATCTAAAAAAATATAAAAAAATATAAATCATATACACACTCAAAATTCAGGTTCTCTATATGGCTGAATAATCTAACAATTGTTGAGGACTGATTTTCTATAAAAAAAAAAAAAAATTCAAATTTTATTTGGTCTCATAATTACAGAGACTTATGATTTGTAACTTGTGGTCCTGTGAGACCTGTGTATGGGTGTCCAGAGGAACAGTTGCTCCCCTCGTAGATATCCTGGTTGTGTTTGAAATTTTGCCAATAGTCACATAATTTTGTTAACTTTTTAAGTTGTAGAATACTTGTGTATGACTGATGAAAGTCATAACACAACTTGTGTAGATAATGGAAATGTATACCTATGTGGCCAATTTGAAGTGTAAATCTTGATATAACCTTATACCAACAACCATATTTGTATAATGTCTTTACTTTTGTCCCCCTACAAAAATTCCTGCAATGCCCCTGGACAGATGTACAGTATACACTCTCATCACCCAGCCACCCTTCTTCAAAACCCATCAACACCTTCACATCCATTTGAGGGTGCATGACACTCAGGAATGGGCCAAGATCTCTAACAACTTTGTATTTCCTTCACCTTTTCACATTAGGAAAGTTGCCAATCAGTGATAATGCCCTTCCTCCTCCTATATGTCAAAGACAAACAATCTCACACAAACATAATACAGATGCTAGTTCAAAGTTTCTTTACATAGATTTGTAGGAGCACCCAAGGACTGTGAGGCTGTTGTTTCAAGTCAGTAAAACTTAAGTCAATAATTATTATCATTATCACAATCATAGAATTACATTTCCTGATATACCAATTCAAAAATTTTGTGGGTCTCAGAACAGGTCTTATCATAATGTACAAATAAATAGTTTCCTTCTCTTAAATGGGTACCAAGAGAACCAAATCTCAATCCCTTCAACACAAAATACTTTTAATGATTTTCTTCTGGCTAATGCCTGATAACTTTATTCTGCTTCAGTGTTGTCTTCATAATGAAGTGAAGAAATTAATTTATGCAATCCAGTAAAGTCTGATACATATCTTACACTGCATGCAAAGTAGACCACTTGGAAAAAAGAAACTAACGAAGCAGAGCGCTTTCGTATATTACATCTTCAGTGCAAAAAGTACTTTTTGCACTGAAGATATAATATATGAAAGCGATCTGCTTCGTTAGTTTCTTTTTTCCAAGTGGTCTACTTTGCATAAGTGAACACATATACCCATGTTCTTATTAGCATATCTTACACTGTGCTACATGATTTTAATCCCTTCTTTACAGTAAGATATTTTCAAATTTATTCTGGCAAATGCTAGATGCTGAGAGAAGATCCCATGCACAAGGATATTCCCTCAGTTGAATAAAAATGCCACACTGGAGCTAGCATAAATAATGCATGAAAGTTACAATATACAGCAAAAGGCAACTTATGTTGACGAAGTTATATACATTTTTGTCTTCCATTAACCTTCCTATGTCCCAGGAAAGGTGTGAAAGCACATTATGGAAACATCTGTAACCTTGTCTAACCTTTTCTTGACACATCTTGCCAGTGAGACCATTAATCCCAATTTCTATCCTGTTTAAATCTTTCACCATTTTTGCATTTGACTTCATTAATACTACTGGCAACCTTACTACTTGCAGAATGGATTAATAGGATTTACATTATTTTTTAGGAGGAAATTAAATTAAATTTACAAATAATCAGCTCATGATGTACTTTCTAGAGCATATTAGATCTGTCAACCAAGGTTCCACTCAACTACACTCTCCTTTGCTCACTCTACACATTAATACAAAATCTCTTCAC
This sequence comes from Oratosquilla oratoria, assembly GCF_046742065.1. NCBI lineage: Eukaryota > Metazoa > Arthropoda > Malacostraca > Stomatopoda > Squillidae > Oratosquilla > Oratosquilla oratoria. Next base: position 49,792,405 of record NC_134798.1, read on the forward strand.
TAGATGATATATGGGTTAAACTATTTTCCTTCTTTAAACCCATCACCATCTTAATCTTATCATACATGGAACAAATAGTAGACTTGATTTACCGAATCTAGGCTAAATTTACATTCATTTTTTTAGCCTGCTTTAAAAATTGTCTTCTAATGACAGACAATCTTAATTTAGAAAAAAAAAAATTGTGCTTTCATGGATCAAATATAAAAACTACATCAATCATAATGAATATCTTTCACTTATTTTACAAACTTCGAGTTTATGTCAGATAATTTCTTTCCAAACTTAAGAGTAATGCATTTTAACTTTACTGAACTAATCTCAACTTATAAGCCCTTCAATTGATACCAAACACTTCTCTTGATATGTATACTTAAATTTAAACATTTCTCTTAATATTATATTATATATATACTAAAGGCACTTTCCCAGGGGGTGGATGAATCAGTGCATACACTCACAACATTGATAAAACCCATAAAACCATCCTTCCCAGCTGAACACCTTTGGTATGAAGGGTAACCCTATCCCATGTCACATTGCTAGAATTAAAAAAAAATGTAGCTATGCACAGCTCTTCCACCAGCCACAGCTGGTTTACCTTCAACTGCTTCTTTGTATGGTGACCTCCCTCCTTATCCATGTAAATATTGATCATGAACATCATGAGAAAAGTATCCCATTAACTGTATTTTTTACTTCTTTTCACATAAGGAGAACTGACAACTGGTGGCTGTTACCCTCCTCCTAGCACTCTCAGTTGGTAACAACACCCCAAAGTGGGGCTGTGGGTTTTCCACTTGGTGAAACTTGAGGCCAAGGCAACAATTATCATTACACACACACACACAATTATATTTTAGCCGGGTAGTATGCTTTCTTGTAGACAAGGTTGAAGGCTAAACAGGATTCATTCTTAATTATTCTACTGCAAGCATTTTCTATATAACATAATTTATCAACTTGCTTGCTGAGTTGTTGTTGTTGTTCCCTAGACTGTCTGTCCGAGCAGTCCCATCTCCCCAAGGAATGCTTGCTGAGTTTATGTAGGTGGTGTTCAATGGTTGCTGACACTTTGGAACTACCTAGTTTCATCTTCAAGGGCAAAATGCTGGGTTTCAGGTGCAGTATGTTTAATCTATATAGGCTGTAGTGTGATGTAATCATCACTGATTGGCTGCAGTGGGAGTGCATGGGATGAGGATAACTCTGATTGGTTAGAGCAGTGGGAGTGCATGGGATGAGGTTAACTCTGATTGGCTGGAGCAATTCCAGTGGAGCTCGCTTGTCTTCTAGTTACCAGTCACTTTATGGGATGGAAGATGGAACAAGTAAGTTTAGAAATGGTGGCAACCACTGGACACCTTCTAAATAAACTCAATCAAGACAAGATAAATTGTGTATTGTACATGGAGCAGAAACATGGAACATAAGAGGAAAAATTTTAATGTGTCTGAGATGAAATGCCTGAGAAGTATGGTAAGGGTTAGGCTGGATAGTGAGGAACAAGGAGGAGAGTGGGGGTGGAAAGGGAGTTGGGAAATAGGGTTGATGAAAGAGCATTGGGATGGTTTGGACACATGGAAAGAATGAGTGAAGAAAAATTGGTAAAAGAGGTGTGGAAGGCAGAGGTGGGGGGAGTGAACATGAGGGGGCAACCAAGGATGAGATGGATGGATGGATGGGGTGAAAGGAGGCTTTGGGAAAGAGAGGAATGCCTGTTGAGAAAGGAAGGGAGAAGACAGAATATAGTGGTGAATGGAGAATGGTTGTGTATGGATGATGCTGATGCATGGAAGGGGGTGGGTTGGGGAGAGGGAACATGTGCAAATGATATTTTGACACAGACCAAAGGGACTTTTCCTGTCTTTTCTTTTTCTGCATGAGGGGACAGAGAGGAGGGTCACATTAAATGAAGCGGTCTGGCTGTGAATGTGCTGTGTCTTGCTACATTGCTTCTGACCCAGGGTAGTGGACAAGATGCAGGGATGACCCATCATCCAGGAGGAGCCAAAAAAAAAGAGGGAGGGAGGGGTGGCGAATGGGAGTGGAGTATGTGGGGATGAAGTGAGTGGGAGTGGATGTATATCTTTGACTTTGGCTACCTCCCTTGTAAGGGAAAAAACTCATTAGTATATGTACGTGTATGTACATAGAATATTTGCATTCAAATAATTAAGATCAAATCCTATTTGGCCTCCAAAACCTTACTTGTCAACAAGAATACACACACAAACTAGGTAAATACACGCAAATGCCCTTTTCCCCCGATAAGAAGGTAATATAATTTCTAATAATGTTACAACTAAATACTGGCCCATTAGCAAGTTTTTCTGAGGGATCTTGTACATTCATTTGACTCCATACATCTACTAACAAATTAACATTTCCTGGCTAATTTAATAAATTCCATAAAACCTCAAACATCTACACATCAAATTTCATACATTTTGTATCACCCACATAACCAGGAACTAATGGTTACCTGCTTGTGGTGGTCCTGCAAAATGGACAATACAGCTGCCAATGTTCAAATCCTATCAACTCCCTCACACACACCAGAAGGTGCAACCCTGAGGGGCTGACACTCTCTCTGGACTAGAACCAGGTTATCAAATGTATTTTCTATACCTTTTTATGTATGGAGAGATGACAACCAGTAACTGCTCCCCACCTCTTAGTGCTTTCAGCCTGTGACAAATCCCACACTCCTGTTACTACTCTATATACCAAGAGGTTTTTTCTCCTTAAGGCATGCACCCTCTCCCACCCTTGTTACCCTCTTATCTTACCTCCTCATGGATGAAGGGTCATCCCTGTCTCCAGCCCACTGCCTGGGTCTGAAGCAATATAACAAGATGCAGAGACCCTCCCTCCTTGTCCACTTGCGTGGAAAAAAAGATGTGGAAAAAGACCTTTGGGCTGCATCAAAATATCATCTATACACAAATATCCTCCACTTAGCCCTATCCTCTGCCTTCTCCCTTCCTTGCCCCTTTCACCCCATCCATCCATCTTGTCCTTGGTTGTCCCCTCAAGTTCACACCATCCATCTAGTCCTTGGTCATCCCCTCAAGTTCACACCATCCATCTTGTCCTTGGTCGTCCCTTCAAGTTCACACCATCCATCTTGTCCTTGGTCGTCCCCTCAAGTTCACACCATCCATCTTGTCCTTGGTCATCCCCTCAAGTTCACACCATCCACCTCTGCTTTCCACACCTCTTTTACTTAACTTTTTTCACTCATTCTTTCCATGTGTCCAAACCATAATCTTTCATCAAATCTATCTGCCAGCTCCCTTTCCACTCCTGCTGTCCTCCTCACTGCCTCATTTCTCTCTATCCTACTAATACTACGAATGTGTTGCAACCCCCACAGTACCTTGGAATAGTCCTCTGGCCCACCCACAGATCTCTCCAAGAAGAAACTTTGGACCACTGTGTTGCATTGGTGTGGGGCTGTCACCAGTTGTCAGCTCTCCATGTGTAAAAAGGCATAAGTAGTACAGGTATTTCTCGATTTATGTGTGTTTAAAATATGCAATTTTGGAATAACACACGGTAAAAAAAGTCATTTTTTCATATTACACAGATTATTTAGAACAACACAATGTAAAAATTCAAGTAAGCAATTACAAAACTTAACTGTTCACCTTAGGCGATTTTTACATTACATGATCCCTTCAGGAACTTATCCTTCACATGAATTGAGAAATCCCTGTACAGTTAAAGCTGATAAATCTAGGGCCCAGTCCGTTGTCCATCTTGCAGGATCACCACATACAGGTACCTGTGGAACACTGCTAGCCACTTAAAGGAAACTTGATGCAACAATTACTATAATTGTCCACATAACAACTAATGACAAACTAATAAGTATTTTCACCTGAACTTATACTCTACATTACCTTTCTTTTTTTTTTTTTTTTTTTTTTAACAATTTGGAAATCTCAAGCACGTGAAGCTATAGTGACAGCTTTGGCGCCAACTAAATGCCTTCTGGGGTAAGCTCCTCAGCACCACCTTTTTAATATCTAATTTGAATTCTGTGATGCAAATACAGCATGGTGTAAAAAAAAAAAAAAGTTCAACAACACAAGTATCTGTGACTAAATTCAACATGACTGTGTGAAACCAATCAGAGTGGCACTCTATGATACTACCCTCAATGATACAACACTAGCAAATTGTTCCTCTATCCATATATCAAAAGGCTTCTCTCTTTATAAAGGAGGTAGCCAGCCAAGAAATGCAGCCACCCTCACCCATCCTACTCCCCATCAGTCATCCATTTGTTTCCCTTTTATCTTAGCTCTTGTGGATACAGGGCCTGTCCCCTACCCACTGGGATAGCAAATTGTTGGCAATGAAATACAACCAGATTGATGCAATACAAAATTAATCAACCTTTAAGGATTAAAAAAAAAAAAAAAAAAAAAAATACAAAAACCTCAATATAGCTGCCAGTGTTACAAAGCACACCATTAAATGGAAATTGAAAAAAAAAAAAAAAAAATAAATAAATAAATATATACATATTTTCACTATAAACCCATTATTGGAGAAATAATAACGGAAGTACAGGGAAACTGTATATTTCGACTACTATCTGTAGTCCTCTTCACCAGACTGCTTACAAGAATTTAAGGTACAAGTATATATGAGAAAGTGAGGGGTACATAAAAGGGGATGGGGAAAGTAGAGGGACTCAGGTTACATGCCCTTGAAATGGTTGGGTCAAGGAAGGACAGTTGGTGGTATTTTGTCTGACCACTCTTGACATTATTTTGTTGACCGCTAACTTTGTAATACAATCTGGGGGCCACTGACTTTTTGAGGTATTAAAGTTAGGATAATGTTTTATTAGAGAAGATTCTACAATTTTCCTTTGATAGCTGCAGTGTGATTTAAAAATAATTGATGCATTATCCCAATCTAATCTATGGTCTTTTTGGCTGGCATGAAGGAAAACAGTGGAGTTAACTTGTCCATATTTTATGGAGTTTTTATGTTCCTTTAATCTCGTAATCTTGTAATCTCTTTAATCTTGTAAAGACTGATGATGTCTACTGGGGCCAAACTGGCAGGGATTTGTCCATGAGATTAAAGGAACATAAAAACTCCATAAAATATGGACAAGTTAACTCCGCTGTGTTCCTTCATGCCAGCCAAAAAGACCATAGATTAGATTGGGATAATGCATCAATTATTTTTAAATCACACTATAGCTATCGAAGGAAAATTGTAGAATCTTCTCTAATAAAACATTATCCTAACTTTAATACCTCAAAAGGTCAGTGGCCCCCAGATTGTATTACGAAGTTAGCGGTCAACAAAATAATGTCAAGAGCGGTAGGACAAAATACCACCAACTGTCCTTCCTTGGCCCAACCATTTCAAGGGCATGTAACCTGAGTCCCCCCACTTTCCTCATCCCCTTTTATGAACCCCTCACTTCCTCATTATACTTGTACTGTACTTCCATTATTATTTCTCCGATAGTGGGTTTATAGTGAAAATTTACAAACGTGTTATAACATACCAATTTCACATATACATATGTATATATACATATATATATATATATATATATATATATATACATATACATGTATATACCAGTATATACATATATATATATATCATAATAATAAGCCCAAACTTTTTAACTTGAAGTTTATTACATCTATTCATATACAAAGGCAAAGCCCTTACATGCCTAAGTGCCACCCCAGGGCAAAGGTCTCAGTGACACCCACCCCCTCCCCCATACTGCTTCCCATCTCCACCATCCCTTACAACTTGTTTTAGCAATTGGCTTGCAAAATAATTTAACGGATTTTAAAAATGTTACTTAATGTTCCTATTGCAGAAAGGATAAGGGAGAAGTATTTCATATTCTGTTGATTCTAACACAAAATTCATACATTGCAGTAAAATATTCAGGGCTCCTTTGACTTTTTTTAATTATAATTATTTAGTCAACCTTGTGGGCAGCATGGACTTGAACTGCCACTCCCTAAATGTGCCGCCCCAGAGCATATGCTCCCCCCCCTCCACCCACCTTCCATGTGAGGGCCCTGTACAAAGGGCTTTTTTCCCCTTTACAAGGGAGGTAGCCAAGTCAAAAGGCAAGTACCCACTCCTACCCATTCCACTTCCATCCACCACCCTTTCTTCCCTTTCATCTTAGCTCCTCATGGATGACATTATCTCCATTAGTTTTATTACTAGTTTATTACATAGGGGATAGATTTAGCACAACCACAGTGACACGGAATAATACTGGGAGTCAGGACCTGTTTCTGTACATTCTAGTTCAATTTTACTAAGTAGAAGGCTCACCTTTCTAAAACATAATACTGTGTGTGTGTGTGTGTGTGTGTGTGTCTGTGCCTGTGTGTGTGTACATTTTTCATTCACAACTACCGGTACAACAATCCTTAAGAGGTAGCAATGAAATAACTTTTTGTACATCTAAATAAAAAATAAGATACAAATATCTTGAATCTCTTATTGTTATTCACAAAGAATATGTAATAGGATTAAATCAAGTATGCTTTATAGAAATGTTCTTATCAGTTACACAAGTAAATTTATATAATTGCTCCCTGTAACAAATCAGGCAATCCTAGAACTGACACTAAAATATAGATACACATAAATACACTAGGCCCTTCCCCCTTTCCAAGGTGGATGGCCAATATAAATATGCATAAATATTATAAAACAAATTTTTTGGTTCCAAATTTTGTTTCCACAACCAAAAATAATCAATATAGCAGATCAAGTTTTGCTACATATCAAACTTTTAATAATAAGGTCGAATAATGCTAAACAAGTATTGTGCAAAATAAAATATTCACCAAATACACTTTCAAATCAAATTCATAATATATATATATACACACACACACACATATACCATGGCAGGATTGATCACAACTGATGAACCCTTGGAAGTATCAAGGCCAATTCTTTCTTAGAGAAGAAGGAAGAGCCTTGAAGCAAGTCAGATCCACTCATTTCAGACTTTCTCAGGATCTGCAACAGAATACAGCAAGGATTAGTATTGGCAGAGACTGAAGAAATTGAATCTGGCCATACTGGAGGAAAGAAGGTTTGGTATCAATGTCAGTCACAATCAATAAAATAATAAAACTTCGATGTTCCTACTACTGTCAAAGTATGAAGAAGACCACTCTCTTTTAGTCACACAAAGATTACAAAAACTAAAATTATTAATTCTGGAGCAAAGAAGAGAAAGAGGTGATTTGATATCCATACACAGAATTATAAAAGGGATGGAAATCCTTGACAGGGCTGATCTACTTAAATGGGACAATAGAAATACAAGGAGACACAAGAAGAAACTTAAGAAGGACAGTTACAGAAGAGATCTGAAAAAGAATAGCTTTCCACATAGAGTGATAGATATATGGAATAAATTAAATGAGAAAACAGTGAGTGCTAAAACTATAAACGACTTTAAGAAAGAATTGGATGCGGAATGATACAACTGCAGGTCCCTACGAGCATAGCTCTTCTCCCGCAAAATACAACTAAGTAAATACACAATAACTGTCCATATATATATATACATATACCAAGGGCTTTTACCCCCTTACAAGTGAGGTGGCTATAGTCAAAAGGCATAATTCCACTCCCATTCACAACCCCTCCCTTTCATCTTGGCACAGCACATCCACAACAAGGCCACTTCATTTAACCAGTGACCCCCCTCTCTGTCCTCTTATGAAGAAACATTGAAGATGGGGAAATATCCCTGAATAACTGAACATACAGAGGGGAAAAATCTGATTCTGCAGCTTCTGGGGCTGAATTTATAAAAGATCCTAACCCTTAAGTCTAGACATAAATCTTCAAAAATAGTAAAGATTTTACCTAAATCCCTATGTTGGCAACCCAAATACTAGACATTCTAGACATATGCATTTGGGTCGCCGACATAGGGATTTAGGTAAAATGTCCATTTTGAAGATTTATGTCTAGACTTAAGGGTTAGGATCTTTTATAAATTCGGCCCTTGGATCTTTCATCCTAAAATGAACCCTACAAATTACCCCTTTCTCTATGGTGACACCATCTACAGCTTTTGCTCTATCTGTTGACACATAATTCTATTTGGCTAAAAGACATACATTTGTAAATACGAGGTTTTACACTTCAATAAACCTTTTTGCTGAAGTGGTCTCATCTACCAAATTCTAGCATCACTTAAACCAGACAACCTTGTTTGTTCATACAAGAACACCACCATACCAAAGGGAATAGTCATCTACAGAAAACAAAAATCTAAACAATGAACATTAACAAAAGTAGTGCAAGAATATGGCCAGTGAAAAGAAAACTGGTAAAACATGAAAAAAGGTGCAATCAAGATATGCATATGTTTTACATACATACATATGCTAGGACTAGTAACAGGCACAGTAAGTCCTTGTTATACGGTACATATGCGTACCTGAAAAACTTACCGCAAATTGAAATTACCGTATACTGAACCCATTATAACTTGTAATAATAGGATATGGCAGACGTACCTTCTCCCTGCTCTTTCCTCTTCAAAACATCTAGCGGATACCGTATCTGTGAATTTTTCTTACCGTAAATAGAATAGGGGTTAGTACATACATACATATACCAAGGCTTTTTCCCCCTTCCAAGGGAGGTAGCCAAAAAGGGAAAGGCATAAAAACACTCCCACCCATTTCATCCCTAAATACACTCCACACCCCTCCCACCCTTCCTCTCATCTGAGCACCTCCTGGATGACGGGTCATCCCTGCACCCTGCCCACCGCCCTGGGTCAGAAGCAGTGTCGCAAGACACAGTACATCCACAGCAAGGCCGCTTCATTTAATCGGCGACCCCCCCTCTCCGTCCCCCTTTGCATATAAGGAGAGGACGGGGAGAAATCCCTTCGGGCTGCGTCAAAATTTACTCACACATACTACCCCACCCCCCCGACCATTCCTCCTCATACAGTCACAACATCATCCATATACAACCATTCTCCACTCACCTCTGTCTTCCGTCCTCTCCCTTCCTTCCTCAACAGACATTCCCCTCTTCCCCAAAGCCCCCTTCACCCCATCCATCCACCTCATCCTAGGACGTCCCCTCATGTTCACTCCCTCCACATCTGCCTTCCATACCTCTTTTACTAGTCTTTCTTCACTCATTCTTAGGGGTTAGTAATTACCAAATACCATAACTGTGAATTTACTGGATAAAGAATTACCGTATAAGGAGGACTCACTGTACCTGAAAGGCAGATGTCTGAGAAAATTAATTCCATTCTGTCAATCACAACCCTGGTATGTGTATTTGTTTTTGTTTGGATTTGCTGTGGAGTATGCTAGGTTGTTTTAACTAAATAAAAAACTGCCAGTGATATTTTCTTGTTGCAAGTGGTGGGCTGTGTTTGTGTGATATGATGTGAGGGGAAGCTGGGTGTTGATGGTTATTGTATAGAAGTGTGCACCTTTAATTTTCATCTGCTGCTAAACGAGGAGGATTTTTTTTCCGAGTGTAAGTGTTCTGTTGGAGTTATTTTTGTGGAACCCATTGTTACTCTTGAGACTATTTTGTATTTGTAGCTTGTCTTTTTTTCTCTAATTGTTGAGTACTATGCTGTGGAATCAATAGTATGATTCTTAAAAAGTTATTTGTATTCAGCCCTTTTGCCCACAGCAGAAACAGTTATGATAATGCTCTTCAGTCCACACATCAAGAACATGACGATACATACATATACTATACATATACCAAGGCTTTTTCCCCCTTACAAGGGAGGTAGCCAAAAAGGAAAAGGCACAAAATCATTTCCACCCATTACATCCCTGAATACATTCCACACCCCTCCATCCTCCCTCTCATCTTAGCACCTCCTGGATGACGGGTCATTCCTGCACCTTGTCCACTGCCCTGGGTCAGAAGCAGTGCCGCAAGACACAGCACATCCACAGCAAGGCCGCTTCAATAAATCGGCAACCCCCCTTCTCCGTCCCCCCATACATAAAAGGAGAAGACAGGGAGAAATCCCTTCAGGATGCGTCAAATTTTGCTCACACATACTACCTCACCGCCCATCCTCTCGCCCATTCCACCTCATGCATCACAACATCATCCATATACAACCATTCTCCATTCGCCTGTCTTCTGTCCTCTCCCGAAATAAACCAAGCATAACAAGACCTGTAGCAATCACTGGTTTTGGTCAGAAGAAACATTAAACACAGTACACAAACAACTCGTATATGAATCAAACTTGACTACATCCCCACATGGTTCCCAATAACCAAGAAAGCAGACATCCTACAAACAACATAAAACAAAAATTTAAGAATAACAACCGATGATTTGGTTTTATGTCACAAACTCCCTTTATCATCAGGAGGCTAGGACTGCGCCCCTTACAGAGAACTGAAGTATGGAATTTAATGAGCCATACCCTTGGTCCAACTCGCTGGCAGCAGTATTTTGAACTGCCGTCACCTCAACCTCCTCCACAAGTAGCAACGATCTAACCTGCTCAGCAAGTGAGCACCCTCACAACATAACATCCACTAAAATCACTATCAGATCATCTATGCTCAGAAACCATATTCTCCACATATGACACCAATAAGAATTATATGCACACAATTCTATACAAGAGCCCTCAAATCCACTCATCCAACCCCACTCAATTTATCCCCCACATACTCCACTCCCATTCACCACCCCTCCCTCCATCCCTCTTTTCTTGGCTCCTCCTGGATGATGGGTCATCCCTGCAGCTTGTCCACTGCCCTGGGTCAGAAGTAATGTAGCAAGACAAAGCACATCCACAGCAAGGCCACTTCATTTAATCGGCAACCCCCATCTGTGTTCCCTCATACAGAAAAAGAGATGGGGAGAAATCCCTTCAGGCTGCGTCAAATATCATTCACGCATCCTCCCTCCCCCCTCCCCCCACCAACTGTTTCATGCATCACAGCATTATCCATACACAACCATTCTCCACTCACCCCTATCTTCTGTCTTCTCCTTTCCTTCCTCACGAGACATTCCCCTCTTTCCCAATGCCCCTTTTACCCCATCCATCAATCTCATCCTTGGTCACCCCCTCATGTTCACCACCTCCACCTCCGTCTTCCACTCTTCTTTTATTAATCTCTCTTCACTCGTTCTTTCCATGTGTCCAAATCATCTTAATACTCTTTTATCAATCCTATTTCCCAACTCCCTTTCCATTCCCACTCTCCTCCTCACCTTCTTGTTTCTCACTATCCTACTTAGTAAACCCTACCATACTTCTCAGGCATTTCATTTCAAACATATTTAAACTCTTCCTCCTTTATGTTCCATGTTTTTACCCCATATGATGCTGTTGGCACAATCTCCTTTTAGCATCTATTCCCAAATGTCTATTTCTCATTACACTTTTTAATCCCCCATCCTACTTCCACTCCTCCCTTTCCTGCTACATTTTTACTCAAGTATCTAAAGCTATCCACTTCCTCCAGTCTCTCTCCCTTAATATTCACTTCCAATTTGCTGCCATATTCTCCCCTTGTACATCTCATCACCTTACTTTTACCCACATTTATCTTCAACTTCCTTCTTTTGCACACCTTCCCAAACTCTGTCTCTAATTTCCTTAATCCCTCCACTGATCCTGCTATAAGCACAGTGGCATCAGCAAACAACAGCTGGCTTATCTCCCAATTTTCTCCATTTTCTTTAACAATTTCCATTTCCTGGCCCATTACCCTTCCATTTACCTCTTGCACAACCCCATCCATGTATAAATTGAAACAGCCAAGGTGACATAACACATCCCTGGCAAAGTCCCACCTTTATTTCAAACCACTCTCTCCATTTCTAATTCTAACACAGGCTCTACTACTCTTGTAAAAACTCTTGACTACTCTATGGCTTTCTTCCTATCCCATATATCTGCAATACCTTCCACAATACCTTCCTGTCTACCCTGTCATAAGCCTTTTCCAAATCCATAAAGGCCCAAAATACATCCTTACCTTTTCCTAAAGCTTTATCATATATCTGCCTTACCACAAAAATTGGATCCATGCAAACCCCACCTGTCCTAAACCCCCTACTCTTTCTCACCAATTACTCCCTCCGTTCCTCTCCAAATCCTCTCAATCAAAACCCTCCCATAAGCCTTCCCAACTACACTCAACAAACTGAGCCCTCTGAAACTACTACACTCACACTTGTCCCTTTTTCCCTTGTAAAGTGGAATTATACAGGCACTGCTCCAGTCCTCTGGCACTCTACCCTCTTTTAGACAAACATTAAACAATTTCACCAGCCAGTCCACCATCAATGTAGCTCACTTTTTTTTAGACACTGCACATGACACCCATCCAACCAAGGTGCCTTACCTGCTCTCATCATTTTACTGTTTTCATCTTATCTTTCCTTATTTCTCCTCTATTTTCCTCATTCATCACTATCATTTTCTTAGTGCTTCCCACTGCAACTACCTTTCCCTCCCTATCCTCCTTCATATTTAGTAACTCCCTAAAATATTCTGCCCATCTTCCTCTTACTGCCATCTCTTCCATTTTCATCTCTCCATCTGCACCTTTTACCTTTTATTCTCTACATAATTCTCCCCCCTTCCTCTCTTAATTTCCTTCCAAAACATTATCTTATTACTTTCCAATTTTGTAATACTCAGCCCATTTCACATCTACTCTCCTCTTTGCTTCCTTTACCTTATGCTTTATTTCTCTTCTCTTTTCTTTGTACCTCTCATATGATTTGCTTGTCCTATTTTGTAACCAATGTGTGAATGCTCATTTCTTCTCTTCTACAACCTTCTTTGCTTCATGATCCCACCACTCCCTACCCTTCCTTCTATTTCCTCCAGTCCTTGTTGTTCCACACTCCACCTTTGCACACCTTGTGACTCCCTCCTTGAAACATCTCCATTCCTCCTCCACTCTAAGTCTATTCTATCCTTCACTCCCTCCCACTCTTTCAGCTTCTTATACGCCTTTTCTTTCTCATTTAAGCAGTTTACTCTAAACACCACCCTACCTTCTGTCCTTTTTCCTTTTTTTCCATCTATCCTCCACTCTCAATTTACCTTCCACCAAAAAATGATCCATTACTCCCTCACTCTCTCTCTCCCCTTAGAACATGTACATCCTTAACTTTTCCTACTCTTCTCCTGGTTACCACTATATAGTCCATTAAAGCCCTATCTACCACCTTTCCATCCACCACCCTCTCCCATGTGTACTTATGCTTGACTTTCTTCCTAAACACTGCATTTGCTATCATCAACTCAAGACACATGACCATCATCTCTCCATTACAATTTTTTCCTGGAACCCCACACTTCCCAACCACTCCATCTATTGATTCATCTTCTTCCTAACATTGAGATCTCCCAATACCACTACAATAACATTTCTCCCTAAACCCTCTATGTACTCATTTAAATCTATCCAAAAAGCCTCCCTTTCCTCTACACTCTTCTCACTACCAGGCCCATATGCACTTACAAAAACCCACATCTCCCTTTCCCGTTTTACCTTCATGGAATAATCCTGGCCAAGGATTCAAATTGACCCGGATGCAATCGCTATACAGACGACATAAAACACCTCACTCTATTGTGACCCATTCTCATCCTACTCAGAAAACAATATAACATTTCTTCCTTTAGTGACATGTGGGCCAATCCAGAGGCTAATGCTGTTTACTTGGGAGTCACAGGTCTCATGCAAGAGAAACCAGGAGCAATAGATTGATTGATCTTTCTGCTGCCCAAAATCTATGCCTAAAACTGTTCCAACTGTTCAATTTTTTATTTACCATTCACAACATTCATAATGGGTATACAAAAATCATGTATTGGTACATACATATACCAATGGCTTTTTCCCCCTTACACAGGAGGTAGCCACAAAAAAGACAAAATCCATTCCCACTCATTCCATCCCCACATACTCCACTCCCATTCACCATCCTTCCTTCCCTTTTATATTGGCTCCTCCTGGATGATAGGTCATTCCTGCATCTCACCCACTGCCCTGGGTCAGAAGCAGTGGCACAAGACACAGCACATCCACAACAAGGCCACGTCATTTAATCAGTGAACCCCATCTCCATCACCTCATGTAAAAACAGTTGAGATGTTGATGTGAGGTACTAGGAATGCCCAAAAGCAAAAGTCCAGTATACAAAGATTTGAAGATATGGAAGAGAAAAAAGTGAGGACAAAATTTCTCTATATAAATGGCATATGCTTTGATGGTACAACAAGAAACATGAAAATATTGTACACAACCAAGTGACCGCAACACCAGTCTCACTTCAACAAACAAATGATCAATATATAAAAGTATCTAAAGGTACATATCCCTTGTGTATTTAGGGGATTTTCTATAATTACTACATGCCCATTACTACAGCCTGAAGGGATTTCTCCCCAACTTAAATGTTTCTGTATGAGGGGATGGAGAGAGGGGGTTGCCAATTAAATGAAGTGGCCTTGCTGTGAATGTGCTGCATCTTGCTAAATTGCTTCTGACCCAGGATGATGGGCAAGATGCAAGGATGACCTATCACCCAGGAGGAGCCAATATGAGAAAGAGGGAGGGAGGGGTGGTGGTGAACGGGAGCGGAATGGGTGGGTATGAATTGTGTGGGAGTGGAATTATGTCTTTTGATTTTGGCTACCTGCCTTGGAAGGGGAAAGAAGCCCTTGGTATTTGTGTGTAATGGCCAAAGTCAAAAGGCATAATTCCACTCCCATTCAACACCCCGCCATCCCCCTCTTGCTCAAAGCACCTTTTACCCCACCCATCCATCTCATTCTTGGTTGTCCGCTCATGTTCATTCCATCCACCTCTGCCTTCCACACTTCTTTTACTAATCTTTCTTCACTCATTCTTTCCATGTGTCCAAACTATCCCAATACTCTTTCACTGACCCTATCTCCCATCTTTTCCATCCCTGTTCTCCTCCTCACCTCCTTGTTTCTAATGCTATCCAATTTTATAATCCGTACATACTTCTCAGAAATTCATCTCAAACACATTTAAACTCTTCCTCTCTTATGTTCCATGTCTCTGCCCCATACAGTGCTGTCAGCACAATCACCCCTTAACCTCCTCAATATGATGATGCCTATGTAGGCGTCATGAGGTCCAAGTGGTATACGAGAATGCCAGTGTCGGTGTCTTGATTATACTTATTTTGTAGTTATAGCTGAGTGACCTCCAAATTCTGTGATCTGGTTTGATTATATTTTGTGAATTTATTATTACTTAGAATGAAAGAGAATGAGTAATACAGCAGGGACTTTATATTTTATAAAGAGTTGTGTGATGCATCATACATTAGGCATCCAATACTGTGCACGAGATTTCGACTCGTACTGAATAGGTTAATACAATCTCCTCATAGCATCCATTTCAATTCATCTAATTACTAATCAAGGTAATACTATTGTAATCACAAACCCCAAAAGCCACAAGTACCTGTGCAAAGAAATCCACACCAAGTTAGTGCTGATGTTCCCAATCAAGCCAACTGGACTTCAAACTTTATCTTTACCCTCGGTTGAAAGTTTAGAAACTTCATGATTTGCCTTCATTTCTTGCTGCTTTACTCTTGTGTAGAACATGGAGCCTGCCAGGACCACCCAGTTGCTGACCCACCACAACAACAGTTTACTCTCCATGTACCACCAGGTTGCAAGCACAGTCTGAGCACAGGCCTTGGCTGTTCCACTTATGTTATGGGTCAGTGGAGAAGTAACCTGGAAAAAGTAAAATAAAATTAAGTAAATAAATAATACATACATAAACATACTAAGGGGTTTCTCCCTCTTTCAAGGAAGGTAGCCAAAGTCAAAAGTCATAATTCCACTCCCATCCATACCATCCCATACCCACTCTCTCCCCTTAGAACATGTACATCCAAAACTCTTCCTACTCTTCTGGTTACCACTATGTAGTCCATTAAAGCCCTATCTACCACCCTTCCATCCACCACCCTCTCCCATGTGTACTTATGCTTGACTTTCTTCCTAAACACTGTGTTAGCTATCATCAACTCTCTAGACACATCACCATCAACTCTCCACTACAATTTTTTCCTGGCACTCCACACTTCCCAACCACTCCATCTATTGATTCATCTCCTACCCTAGCACTGAGATCTCCCAATACCACTACATTGACATTTCTCCCTAAACCCTCTATGCACTCATTTAAATCTATCCAAAAAGCTTCCCTTTCCTCTACACTCTTCTCACTACCAGGCCCATATGCACTTACAAAGACCCACATCTCCCTTCTTAGTTTCACCTTCATCCACATTAACCCTGAAGAAACCTCCTCTTACTCCACCACACTTTTACTTATCTCTTTACTTATTAGTATAGCCACACCTTGTCCTCTTCACTTCTGACACCCAACTACACTCTCAAACTTAAACTCAGCCCTTCCTTTCAAGTTAGTTTCATTGAATGCCAACACATACATCTTTCTTCTCACAAACATACTGCCTATCTCTTCCCTTTTACTCTCATCTGTACCACATCCACACAGATTAGAAGACTCAAACTTTTAGGTTCTGGTTGGAAAACTCCTCCCAGACTTTCTTATGCTTTTTTTTTTTTTTTTTTTTTTTTTTTTTTTTTTTTTTTGTAGGAATGGCCCCTTTAGAGCTACAGAGAGTAGGATGCCTAATCCTATCCCCATTCCCATTTTTGGAAATAAGAAAAAAAAAAAAAAAAAAAAAGTTTATATATATATATATATATATATATACATATATATATACATATACATATAATAAAATAAAAATTAAAATAAAATAAAAATCCACTTAGCAACATACATTACAGATTATTGTTTTATCATAGTTTATTCACTTCATTATACAGGATCATATTATATATATATATATATACATACATATCTATGAATATATATATATATATACACACACACACACTTCAGCGAATGGACGGCTTGGATGACGTTCTGAAGAAAACTGAAGTCTGTGGATCCCAACGCAAAGAGAAGTGCCTAGTGTTTTTACAGGGTGGGGGGGAAAATGCACCTGCAGCAGGGGGAAAGAAGGGAAAGGGGAAAAGGGGAGGGATTACTGAGGGAAATGGAAGGAAATGAGGAGGGAGTAGACTTGGCCCAGCCAGACAAGCGAAAGGTAAACAAAAGACTGAGTGAGGATGAAATGTCTAATAAAAATGTAAAGATTAGAAGTATAGAGAGGAGCAATACAGTAGAAAGTGACGAGAATATGTTCCAGGGATTTAAAGAGGGTGGGGGGACACAACCCCCCCCCCCCCGACTGATAAGACTAGAGGAGAGAGTTGATAAGGTGATCGAGGACTTGGAACGTAAGTTAGGTAATGTTGACTCCATTTTCCAGAGAATTGAAAGGTTGGAACAACTAGAGAAGGCTAACAGAAACTTAACTGAAGAAATAGAGGACCTAAAAAGACAGTTAGGAAATGTAAAGGAGGAGAATGAGAAATTGAAGAAGAATAGTAATGAAAACAGAGAGAAAATAGCTAAAGCTAAAAATTGGAGAACAACCCAAGAAGGGAATAAGGTTTCATTCACTGACATAGTCAAACAGCAATTGAAAGAACATAATGAAGACTCAGTTATTAAAGTGATGAGACAGAAGGAGAATATAGTAAGAGAATTAGCTGACAAAAAGAAATGTATAATTATATTAGGAATGGAAGAGAAACATAACCCAGATAGAACCGCAAGAATCAAGGATTTAAATGAAAGAGTAAGCAGTTTATTAAAATTAGTCCAGGAAGATGAACCAGAAATTATAAAGGAAATTGAGGAAAAATTCAGACTCGGAAAATATAGTACAGATAAGACCAGACCAATTAAGATTAAATTCAGGTCACAAACAACGGCAGAGAAAATTCTATCCAAAACAGGGAAACTAGCAACAAATGATCAATATAAAAAGGTATGGATAAAAAGAGAAATGAATAAGGAGGAAAGAGAGGCAGAAAAGCAGAAAAGACTTGAAGCTAAGGCAAAAAACGAGGAAAGAACGGAGTCAGAGAAAGAGAGATTCTATTGGAGAGTAGTGAACATGAAAATAAAGCAGTTCGACATACTAAAGAAAAACATAAGGGAAACAGAGAACACAATGGAAGTGGCAGAAAACTAAGAGCGTCTTACACAAATATAGATGGATTGATAACAGGATTGAATGAACTGAATGATTATTTGAAAGAAAAAGAACTGGACATAATGGGAATTGTAGAAAACAAAATTAAAAGGCCCACTACCACCCAACAGTGTAAGGACATGATGCATACAATTATTGGATTAGAAACAGAGAGAAAAAACAAGGGGGTGGAGTTATGTTCCTGACTAAGAAGGATATAAACGTGAAAGGTGTCATATATGGAAAGAATACAGTAGAGATGATTATGATAGAAGTGGAAGACAGAGATAAGAAGAGCAGAAAATTTGTGATCAATTATGTGCCTCCGAAAACAGCCTCATGGGAGGAGAGTGAACATAAAAGTATGTTAGAGGACACAAAGATAGCATTAACTAAAATAATGGAAGACGGAGGAAGAATAGTTATGATGGGCGACTTTAATTGCAAAGAAATCTGCTGGGAAGAAATGACAGTAAAGAGTGGTGATGACTCATGGGGAAATGCTCTACTTGAGATGATTACTGACCATTCAATGACACAATGGATACAAGAGAACACTAGGTATAGAAATGAAGAAGAACCATAGAGGCTAGACTTAATAATTACATCTGAACCTAGAATAGTGGAAAAGATTGAATATAAAACACCAATAGGTAAAAGTGACCACATATTGATTGAACTGGAACTTAATGAAGAAAAATATATCAAAAGAAATGAACAATATAGAAAAGGAAGAATGATGTATGAAAAAACAAACTTTGATAAAATAAGAGAATTCTTTCAACAAGAAAACTGGGAAGAAATATACAAAGAAGAAACATCAGTGGAAGAGAAATGGAATATTTTGACAAAAATTTACAAAAAAGGAGTGGAAAAGTATGTCCCAAGACAAAAACAAGAAAAAGAATATGTAAAATGCTGGTACAACAAAAGTTGTAGGGAGTTAAAAGACAAAAGAGACAAAGCCTGGACCAGATGGAAAAAAGACAGAAGACCTGAAAAATGGAAAATATATACCAGTTATAGAAATGAATATGTACAAAAGTGCAGAGAGGAAAAAAGAAAATATGAAAAAGATGTTATAGAAAAGTGTAAAGATCAACCAAAACTATTCTACAGATTTGTAAACAATAAACTGAAAAACAAACAAGACTTGGAGAAATTAAGACAAGGAGGAGTTGAATACACTGAGGAAATGGAAATGGCAGAAATTATGAACAAACATTTTAAATCAGTGATTACAAGGGAAAATATACAACCTGAAGAGATTGAGTGGAAAGAAAAAGTCCCCCCTATGGAAGAAATAGAAGTAACAAAGAATGAAATATTGACACACTTGAGTAATTTTGATGTCAGAAAATCGCATGGGCCAGATGAAATAGCAAACTGGATTCTGAAAGAATGCAGGAATGAACTGGCAGACAAAATACATAGCATAATAAGCAGTTCCTTGAAAGAAGGAAAAGTTCCAGAAGATTGGAAAAAAGCAAATATAGTACCTATATATAAAGGAGGAAATAAAGAAGAACCTACCAACTATAGACCAGTCTCTCTAACAAGTACAATAGCAAAAATTTGTGAAAGAATTATCAAAAGTAGATGGGTAAAATACTTGGAAAAAAACAACGTACTAAATCCAAGGCAATTTGGATTCAGACAAGGACGATCATGCGTCACCAATTTAATATGTTTCTATTCAAGGCTAATAGATATAATACAAGAAAGAGATGGATGGGCCGATTGTGCATTTCTAGACCTAAAAAAAGCTTTTGACAAAGTACCACATAAGAAGTTGCTTAAGAAATTAGAATATGAAGGAGGAATACAAGGTAAATTGCTAAATTGGATGGAAGACTTTTTGCAAGAAAGAAAAATGAGAGTAGTGATAAGAAACCAGCACTCAAAATGGAATGAAGTAATAAGCGGTGTCCCGCAGGGAACAGTTCTGGCCCCAATAATGTTTGCTATATATATCAATGATATGGATGAAGGAATTGAAAGCTATATGAGCTTCTTTGCAGATGATGCAAAACTACTGAAAAGAGTGAAAACTTAAGAAGATTGTGAATCACTACAGAGAGATCTAAATAAAGTACAAGAATGGAGTAGGAAGTGGGAGATGGAGTTCAATACAAAAAAGTGTAGTATAATGGAATTTGGAAAAAGCAAAAACAGAATAACAGGATCATATAATTTGGGAGAAGAAGGAATAAAAAAAGTAGAAAATGAGAAGGACCTGGGAGTCATTGTTATGAATAATATGTCACCTGAAAAACATATAAATAAGATTTTTGGAGAAACTTATAATTTAATAAGAACAATCAAAGTGGCATTTACATACCTGGATGAAGAAATGGTGAGGAAAATCCTAATCACCCTGATAAGACCAAGATTGGAATATGCAGCAACGATAGGGTCACCAAGTACAAAAAAATGTATAAAAAAACTTGAAAGAATACAAAGAGCAATTACAAAATTGGCACCAATACTCTCAAAACTATCATATGAAGAGAGACTACAAAAACTTAAACTACAGACACTAGAGCAAAGAAGAGAGAGAGGAGATTTGATAGCTATTTACAGAATCATGAAAGGCATAGAAATTACTGATAGAGAGAATCTGATAAAATGGGATGACAGAAATACAAGAGGACACGGAAAGAAAATAAAAAAAGACAGCTATAGAAGAGATTTGAAAAAGAACAGCTTTCCTCACAGAGTAATAGACAGTTGGAACAAGTTAGATGAGAAAGTGGTGTGTGCAAAAACAATACATGAATTTAAAAATAGTTTAGATAAAATGAGAAATGAAGACGGGACCCCACGAGCATAGCTCCCCTTCCCGTAAAATACAACTAGGTAAATACAACTAGGTAAATACACACAACACCCTGTAGAGTGAACTGAATTACCTGGAAAAGATATAAAAAAAAAAAATAAAAAAAAATGCTATCACAGTTAAAAAGGTTAACTCCTTCAGTCACATGGGTACCCTTTACTTAAAAGGATCCCCTGGTACTAATTAGTACCAAATCCTGTATGTTACAGATTTTACACCATTAATCAATACAAACAAACAAGTACATCAATAAATATATATTAGTATGACAGCACTTGGTTCAAACACTAACCAATACATAAAAAACTAACCTGGATCTGTAACCCTGTTACATAGCCAATAGCAAAGCCAAAAATGCCTCCAACAACCATCAAAATCCAGAAGTGAACTCCACCCTCAGTAATCATTCTGTACACTGCTGGTGCTTCCCCAAATATAAGTATCAGGGGCAGGAAAAGAACGAATCCAATTACATTGTTGTAATATGCCAGTCTATACACAGATCCATCCACAACAGGTAGTACCTGGTAGAAGAGAAAAATATACAACATATATTACATGGAGCAAAGATAAAAGGGACAATGAATGGGTGTTTGATGGGTGAAGAGCAGATGTATTCGTTGACTAAGCCAATTCCCTTATAAGAGAAAAAGGTCTTTAAGTATATGTATGCATGTATATATATATATATATATATATATATATATATGTATATATATATATATATATATATATATATATATATATATTATATATATATATGTATATTACATAGCTGCCTTGATGCTTTGTGGGAGGAGGAGAAGAAGAAAAAGAAGGAAGAAAAAATCAAAGAAAAAACGAGAGGAAATGGAAAAAAAAAAAAAAAAAAGTGGGTGGGGGTGTTGCTAGTCCTATCACTATATCCCTATTCAGTCACCTTTTATAATGTGTATATACATTCATACCAAAGAGCCTTCTACCCCTAATAAAGGATGTGGTCAAATTAAAGTATACTCCTACCCTTCAACAATCAAATCCCATTCATTAACCACTCTGGTACGAAGATGCCTACGTAGGTGTCATGAGGTGTGAGTGGGTACATGAGGATGCTGGTGTCAGTGTCTTGATTATATATATATATATATATGTACATATATATATATATATATATATACACACTATAGTTGTACATGAGTTACCCCCAGATTCTGTGAACTAGTTTGATCATGTTTTCTGTGTTTATTATCATTCAGTAAAAGAGAACAAGTATTACAGCAGTGACCTGTTTTATAATGCATGTAATGTGATGAATCGTACATATGGCAGCCAATGCTGCATGCGACAATTTGACTTGTACTGAAGTTGTTAACCCTCCACCTTAGCACTTCATAAATGAAAGGGCATCCCTTTCACCTGCCACATTGCTCAGGTCAAATGCAATACAGTGGTAGCTACAGTTGATTCAACCCCTGTTGCTACCACCTTCTCACCCACTCAAAAATTTACAAAGCAGACAGGAAGAGCTTCCCTTCAGGTTACGTCATTCCTTCACCCATTACCAACCTCCCTCCCAATATAAAAAACACCCATCAATTACTGTAACCTAATGCTATCCAACTTGCATCCTGTAAGGTTAGCAGATTCTTTTACCTTTTTCGTATAGATTGCATTGAGTGAAACAAAGGCTGAAGCTGCGAGTCCAAAACATACTCCAATAATTGATAGGGATCCTGAAATTAAAAGGAAAATACAAAAGTAGAGTTCCTTTTTTTCATAACCATACAACAACTGTAATGTCATAGCCTACAAATAGCCACAACCTAAAAATCAGAGCTAAATTTAGAAGCCTTTGTACATCTGTTATTATGGCCATCCAATAAGTCTTACATACATAAATATAGCAAAGGCTTTTCCCTTTACACGGGAGGTAGTAAAAAAAAAAAGGCATAGAAACCACTCCCACCCATTCCATCCTCTACATGCTCCACTCCCCTCTACCCTCCCTCTTATCTTGGCACCTCCTGGATTGCAAAATAAGTCTTGATCACAATTAAGTAGCATAAGAGACCATACATACATGTACCAAGGGCTTTTTCCCCCTTACATGGCAGGTAGCCAAAGTCAAATGGCGTAATTCCACTTGCACCCATTTCATCCCTACTCATTCCACCCCCATTCACTACCCCTCCCTTACTCTCATCTTGGCTCCTCCTGGATGACGGGTCATCCCTGCATCTTGCCCATTGCCCTGGGGTCTGAAGCAGTGCATAAGAGACAATACATACCTGCAATACCAGGTTCCCTCACAAAATAATAAAAAATTATAATGCCAGGCTACTTCACAAAACAATAATAACTTATACATTGAGCTTCAATGGCTGGAAACCCATAGCCCCTCAGTAGTTGGTGACAGTCTTTGGGACCTCCCATAGATCTCTCCAGAGAGACTGTTGTTTGTGTTGTACTCGTATGTGCAAGGCTCTTTCTATGTCACCAACTTATAGTAGTAAGAGGAGGGAACTAGTCACCATTTGTTAGCTCACTCCTTGTGAAAAGATGGAGGAAATACAGATAAAAATTGATAGAGAGAAATCTTGGGTTTGGCCTGGAGACCAAGTGTCAGCCTCTTGGGGCTGCACTTCCAGAGGAAAGTAAAGGTGTTGACAGAATCTAAAGATGTGACAATGATATGATTCTGACACCCAGCCTGCAATACCACCACTTACAGGTACCCATTGTTTATCTACTTCACATAGTCATATATATCCTCCACATTGCATAGCCCTAGCAACATACAGGCATAAACTAACAAACACAACATATCCAAGTGGAGGATCTCTGCCTAGGAAACCAGAAAGCAATTAGCTTCTACTGTTGCTATTACTACTCCAAGAAATCCTCAATATAAACTTAATTATAATCAATTCTGGATTTAATGCAGGTCATATTCCTTCTGAACTAGCCACTTGTATAACAAACTTAGTTTGATATATAAATCAGAAGTTCACAATGTTTTGGTCACAGTATTTATAAAACTTACTGTGACCAATTTCACTTTGTAACATGTTTAGTACAGTAAGAATAGCTTGTAGTAAATTATACTTTATTCTTATTTACACATGTATCAGTTATATTTTAATCTATATACCAAGAGCTTTTTTCCTCCAAGTCAAAGGCACATACCTACTTTCATCCATTCCATTCCCATCCACCATCACTTCCCCCCCTCTCATTTTAGCTCCTCATGGATGACAGGTCATCCATGTATCCCACCCACTGCTCTGGGTCAGAAGCAATGTAACAAGACATAGTACAATCACAGCATGGCCGCTTCACTATCAGCAACCTCCCCCTTATGCAGAAAAAAGAAGATAGGGAGAAATCCCTTCAGGCTGCATCAAAATATTCACACACAAGCACTCCCTATCCCACCATCCCCCTCCCTTCCCTTTCTTGCACAACAGTATCTTCTATACATAGTCACTCTCCACTCACCCCTATCTCCTACTTTCTCCCTTCCTTGCTCAATGCTCCTTCCACCCCAACTATCCATTTCATCCTCGGTTGTCCCCTCAAGTTCACTCCCTCCACCTCTACCTTCCATACCTCTTTTAATAATCTTTCTTCACTCATTCTTGCCATGTGTCTAAACCATCCTGGCAATCTTTCATCAGCCCTATCTGCCATCTCCTTTTCCACTCCTCTCCTCCTCATTTCTCTCACTATCTAACCTAGTAACCCCTACCATACTTCTCAGACATTTCATCTCAATCACATTTAAAATTTCCCTCCCTGCATCTCTTAAATTCCAAGTTTCTGCCCCATACAATGTCATGAGCACAATCACCCCTTCATACGATCTTCTCTTTGCATCCATTCTCAGCTGCCTATTTCTCACAACACCTTTTAATCCTCCCAGGCATTTATTTGATTCTCTCAATCTACAATTCACCTTCACCACCACTCCTCCCTTTCCTGCCACATACGACCACAAATACCTAAAGCTATCCACTTCCTCCAGCATCTCTCCTTTTAGACATCCAACTTGCTGCCATCCTCTCCCCTTGTACATCTCATCACTTTGCTTTTACCCACATTTACCTTCAACTTTCTCCTATCACATACCTTCCCAAACTCCATCACTAACTCCCTTAATCCCTCCTCTGACCCTGCCACAAGTGCAGTGTCATCAGCAAACAACAACTGGCTCACCTCCCACTTTTCTCCATTTTCTTTAACCATCTCCAGTCCCCTGCCCATTACCCTTGCATTTACCTCCCACACCACCCCATCCATATACATATTGAACAACCATGGTGACATGACACATCCCTGACACAGTCCCACTTTTACCTCAAACCACTCACTCTCTCCATTTCCCATTCTAACACAGGCTCTACTACTTTCATAAAAACTCTTGACTGCCCTTAACAGCTTTCCTCCAATACCATACATCTTCAAAACCTCCCTCAATGCCTTCCTGTCTAACCTGCCATAAGTTTTTACCAGTCATGTTTTAATCAGGGCTACGGAGTCGGAGTCGGAGGGAGTCGGAGGTTTTAGCTGGAGTCGGAGTCGGAGTCGGATTTTTTTATCCGACTCCGACTCCTTAAGTCCAATAATGTTATTATTATTATTTTTTTTAACATGGTTTCCCTGTTTGGTTTTACCAGTTGTACAATTTAACAGTTTTTGTATGGTTTTGCTTTTATTTTTGGAGGCAATAGTGAGTGTGTGCAGTGTATATGTACACTAAGTGGTCTCTCCAGATGGAAACAAAATACAATATCAATAATAAAAATAAAAAAAAATACATAATACTGACAAGCTATCGTTGTCAGTCTGGGTAAAAGTGTTTGTGGTCATGTATTTGTAGTTGTTTCCTGTAAGGAGAGTGAAAAAATATATATATATATAATATATATATATATATATAATATATATATATATAATATATATATACATATACATATATATATATATATATATATATATATAATATTGTACTATACTGCAATGCTTTTACTTCAACATAAATAAACATCAATTCGTGCTGCCACCATGTGACGGCATTGTGTGCTACTAGTACTAACTAATGTAAACAAACAGCTGCAGATTCTGCCTGAAGCAGTGTCTCCCAGTGAATTTACTTTTCCTTCATTTTCGGTAGTTTTATCGCATTTTCCTTTAATAGAAATATGCTAGATTATGATAAAGCTACTTCAGAATATGAAAATCATACATTTATCAAAGAAATTTAGTGGTTTGAAATATACGAAAAAGAAACAGGCTACTGATCATGGTTACTAGTGAATACAATAGGCCTACAAGTGAAGCAATGAAAAATAGAAATCAGAGTAAAGAAAATCACGAACCATTTTAATCTAATTCAAAACTGATTATGCTATAAAGACAATTGCAAATTAGGCCTAAGTGTACCAGATATTTATGCTTTAACTCATAACCATAATTCTATCTATCTATATACAAAAGGCTTTTTCCCCCTTATCAGGGAGGTAGCCAAGTCAAAAGGCATAAACACACTCCCACCCATCATATCCACTACGTATGCACTATGCACGTACGTCTTCATGTATGTAAAAGTCAACGGAAGTGCCCTGAGATAAACTTTGACCAGTCTCAGAGGCCAGATAGGAATGACATTAGAGCATATGTCACAGCATTTGATGATGACTGAAAAGGGGAGGAACAACAGCAGATATGAACAGTGTGCACAGGGGAAGGTTGTCTCTCTCTTTCCTGAACTGATTCCTGGTTTTTATGATAACATGGTGAAATTAATTCTGCAGTAAGTACTAAGTAGGGCATCCTCCATTAACCTTTCCTCATCATGATTTGTCACATTTTTTTCCTAATATTGTGATAGAAGGTTTATGAGATTGGACAAATGAAATAACAGATGATTTTTTTTTTAGGGGGGAGGGGAGGGGCACAAAGGAAAAAGAAAATATCTAGCTTGAAGTGGCAACTCTGCCATGACAGATCTGAAAGTGCTAATAAGCTGGTAGATGATCATGAGCATAAATAATACCATTATATATTTAATATATATATGTTTATACGAATATACGTGCTTGTGTGCATATACATATATAAAGCTGGTTGAGTGTATGTGTGAGCATATTTATCATACAAGTGAATGTTTCACGTAAAAAATAATATACATGAAAAATATAAAATGCTTGCTGAATAGGTGTGGGAGGCTGGTATATGGATCTGCAGAATAGATTTCCACATAGGGGTCAAGGAGTTAAGGAGTCGGAGTCGGAGTTGGAGGAATCAAAGGAGTCGGAGTCGGAGGAATCAAAGGAGTTGGAGTCGGAGGAATCAAAGGAGTTGGAGTCGGAGTCGGACCTTATACCATCCGACTCCGCAGCCCTAGTTTTAATAATCTCAAACTTCTGGATACAATATCAGACTTTTCCCTCAATATTAATACACTCATTACTACTACTACTACTGATACTATTGCTACTACTATTATTACTACTACTACCAGATGAAGCTGTGAATAATATAAAAAAAATTGTTTTGGGTTTCAGTGACTGGAAACCCACAGCCCTGTCATGGATGGTTAGTCCCTGGACTGTCCTTTTGATCTCTCTGGGATCAAATATTAAACTGTTGTTTGTGTTGCATTAATGTGTGACTGTTTCTACATCACCAGCTTATAGTAGTGCGATGAGGAGGGGGAGAAATTGCTAGCTCTCAGCTCCCCCTATGTCACCGTTTCCCAACCCTGGGGTCGTGACCCTAAGTGGGGTTGCCAAGCGTTTTTCCTGGGGTTTCCAAGACGTCTTGTATGCTATTTTTTGTTGTTGAAAAATTATATGAATTCAATACCCCATCTGGGGTATTGGGTGCATGTTATTGTGGCAACGTAGCATGCAGTTGATATTTTAGGGTCTATATGGGGTACCCCTATGGAGAAATGATGACACTTTTACACTACGACTATCCCTTCGTTATGCTGTCCACCAACCCTTTGTTATTGTCCAGTACCATTTCTCTGAATATTCATTTTTTTTTTTTTTTTTTTTTTTTTTGTCTACCCTGTGGTGGGGGAAAAGAATGCTGCCACCACATTTTTCCACTTGAGTCTTAAGAGGCGACAAAAAACGGGACGGGGGATGGGATTAGAAGTCCTGCTACCTGTAGCCCCAAAAGGGTCATTCCTAAAGAAAGTAAAGGCATAAGAGTGTCTGGGAGTTTTCCAACCAGTAGCCTAAGGTTTGGGTCTTTTAATGCATGTGGATGTGGTGCAGATGAAAGCAAAAGGGAAGAAATAGGCAGTATGTTTGTGAGAAGAAAGATGGATGTGCTGGCTTTGAGTGAAACTAAAATGAAAGGGAGGGGCAAGTGTGAGTTTGGGAGTGTAGTTGGGAGGTTCTCAGGAGTGAAAAGAGGACAAAGTAGAGAAGGGGTGGCTATCCTAGTAAGTGAAGAGATAGGTAAGCGTGTGGTGGAGTGGAAGGAAGTTTCTTCAAGGTTGATGTGGATGAAGGTGAAGCTGGGAAGGGAGATGTGGGCTTTTGCAAGTGTGTATGGGCCTGGTAGTGAGAAGAGCATACAGGAAAGGGAGGCAATTTGGGTAGATTTAAATGAGTGCATAGAGGGATTAGGGAGAAATGTTAATGGACTTGTATTGGGAGACTTTAATGCTAGGGTAGGAAACGAACCAATAAATGGAGTGATTGGGAAGAATGGTGTTCCAGGTAAAAATTGTAGTGGAGAATTGATGGTGGAGATGTGTCTTGAATGAGAGTTGATGATAGCAAATACAGTGTTTAGGAAGAAAGTCAAGCATAAGTACACATGGGAGAGGGTGGTGGATGGAAGGGTGGCAGATAGAGCGTTAATGAACTATATAGTGGTGACCAGGAGTATGGTAGGAAGAGTTAAGGATGTACATGTTCTAAGGGGAGAGAGTAGGGGAATATCAGATCATTTTCTGGAAGATAAATTGAGAGTGGAGAATAGGTGGAGAAAGAGGAAAAGGGCAGAAGGTAGGGAGGTACTTACACTGAACTGCTTAAATGAGAAACAAAAGGAGAAGGAGTATAAGAAGAAGCTGAGAGAGTGGGAGGGAGTGAAGGATTGAGTAGAATTAGGAGTGGATGAGTACTGGGGATGGTTCAAGGAGGGAGTCATGAGGTGTGCTAAGATGGTGTGTGGAACAAGGAGGGTGGGAGGAAATAGAAAGAAGGGTAGTGAGTGGTGGGATGAGGAAGCAAAGAAGGGTGTAGAAGAGAAGATGCAGGCTTTCATAGATTGGCTACAAATTAGGACGAGGAAATCATATGAGAGGTACAAAGTAAAGAGAAGGGAAGAGGAGAGCAGATGTGAAATGGGGTAAGAGTATGACAGAAAATTTTGAAATTAATAAAAAGATGTTTTGGAAAGAAATTAAAAGAGGAAGAGGAGGTGAATCAAGTAGAGAAGAAAAAGTAAAAGGGGCATCAGGAGAGATGAAAATGGAAGAGAAGGCAGTGAGAGGAAGGTGGGCAGAGTATTCTAGGGAGTTGCTAAATGTGAAGGAGGATAGGGAGGGAAAGGTAGTTGCAGTGGGAAGCGCTATGAAAATGAATGATGAGTGAGGAAAATGGAGGAGAAATAGGGAAAGATGAAGTGAAAGCAGCTGTTAAGATGATGAGAGCAGGTAAGGCACCTGGGTTGGATGGATGCCATGCAGAATGTCTGAAGAAAGGAGGTACAGTGATGGTGGACTGGCTGGTGACGTTACTCAATGTTTGTTTGAGACAGAGTAGAGTGCCGGAGGACTGGAGGAGTGCCTGTATAGTTCCGCTTTACAAGGGAAAGGGGGACAAGTGTGAGTGTAGTAGTTTCAGAGGGATCAGCTTGTTGAGTGTAGTTGGGAAGGCTTATGGGATGGTCTTGATTGAGAGGATTAGGAGAGGAACAGAGGGAGTAATTGGTGAGGAACAGTGTGGTTTTAGGACAGGTAGGGGTTGTGTAGATCAGATTTTTGTGGTAATACAGATATGTGAGAAAGCTTTAGGAGAAAGGTAAGGATATTTTTTGGGCTTTTATGGATTTGGGAAAGGCTTACAACAAGGTAGACAGGAAGGTGCTGTGGGAGGTACTGCAGATATATGGGATAGGAGGAAAGCCGTTAAGAGCAGTCAAGAGTTTTTACGACAGCAGTAAAACTTGTGTTATGATTAGAAATGGAGAGTGAATGGTTCGAGGTAAAGGTGGGACTTCGTCAGAGATGTGTTATGTCGCCCTGGCTGTTCAATCTATACATGGATGGGGTGGTGTGAGAGGTGAATTCAAGGGTAGGGAATCAGGGGTTGGAGATGGTTAAAGAAAATGGAGAAAAATGGAAAATAAGCCAGTTGTTGTTTGCTGACAACACTGTGCTTGTAGCAGGATCAGAGTAGGGATTGAGGAAGTTAGTAGCAGAGTTCGAGAATGTGTGTGAAAGAAGAAAGTTGAAGATAAATGTGGGTAAAAGTAAGGTGATGAGATGTACAAGGGTAGAGTGACAGCAGGCTGGAAGTGAGCATTAAGGGAGAGACTGGAGAAAGTGGATAGTTTTAGTACTTGGGTACAAATGTGGCAGGAAAGGGAGGAGTGAGGGTGGAGGTGGAATGTAGACTGAGAGAAGCAAGTAAATGCCTTGGTGGATTAAAAAGTGTAATGAGAAATAGACATCTGGGAATGGATGCTAAGAGGAGGTTATATGAAGGAGTGATTGTACCAACAGCACTGTATGGGGGCACAAACCTGAAACATAAGAGAGGAAAAGAGAAGGAGTTTGAATGTGTTTGAGATGAAATGTCTGAAAAGTATGAGAGGGGTTACTAGGCTAGAGTGAGAAATGAGGAGGTGAGGAGGAGAACAGGAGTGGAAAGGGAGCTGGGAAATAGGGTTGATAAAAGAGTATTAGGATGGTTTGGACACATGGAAAGAATGAATGAAGAAAGATTAGTAAAAGAGGTGTGGAAGGCAGAGGTGGAAGGAGTGAACATGAGGGGTCGTTCTAGGATGAGATGAGATGGATGGGGTAAAAGGGGCATTACAAAAGAGAGGAATGTCTGTTGAGGAAGGATGGGAGAGGACAGAAGATAGGGGTGAATGGAGAAGGGTTGTGTATGGATGATGCTGTGATGCATGAGGGGGAGTGGGTGGGGGATGGGGGATGAGGAAGTATGCATGAAAAATAATTTGACGCAGCCCGAAGGGATTTCTCCCAGTCTTCTCCTCTTCTGCATGAGGGGATGGAGAGGGGGGGTGTCACCAAATTAATGAAGCTGCCTTGCTGCGGATGTGCTATGTCTTGCGACACTGCTTCTGCCCCTGGGCAGTGGACAGGATGCAGGGATGACCTGTCATCCAGGAGGTGCCAAGATGAGAGGGAGGGAGGAGGGTGGAGGGGAGTGGAATATGTAGGGAATGGAATGGGTGGGAGTGGTTTCTATGCATTTTTCTTTTTGGCTACCCTCCATGTAAGGGGGGAAAAAGCCTTTGGTAGATGTATGTAATACAATAACCTTGATGACGTTAAGTTTGTCTTTTATAACCTTACATTACCTTTCTTACATATATATCTATTATACTTGTCCCCTAATTTTTACAATAAACAACTAGTCATATACGTTAACACGTATACAAATAGATTAGTGGGGTTGCGGTCATATTATGGGGATCATACTGGGGTCGCCTGAAAAAAAGGTTGGGAAACACTACCCTATGTGAAAAGGTGATGGAAATATAAAGTTATTAGAGCCCTCAGGCCCAGTCCAAAAACCAAGTGTCAGCCCACTGGGGCTACACCTCCAGATGGAGATGAGGAGGCTGACAGGTTCTGAAGATGGGCAGTAGGGAAATGATTCTCTCTGATGTCTGTCTTGCATGACCACCACTTGTAAGTACCTGTTACTGGTCCCAGGTATACATGTACATGTACTGAAGGTCTCCCGTTTATAAGGGAAGGTGGCTGTCCTTTCTATCTCAGTACTTCAGGTATCAAGGATTACCCTGTCCCCTGGCACATTATTTGAGCAAGTTATGAACCCAAGACAACCAAAGAACAATTCTTCTAAATAATGTAAGTTAGCCTTTTGAGTGTATGAAGAATTTTCCTTGGGAGAAAAAATTGTCTGACAACAATCAGAATAAATATACAAGTTAGACTAAGCACTCACACACTTGTCAGGATATACCCAACCTTTCAAGTGCATAAAATACTTTTTCTGGCTAAATAAAAATAATCTGGCAACAACTAAAACAAGAACACAAATCAAGCTACACACTTCAAGGGTTAAAATTTTCCTATTCAGTCCCTTCATCATTTTTTTCAGATAGATATGTCTCCAAAATTTCACACCAATGTAACTCATCGATATCAAACCCTTTATGAAAACCTTTAAAAGAAAAAACTCACCTGCAGCACCTTCTTGATCTACACCAAGCAAGAAGCCTCCAACAATCACACCACAGCATAATATTGCCCTCAAAGTTGTTTTCTGACCTAGTAATCAAAAATGTATCATATGCTGCATTAGTATCTTTTCAGCTACACAATCATGAATTATATAATCACTATATTTCATCAATCACTTTCTATAATTATGGTTTCCAAATTGAGGGGCACATCCCTCATTTCAAGGGAACATACAGTACACAATTACCTGGGGGTGAAGGTGTTTAAGATATATTATGATGTAACATATGGAAAGAATGAGTGAATAAGGATTAGTAAAAGAGGTGCGGAAGGCAGAGGTGGAAGGAGTGAATATGAGGGGGCGTCCTAGGATGAGATGGATAGATGGGGTGAAAGGGGCATTACAAAAGAGAGGAATGTCTGTTGCGGAAGGATGGGAGAGGACAGAAGATAGGGGTGAATGGAGAAAGGTTGTGTATGGATGATGCTGTGATGCATGAGGGGGAGTGGGGGGGGGATGGGGGTGAGGAAGTATGTATGAAAAAAATTAGACGCAGCCCGAAGGGATTTCTCCCCGTCTTCTCCTTTTCTGCATGAGGGGATGGAGAAGGGGGGTCGCTGAATTTATGAAGCAGCCTTGCTGTGGATGTGCTGTCTTGTGACACTGCTTCTGACCCAGGGCAGTGGACAGGATACAGGGATGACCCCTCATCCAGGAGGTGCCAAGATGAGAGGGAGGGAGGAGGGAGGAGGGGAGTGGAATATGTAGGGAATGGAATGGGTGGGAGTGGTTCCTATGCCTTTTTCTTTTTGGCTACCCCCCGTGTAAGGGGGGGAAAAAGCCTTTGGTATATGTATCATATATCCTTGCTGTGGATATGCTGTGTTTTACGGCACTTCTTCTGACCCAGGCCATTGGGCAAGATGCAGGGATGACCCATCATCCAGGAGGAGCCAAGACAGGAGGGAGGGAGGGGATGGATGGGAGTGGAATATGTGGGGATGGAATGGGTGGGAGTGGTTTTTATGCCTTTGTTTTTTGGCCACCTTCCTTGCAAGGGGGGAAAAGTCTTTGGTATATGTATGTACTTTTCTCTTTCCAGAATTGAGACTATTCTTCACTCAAAAATGAATAACGATCACTTCTACTATCCCTCTATTCTGTGACACTCCTTAAATTTGCCCAGTACCACCTCTATGAGTCCACCATTTTAGTACAATTGTGTCTCCAAAGATAGATGTGCTTTTTACCTATCTACATATCACGGGATTTTTCTCCCTAGGTAGCCAACTCAAAGGCATGTACCCTCTCCCACCCATTCCACTCGCCTCCTCCCTCTCATCTTAGCTCCTCATGGATGACAGGTCATCCCCATATCCCACCCACTGCCCTGGGTCAGAAGTGATGTAGCTAGGCACGGGCTCTTTATGGTCAACAAAATAACATCTGGGGTATTGGCTGCATGTTGTTATGGCAAAGTAGCATGCAGTTGATACTTTAGGGTCTATATGGGGCGCCCCTATGGACCAGAGCCACACATCATTTTGTCTGTGATAGAGGAGGACTCTGCTAACAGAGAAATGATGAAACTTTTATTATATTGCTACTGTCTCTCTGTTATGCTGTCCCCCAACCCTTTGTTGCTGTCCTGTACCATTTCTCTGAATTTCATTTCCTTGTTTTGCCTACCATATGGTGGGGGGAAAAGAATGCTGCCACCAAGTATTCCCACTTGGCTCATAAGAGGCAAGAAAAACAGAATGGGGATTGGGACCAGGCATCCTTCTCCCTGTAGCCCCACAGGGGACATTCATAAAAAAAGTAAAGGCACAAGAGGGTCTAGGAGTTTTCCAACCACCACCCTAAGGTTTGGGTCTTTTAATGTGCATGGATGTGGTACAGATGAGAGTAAAAGGGAAGAGATTGGTAGTATGTTTGTAAGAAGAAAGATGGATGTGTTGACTTTGAGTAAAACTAAGCTGAGAGGGAAAGGTGAGTGAGAGTTTGGGAGTGTAGTTGGGAGGTTATCAGGAGTGAAGAGAGAGTGAGGGAGAGATGGGGTGGCTATACTAGTAAGTGAAGAGATTGGTAAACGTGTAGTGGAGTGGAAGGTTTCTTCAAGGGTAATGTGGATGAAGGTGAAACTGGGAAAGGAGAAGAGGGTTTTTGTAAGTGCATATGGGCCTGGTAGTGAGAAGGGTGTAGAAGAATGGGAGGCTTTTTGGATAGATTTTAACGAGTGCATAGAGGGATTAGGGAGGAACGTCAATGTAGTAGTACTGGAAGACCTTAATGCTAGGGTAGGAAATTAACCAATTGACGGAATGGTTGGGAAATATGGAGTTCATAAGTACAAATGGGAGAGGGTGGTGGGTGGAAGGGTGGTAGAGTGTTAATGGACTATGTAGTGGTAGATAGGAGTATAATAGGAAGAGTTAAGGATGTACATTTACCTAGTTGTACTTTATGGGATGGGAGCTATTTTAATAGGTCACCTCTATCGAGAACTTCCATCCCTTTCATAATTCTGGAAATGGTCAACAAATTGCCACTTTCCCTTCTATGCTCCAACGTTGACAACTGTAATTTCTTCAATCTTTGTTCATATGTCAAGTTTGATAGTGTGGGTGCCATTTTTGTCGCTGCTCTTTGGATTCTTTCTAATTTTCTTGTTTTTCTTAGTGCTAGGTGCCCACATTGATATAGCATATTCTAATTTCAGTCTTATCAATGTGATAATTATTTTCTTAACCATCTCCTCATCCATGTAGTCAAAGGCCACTTTCATTGCTCTTAATAAGTTGTAGGTCTCTCCAAATAACTTTACTCCTAGGTCCCTCTCCGAGTTTACTTTTTTGACTACAGTACTTTGTTTCCAATCGTATACTTTCCCGAAACTCTATTTTTGTCTCTTCCAAATTCCATTATGCTACATTTCTTGATGTTGAAGTTCATTTCATATTTCCGGCTCCATTCCCATACTTTATCCAGGTCACCTTGTAGCGATCTGCCATCTTCTTCTGTTTTCACTCTCTTGAGTAATTTGGCATTGTCAGCAAAAATGTACATGTAACAATTTACTCCTTCATCCATATCATTTATGTATATGGCAAACATTAAGGGAGCCAAAACAGAGCCTTGTGGGATGCCACTTTTTACATCTTCCCATTTCGAATTTTTGTCTCTAAGTACCACTCTCATTTTTCTCCCAGTTAAGAAATCCTTCACCCAATCCAATAGTTTGCCTTGAATTCCTCCTATTTTTTCAATTTTACTTGTTAATTTTTTGTGTGGTACCTTATCAAATGCTTTCTGCAAGTCCAAGAAGGCACAGTCTGCCCATCCATCTCTTTCTTGTATTATCTCAATTAGTCTAGAGTAAAAACAGATTAGATTTGTGGTGCACGATCTTCCACTTCTAAAACCAAATTGTTTGGGATTTATTATTTTGTTTTCTTCCAAGTGTTTGGTTTTATTTAATTTGGTTTTATTTTGTTTTCTTCCAAGTGTTTGGTTTTCTTCCAAGTGTTTGGATAATCTTTTCGCATATTTTTGCTACTGTAATTGTGAGGGACACCATTCTAAAATTTGTAGGATCTTCTCTATTTCCTCCTTTATGTGCTGGTACTATGTTTGCATCTTTCCAATCTTGCGGCACCTTTCCCTCTTTTAGTGACAAGTCTATTATCTTGTGTAGTTTATCTGACAGTTCATCTATATACTTTTTCAGTATCCAATTTGCAATTCCATCTGGCCTGTGCAACTTTCTGACATCTATGGCTTTTTATTTGGTCTCTTATTTCACTTTGTGTTATTTTCATTTCCTTCATCATGGGTGAACTTTCTAGTTGTCCATCCTCCCAGGGTTGTGAGCTTTCAATTGTAAAAAACAGACTTGAAATGCCTGATCATAACTTCTGCCATCTCTGTGTCATCTACGTATTCTTTGTCTCCTTTGTGCAATTTTATTATATCATGTTTATCCTTTAATTTGTCATTTATATATCTGTGCTAAGGGGAGAGAGTGGGGGAATATCAGATCAATTTTTGGTGGAAGGTAAGTTGAGTGGAGGATAGATGGAGAAAGAGGAAAAGGACAAAAATTAGGGAGGTGCTTAGAGTGAACTCTTTAAATTAAAAAGAAAAGGAGAAGAAGTACAAGAAGCTGAGAGAGGAGTGGGAGGGAGTGAAGGATTGAGTAGAGCAAGGAGTGGAGGAGGAATGGGGATGGTTCAAGGAGGGAGTCACAAAGTGTGCAAAGATGGTGTGTGGAACAAGAAGGATGGGAGGAAATAGAAGGAAGGGTAGTGAATGGTGGGATGAGGAAACAAAGAAGGTTGTAGAAGAGAAGAAGCGAGCTTTCACAGATTGGTTACAAAATAGGGTGAGGGAGTCATATGAGATGTACAAAGTAAAGAAAAGGGAAGTAAAGCATAAGATAAAGGAGGCAAAGAGGAGAGCAGATGTGAAATGGGGTATGAGTATGACAGAAAATTTTGAAAGTAATAAAAAGATGTTTTGGAAAGAAATTAAGAGAGGAAGAGGAGGCGAATCAAGTAGAGAAGAAAAGGTAAAAGATGCAGATGGAGAGATGATAATGGAAGAGAAGGCAGTAAGAGGAAGATGAGCAGAGTATTTTAGGGAGTTACTAAATTGGTTACAAAATAGGACGAGGGAGTCATATGAGACGTACAAAGAAAAGAAAAGAGAAGTAAAGAAAAAGGTAAAGGAGGCAAAGAGGAGAGCAGATGTAAAATGGGGTAAGAGTATGACAGAAAATGTTGAAAGTAATAAAAAGATGTTTTGGAAAGAAATTAAGGGAGGAAGAGGAGGCGAATCAAGTAGAGAAGAAAAGGTAAAAGGTGCAGATGGAGAGATGATAATGGAGGAGAA
Source organism: Oratosquilla oratoria (assembly GCF_046742065.1). Taxonomy (NCBI): domain Eukaryota; kingdom Metazoa; phylum Arthropoda; class Malacostraca; order Stomatopoda; family Squillidae; genus Oratosquilla; species Oratosquilla oratoria. The sequence continues at coordinate 49,829,776 of NC_134798.1, forward strand.
GGCAGTAAGGGGAAGATGGGCAGAATATTTTAGGGAGTTGCTAAATGTGAAGGAGGATAGGGAGGGAAAGATAGCTGCAGTGGGAAATGCGAAGAAAATGAGAGTGATGAGTAAGGAAAATGGAGGAGAAATAAGGAAGGATGAAGTGAAGGCAGCAGTTAAGATGATGAAAGCAGGTAAGGCACCTGGTCTGGATGGATGCCATGCAGAATGTCTTAAAAAAGGAGGTACAGTGATGGTGCACTGGTTGGTGAGGTTATTTAATGTTTGCTGGAGAGAAGGTAGAGTGCCAGAGGACTGGAGGAGTGCTTGTATAGTTCCACTTTACAAGGGAAAGGGGGAGAAGTGTGAATGTAGTAGTTTCAGAGGGATTAGCTTGTTAACCCCTTCCATACGGTGCCGCACACGTAGGCGGCATGAGGAGCAATTGAATATGCAACGATGCCATATCGACGTCTTGATTATATTTATTGTAGTCGCCCCTATTTTTTAAATTCTCTCTTAATCTGCCCTGAGTCGCATTCTCTATGGTTTTCAAAATTCACGGGTGAAAGAGAGAACGATAAATATAAGCGGTGACTATATTTTATGATGCGAGTATTATTACGACACGTTGTACGGCTGGCATTGGCTGCTGCCCGCGAGATTTTGAACCGTACTGAAGAGGTTAAGTGTAGTTGGGAAGGCTTATGGGAGGATCTTGATTGAGAGGATTAGGAGAGGAACAGAGGGAGTAATTGGTGAGGAACAGTGTGGATTTAGGACAGGTAGAGGTTGTGTAGATCAGATTTTTGTGGTAAGACAGATATGTGAGAAAGCTATAGGAAAGGGGAAGGATGGTTTTTGGGCCTTTATGGATCTGGAAAAGGCTTACGACAGGGTAGACAGAAAGGCACTGTGGGAGGTTATGCGGATATACGGGATAGGAGGAAAGCTTCTGGGAGCTGTCAAGAGTTTTTATGAGAGTAGTAGAGGTTGTGTCAGGATTAGAAATGGAGTGTGTGAGTGGTTTGAGGTAAAGGTGGGACTTCGTCAAGGATCCGTTATGTCACCCTGGCTGTTCAACTTATACATGGATGGGGTAGTGCGAGAGGTAAATGCAAGGGTAGTGGGTCAGTGATTGGAGATGGTTAAAGAAAATGGAGAAAAGTGGGAGGTGAGCCAGCTGTTGTTTGCGGACAACACTGCGCTTGTGGCAGGATCGGAGGAGGGATTGAGGAAGTTGGTGACAGAGTTTGGGAGAGTGTGTGATGGAAGAAAGCTGAAGATAAATGTGGGTAAAAGTAAGGTGATGAGATGTACAAGGGGTGAAAGTGGCAGTAATCTGGAAGTGAGCATTAAGGGAGAGCAACTGGAGGAAGTGGATAGTTTTGGATACTTGGATGCAAATGTGGCAGGAAAAGGTGGAGAAAAGGTGGAGGTAGAATGTAGATTGAGAGAAGCGAGTAAATGCCTTGGTGGAATAAAAAGTGTAATGAGGAATAGAAATTTGGGAATGGATGCTAAGAGGAGACTGTATGAAGGAGTAATTGTGCCAACAGTACTGTATGGAGCAGAAACATGGAGCAGAAACATGGAACATAAGAGAGGAAGAGAGAAGGAGCTTGAATGTGTTTGAGATGAAGTGTCTGAGAAATATGATGGGGGTTACTAGGCTAGACAAAGTGAGAAATGAGGTGAGGAGGAGAACAGGGGTGGAAAGGGAGTTGGGAGATAGGGTTGATGAAAGAGTATTAGGATGGTTTGGACACATGGAAAGAATGAGTGAAGAAAGACTAGTAAAGGAGGTATGGAAGGCAGATGTGGAGGGAGTGAACATGAGGGGACGTCCTAGGATGAGATGGATGGATAGGGTGAAGGGGGGAAGGACGGGAGAGGACAGAAGAGAGGGGTGAATGGAGAATGGTTGTATATGGAAGATGTTGTGATGCATGAGGTGGAATGGGCGTGGGGATGGGGGGTGAGGTAGTGTGTGTGAGCAAAATTTTGACACAGCCCGAAGGGATTTCTCCCCGTCCTCTCCTTTATATGGGGGGACGGAGAGGGGGGGGTCGCCGATTTAATGAAGTGGCCTTGCTGTGGATGTGCTGTGTCTTGCGACACTGCTTCTGACCCAGGGCAGTGGACAGGGTGCAGGGATGACCCGTCATCTAGGAGGTGCTAAGATGGGAAGGAGGGTGGAGGGGTGTGGAGTGTTTTCAGGGATGGAATGGGTGGGAGTGATTTTATGCCTTTTCCTTTTTGGCTACCTCCCTAGTAAGGGGGAAAAAGCCTTGGTATATGTATGTATGATGTACTAAATGTGAAGGAGGATAGGGAGGGTAAGACAGTTGCAGTGAGAAGTGCTAAGAAAATGACAGCGATGAGTGAGGAAAATGGAGGAGAAATAAGGAAGGATGAGGTGAAGGCAGTTGTTAAGATGATGAGAGCAGGTAAGGCACCTGGTCTGGATGGATGCCATTCATGTCTAAAAAAAAAAGGAGATACAGTGATGGTGGACTGGCTGGTGAGGTTATTTAATGTTTGTTGGAGAGAGGGTAGAGTGCCAGTGGACTGGAGGAGTGCCTGTATAGTTCCACTTTACAAGGGAAAAGGAGACAAGTGTGAGTGTAGTAGTTTCAGAGGGATTAGCTTGTTAAGTGTAGTTGGGAAGGCTTATAGGAGGATCTTGATTGAGAGGATTAGGAGAGGAACAGAGGGAGTAATTGGTGAGGAACAGTGTGGATTTAGGACAGGTAGAGGTTGCGTAGATCGGATTTTTGTGGTAAGATATGTGAGAAAGCTATAGGAAAAGGATGTTTTTTTGGCTTTTATGGATCTGGAAAAGGCTTATGACAGGATAGACAGGAAGGCACTGTGGGAGGTTATGCAGATATACAGGATAGGAGGAAAGCTTTTAGGAGCTGTCAAGAGTTTTTATGAGAGTAGTAGAGCATGTGTCAGGATTGGAAATGGAGAGTGAGTGGTTTGAGGTAAAGGTGGGACTTCATCAGGGATGTGTTATGTCGCCCTGGCTGTTCAACTCATACATAGATGGTGTGGTGTGAGAGGTAAATGCAAGGATGGTGGGCCAGGGATTGGAGATGTTTAAAGAAAATGGAGAAAATTGGGAGGTGAGTTAGCTGTTGTTTGCGGACGACACTGCGTTTGTAGCAGGATCAGAGGAGGGATTGAGGAAGTTGATGACAGAGTTTGGGAGAGTGTGTGAAAGAAGAAAGATGAAGATAAATGTGGGTAAAAGTAAGGTGATGAGATGAACAAGGGGTGAAAGTGGCAGCAGACTAGAAGTGAGCATTAAGGGAGAGTGACTGGAGGAAGTGGATAGTTTTAGATATTTGGGTGTGAATGTGGTAGGAAAGGGAGGAGTGGAGGTAGAATGTTGATTGAGAGAAGCGACTAAATACCTTGGTGGATCAAAAAGTGTAATGAGGAATAGATATTTGGGAATGGATGCTAAGAGGAGATTGTATAAAGGAAGGTGTTGTGCCAACAGCACTGTATGGGGCAGAAACATGGAGCATAAGAGAGGAAGAGAGGAGTTTAAATGTGTTTGAGATGAGGTGTCTGAGAAGTATGATGGGGGTTACTAACCAGGATAGAGTGAGGAATGAGGTGGAGAACAGGGGTGGTAAGGGAGTTGGGAGATAAGGTGGATGAAAGAGTATTAGGATGGTTTGGACACATGGAAAGAATGAGTGAAGAAAGACTAGTAAAAGAGGTATGGAAGGCAGATGTGGAGGGAGTGAACATGAGGGGGTGACCTAGGATGAGATGGATGAGATGGATGGATGGGATGAAAGGGGCTTTGGGGAAGAGGGGAATGTCTGTTGAGGAAGGACGGGAGAGGACAGACAACGGGTGAATGGAGAATGGTTGTATATGGATGATGTTGTGATGCATAAGGTGGAATGGGTGGGAGGATGGGGGGGGGTTTGGTAGTATGTGTGAGAAAAATTTCACGCAGCCCAAAGGGATTTCTCCCTGTCTTCTCCTTTTCTGCATGAGGGGATGGAGAGGGGGGGGTTGCCGATTTAATGAAGTGGCCTTGCTGTGGATGTGCTGTGTCTTGCAACACTGCTTCTGACCCAGGGCAGTGGAGAAGATACAGGGATGACCTGTCATCCAGGAGGTGCCAAGATAAGAGGGAGGGGTAGTGGGTGGAGGGGAGTGGAGTCCATTAGGGATGAAATGGGTGGGAATGGTTTTTATACCTTTTTCTTTTTGGCTACCTCCCTTGTAAGGGGGAAAAAGCCTTTGATATATGTATGTATGTATGTATGTAATTGATTTTTTCATAATCACATGGGCTTTGAAATGTTTATTAACTTTCTCTTGATGCAAATACAGTTAATGAACTTGTTTATTTTATGGGGGTGTTGGGGAGAAGGAACGATAAGCAAATACATTTTAATAATAACGCACATTGATGTAAAGTTTGGAATCCACTGTTCAAGATCAAAGATGTATCTTACCAAAAGAACATTGAGATCCTTACCAAGAATGAGATATGTGAAGATGACATTAAACACCGTGGTGAGACTTCTTCCAACATAATAGAATGCTACACCAACATACTTGAGGCACAGGTTGTTCATCGTGATCATGCTAACAAACATACAGGTAAGAGGCAGTACCTGCAAAATTACATAATTCTAATTAATTAATCTGCAGTCTGAGGATTCCTTTCTAAGGAACCCTGAATTGTCTACAAAAGCCACTAACCACACCCACAAATCTCTTGAGCAAGATCAAATGCCCTGTCCAGGAACAGCGTACCAGTGGAGGTGCACTTTATAGCTTACAGCATTTTAATTAAATATGTACAAGCTTTTACAAAATAATACCGTAAGCACATCAGCAGTCATATAGTTTTAATCAAAAGCGTACATACATATACATACATACATACAAACTTCAGACCAGTATCCCTTACAAAAATATGTGAAGAAGTCATCAGAAACAAATTAACCAAACACTTGGATGAAAATAAAATAGTAAACCCTAAACAATTTGGCTTTAGAAGTGGAAGATCGTGTACCACAAACTTACTCTGATTTTACTCGAGATTAATTGAGATAATACAAGAAAGAGATGGCTGGGCAGATTGCGCCTTCTTGGACTTGCAGAAGGCATTTGACAAAGTACCACATAAAAAAACAATAAGAAAAATTGAAATAATAGGAGGCATACAAGGTAAGTGCTGGAATGGATGAAGGATTTCTTAATTGGGAGAAAAATGAGAGTGGTACTTAGAGACAATAATTTGAACTGGGAAGATGTGAAGAGTGGCATCCTGCAAGGCTCTGTATTGGCTCTTTTATGTTTGCCATATATAGAAATGCTATGGATGAGGGAGTGAATTGTTACATGAACTTCTTTGCTGACGATGCCAAATTACTCAAGAGAGTAAGAACAGAAGAAGATTGCAGATTGCTACAAGAAGACCTGGACAAAATATGGGAATGGAGTCAGAGATGTGAGATGAACTTCAACATTAAGAAATGTAGCATAATGGAATTTAGAAAAAGCAAAAATAGGATATCAGGTCAATATAAAATTGGAAACAAGGAAGTCAAAAAAGTTTATTCAGAAAGGGACCTGGGAGTGATCATTTCAAGTGACTTGACACCTGATAAACATGTCAATAAATTATTTGGAGAGACTTTTAACTTATTAAGATCAATGAAAGTGGCCTCTGACTACATGGATGAAGAAATGGTAAACAAAATAGTGGTTACACTAATAAGACCTAAACTAGAGTATGCTGCAACACTATGGGCACCTAGCACAAAAAAGAACATAAGAAAATTAGAAAGAATCCAAAGAGCAGTGACAAATATGGCACCTACACTATCAAATTTGACATACAAAGATTGGAGAAATTACATCTATCAACACTGGAACAGAGAAGAGAAAGAGGTGATTTGTTGACCATTTACAGAATTATGAAAGAGATGGAAATTCTCGATAGAGACGACTTATTAAAATGGGACAGAAGAGAAACAAGAGGACACAAAAAGAAGCTAAAGAAGGACAGTTACAGAAGAGACCTGAAAAAGCATAGCTTCCCACATAAAGTGATTGATGTCTGGAACAAACTAAATAGAGAAACAGTGAGTGCAAAAACTATACACGATTTTAAGAACAAACTGGATGCGGAGAGATACGAAAATGGATCACTACAAGCATACTCTCATCTTGTAAAATACAACCAGGTAAATACATACTGTACATACATACACATACACTAAATGCCCTTTCCCCAAAGTCTAATTAGTCGTCACACTCTACAATTAAATAAAATACATAGCCAAATATGAACAAAATGTAAACTAACCTGCTTGACCATGGTAGAATCAACTGCTCCCACTTGTGGACAACTGATATACTGGGGAAAAAATCTTGAAAGCCTGGATATGATTAAGCAGCACAAAACTGTTATGGCACACTGGAAAGCAGTGACAAATAAGGGAGCATCTTTATCCCCTGAAGAAGAGCCTCCTAAAAGATATTTATTTACAAAGACCATAGATATGGAAATAATCCTGTTGGGAAGATAAAGAGAGAAATTAGAGACAAATTAATTTATCTTTATGAAATTACATTTTAACATGGTTAATTATCCTTTAAAGACAATTTACTTTTCTAGTGTCTATCTACACAACAATTATACATACATACATACATACATATACCAAGGCTTTTTCCCCCTTACAAGGGGGGTAGCCAAAAAGAAAAAGGCATAAAATCATTCCCAACTATTCCATCCCTGAAAACACTCCACACCCCTCCACCCTCCCTCTTATCTTAGCACCTCCTGAATGACGGGTCATCCCTGCACCTTGTCCACTGCCCTGGGTCAGAAGCAGTGTCGTAAGACACAGCACATCCACAGCAAGGCCGCTTCATTAAATCGGCGACCCCCCCTCTCCGTCCCCCCAAACTTTATTTCAACCCAGGTCTATCATGGCAATTTTAATTTACCTGGTAGACACGCTTTGATAGTACATCACTTCAACCAATGCATTCCATGTTTATATGCCCAGTGAGAATGATAATATTCTTTTCATATTCATAATTAGTTTCCCCCCATTGTCTCTCTCCAAAATTTGAACAGGGAAATGATTCTTTATAATGTCCATCCCACTGGTTCACCACATACAGATCCCTATTGTATATCTCCTCTGATTTATTCCACACATTACAAAATCTCTCATCCTGTTTTCTTCCTGTACTGTCATTTCCTTCCTAGCAAAGGAAGTCACACAAGAGCCAAAATACAGTGTAAGGGTAAGTATCACCTTTCATCATCTATCCTTCTGCATAACCTAACTTGTAAAGTTCATACTTAAAACATGAACTTTAGCAAAAATCTTGACCTCTGAGTTCATATCAACATAGAAAATAACCACCCTGATTCCATGCAGATGACACAGAGATGTTGGCAATGATAAAAGGAAATATACCATTTTGTATGGACAAAATGGATTACTTAAGGGAATCTATCTATATACTGCTTTCCCTCCCTTTTTTGGGAGGTAGCACATTCAAAGACTAGTACCCACTAGCCTTGTTTTCCTTTCATCTTAGCTCCTCATGGATGGAGAGTCATCTCTGTCTCATCCCCACTGCTCAGGTCAGATGCAATGAAGCAAGACACAGTACGAGTATACAGTACATATGACAAGCTACTTGTACAACACCTTCAATACCAAGGGGAGTGCCAGAAAGATGAATAAAATAGCCTGATGGTGGCAAGAATATATAGAAACATATTACCTGGTATGGAAAGGGATGACTAATACAGGCTATGATCCCTTCACTACCACAAGGAGTTGCCACAGAAATTAATAAAGATATACATGTTGTCAGTTCTCTTCATGTGGAAAAGGGAAGAAGAGATAGTATGAGTTGACAGAGAGAGATTGTGAGCCCAGTCCAAAGACTCTGTGCTAGTCCTTCAGGGGTTGCATTGCCAAGTGATGGTATTGAACAAAATACAAAGGAATACAGAGGAAATGCAAACAGCAACAGACCTACGAGTATTGGTCTTTGGGGAAATGATTTTCTCTAATATAATTCTTGCAAATCCACCACTTGTAGGTACTGTACAAGTATAAGCCACATGGTGCACCTGACCATGTAGCATACATTAGATAAGGAACATGCTGAGATCTGACACACACACCTACTTGGTCAGTGTGACAGCATGATCTGACTCAATGTAATTAGGGATAATTATACACCACAGAGGCTTGCCCATGGATATATGTACAGTATATATAGCTTCTAGCCACATGTAAAAAGTTCATTTCCAACCCATCCAAATACTGGACAAGAACTCACTAATCCTTTTTCCTTCTATCCACAGCCCCAACCCCCCCAACTACAGTACTCTTTGTTAGCACCTTTCAAATATGTTAACATGAATAAATTGATACATTGAGTAAAGGATTCTATGGATGAAAGTTTCTAAATAAATATGATCATACAATCCTGACAGCCATACTTACCAATACAGGGAAACCACTGCAGTAATTTTGACATATTTAGCCACAAGGGATTTCTCAGCTTTTGGATCCTCCATTTTTGCTTGATATACAACTGAAAAAAATGAAAAAATAAGAAAATAAAAATAAATAAAGATGAAAATATAAATATATGTGTGTATTACTTAATAGAAAATGCTAAAAGCTATTTATCAACTGTATTTGATGTCTTCAATCATTCAATCCAGTGCCCCAGGTCTCTCTTTGTGAAGACCCATGGTAACAGGTAATTGGCAACAGCCACTGGACTGGCCCATAAATCACTCGAGGAAAAAAAATACTGGGTATGGCTTGGATGGGCAATGTAAAATAATGTGTTCTGAGTCCTCTGTATTATGATTGCATCTGGGGTAGTTTGTTTCTGTAGGCAGATCTATTCTGTGCTGATACTGGCCCATAAATCACTCAAGGAAAAAAAATACTGGGTATGGCTTGGATAGGGGCAATGTAAAATAAGGTGTTCAGAGTCCTCTGTATTATGATTGCATCTGGGGCAGTTTGTTTCTGTAGGCAGATCTATTCTGTGCTGGTACTACCTTAATGCTGAATGGTGACCTAAATGCAAGCATACTAGTGTGGTTCTAGTTTTCCCTAGGAGGGGTTTATCTTTGAGGATGATGTCTAAAGTATCTTCCCAGAGATCTATGAAAGGTTCTGAGGACTGTTGCCAGCTATTGTGAGGCTGCAAGTTTTTCCTACTTAAATGAAACTTGAGGCAACAACTGATTGATTGATAGGCTGTTTTTGGTTAATATGTATTGTTTACCAGATAAGAAGACTGTCACTCATTTCCTGTCAGAGCTGTGTGTCTGCCTCTATGATCTTTTTAGACAGTGTCTAGGAACTTTGTCAAGTGCCTTATTCAAGTCTATTGCTTCATGACCATTCTTCTGCTTTCTTGTTAAATCCCTTATGCAAGTGTGTGATGTTTGTCAACAATGTGCTGATAGAATCATTATGTGAGTATGTGTGTTTATGTGTTGGTATGTGTGTTTGTGAATTATGAAGGCCATGGTTAAATCCAAAAAGCTTTATTGGCAAAATTACAGGTTATTCATACAACTCTATTGGTGATGTGTGACTGAGCCTATCAGGAGTGGCATAAGGCAGCTGGCTGCAATCACTTACCGACCTGCTAGGTGAGGTTGACACGATTCCTGATCTGACCTCGTGCTGCCACCAGCAAGCTCGCGGACTTTGCCCCGCAACTAATTACCTTACCTCATGTAGACAGCAGGAACCTCAGAATTGAGCCAGTATATGAGTCAGAAGATAGACTGAGGCAGTCAATGGTATTTTTGGAAGGTATGTGAAAGGAAAAACCTGAGAGTAAATGTGGGCAAAAGTAATGTGATGAGATGTACAAGAAGAGATACTGGAGTTCAGTTGGAAGGGAATTTAAAGAGCAAGAGGCTGAAGGAAGTAAAAGCTTTAAATATTTGGGGTCACAAGTAGCAGGGAATGGCGGAATGGGGATGGAAGTGAATTAAAGTGTATGGGAAACAGATGTCTTGCAGAGAATGAAAAAGGTCACAAAAACAGGTACCTGGGAAAGAACTCAAAGAGAAGACTGTATCAAGGAATGACTACGTCCTCAGTACAGTATAGAATAGACTTGGTATTTGAAGGAGGTAGGAAAGTAGAACTCAAACACATTTGAGATAAAGTATTTAAAAAGTATGGTGAGGATTACAAGGATGGATAGCAAGAAATGTAGAAAGAGAGCCGGCATATAGAGTATGAATTTCTTTGCAGACGACACAAAAATACTACAGAAAGTAAAAACGGAGGAGGATTGCAACTCATTAAAACAAGACTTGGACAAGATCTGGAAATGGACTCAAAAATGGGAAGTGAAATTCAATATCAAGAAATGTAGTATTTGGAAAAGTAGAATTTGGAAAAGTAAAAACAGAATATCAAGAGATTATAAAATTGGTGAAGAAGAGGTCAAAAAAGTAAACTCGGAAAAAGACCTTGGAGTGATGATCCGCAAAGACACGACACCAGACAAACATATTAATAAAATAGTCAGAGAAATCTACAATTTACTGAGGTCAATAAAAGTGGCTTTTGTCTATTTGGACAAGGAAATTATAAAAAAAAATTAACTACACTAATAAGGCCAAAACTCGAGTACACAGCAACACTATGGACACCCAGTACCAAAAAGAATATAAAGAAGTTAGAAAAAATACAAAGAGCAACAACAAAACTGGCAACAACTCTTTCCAAAATGACATATGAACAAAGACTGTCCAAATTAGAATTACCAGCTCTGGAACAAAGAAGGGAAAGAGGAGACCTACTATCTATAGAATTATGAAAGGAATGGAAATCTTAGATAAGAATGATTTATTGAAATGGGACAATGGAAAAACAAGAGGACAAGAAAAGAAACTCAAAAAAGATAATTACAGAAGAGATCTGAAAAAAATAGAGCTTTCCACACAGAGTGATAGATACTTGGAACAAATAAGACAAAGAAACAGTGTGTACAAACACTATTCAAGATTTTAAGAAAAAAACTTGATGCTGAAAGATACAAAGATGGGTGGGTCACCACGAGCATAGCTCCCTTCCCGTATAATACAATTAGGTAAATACAGAATATCAAGATGGTTTGGGCATATGGAAAAAATGAATGAAAAAAAGACCAGTAAAAAAGAATATGAACAGCAGAAATGGATGAAAGGAACTTGTGGGGAAGACCAAGAATGAGGTGGACGGATTGGAGTGAAAGGGGCAGTGGGTGCAAGATGAATGTCTGCCAAGCAAAGAAGAGAGGGCAAAAGATAAGAGTGAATGGATAGTGGTTATAAATAGATGAAGAAATGACATGGCCTGAGAGGATGTTCTTGTTTACTCTGTATATTTCTCTAAAAGATGAAGGGGAGGTCACAATATAATGAAGCAGTGTGTGTGTGTGTGTGGGGGGGGTAAATCAACTCCAGCTTTTAGGCTATGGAAGTTCTGCATATTGCTGCATTGAGTGTGATGGAGGACAGGGATGACCCTTTATCCACAAGACACCAAGACGGTGGGAACAACTATAGTCAGCGCAAGGAGAAATGACCGATAAGGCGGGGCTAGGAGATTTCCCGGTGTTGCCACACATGGGCATCCATGGCGAGAACGTGCGTGTGGATGCAATGATTTCTGAATGCAGTGTGAGGGGGGCGGGGCCAGAGATTAGATGTAGCGGCAACGTCGCTCTCTCTTTTCCATATGCCATGTCTAGACTCGAAGAAACGAAACCTTTGTATAGAAAACATTGCTTTGATTTTTACCTCAGTGGTGGTGACAAAAATTATAATATAATCATATGTGGCAACATTATAAAATTATAAAATAGAATTATAAAATAAAATAAAATTATAAAATAATTAGATGTGGCACCACAGGGGAACTCCCAGTGCTCCGCCCTAACGGCCAGTTCTCAGTGCAACGGGTATAGTGGGTTTCTTAACAAGTATGGGATAAGTACTTATCTATAAACCAAAAGCTTCAGTTCTATTCCAGTATCACACAAACACATTTTCACTTTTCTTTTTTGCATCAGAAAGACCTATTTTTTCTATGGAACTGTTACATTAGGTTAAGTTAGGTTTGGATGTATTGGCCAACACAAGTTTCATGTTAAATATCCGTGCTTGAGAGAGTCTGGAATTTTACCAATACTTCTTTCTCCTTATAAGGTAGGTAGTCAGCCAAGGCAAGCACCCACCCCCACACACCTGACACCCATCCGTTATCTATTTGTTTCTCTTTCATCTTAGCTCCTCAGGAATGAAAGGTCATCCCTGTCTCATGCCCACTGCCTGGGTCAGATGCAATGCAGCAAGACACAGGATATGTATAGGGTAGTAAAATGGTATGTGTGTGTGTCATATATATATATATATATATATATATATATATATATATATATATATGTATATATATATAATATATATATAATACACACACACACATATATATATATATATATTCATAATATATATACATATATATGCATATATACATATTATATTACACACACACACATATATATATATATATATATATATATATATATATATATATTATATATATATATGGCTGTTTGTCCACCCAGTGAAGCTAGAGCCACAGAGGTTGTACCTCCCTGTACATTTATGGATGGAGCCTTCTCTCAAATATGGACAAGTCGTTCGAGATAATTACACCCAAATCTTTTTCGGATCTCTCCTTCTTTACCTTCTTGGTTCCAATTTTATATTGTCCTGATATTTTGTTTTTGCTTTTTCCAAACTCCATTATGCTGCACTTCTTAATATTGAAGTCCACCTCCCATTTCTGACTCCAGTTCCATACTTTATTCAGGTCTTCCTGCAGTGATTCGCAATCCTCTTAAGTTTTTACTTTCTTTAACAGTTTGGCATCGTCAGCAAAGAAGCTCATGTAACACTTCATATCCTCATCCATGTCATTCACATAAATAGCAAACATTATTGGAGCTAGTACAGATCCTTGCAGTACTCCACTAATCACCTCTTTCCAATCTGAATATTTTTCTCTGAGCACTACTCTCATCTTTCTACCAATCAGGAAGTCCTCCATCCATTTTAGAAGGTTCCCTTGTATCCCTCCTATATGTTCAAGTTTCTTTATTAATTTTTGGTGTGGTACTTTGTCAAAAGCTTTTTGTAAGTCCAGGAAGGCACAGTCAGCCCATCCATTCCTTTCTTGCACTATGTCTATTAATCCTGAGGAGAAACATATTAAGTTTGTGGTACATGATCTTCCTTGTCTGAGCCCAAATTGTCTTGGGTTTATTATATTGTTGTCTTCCAGGTGTTTTACCCATCTATTATTGATGATTTTCTCACATATTTTGGCTATAGTACTTGTTAGACAGGCCTCTAGTTAGTTGGTTCATCTTTGTTACCTCCTTTATATATTGGTACAATGTTAGCATTTTTCCAGTCTTTTGGTATTTTTCCTTCTTTGAGTGAGCAATTTATTATGTTATGTATTTTGTCCATTAGTTCTTCTTTGCATTCTTTTAGAATCCAATTTGCAATTCCATCCGGGCCATGCGATTTCCTGACATCAAGGTTTGATAGGTGTTTTAATATTTCTTTTTGTGCTATTGTTATTGCTCATGGGGGGAGATCGCCTTTCATTACCTTCATTCCAATATTGCGTTTTCTCTCTAGTGAAGACAGAATTAAAGTGATTTTTTCATGATTTCGGCCATTTCTAAATCTTCTGTGTATTCTATCTTTCCTTGGCATAGTTTCACAATTTCTTACTGGTTTTTAAGTTTACCATTCATGTATCGATAGAATAGTTTGGGTTGCTCTTTGCATTTATCTATAATATCCTTTTCATGGTTCCTTTTTTCCTCTCCTGTCACTTTAACATACTCATTTCTATAGTTTATATAGACTTGCCATTTTCCAGGGTTTTTTTTATCTTTTCTCCACCTTTTCCAAGCTCTGTCCCTTCTGTCTTTTGCCTCACTGCATCTTTTGTTGAACCAGCATTTAATGTACACTCTCGCTTCTGTCTTGGTACGTGCTTATTTACCCCTTCATTGTACTTATCCATCAAGATATTCCATTTCTCTTCCATGTAAATTTTTTCCCAGTTTGTATTCTGGAAGAATTTCTTTAGTTTTGCAAAGTCCGTTTTATTATACATTAATCTTCCTTTCCTATGCTTTTCATTTCTCTCCATGTATATTTCTTCCTTTAGTTCAGTTTCAATGAGTATATGGTCACTCTTTCCAATTGGTGTCTTGTATTGGATTTTATCCATAATTTCAGGTTATGTTGTAAAAATTAAATCTAGTTTTGACGGCTCTTCATTGTTTCTGTATCTGGTGTTTTCACTGACCCACTGAGTCATTGTGTATTCCATGGTCATATCTAGTAGTACATTACCCCACAAGTCGTCTCCTCCTTGCACTGTCATATTTTCCCAACAAATTTCTTTGCAATTGAAGTCCCCTATAATTGCCAGATTACCCCCGCCCATTAGTATCTCGTTTAATGATTGCCTTGTATCCTCTAACATTTTCATATGCTTGTTCTCTTTCCAAGCATTCGTTTTTGGAGGCACATAAGTCACCGCAAACTTTCTGCTTTTCATGTTCGTCCTCTCCTTATATGCAAAGGGGGACGGAGAGGGGGGGGTCGCCGATTAAATGAAGCGGCCTTGCTGTGGATGTACTGTGTCTTGCGACACTGCTTCTGACCCAGGGCGGTGGGCGGGGTGCAGGGATGACCCGTCATCCAGGAGGTGCTCAGATGAGAGGAAGGGTGGGAGGGGTGTGGAGTGTATTTGGGGATGAAATGGGTGGGAGTGTTTTTATGCCTTTCCCTTTTTGGCTACCTCCCTTGGAAGGGGGAAAAAGCCTTGGTATATGTATGTATGTATGTATGTTCGTCTTCGATTTCTATCATGATCAGTTCTACATTACATTTGCCCTCTGCTATTTTTGTCACATTCAAGCTTTTCTTGGCCAAGAACATGATTCCTCCTCCCTGTTTTTAACCCAGTAATTATATAGTCCATTTCCAACATTGATGGATGGTATTTCGCCCCTTAGTTTAGTCTACACAATTCCCATTATGTCTGGCTTTTCTTCTAGCAGGTAATCATTAAGTTCATTCAGTCCTGAAATTAATCCGACAATGTTGGTATAGGCCACTTTCAATTTTCTTCTCTCTCCATTTTTTTCTGTCTTTGGTTTGCCCATTTTGGTGTACCATTTCCTAAGTCTCATGTTGATTACTCTCCAATGGAATTCCTTGCTTTCTGTCTCTGTTCTTTTCACATTTTTTTCCTTTGCTTCATCTCTTAATGTCTTTTCTTTTTCTAATTCCTCAGTACTCATTTCCCTTTTTATCCATATCTTATTATATTTTTCACTCCTTGCCAAGTTACCTACTTTTTCAAATATGTCTTCTACTGCCATATACACACATATATATACGTATATATATATACATATGCATACATATATGGCATATTGAAGGGGGGTGTTTGGCAATTATAGCCACCCACAAGGCTGACAAAATCATAAAAGTTCAAAGAAGCCCTGAATAATTTACCATAATCAATGAATTAAGCATTAGAACCAACAAAATAGAACATATTTTCCCTTACTTTTACTGGAATAGAGATATTTAAATACAAATTTTAAAATCAGTTCAATTATTTTGCAAGCCAATAACCAAGGGCAATGAGAGTTGGTGGAGGTGGGAAGGGGTGATGGGACATCATAGATCTTTGCCCCGGGGCAGCAGTTATGCATTATAAGGGCTCTCCTAATAAGGGACCTCAATCCAATCATCAATGGAAATAAGCCCCTTAAGCTTCGGTGGGAAGGGGTGATGGGACGTAACAGATCTTTGTCCCAGGGCGGCAGTTAAGTGTTATAAGGGCTCTCCTAATATAAGGGACCTCAATCCAATCATCAATGGAAATAAACCCCTTAGGCTTAGGCTTAGGCCTTACTAGGCTTTGCTGAGTTAACTCTAGTTTATTCTATTCTTGGTGACTCAAGTCTATATTATTTACATTTATCATTTCATCTGTATTGATATTGGCTTGAATTGCTTTTGAAATGATTCTATACCGAAAGAAACCAAATCAAATTAAAACGGACATTTTTATCTGGATATTCACGATTCTCTAAATTCCCCAGTAAAAATCGTAAATGATGAAGGCATTAAACACCCTCAGTCTTAAACATGAAGCATTAAACATATGTCTATAATCTCCTGTTTACTACACTATTCAAAATTACCGGGTATTTTTCATCAATTGAAGTCCTGCCACAAGAGATACAATTATCTTCCCTGGAAATACCTTTCCGATAGTTTATTACTAATTTTCAATACCACATAAACGTTAGATCTCATCAAAGGCGTACACATATTAATAGAAACATGTTTTTAAAACGTATATTCACTACTTCATTGCCCTTGTGCCGAAATCTACACTTCACCAAACTTACGATCTCTACGTTCCTGTCATTTATTTGTTGTGGGTATCCCAGCAGCTGTTTATAGCTTGTCCGAACAAGTTGATACAAATAAAACAAGAAAATACAAAATATTTAATTGTATGTACTATTTTACTTAATTTTTTAATAAATATAAATGTATAAAATACAAATGAAAATGTTGTAGATTCTGAAATAAGTTAGTTTTAATTAATTGGCAATTCTTCAAGCGAATCGAACTAAGCCATAGTTGACATTCAAACAAAAGGAACAACCCATTCATTTCCACGTCAAACCTTTTTGGTTTTGTTCTGACACAAGATTATCTTATTTAGCTGGGGGGCTAGGCCTCGTTCTAACGGGGCTAAGGTTATTTTAGATAACCTCTTTTCGATAAATCGCAATGAAAATATCCCACGAACACTACACAATATCGCTGTCCCTATGCCAACAATACGCGTGTCGCCATCTGTATGGTGGTATTCTTTACACCTCATCCAATATCGACAGTAAACATACAATCCAAAGTTGAAAGAAGATGAAATGACGTAGACTAAGTTATCTTATTAAACACCCAATAAGTACTCAACGAAGGCGTTAACGTCTTGTTATCAGCGAAACTTCCTTAGCAATGACGATGTACTGTACACTACATATTTTGTTCTGTACTAGACAATACTATTTAGTCAATACCAGCAATTCGTTTTGAAGGGGTGAATTAGCAAGTAACGTAGCGGCTAATACACACCGTCTGTCTGCGCCGTAAGCACACAGCCGTGCGTGATGTTAACTGTTCAGTCTGCGCAAGTGTGCTCCAACCTGTTGCTCGACGCCACGTAATATGATTGTTACTCCGAGTGGGAGCCCACAGCCCCACAGCGACGGACAACGATCCTCGGGCCATACCTATTATAGATCTCTTGAGGAAGAAATGTACATTGTGTTAATGTTTACGTAAATGTAAACACATTTAGTTAACCATATAGCATAGTGTTGGACTGTTTCTATTTTACAGGATACCCCTAGTCTCTTGGCCAAGTTGGCCGAACGGAGCTGAACGATGTATTAAAAATAAATAGAAAGTAATCATAATTAATTGAGAAGATGAAATATATGTCTCCTGTATAGCGTCTGGTGTACTATGGGGGTTAATCATAAAAATAGCCTTTATACCTATAAAATTCAGCACGAATTTATAAGGGTTGGCAATTTGGTACAAAACCCTCCTTTTAAATAAATATAACAATTAGATAAATAAGTAATTGAATAATAGGCAAATAAACAAATAAAAGAATAAACAGATCAACAAAACCGATCAATAGAATAACAAAAAGAAATATAAATAGATAAGTTAATTTAAAAAAATAAACGCTTCTCACAAAAATTTTACCGTTAGTCAAAACACGGCAAAATTAGCTGTCTAATTTCCATTCACATTTTTATTTTATTGTAACCATTATTTCATAATAAATGATGACACACTTACAGAATATTTACTATCAACAGTTGACGAACTGACTAGGATAATTTAATGAAAAATTAGCTCAGACAACTTTGTGATATATTGAAAATACATGAATAAATAAATTAAAATATTGAATGAATGAATAAATAATTAAACAGATGAATACGTAAATAAATCAATAAACACATTATAAATTAATAAATAATAGATAAATGATCAAACAAATTAATAGATTAATAAATGGATAAATAAATACAATGGAATTTCCGAATCCATACACAAACTAGCTGCCGTTGGTAGCAGAAATAATACAACTTAGCAGCACGACCCAGGTACAAACGGGAACGGCAATCCGAACACACCAGGCATATGTGGCCGTTTCTGTCACAGCACAGCTCCTCCTGACGTAAGGCTTTGGGAAGTCGAGAAGGAGGGAATAACAAGCTGAAATGTTTATAACACAGACCACCTGTTCTTCACCTGTGAACATCTGCACAAAACCTAACTCGCTTCCACCGCCCGTTCTACGACGGTTAGTTGAAACATGGAATAATAGTTTACGTATTCATTTATTTATTTATTCTGCACATCTCTCCCTCTCTTCCTTCTGTGGGGTATTATATCTACCTTTTGATTAAATCTTCATCTTCTGGTTTATTTGGTTTTTCCTTTTATCTGAATAAGATAGACTGACGGCAGAATGAAGTTCATGATGTCATAGGGTTAATCGAGATTAATAAAATCGCTTGGCGTCAGACATATTTAAAGTAATATTATAAAGCAATAGGGCATTGAGTCGAGAGGCTTTATTATTCTGAGTGTGACGTTCAAAGATTTTGTTTTGGTGAACGCCCGGTTTTCTAGAGTGACTCCCATTTCGCCAAATTATTGTTTACCAACTTATATTTTGCCAAATTGCATTTTACCAAATTGTCTTTTGCCAAAGTGTATTTTACCAGATTGTTTTTAACTAAATTATGTTTTGCCAAGTTACATTTCGACAAACTCCTCAATTATTCATCCAAATTGGTTTTAACTAGGATACGTTAGTTTAGGTTTCACATCCATGACCATGATCACATTGTGTTGGCGACGACTCACTTGCTTTTCTTTGGCATTTAATTTTATCTATTCATTCGTGTGTTCAGCGGAGTGTTTGAACTTTTCTGGACACATAAAAATATTGTTGTATCATTGATTTCATTTATTCGTTTAATCATTGTTATTTTTTGTCGGGATCTCACATCACTGCGCCATCGTGACCGTGCGACTCGTTACACTTACACTATGAGAGTTTGGCAAAACGATTTGGAGAAATACAGGTTATCTAAATATGGACGATTTCTCTTGAGGACCTCCATCGAGACAGAGACATATTCTATAACCTTTATTTTACCTTGCCCCAAACGATTTTCATCAGCCGAGACGTCGATGTCTCCTTAGCGTTGGGGATCAGTAGTAAATAAAAATCCTAAAAAAAGAATTACATAATCGAATTCTGCCATCCTGTACAAAAAAAAAAAAAAAAAAAGAAGAAGAGGTATGTGCTGTGTGGCCCAACGGGAAAAAAAGAACACTTGCGTCGTCCTGTTATCGGTCACAACATATGTTGATAGCACCAAGGAAGATATTACAGCGGGGTGGGTGTGGGGACTGGGATTAAGGGGCAGTAGAGGGTTGGAACATGTGGCATTTGTGCAAGCTTGATCTGTCCTAGAAAGAGGATTTCTTGATATATTATATATATATAATATATATATACAGTATATATACATGAATAGATTACTAGTTGCAGCGACTTCATGTTTTTAAACCCCGTCCATTACCCTCTTGACATGTAGAGTATTAAAATTGCAAAATGATACCAGGCGCGGATACAAGGGGTGGGGGTAGGGAGCAGCCCCCCCTCCCCACAATGCCCCGAGTTTGAAGAACAATGGTAATGGTCCATTACCATTGTTCACTCATCTCGAGTTTGATTCTCCTTGGATAAACACTTTTTAGTGCGAATTTATTATTTGAATTATATTTGTGAATTATCTATGATTTTTCATACAATTACGAACAAAACAGAGTTATGTTTCTGGACCAATCTCCAAGCCAACAACATTATTCTTGGGGTTAAAATATCGGCGTGTTTCAAGTATCGGTTATCGGTTCGCCCCCCCCCCCCTCCATAACATTCCTGGATCCGCGCCTGATTGATGCGAACTGTAGGAAAGACAGGGGAGGGGGAAGTGTCGGCGTCATTTGCAGCCCAAACACCTGTTTTCACCACGACCCCCAACGCAAGCATGTAGCATTCCTCTTCCAGTCCTTTTACACATGTTCTTAAGGTTATATGATAGGGTTGATGATCAAGCTTTGAGTATTGCCCACCCATGTGGGGTACTGAATGCATGTTTTATGTCAGTATTTTAGGGAATTAGTGGCATTCCCACAGACCAAGTCACTTGACATTCTTTCATGATTGGAAATCAATGTCCACTAAATATATATATATATATATATATATATATATAAATATATATATATATATATACATATATATATATATATATATATACATATATGTATATGTATATATATATATATATATATATATATATATATATATATATATAGAGATAGATAGATAGATAGATAGATAAATAAATAGATAGATAGATAAAAACGAATAGATAAATAAATAAAAATGCTCATCACTTCTAACTTCAATTCCTCCATTTTGCTACTTGCCTTAAAGGTCAACTACTGAGAAGGTTTTCAAAGAGGAGGTGAATATTTGCTAGATGTATGGCTTAGTCACTTTTTGATAAAATAATGCAAAAATAAATCCTAATTATTACGCAATGTGATAAAAAGGCCTATCAAAATATCGGTAGCAGACGAACTTTCCTTCGTCGATCTTCGGCTGTTCTCGTAAGGCTGTGACGTCAACTTCGCTGTTTACATCCTGATGCATCCATATACGTGCACTATAAAATGCCGTGTTGCGCTCTCACCTTGACCAGTGATCTGTCATATTTCGTGTGTTAGTAAAGTTTTATTTTCAAGTATTTAGTTCGAAAATGGTCTATTGTGTCGCCGCCTCAAATTGCAACAGTAATTCGACAAAACATTCTGCTGCGGAAGGACATAATTTTCATTCTTTTCCGAAAGATTCTGTTGACAAAAAGGACAAGATCATTCGGTGCAGACGGCACGAGTCATGGAAACCTGGATTGAAAGCGAAACTGTTCGAAACATTTCGTAAAAAAGTACACTCGGGATGAGTGTACTGTTTATTGTACTTTGTATTGCCGTGTCAATAGGAATTAGCATAAATCCCATTCTAAAAGAAGATGCAACGCCGACAATTTTTGTCATCGACAAGACCCCAGGTTCGGCAAGCAAACGCCGTCGAAGAAGCATTGCTATTGAAAAAAAAGATAATGCTTGGAGGCAGGTGTATCAGTCTGTACAATGTGTATATGTAGGCCTGTGTTATCTACGCTGTCACTGACAATCGTTAACAAGCATGGTTAGGGGTACACTCACGACATAGGCTACTAGTGTGACAGGCATGACCATGATGACAGGAGCTTTCATGATAGGTCTATGATTACGTCTTGTCAATAGGAGTCAACCAAATTGAATCTGTTTTTACAAAGGATTACAAAGGCGGAGCATGCCGACAGGAGACCTTTTGGTTCATATCTAGGTCGGATGCGAAAAAAATAATAATAAATGAATAAATAGAATTATGATAATGTAAATAACAAATGAAATACATAAATAAATGCATAGGTATAGTTAAATAATAAACAAACAGGTAAATAGTAAATAATAATAAATTGACATATAACTAATGATAAATGAGAATCAAACAGACAAATGATAACAAAACAAAAACAAATAATATAAAATAAATTATAATCATTACAGCATCTTGCTCAGGTGTTTATCTAAATGATTTTTAAAGCTTCGAACTGAACTACATTGTACTACCTGTGCAGGAAGTTTATTCCATTCATTAACTACACGGTTGGCGAAGTTGTTTCTACCTACTTCCAAATTGAATATATTTCTGGACAATTTGAGACCATTGTTTCTTGTCTGATTCTCATTCAATGTGAAAATTTTGTCACTTTTGATATTGTCAATTCCCTTTAGAATTTTAAAGACCTGTATCATGTCACCTCTGAGTCTACACTTTTTTTAGGGAAAACAGATTCATATGTTTTAGTCAATTTTCGTATGATTTATTTTTGATATTTGGAATCAGTTTTGTGGCTCGCCGTTGTACTTTTTCCAGTCTGTCAATGTCTTTAATGAGATTCGGTGACCATACGGAAACAGCATATTCCAAATGTGGACGAACTAACGATTTATATAGCTTGTTAATGAGTGATGGACTTTTGAAGTCAAAAGATCACGGAATCAGTCCTAGAGTCTTATTTGCTTTATCAGAGGCTGAAATACACTGCTTGGATGATTTGAAATCGTTACTGATAATTACGCCGAGATCTTTTTCACTATTCACTTTTGTTAACCAATTTCCCAAATAACTTGTAATCATACTTACTGTTATTTTTACCTATGTGCATTACCTTGCATTTACTTGTGTTAAATTTCATTAGCCACTTTTCAGACCAATGCTGTAATTGATCTTGATATTTTTGAATATCTAATTGGTTTAAGTGATCATTTGCCATTCCGCACAGTTTTGTATCATCAGCAAATTTGGAAACAGTAGATTTTAGTCCATGGTCTATATCATTTATATATACTATGAATAGAAGTGGCCCAAGAACGGAACCCTGAGGAACTCCATTTGTAAAAAATTTCCATCTAGAAGTTTTTCCATTTAAAACAACTCTCTGTTTTCGACCATTCAACCAATTACTAGTCCAACCTAATAGGCTACCACTTATTCCGTGTAAAGCTAATTTAGTAAGTAGTCTTTCGTGTGGGACGGTATCAAAAGCTTTTGCAAAGTCTAGATATATTAAATCTATATTGTTTCTTTTGTCATAATTCGAGATAACTGTGTTGTAGAATTCGAGTAAGTTAGTCACGCAAGAACGTTTCCGTCTGAAACCATGCTGGCTATCATTTATCAAACGGTTACTTTCTAAATGATGTTCGATAGCATCTCTGATGATAGTTTCCATTATTTTTCCTACGATTGAAGTCAAACTTATAGGCCTATAGTTATTTGGCTTCTTTTTGTCACCTTTTTTGAATATGGGAGTAACGTTAGCTAGCTTCCATTCTCTTGGGACATCTCCGGATATGATGGATTTCTTGAAAATAATTTCTATTGGAACAACAATCTCATTTTTCATTTCCTTTAAGATTCTTGGATGCCAACCGTCAGGCCCTAGTGTTTTATTAACTTTTAGTTTATCTATACACCTTTTAATTTTTTCTTTTGTTATATCTACCGTAGTGAGTAAGTTTACCCTAGACTTTTCACAGGTTTCAGTTTGGAGTTCACTTTGAGGTGTTTCGTTTACGAATACCGAGCTAAAATAGTTGTTTAAGATATTACACATTCCTTCATTTGAATATTCAAGTTGACCATCAGCAGATAATAGTGGACCAATGTGATTTCTAACAACCTTTTTATCTCTAATGTAACTATAGAATTCTTTGGGATTCTCTTTGGATTTATCAGCGATGTTCATTTCGTATTGTCGTTTTCTTTTTCTTATTGTCTTTTTTAAATCTCTCTGTATTGATACATAACTTTCATAGTCATTAGATGCACCCGAGCACTTATATTTCTTATAAGCCTGTCTCTTTTTAGCAATACTTTTTTCAGTTTCTTTGTCGAGCCACTTTGGGCGAGCCTGATTTGGGGGACGTCTGTCCTTAAAAGGAATGTAAGTATGAATCATCTTAGTGAGCGTATTTTGAAATATTTCCCACATCTGATCTACAGGTCTTTCGTTTAATTTTACCTCCTAGTCTGTAAGCTGAAGCTCCTGACGTAGTCCTATGAACTGAGCTTTACTGAAATCGGGTATTTTAGAAACACAAGTATCTATTCTAAAAAAAATTAGGAGTTTGAATCTAACTAAGTTGTGATCGCTATTTGCAACAGATTCACCGACTTCTACATCAGTTACCATGCTTTCGCGGCTAGTGATCAATAGATCGAGTAAGTTTCCATATCTTGTGGGCTCTTTTACATGCTGAATTAAGTAATTGTCACCAAGAAAATCAATCAAGCGACTACCTATATGGCCATGTTCAAGGGTCATCCAATCAATGTCAGTAAAATTGAAATCACCCATTATCAATAAATCCCGGTTGCAGAAACTAGACAGTTCTTGAAATAACAGTTTGTCGTCTGCTAATGATAATGTCTTTGGCCTATATATTACACCTATATTCATTTTTTGTCCATTTGTTTGGGTTAACTCAACCCACAAACTATCATATGCATCCTGTTTCACTTTCTCTAAAACACAAACATGAACATTGTTTTTAACGTACAACAGAATACCCCCACCTTTCTTGTGGTTTCTATCCTGATGAAAGTGTTTAAATCCCGCAATATTAAATTCTGGTGGGGGGGGAACTCTGTACCATTTAACCATGTCTCAGTTATTCCTATCATATCAAGATTTTCGCTTTTGACATACGCCTGTATTTCTTGAAATTTGTTCCTAATACTACGAGCATTAAAGTACATGGTTTTAAGAAACTCGTGATTATTTCTTTTTGACACATTTTGAGTTTCAATATCATGTCTTACATTATCATTTTGTTTTTTATTTATACCTTGCTCTATATTATCATTTGGTCCTTCATTGACATTCAATGCCTCATTAACATTTCTCCCATCAAAATTAACATTTCCCCCATCACGGACATCTGGTCGATCACGGTCATCCGATCTCTTTTGTACATTTTGTCCCCCTACGTCACCGTGATTCACGCCGGCCTCCCGTCGTTCATTGACATTATGTCCGGCATCCCTTCCTAAAATTATATTTTGTCCTCCAGTGACATTATATCCTACCGTGATATTTTTTCCTCCACTATAATTACATCCCATCGTGATATTTTGTCTTCCACTGTCATTACATCCCATCATGATATTTTGGCCTTCATTGACATTCTGTCCGGTATCCCTTCCTAAAATTATATTTTGTCCTCCACTGACATTATATCCTACCGTGATATTTTCTCCTCCATTATCATTACATCCTATCGTGATATTTTGTCCTCCACTATCGTTACTTCCCATCGTGATCTTTTGTCCTCCACTGTCATTACATCCCATCGCGACATTTTGTCCTTTGACATTACATCCTAATGTAACATTTCGTCCTCTACCGACATTATATCCTAAAATTATATTTTGTCCTATACTGGCACATTGTTCTACATTAATGCTATACTCTACACTGTTTTCCCAAGTACATTCTATTTCCCCTTCCCTTTGGGCTTCTACCCTAAAAAAGGAGCTAATTCATTACAAACTCCCACAATGAGGTTTGTAAGAACATCTTTGCCTCTGCGGGTAAGGTGGATCCCATCAGAAGCGTAAAGGTCATGGCGCCTAGAAAAGAGATACCAAGGATCAAGAAAGTGGTATCCCAATTGTGTGCACAACTGCGATATCCTATCATTGATCCCTATGGCTCTACTGTTCCAACACGAGCCTGCGTAGATCCTCGGGAGGATCCCACAGACTACGTGACGGCTCCCACGTTCCTTCATCTCCTGAAGGAGGACCTTGTAATTCCGAACAAGTTCCTCTGATCTCACCCTACCTACATCGTTACTTCCCGTATAAACAATCGTAACCGTGTTCTTCCGTCCTTGCTCCCTGATGGACTGGGTACAATCGGCGATCCCACGGCCCGGTTGACATACAAGCTTGCAACGTCGCTTAGTCTTCCGCTGCAGGATGTCGTCATAGCCTCGCACCATGGAGTCCCCCACCACCAAGAACTCCTGGTTTTCAGCCACTTCATCCTCCAGTAGAGCAAAACGATTGGCTAGAGCCAGCGGTTGCTCCACAGGGCACACGTCTACCGAACGCGGGCTCGACAAACGGGACCCCACGGAGCGCCACTCGCTCACGGCAGTGACAGTAGGGGAAGAAGTGGAACGCTCTTTGGGTTGTGGGGAGGGTTCACTCTTCTCACAGAGCGCACTCCTGGGAAGACGAATTTCCTCCTCACACATCCTGAGACGGACCTCTAGGTTCACGCAACCTTCACAAACCATTTCGCTCCTCCTTTAGCAATAAAAATGGCAAAGAGAGAGAGAGAGAGAGTGTAAGAGGCCGGTAGTGTACGAATGGAAATGAGCTAGGGCATTAGAATAATTCAGACTCGACGCCTGCTCGAGGGCGATGTTATGTCTAGGTGAGGGCGACGTTTTGTCTATGTAAACACACCGACGGTGGTGACTGTTTTTATAATCGCTTATGTAATCACAACATTGTAAGCGCAGGTTACCTTCGTTTGACTAATGCTGAGATAAACAATATCGCTAGTGGCATTGTGATAGCTTTCCGGATTGGTGCAAGGTGGAGAAGGAGAAAAAAACTATTGGTGCATGAATTTAAAGTCACGCCCATAAGGAGTGACAGTTACTTGAGAAGTCACCGAAGATTGGTTTAGAAAAATTAGTGACGTCAGACGAAGGTAGCTCAGCGTACGATACGGGATCTCGGGGGAGAAGGGAGAGATAAGAGAGAGAGAAGATATAGGGAGAAGATATAGAGAGGGTGTGGAGAGAGGATCAGGAGACGATGTAGAGACGAGAGAAGTAGAGACGAGAGAAGTAGAGACGAGAGAAAAGAGATCCCGAGTGTAAGCTGAAGGTGAAATTACAGTGAAAGAAGAAAGAAAATTCACCACCCTTTTATTAACCCAAAGGACGAGAGGAATAGGCATGGGGCCTAGAAAATAGTGAGACTACAGGAAAAAGAAGGCATTGGGCCTACTACTTAAGAGGAACTTGAATATTAGTGAACCTCACGTAACGAGAGGCAAGGGGCCTCGAGACGAGTGATATTACAAGTCAAATTTAAGTGACTGTGGTGACTTGGGGGGGGGGGGTGAAAGTGGTGCTCAGCGGTGGAACGAACTGGGTGTTAAACACCTCCGAAGAGAAGTGGCGCCTGAAGTCTACGGGAACAAGACAACCAAAATCAAGAGTGTATTACGACTACGAGAGAAATCTACAACTTCAAGTAACTGCTACGTTGGGAACAAGCATTCTTCAAGATTCTTCAAGGAGATCATCATCTACAAGGCGGTCTTCAAGGCAGAGTGTGTGATGGAGGAGGAACAACGTCGTTGAGGAATGACAAGACCGTAGAAGGACGTCAAACCAGACATTGACATCACGAAGCGACATCGCAAGCAGCCAGGCTAAAGCAAGGTATTAGTAATAAGTATGAGTACCCCTCAGAATTCTAACGTGTTGAGACACGAAATTCACACATCAAATACAAATATTCCAAAATTCACAGGAGAGTCTAACACATATGGTGTAAACAAGTTCTTAAACCTCATTGACACTCTTATAGTTAGTAAAAACATAACAAATGAGAATCGTAAGATTGAGATTCTCAAGGAGAATATAGATCCAGAGCATGGAAGGGCGAGGTTTGTCATTAACTTCCAGCAAATGGAATCAATTAATCAATATGATGATTATAAGAAAGCGTTTCTCAAGCATTTCATGTCCAAATGTGATCAGGATCCTATTAGATCATTGGTAAAAATGATTAAGGAAGTTAGGACAAGTGAAACTGACACAGAGTACTTAGCTAGATTAGATAGATGGTCAAAAGACATGAATTCTATCTTGAAAGATTCAGACTGGATAGAAAGATCTAGTGAGAAGATGAAAATCTCACAGGTAATCAAATTGATCACATTTAGCTTATTGGCAAAGAATTCTGATGACTTAACAGCAGAAAGGCTGTACAAAGATTTAAAATCAAATATCTGTTTAGGAGAAGTAGATTATCTTCTTCAAGGATACAGTGAGACCAGAACAATAAACCCATATGTAATGCCTATAAATCAACATAGCCAATATAGGAACTCTAGAGAGTTTAAGAAAACAGAAGTAGGACATAGGCGGCATACTAGAAGTCCATCTAGGGATAGGGATACCAGAATCCTTTGTTTTAATTGTAATGCATGGGGACACAAGGCACAAGAATGTTTTTATGGGATTATTTGCAGAAATTGCAAATACGAAGGTCACAATGAGTATCAATGTAGGAACCCTCCATTCTGTATTTACCATAATAAAATCGGACACAGAACTCATGAGTGCCGAAATTTTCGGGTACCCCCAGGGCTAAGAGGAAAACCCCCAGACACAGAATAAACCATTTCAGACCTCCCCATATATATACCGATAGGCGGTATTGTGTTAAATATGGGAATGCAAGGGAGATGAAAGAAACTGACAAACTGATAATTACTGTTGGTAAAACTTCTGTAGGACCTCTCATTGCGGGTAAAGTGTTCAATAAGCCTATTCAAATTTTTATTGATACAGGGTCTGTAGTTAATGTAATTACTAGTAAAGTTTTAAACCAGTTGAACCCAGGAGTGAAAATGTTGGAACCAATCCGTTACACATTGCAAGGTGTAACTGGAAATCAGTTAAAAACATTAGGCAAGATTGAGCTAGAAGTTGCCTTGTATACAAATGAACAATTGTACATCCCAGTGATAGTGGTAGAAGAGTCTGTTTTTCCAGGAGATTTATTGATAGGATTTGCAACTATGAGAAAAGAAAACATGGTAATTTGTCCTGCTGACTTAGGAATTTTAGTGAAGTCACAGTTAATCCCATTCTTAAATCAACCAGACTTAAGACCAGTGACAGGAATCAATGAATCCTTAGATAACATTTCTATCCTAGATAGCGAGGCCGAGCGGTCCAACCCTACAGAAAGTAAAACAATTTGTGAACCCAACTCAGAAGTTCAGGAAATCCCAGAGATTACTAAATTATCAACCACAGATGCCTTGAGAATTGCAGAGTGCGGATTAACAAGGTCGACATTGTTACATCCCATGTCAATTAATAAGGTTGAAGTGTGTTTGAAAGGAATCAATGTAGACTCTGAAGTAATTACAGTCCCAGAATCAGTTAAACTTAAAGGATTGAAGTGGGACTCAGGGATTTATAAGACAAATAAGAACAGAGTAGAAGTATTAGTAATTAATACTATGAATAAAGAGATAGTTTTAAAGAAAGGTACACAAATAGGATGTATTCAGGTGTGTACTAAACCTATTAAGATTTTAAATGAGAATAGTGAGGAGATAGAATTACCAACTTCATCAATTTGCTCAGTACAAGAAGGCATAGACTTAAGAAATAGGTATAAAGAATTATTACAATCAACTGATTGCCCTGAGTTGGATGAAGCTTTATTTGCTTTGCTTATGAAACATAAAAAAGCAATTGCTTTGCCGGGGGACGCCTTAGGCAAAACAACTGTTTTACAACATCACATTAAGTTAAAACCTGGAACACAACCTATCTACATACCAGCCTACAGAGTTCCTCACTCTAAATTAGCTGTAGTAGATAAACTCATCACTGAAATGTTATCACAGGATATTATTGAACATAGTAAAAGTGAGTGGAATTTTCCGTTGATCCTAGTACCAAAGTCTGATGGGACTATGCGACCAGTTATTGATTACAGGGAACTGAATAAGCACACCATTCGTGACAGGTTACCATTACCCATTATCGGTGACATTTTGAGAAGTTTGGGAACTGAGAATAGATATTTTAGTACTATAGATATCAAATCAGCTTTTTGGCAAATAGAATTGCATGAAGATTCAAGAGAGTTCACAGCATTTTCTACTACAACAGGACATTATGAGTTCAAGAGAATGCCATTTGGGTTATGTAATAGTCCATTAACTTACATGAGATTAATGAATACTATTCTAGATGGATTGTTAGGAAACACTGCCAGTGTATTTCTAGATGACATTTTAATAGTTTCTCAGACTGCAGTGGAGCACTTTAAGAAATTAGATTTGATATTCTCAAGACTAGGAGAAGCTGGGTTAAAAGTAAAACTTGAAAAATGTAAGTTCTTGCAAGACAGTGTCATTTACTTAGGACATAAGATAGACAGACACGGACTGAGTACAGTAAATTCAAAGGTGGACGCTGTCAAGAATTTTCCAGTTCCGACCAATGTAGACAAGGTTAGGAGCTTTTTGGGATTAACAGGATATTATAGAAAATTCATTCAAAGTTATGCTGACATTGCTAATCCACTAAGTTCTTTGTTGAGAAAGGACTCAAAGTTCATATGGGGACCTGCGCAACAGCAAGCTTTTGACAAGTTGAAAGATAAACTCACAAGTTCACCTATTTTAATTTTTCCCGACTATGAAAAAGAATTTATTCTTTGTACTGATGCGTCTGACATAGGGTTAGGAGGCATACTAATGCAAGAGAGAAATGGAACTTTAAAACCCATAGCTTACACATCCAGACTTTGTAATAGTGCGGAGAGAAACTATTCTATAACTGAAAGAGAAACTTTAGCAGTAATTTATTCTTTAGAAAGTTTTAGGGATATGATACTAGGGTATCCCATCAGAGTTTGGACTGATCACACAGCTATTCAGAACTTATTTAAGCATAAGAATCTTAGAGGCAGACTTGCTAGATGGTTTGCGATACTTCAGTGCTATGATGTTCAATTTAATTATATTCCGGGTAGAAGGAATGTAGCAGATCCACTTTCTAGAAACATTAGTCAACCAATGACTGGGACTGGGTTGATTAATTTTGTTTGTAGTATAGAAGAGTTAGTAACTTTAGATGAAGAAATGCTAATAAGAGAACAGGGAGATGATGAGACATGTGATTCAATAATCAAGCATTTGATGAACCCAAGAGGAGATCCTCCAAAGCTACCAAAGGGGTATAAGATAGAGGAATTTCATTTGATTAATGGAATTTTGTATAGGAAAACATTTGTAAATGGGAAAGATATTTCTAGAGGTCAAGTAAATCAGTTGGTTATACCACAAACTCTGGTAAATGAGATATTGAAGTTACTTCATGATAGTGATTGTAGTTCACATCCTGGAAAGGATAAAACTTATAGACAGGCACAACTTAAGTACTTTTGGCTAGGTATGAAGAAAACTATATATGATTATATAGAAAAATGTGTAAAATGTGTAAAGGTGAAAGGAAATACACCAAAACCTGCTCCTATACTCACCTATCCCATTCCACAGAAACCTTGGGAAAGAGTTCACATGGATACTTTGGAATTACCACTAACCGAGAACGGCTTTAAATACCTATTTGTTGCTATTGATTATTTTTCAAGATTTTGTATATTACAACCCATAATCAATAAGAAAGCTGAAACTATTGCTTCCGTAATCTATGATCAGATAATCTGTAATTTTACTACACCTAACATCCTAGTTTCAGATAATGGGACTGAATTTAATAACAAAATCTTGGAAAATCTATGTAATGTGTTCCACATCAAGAAAGTCAATATACTCGTTAACCATCCCCAAAGTAATGGAGTAGTAGAAAGGTTAAACAAAAAGATAATTATATGTCTTAGAACCCTAATAAGTCCTCATAGTGTAACTTGGGATACTTGGATTCCTTGTGTTAAGTGTACTCTGAACAATCAAATTAATGTAGCAACTGGGGATACACCTCATTTTATAATTTTTGGGGAGGACAAAACTCTGCCATATGAAATGTTGACTGCAGAGCAAAAACCCATATATAATATGGATGATTATATATCCAATAGGATAAATACTCTTCAAAGTATTCACCAAAGAGTTAGGAAACATATGCAGGTGTATTCACAAGAGATGAGGGAACAACAACACAAAATAGCTCGTAAACTAGAATTGAAAATTGGGGAATTAGTAATGGTCAAAGCAACCTCACCCAATAATAAACTTTCACTAAGGTACACTGGTCCATATAGGGTAATTGATTCTGCAGGTGGAAACAAGTTTAAACTTAAACATTTAGAATCAAGAGAAGAATTGGTAGGACATTTAGATGACATAAGGAAAATTAGCTTGCAGATCTATGAAGATGATTATAGTAATACTTTGTGCATAAATATTAATAACCCTGGAGAATATGGAGAATATTATAATGATATTTTTCAAGAGTTGAACATTAATCTTGATGTATTTTACAGATAGTATTGACCATTTATATGTATTTGGGATGGGAGACCTAAACAACTGGAACTTGGTGTCAAGCAGATACATGGAAACCTAAAACCTAGGATCTGCTGTGGTCAGACTTGGAACCTTAAGGACTTAAGGACCTCTCATCTGAGTACACACATGAGTATTGTGACCATTTTAAAGTAATAAGACTGTCTTTGAAAATGAAGTGTGTTGGAAATAATATTGAACAAGAAGAGACACTCAAACTCTAGATTAGTGTGTTTTGTAAATTAATTGCTATTATCTTTGAAAAGATGATAAACCATTCAAATTTGAAAGTTAGTGCTCATAGTGAATTTTCTAATCAATTATATCCTTTCTGTAGACAATCTAAGAGAAAGCATGATCTCTTTTGTGTTCCGAGAGGCTTCACATGAACTCTCTGGTTAGGAATATGTCTGTTATGAACAATTGTCATTACCAACGAATTTTGGTAGACCAGATCCCTCATTGTAACATACAAGGATCTCATTACCTGTTTTTCCCTAACAAGACAAAGGTATCAATAAATTGTCCCGGGTTGAGTCCTAAATTGGATTTGGTTGAAGGTCTTGTCTCTATTCAAGATAACTGCGAATTGCATGCAGACACTATTTCCACCATTTCTAATACCCTTAATACAATGCATTTAACCGAGGACACCTACATTTCAACCTTCAACTTCACATTGCCTGAAAACTCCCCTCCCTTGAAAATTAAGAGAAGACCATTGTCAAGATCTCCCTCAAATGATTTACCTATGCTACCACTCCTTATCATACCCTTACTTTCAGTGTTAGTGGCAGCACTGATTGCCTTTGTTGTATTCCGGAGATTGGCTCTGTCAAAGCAAATCAACCATGTAACCGCTTAATTCAATACCTTATATATATATATTGAGATGCATGTTATTCACATTTATAGGTATTATGTTTATGTATTATTCCCAATTTATTGCATGAATGATGTATTTTGGAGGGTAGATTAACAATTACGCAATGGTAGATTAGCTTATTCTAGAAATATATTAGCAAGCCCTGTAAGAGGGAAATAAGAAATTGGTCGGGACGACCAAGGGTAGCTGCCGAGCCCTGTAAGAGGCCGGTAGTGTACGAATGGAAATGAGCTAGGGCATTAGAATAATTCAGACTCGACGCCTGCTCGAGGGCGATGTTATGTCTAGGTGAGGGCGACGTTTTGTCTATGTAAACACACCGACGGTGGTGACTGTTTTTATAATCGCTTATGTAATCACAACATTGTAAGCGCAGGTTACCTTCGTTTGACTAATGCTGAGATAAACAATATCGCTAGTGGCATTGTGATAGCTTTCCGGATTGGTGCAAGGTGGAGAAGGAGAAAAAAACTATTGGTGCATGAATTCAAAGTCACGCCCATAAGGAGTGACAGTTACTTGAGAAGTCACCGAAGATTGGTTTAGAAAAATTAGTGACGTCAGACGAAGGTAGCTCAGCGTACGATACGGGATCTCGGGAGAGAAGAGATAGAGAAGAGATAGAGAAGAGATAGAGAAGATATAGAGAGGGTGGGGAGAGAGGATCAGAAGACGATGTAGAGAGAGAGGATCAGGAGACGATGTAGAGACGAGAGAAAAGAGATCCCGAGTGTAAGCTGAAGGTGAAATTACAGTGAAAGAAGAAAGAAAATTCACCACCCTTTTATTAACCCAAAGGACGAGAGGAATAGGCATGGGGCCTAGAAAATAGTGAGACTACAGGAAAAAGAAGGCATTGGGCCTACTACTTAAGAGGAACTTGAATATTAGTGAACCTCACGTAACGAGAGGCAAGGGGCCTCGAGACGAGTGATATTACAAGTCAAATTTAAGTGACTGTGGTGACTTGGGGGTGGTGAAAGAGAGAGAAAAGCGGTCTCTAATAAACTAAATAAGCGAAGCTTACTCTGCTTACCTTATACTATTTCTCCTACCTTTGGAGTACAGTAACAAAAAACTGTTTTGAATTTAAATAGAACTTTATCTTATATCTGTAATCTTTAACTTATCTTTATCTTATATCTGTAACTGTATAGCGCTATACGTATACAATTACAAAAACACAACACAATCACTTAACACTATTCGGAGATATAAATTTCACAGGTATTCGCTAGCTGGTGTCTGTGCAGAAAAACGAGCTCTCTAGCTGAGGTCACGAGCAGACTGAGCTGAGGTCACGAGCAGACTGAGCTGAGGTCACGAGCAGACTGAGCTGAGGTCACGAGCAGACTGAGCTGAGGTCACGAGCAGACTGAGCTGAGGTCACGAGCAGACTGAAGCTGAGGTCACGAGCAGACTGAGCTGAGGTCACGAGCAGACTGAAGCTGAGGTCACGAGCAGACTGAGTTGAGGTCACGAGCAGACTGAGCTGAGGTCACGAGCAGACTGAAGCTGAGGTCACGAGCAGACTGAGCTGAGGTCACGAGCAGAGTGAGCTGAGGTCACGAGAGTCAAACAAGTGGAATCCCCCCCCCACCACCCCATGAGGCGTTAAGCCTAATTATCCTGTACTAGGAGTGAGGAATTCGTAATGATATAGACCTAATTATTTATTTCAGTTGTTACAAAATGTCTATGATGAATATTCACCTTCTGCAAGTACCACTACCAGCGAAATTGAGATGGAATGTTTAAGAGACTATGGTGACAGTGTCAGGCATATGATTGAAGATTTCTCTTCCCCCCACAGTAACCACCACCTATAGCCACCTAATTTCATAGACATATCTGCGAATATCTTTTGCTAGCCTTCTTCTCCCCTTCAGTCAAACGATTTCCCTATTCTCTTTGCTACATAGGCCTGTTTTATTGTAACTTATTACAGATAAATACAATTTGTAATTCATGAATCCTTGAAACTTTTGCATGTAAATATGAAGCTTGGCATTTATATCAGATAATTTTATTTTACTCGATGCGAAGTCACTTTCGTATCGCTGTCCATGTCCAAGAAATAGTGGTGGGTAGGTACCGGTAAAGTTACCGGTAAAGTTACCGGTAACAAGTTTAACGATACTTTACCGGTAAAAATTCTGGTACCGGTTCCGTTAACCGATAAGCTATACCATAATACTCAGAGAGCGGTAAGCGAGTCTCGGCTTGGTCGTACTGACGGGACCTGTGTCCCGCTAAATTACCGGTAAATTTTTACCATAAGCGAGTATATACCACTAAGGTCTCGGTAAATGTTTACTATTAAGCGTTGCCGGTAAAATATTTACCGTTAAGACTGTCCCGCGCCATGTTAACTAGTTCCCATTTAAAACCGTTTTTTCGGCACTTTCTTTAATTTCTCCAAAAAATTAATGTTATTTCTGTAATCAGCATACGAAACTATATTAATTGTGAAAGTTTCATCGAAAAATTCCGCGTGTCGCCAAACGGAAAAGACCCACCCACCCACCCACCCACACACACACACACACACACACACACATATATATATATATATATATATATATATATATATATATATATATATATATATATATACTTTAAATTTTGCCTATAGCACCGGTAGGCATGTGGGGTAGGTTGGTGCTTCCCTCGCCCGTTCGTGATGCAGGCAGGATTTTTATAGTGACGACGTTACAAAACTTGAGCTGTGACTTAACACCATAGTAGGATGAAGTTTCTTTAAAGATTAAGTAATAAAGGCGACTCGAACTTGGGCCGTCACTACTGCCTCACGAGTAGTGCTGGGCAAATACCGCTAATCTCAGTACCGGAATTACCGGTAAACAGCAATGCCG
Organism: Oratosquilla oratoria; assembly: GCF_046742065.1. NCBI lineage: Eukaryota > Metazoa > Arthropoda > Malacostraca > Stomatopoda > Squillidae > Oratosquilla > Oratosquilla oratoria. The sequence continues at coordinate 49,865,788 of NC_134798.1, forward strand.
TTACCGGAATTACCGGTATTTTACCGGTAAAAGACTCGTGAGGTAGTAGTCGCCTTTATGACTTAAATCTTTAAACAAATTTCATCCTACTATGGTGTGTAGTCACAACCCCATTGCATATTCTGTATATTGAAATAAAGTAAAAATTTCGATAGCCAGTTCTATTTTGTTTACGATATTGTGTTTATGGAGATATCTGGCAACTCCTCCCACCAATCGGAAGCAAGCTATGATTCTCAACAGTAAACACATGATTTTGAATTTTATAGATATCAGTGCGTTATCAAAGTTAGAGGTAGAAGCATGCCGCCTATCTACAGTATCCAGCCTCCCAGTTTAACTGTCTCTCCTGAAAAATCAATGTTTTTGTCCTTTAATAAGCTATATGTCTGGTTCTATTTTACATATTATTTTGATTGTTATGTCATTGTAAAGGGAAAAAGTCATACTTTAATTGGTGCTACTTTAGTATGCTATCTACCGCGCAAGTGAGTGAAAGGAGGGTGTCTGAGGGTGGGTGTGGTGTATAAACTTTTGTCCGCCTCTGCATGCATGGGTCTATGTTTGGAGGGTGTATGTGGGAGTGGGAGTTTTGTTAATACACACACATACACATATAAAGCTTTGACTAAATTGTAATAAATGTTTTCTTAAAAACTAACCTAAACTGACTAATTTGTAATAGATGTTTTCCTAAAAACTGCTTTTAATGTTCCCTTGTTTTAATACTTATTTCATACAAATTAGCCCAGCACGTGATCCAAAGACCAAGGTGAATACTCAAGGATATATTAGATTTCATTGTTAGCATATTTTTTATTTATTTCCTCAATTATCTTTTCATACAAATTAGTTCATATTCTTATTTAGAAACAGAAGCATATTGGCATTTTCATCACTAGCATATATATATATATATATATATATATATATATATACAGTATATATATATATATGTATATATATATATATATACATACATATATGAGTCTTCATTTGGCGACACGCGGAATTTTTCGATTAAAATTTAACAATTAATATCATTTCGAATACTGAACACATAAATAACATTAATTCTATTTATAAATTGACAAAAATGAAAAAAAAAAAAAAAAAAACTGTTTTAATGGTAAAATAATTACCGAGACCTTAGCGGTACATACTTGCTTAATGGTAAAAGTTTAACCAGTAAAATTAGCGTTAAATTGGGCCGGCAGTATTGTAACACAGTACCATCAAGTCGAAACGTGCTTACCGCTCTCTGAGTGTTATGGTATAGCTTATCGGTTAACGGAGCCTTAACGGTAGCAGAATTTTTGCTGGTAAGCTACCGTCAAGGTTGTTACCGATAAAACCCGTAACTATCGGTAGCTGCCCACCACTACCGTCAGTACCGTCACTCAGTACCACCAAGCCGAGACGTGCTTACCGCTCTCCGAGTGTTATGGTATAGCTTATCGGTTAACGGAGCCTAACGGTAGCAGAATTTTTGCCGGTAAGCTACCGTTAAGGTTGTTACCGATAAAACCGGTAACTTTACCGGTAGCTGCCCACCACTACTCACGAGTCTTTTACCGGTAAAGTATCGGTAATCCCGGTAACGGCATTGCTTTTTACCGGTAAATCCGGTACAGAAATTAGCGGTAATTGCCCAGAACTACCAAGAATATAAACAACAAACCATACGTCATCAGTTGCCTTTGCGGCGGAAAATGTAACTATGACATTGAAAAGTTTGTCAGCTATAAGGCACTTTTAAGATCATGCTATTTGGATAAAATAAAGACTATAAAATGCTAGAAACGTGCATTTTAGTGTTTTAACTCCCTCCAAGTTATATTTTCATATATGGAATAACAAAAAATAAAGAAATCCAAAACCTTCTCAGTTAACCTTATCTTTCCTTCCGTGACTCCATTTCTTCAGTGTCCTTGACGATAATAGTACTGGTTATTGTTGACAAAATAATTTATGGAGTGTATTACTTTAGGGTCTATATGGGACGCCCCTACGGACCAGAGTCACACATCATTTTGTCTGTGATGAAGGAGCACTCTGCTCACAGAGAAATGATGAAACTTTTAGTATACTGCTACTGTCCTTCCGTTATTCTGTCCCCAACCCCTTGTTGCTGTCCTATACCATTTCTCTGAATTTCATTTTATTGTTTCGCCTACTCTGTGGTGGTGGTGGTGGGGGGGGGGGAGGATGCTGCCACCAAGAATTCCCACTTGGATCGTAAGAGGTGAGAAAAACGGGACGGGTGTTGGGACCAGGCATCCTTCTCCCTGTAGCCCCACAGGGAACATTCCTAAAAAAAGTAAAAGCATAAGAGGGTCTAGGAGTTTTCCAACCAGCACCCTAAGGTTCGGGTCTTTTAATGTGCGTGGATGTGGTACAGATGAGAGTAAATGGGAAGAGATAGGTAGTATGTTTGTGAGAGGAAAGATGGATGTGTTGGAGTTGAGTGAAACTAAGATGCGAGGGAAGGGCGAGTGTGAGTTTGGGAGTGTAGTTGGGAGGTTCCCAGGAGTGAAGAGAGGGTGAGTGAGAGAAGGGGTGGCTATACTAGTAAGTGAAGAGATAGGTAAACATTTAGTGGAGAGGAAGGAGGTTTCTTCAAGGCTAATGTGGATGAAGGTGAAACTGGGAAAGGAGATGAGGGTTTTTGTAAGTGCATATGGGCCTGGTAGTGACAGTGGCTTTTTGGATAAACTTAAATGAGTGCACAGAGGGATTAGGGAGAAACGTCAATGTAGTAGTATTGGGTGACCTTAATGCTAGGGTAGGAAATGAACCAATTGACGGAGTGGTTGGGAAATGTGGAGTTCCAGGAAAGAATCGTAGTGGAGAGTTGATGGTGGAGATATGTCTAGAAAGAGAGTTGATGATAGCAAATACAGTGTTTCGGAAGAAAGCCAAGCATAAGTACACATGGGAGAGGGTGGTGGATAGAGCGTTAATGGACTATGTAGTGGTAGATAGGAGTCTAATAGGAAGAGTTAAGGATGTACATGTTCTAAGGGGAGAGAGTGGAGGAATATCAGATCATTTTTTGGTGGAAGGTAAGTTGAGAGTGGAGGATAGATGGAGAAAGAGGAAAAGGACAAAAGGTAGGGAGGTGCTTAGAGTGAACTCTTTAAATGAAAAGGAGAAGGAGTACAAGAAGAAGCTGAGAGAGGAGTGGGAGGGAGTGAAGGATAGAGTAGAGCTAGGAGTGGATGAGGAAGGGGGATGGTTCAAGGAGGGAGTCATAAAGTGTGCAAAGATAGTGTGTGGAACAAGGGGTGGAAATAGAAGGAAGGGTAGTGAGTGGTGGGATGAGGAAACAAAGAAGGTTGTAGAAGAGAAGCGAGCTTTCACAGATTGGTTACAAAATAAGACGAGGGAGTCATATGAGAGGTACAAAGAAAAGAGAAGAGAAGTAAAGCACAAGGTAAAGGAGGCAAAGAGGAGAGCAGATGTGAAATGGGGTAAGAGTATGACAGAAAATTTTGAAAGTAATAAAAAGATGTTTTGGAAAGAAATTAAGAGAGGAAGAGGAGGCGAATCAAGTAGAGAAGAAAAGGTAAAATGTGCAGATGGAGAGATGATAATGGAAGAAATGGCAGTAAGAAGAAGATGGGGAGAGAATTTTTGGGAGTTGCTAAATGTGAAGGAGGATAGGGAGGGAAATATAGTTGCAGTGGGAAGTGCTAAGAAAATGACTGTGATGAATAAGGAAAATGGAGGAGAAATAAGGAAAGATGAAACGAAGGCAGTTGTTAAGACGATGAAAGCAGGTAAGGCACCTGGTCTGGATGGATGCCATGCAAATGTCTAAAAAAGGATGTACAGTGATGGTGAACTGGCTGGTGAGGTTATTTAATGTTTGTTGGAGAGAGGGTAGAGTGGCGGAGGACTGGAGGAGTGCCAGTATAGTTCCACTCAACAAGGGAAAAGGGGATAAGTGCGAGTGTAGTAGTTTCAGAGGGATTAGCTTGTTAAGTGTAGTTGGGAAGGCTTATGGGAGGATCTTGATTGAGAGGATTAGGAGAGGAACAGAGGGAGTAATTGGTGAGGAACAGTGTGGATTTAGGACGGGTAGAGGTTGCGTAGATCAGGTATTTGTGGTAAGACCGCAAGACAGATATGTGAGAAAGCTATAGGAAAAGGTAAGGATGTCTTTTGGGCTTTTATGGATCTGGAAAAGGTTTATGACAGGGTGGCCAGGAAGGGACTGTGGGAGGTATTGCAGATATACGGGATAGGAGGAAAGCTTTTAGGAGCTGTTATGAGTTTTTATGAGAGTAGTAGAGCATGTGTCAGGATTAGAAATGGAGAGAGTGAGTTGTTTCAGGTAAAGGTGGGACTTTGTCAGGGATGTGTTATGTCACCCTGGCTGTTCAACTTATACATGGATGGGGTGGTGTGAGAGGTAAATACAAGGGTAGTGGGTCAGGGAATGGAGATGTTTAAAGAAAATGGAAAAAAGTGGGAGGTGAGTCAGCTGTTGTTTGCTGACGACACTCCACTTGTAGCAGGATGAGATGAGGGATTGAGGAAGTTGGTGAGAGAGTTTGGGAGAGTGTGTGAAAGAAGAAAGTTGAAGATAAATGTGGGTAGAAGGTGATGAGATGTACAAGGGGTGAAAGTGGCAACAGTCTGGAAGTGAGCATTAAGGGAGAGAGACTGGAGGAAGTGGATAGTTTTAGATACTTGGGTGTGAATGTGGCAGGAAAGGGAGGAGTGGAGGTGGAGGTAGAATGTAGATTGAAAGAGGCGAGTAAATGCCTTAGTGGATTAAAAAGTGTAATGAGAAATAGACATTTGGGAAAGGATCCTAAGAGGAGATTGTATGAAGGAGTGACTGTGCCAACAGCACTGTATGGGGCAGAAACATGGAACATGAGAGGAAGAGAGGAGTTTGAATGTGTTTGAGATGATGTGTCTGAGAAGTATGATGGGGGTTACTAACCTGGATAGAGTGAGAAATGAGGAGGTGAGGAGGAGAACAGGGGTGGTAAGGGAGTTGGGAAACAGGGTTGATGAAAGAGTATTAGGATGGTTTGGACACATGGAAAGAATGATGAAAGACTAGTAAAAGAGGTATGAAAAGCAGATGTGGAGGGAGTGAACATGAGGGGGTGACCTAGGAAAAGACTGATGGATGGGGTGAAAAGGGTTTTGGGGAAGAGAGGAATGTCTGTTGAAGAATGAAGGGAGAGGACAGAAGATGGGTGAATGGAAAATGGTTGTATATGGATGATGTTGTGATGTATGAGATGGAATGGATGGGGGGATGGGGGGTGAGGTAGTATATATGAGAAAAATTTGATGCAACCAGAAGGGATTTCTCCCTGTCTTCTCCTTTTCTGCATGAGGGGATGGAGAGGAGGGTCGCCAGTTTAATGAAGCAGCCTTGCTGTGGATGTGCTGTGTCTTGAGTTGCTGCTTCTGACCCAGGGCAGTAGACAAGATGCAGGGATGACCCATCATCCAAGAGGTGCCAAGATAAGAGGGAGGGTAGAGGGTGGAGGGGAGTGGAGTGTATTGGGGATGGAATGGGTGGGAATGGTTTTTATGCCTTTGTTTTTTGGCTACCTCCCTTGTAAGGGGAAAAAAGCCTTTGGTATATGTATTACAGGTATATGGAGTGGGAGAAGTCTACTAAAGGCAGCAATATATATATATATATATATATATATATACATATATATATATATACATATATATATCACTTAGACAAAATGTAGTAGCACATTTGTAAATAATAATCATGAAGAACCCACGGTCGGAATAAAAGGAAACTTAGAAGATAGTATAATTTCTATATTTCGGCAAATAGCTATAGCCCTCTTCAGGAAAGTACAGATTACAAGAACTTGCAAAGACATAAGTACAACTGAGATGTGAGTAGAAGGGGAACACGCAGAGCTAAAACCAGAGAATCCGTCGCGCAGCATGGAGTCAGGGGTGAGGGGATGTGTAGGTGGAGGTGTGAGGTCAGAAGGGAAGCGGGCTGGGAGCGGGGTCAGGAGGGTGATAATTCTTAACCAAATGGCTCACAGCTAGCCATGAGATTATATCTGGGGTCCATTGACCTTTGGAGATGTTCAAGTTTGGTTATTCTTCGATAAAGGCTGATTCAACAATTTTTCTTCTAAAACTACTGTTAGACTTAAACAAAATTTTAGCATTGTCCCAGTCAAGACTGTGATTTTTTGTACTAATGTGTTGGAACACAGCGGAATTTTCCTGGGCATACCTAATGGATCTTCTGTGCTCCATTAACCTGGTGTTAAGATCCCTTCCAGTCTGACTGAGGTACACTAAAGTTTCCTTTTATTCTGACTGTGTTCTTCATGATTAACACACACACACATATATATATATATATATATCAGCATTTTATACTTGGGGGCAACATTGCAATGAAGAGATGACCCCATGGATGTAGTAAAAGTAAATATTAATGATGGGCAGTAGAAAAGAGTGGTAGATAAGTAGAACACAGAACTATATATACCAAAACGCCTCTTCCCCCATATATTGGGAGTTGAGTCAAAACATACTCCTGATCTACACCCATCTCAAAACCCATTCATTGTCCCTCTTTCTTTGCACCTCATGAATGAAGGGTTATGTCTTTCCCTGCCACACTGCTTTGGTCTGAGGTAATGCATCAAGGGTAAGCACTTCCATAGCAAGACCCAACAACCAGAGGTAGGTTACTCCCAGTAATGTGCACAGACATTGCAAGGGGCAGGTGCTTTGGGCTAGAAATTGGGCACTTCACTCTTTTGTATTATTCGTATTTGGCAACTATCCGGTAGGGTGCAACACCATTTTCCACATTATAATTTCTCCCCCTCTTCTCCTTTTATGCATGGGGGGACGGAGAGGGGGGGTCGCCGATTTAATGAAGTGGCTTTGCTGTGGATGTGCTGTGTCTTGCAACACTGCTTCTGACCCAGGGCAGTGGACAAGATGCAGGGATGACCCGTCATCCGGGAGGTGCTAAGATGAGAGGGAGGGTAGAAGGGTGTGGAGTGTATTCAGGGATGGAATGGGTGGGAATTATTTTATGCCTTTTCCTTTTTGGCTACCTCCCTTGTTAAGGGGAAAAAGTCTTGGTATATGTATGTAATTTCTGAATGGTAAGAAAATGGAAAAAGCCTGTGAGAAATAATTTTTCATTCATTTTTATATATTTTTGTGAAGGGCACTTTTGGGGCACAGGGAAAAGGGGCAGGTGCACGGGCACTCCCAGCACCCCACCCCCCTCTGCATGGGCCTGGTTACTCCTACTTCATTAAATAGCAATTTTTCCCTCATCCACTTCAGAAATTTGAATAGCACTTAAGAACATGCCCATTTCACTTCCCTCCAACACCCTTTCCTCCTCTCCCATCTCAGCTCCTCATGGATGATGGGTCATCCCTACATCCACCAACTACCCTGGGTCAAATGCAATGCAGCAAGACACAGTAATTCCACAGCAAGGCTGCTTCACTTAATACTTCATCTCAGACATGTTCACGATCTCCTTTTCTGTCTCCTAAAAATTCCATATATGTCCCTTACCAACTGTGTTCATTCCTAAATATCTTCTCAAAAATCAAAATGAAATAATAGAAGTTAGTGATCTGGTCCATAGGGGTGTCACTTAAATCACTAAAATGCGTAGTACATAAAAATCATGCATACAATACCCAATACAGTGAAAAGAGATAAGAGCATATCAACTTGAATCTGGAACAAAATCTGCAAATGCATCTTCATAGCATAGAAGTTACACAGGTATAAAGAAAAAACACTTTAGAAAGATGCATTTACTTTGAGCTACAATTCATATAGTGGGCATACATCTCATCAACCTGTTTCTGTATTACATTGAGTCTTTCTTTCCATGTAGCATATAACTCCTCATTTAAGGTGACAGATTTGCGTTCAAATTTTGCCTTTTCTTGGTCAAATATCTCAGTATATTCACTGTGCTTTTCTTTACTAACAATCTCAATTATATCATCATCTTTTATCTTTTTGGTCTCTAACTGTCCTTGAAATCCATCACGCATATATTCAAGCCCTTCTCGTATTTTACCTAAAAGTTTCATTTGCAAAAGGTCCTGATTTCTGTATTCTTCTTCTCCATCTTCAAGTGGTTTGATTATGGTATCTTTCGGAAGACAACTGAGGAGTGCGTGTACCAACAAAATAGCTTGACTGTCATCTCTAACATGAAAGAAAAATATTATGTTACAACAATAATAGTAACTAAATCATATTGTTAATTCTACCATTTGTAGAAAACATCACAACAATGAACTGAAATAATTTATACAAAAAAAATCCTGAAATTACCTTGCATAAATCCTTAAATTAATCTCATGGGCTCCTTGCTGGTCAATAATCATCGCTACATGTTGCAAAGGATGGTCACCATTTGAACTGTTACAATACATGTCAGTTACACCAGAAACCTACAAAGGAGGATTGATACAATTAGTTAAAAATTGATAGGGTGAACTTGAGAGGAGGACCAAGAATGAGATGGATGGACATTGGGCACTGAATGCAAAAGGAACATTTGTTGAGCAAGGAAGAAAGAATGTAAAGACAGAAATGAATGGAGAGTGATTGTAAATGGATAAAGAAATGACTTGGACCAAAGAGAGGTTCTTGTCTGTTCCATAATTATTTTGAATGGATGAGGTGGGGAGTTGCCATGTAATAAAACAGGGGATGATACACCAGCTCAAGCTCTTGGGCCATGCTGTGGAGTCACTATGTCTTGCTGCATTGCCTTTGAGCTTAGCAGTGTGGCAGGTAGGGAAAAAGGATGACATTCATCCACAAAGTGCTAAGATAGGAGATGCAATGAATGGGTTTTGGATGGGTGTATGCTCTGACTCAGCCACCTTTACTTGTAAGGGAGAAAAGAGGGCTTTTATGTACTTATGTTATGTAACAGCTAAAAGATTTAGCTGTGCCTATCACAAAATATTACAATTACCAATAGCTTTTTTCCCGTTCTTAGGGGAGGGGGTGATCTATCAGTGTCTTGAATGTACAGAGGAAAAATACAAAAAGTAATCTTGAATCTGTTATTCTGCCCCATTAATTACCTTTTAAGAGATTGATTGGAAAACAGTGGTAGCAATCTTATCTCCTGCTACATGAGCATGATAGGAGAGATAGCCTAAGAGTGGTAATGGAGAGATTGGGACAGTAGTAATAAGGAAGAGTAGTTGGCTCAAGATCTTTCTCTATTAACTTTAACTGTGTGTAACTGTGCACTGTGTGTAACTGTACTTGCCAACTTGGTGAAGTGGCCTTGCTAAGGATGTACTATGTCTTGTGACACTGCTTCTGACCCAGGGCAGTGGGTGAGATACAGGGATGACCCATCATCCAGTAGGAGCCAAGATAAGAGGGAGTGAAGGGGGTGGATGGGAGTGGAGTATATGGGGATGGAATGGGTGGGAGTGGTTTTTATGCCTTTTTTTGGCTACCTCCCTTGTAAGGGGGGAAAAAGCCTTTGGTATAGATATGTATGTAACTGTACACTTTTTCACATATAGGGAATAGACAAACGGCAACTGCTTTCCTCTACCTCACTTTCAGCTGGTGCCACAGATACAGTTCCACACTGATGCAACACAAACAACATTCCAAAGTTTCTTCCTAATGAGATCTGTGAGAGGTTCTGAGAACTATTGCCAGCCAGTGTGGGGTTGCAGGCTTTCCACTTTAGTGAAAATTGTGGCAAACAACTGATTAATTTATTAGTTTATATTTGTCTTCAAACAAAAAAGGATGTTGTGTGACTCATCTTTTGGGATGCAACTAAAGTACCTAAACTTTTTACTGTATATAACTATGCAATTAATCTATCTATATACTATGGGCTTCTCCTTCCTTTATAAACTAGGTAGCCAAGTCAATTATTCCCCAATGTAAATGTTGTACTACTACAATGTCACTAATCTTTGACACACTGCATGCTTCATGATCTTACCTTCACAAGTGAGAGTGGTCTCAAAATAAATTTCACAAAATTGCTTAGAGGCGATACTAGAGAGTTCACTTTCACTGCATATACTCTGCTAGCTGCTATGATGGCTACTGTGCTGAAGGATACACCTGGAATAAAAAAAGGAAAGAATCTATATACATACATATACCAAGGCTTTTTCCCCCTTACAAGGGAGGTAGCCAAAAAGGAAAAGGCATAAAATCATTCCCACCCATTCCATCCCTGAATACACTCCACTCCCCTCCATCCTCCCTCCTATCTTAGCACCTCCTGGATGATGGGTCATCCCTGCACCTTGTCCACTGCCCTGGGTCAGAAGCAGTGTCGCAAAGGAAGAACTAATTGAAACACTGAAGGATGGAGGAAATACAGTAATTATGGGTGACTTTAATTCAAAAGAAATATGCTGGGAAGATATGACAGTGAAAGGGGGAGAGAAACACTGGGGCAATGTACTCCTTGACTTGACCATTGAATACACAATGACCCAGTGGATTAGAGAAAATACTAGATATAGAGGAAATGAAGAACCCTCAATATTGGACTTAATACTTACAACAGAACCTGAGATAATCGATAATATTATTTACAAAACTCTGATAGGAAAAAGTGACCATGTACTAATAGAAATGGAATTGAAAGAACAACCAGACCAAAGCAAAAATGTTAAACATAGAATAGGAAGACCTATGTATAACAAAACAAACTTTGAGAAACTTAAAACATTCTTTCGCAATGCAAACTGGGAAAAATTCCAAAACGAAGATACAGGGATAGAAGAAAAATGGAACATACTAAAAGAAATTTATAATGAAGGAGTGGACAAATTTGTACCACAACAAAAAATGGAAAAGGCATACATAAAGAACTGGTACAACAAAAGATGTAGTGAACCAAAGGAAAAAAGGGACAAAGCTTGGAAAAAATGGAAAAGATATAAGAAACAAAGCAAATGGCAAACATACATCAAACTAAGAAACGAATATGTAAAAATACGCAGAGATGAAAAGAGAAATTATGAAAAAAAGATAATAGACAAATGTAAAGAAGAACCCAAACTATTTTACAAATATGTAAATGGAAAACTGAAAAACAAACAAGAAATAGAAAAACTGCACCAAGATAAAAAGGAATTTACAGAAGAACTGGAAATGGCTGAAATAATGAACAACCACTTCAGATCAGTATTCACAATGGAAAACTCGCCTAACAGTGAAGTTAGAGAGAGAGAATTATCCCCAGCAATGAAAGAAATAAACGTAACACAAAAAGAAATCAGTGATCAAATTAAAACCCTGGATGTCAGAAAATCACATGGCCCAGACGGAATAGCAAACTGGATACTGAAAGAATGCATGGAAGAATTAACTGACAAAATATATGATATAATTAAATCTAATAAATTAAAGAAGGAAAAGTACCATTGGACTGGAAAAAAACAAACATTGTACCAATTTATAAGGGAGGTGATAAGGAAGATCCATCTAACTACAGACCAGTCTCACTAACAAGCAGAATAGCAAAAATTTGTGAAAGAGTGATCAAAAACAGATGGGTTAAGTACCTGGAAGAAAAATCTATACTGAACCCAAATCAATTTGGATTTAGACAAGGGAGATCCTGTACAACAAATCTGATTTGCTTTTACTCAAGATTAGTAGACATAATAGAAGAAAGAGATGGATGGGCAGACTGTGCTTTTCTGGACCTGCAAAAGGCATTCGATAAGGTACCTCATAGGAAACTAATAAATAAGATAGAGTCAAAAGGTGGCATCAGAGGAAAATTATTGGAATGGATGAAAGACTTTCTGATTGGGAGGAAAATGAGAGTTGTAATTAGAGAAAAATTCTCCAACTGGGAAGAAGTAAAAAGCGGGGTCCCGCAAGGATCAGTACTGGCCCCGATCATGTTCGCTGTATACATTAATGACATGAATGAAGGCGTGGAGTGCTATATAATTTTTTTTGCAGATGATGCAAAATTACTTAAGAAGGTAAAAACGGAAGAGGACTGCAACTCATTGCAACAAGATCTGGACACAATATGGAATTGGACTCAAAAGTGGGAAGTAAAATTCAATATTAAGAAATGCAGCACAATGGAATTTGGAAAGAGTAAAAATAGAATATCAAAAGATTACAGAATTGGGGAAGAAAAAATAAATAAAACAAACTATGAAAAAGATCTTGGAGTGATGATTGGAAAGGATATGAAACCAGATAAGCATATAAACTAGATGTTCGGAGAAACCTACAACTTATTGAGAGCAATCAAAGTGGCCTTTACCTATATGGACGAAGAAATGATAAGGAAAATACTTACTACACTAATAAGACCAAAACTTGAGTACGCAGCATCACTTTGGACACCCAGTACCAAAAAGAATATCAAGAAACTAGAAAGATTACAAAGAGCGACAACAAAACTAGCACCGACACTCGCCAAACTAACATATGAGCAAAGACTATCCAAATTGAACCTACCAACTCTGGAACAAAGAAGAGAAAGAGGAGATTTGCTAACTATCTACAGAATAATGAAAGGAATGGAAGTTTTAGACAGGAATGACCTATTAATGTGGGACAACGGTAAAACAAGAGGACACGGAAAAAAATTGAAAAAGGATAGTTATAGAAAAAACTTGAAAAGGAACAGTTTCCCACACAGAGCGATAAATACATGGAACAAATTAGACAACAAAACAGTATGTGCTAACACTATACAAGATTTTAAGATAAAACTTGATGCGGAGAGATACAAAGATGGGTCACCACGAGCATAGCTCCCCTCCCATATATTACAACTAGGTAAATACAACTAGGTAAATGCAAGACACAGCACATCCATAGCAAGGCTGCTTCATTAAATTGGCGACCCCCCTCTCCGTCCCCTCATGCATAAAAGGAGAAGACAGGGAGAAATCCCTTTGGGCTGTGTCAAATTTTGCTCACACATACTACCTCACCCCCCATCCACCCGCCCATTCCACCTCATGCATCACAACATCATCCATATACAACCATTCTCCATTCACCCCTCTCTTCCGTCTTCTCCCGTCCTTCCTCAACAGACATTCCCCTCTTCCCCAAAGCCCCCTTCACCCCATCCATCCACCTCATCCTAGGACGTCCCTTCATGTTCACTCGCTCCACATCTGCCTTCCATACCTCTTTTACTAGTCTTTCTTCACTCATTCTTTTCATGTGTCCAAACCATCCTAATACTCTTTCATCAACCCTATCTCCCAACTCCCTTTCCTACCCTGTTCTCCTCCTCACCTCCTCATTTCTTCTGTGTATATATATATATATATATATATATATATATATATATATACCAGGATCTTTTTCCCCCTTATAAGGGAGGTAGCCACATACCTATTCCCATCCATTTCACTCCCCTCCACCACCCTTTCCACCCCTCCCATCTCAGCTCCTCATGGATGACGGGTCATTCCTGCATCCACCAACTGCCCTGGGTCAAATGCAATGCAGCAAGACACAGTACATCCAAAGCAAAGCTGCTTCACTTAATTGGTAACCCCCCCTCTGTCCCCTCATGCAGAAAAGGAGAAGACTGGGAGAAATTCCCTCAGGCTGTGTCAAAATACAATTCACACATAAGCACCCCTATTCCCCCATCCCTACCTTCCTCGCATAACAGTATCATCGATACAGATCCTCTACTCATCCCTATCTCATGCCTTCTCCCTTCCTTACTCAACAGACATTCCCCTCTTTCTCAGTGCCACCTTCATCCCAACAATCTCATCCTCAGTCATCCCCTCAAGTTCACCCCTTCCACCTCTGCCTTCCATATCTCTTTTACTAATCTTTCACCACTCATTCTTTCCATGTGTCCAAACCATCCCAATAATCTTTCATCAGCCCTATCTGCCATCTCCTTTTCCACTCCCACTCTCCTCCTCATTTCTCACTCTATCAAATATAGTAACCCCTGCCATACTTCTCAGAAATTTCATCTCAAACACATTTAAACTTTTCCTCTCACCCTCTCTTAAATTAAACATGTCTCTAACTTCTTACTCATCACCCATTCTAAAACTTATCATCTTATTTTGGCCCACATTTACTTCCAGCTTTCTCCTTTCACACCTCCTCTTAAATTCCATCATCTCGGTTTGTCCACCGATAGGTTTGTATCACCATACCCAGGCTAAACGGGTGACTGCTGGATGCCCCTCAATGTGAATACAAAAGTACGTCTAAAATCTTCACAGTGAAAAGTCTTCGTACCTCCTTGATTTGAAATTTGATCTGAAGTAACCCGGAGACTTTGCATATCCGTGGCCAACATTTCAATGGGAGGAATGAGAGTCTGCTCTTGGAGCTTTGTGGGAGGTTTCTCCGTAAGTTGTTGATCACATGAAGCCCTTTTCCTCACCTTACTAAGGGCTTTTTTGTGGTACAGTACCAATCCTGAGCAGGACACAGCAGGGCCATCGCTGAATGTAGGAATATCACACACACCTTTGATAAGTAGAGAAAGAGTAAAATTTATACTTTGGAGGTGAATCACAAAGAGGGTAAAGATATGGTCCATGAGAAAAGACAGTGTTATAACATAGCCATGACAGCCTTGAAAAAAATAATAAATAAAAACATATATATATATATATATATATATATATATATATATATATATATATATATATATATATATATATATATATATATAATAAAATGATAATAAGATGATTAAATAAATAAAAACTAAATAGATAAATAAATAAATAGAATAAAATCATCTATATATATATATATATAGACCAAGGGCTTTTCTCCCTTTACCAGAGAGGTAGCCGAACTCAAAAGGCATACCCACTCCCACCCATTCCATTCCCATCCATCACCCTTTCCTCCCTCTCATCTTAGCTCCTCATGGATGATAAGTCATCCCTGTATCCTGCCCACTGCCCAGAGAGAGAGAGAGAGAGAAATAGTATTTTATACAGCTAGCATTTTAACCCCTTCCATACGGTGCCGCACACGTAGGCGTCATGGACTTAGATCTCGGTGGCAGCAACCAATGCCAGCCGTACGACGTGTCGTAATAATACTCGCATCATAAAATATAGTCACCGCTTATATCGATCGTTCTCTCTTCACCTGTGAATTTTGATAACCATAGAAAATGCAATAACAAAAGAATTAGAAAGAATGTCATTATGGAGGGGCGACTACAATAAATATAATTAAGACGCCGATATGGCAGCCTCGCGAATACACTCGCTCCCCATGACGCCTACGTGTGCGGCACCGTATGGAAGGGGTTAAATATGGAGGACACAATTATAATTTATTGGTTCTAACCCAGGGCAGTGGGTTGGATGCAGGGATGACCCATCATCCAGGAGGAGCCAAGAAAAGAGGGAGGAAGGGAGGGTTGGTGAATGAGGGTGGAGTATATGGGGATGAAATGGGTGAGGGTGGCTTTATGCCTTTCACTTTGGCTACCTTCCTTGTAAGGGGGAAATAGCTGTTGGTCTATGTATTTATGTATGAGAGAGAGAGAGAGAGAGAGAGAGAGAGAGAGAGAGAGAGAGAGAGAGAGAGAGAGAGAGAGAGAGAGAGAGAGAGAGAGAGAAAGAGAGAGAGAGAGAAAAAGGCCTTACGTTTACTATGACATCTAGAAACATTCTTGTGAGTCAAGATTAATTTGTCCAAGTGACCCTGTTTTTTTCATCTCATGCAGGGATGACCTGTCATCCAGGAGGTGCCAAGATAAGAGGGAGGGTAGAGGGTGGAGGGGAGTGGAGTGTATTAGGGATGGAATGAGTGGGAATGGTTTTTATGCCTTTTTCTTTTTGGCTACCTCCCTTGTAAGGGGGAAAAAGCCTTTGGTATATGTATGTATTCATAATTTCCATTTTATTATCTTCTTGTAATTCTTTCTTGATCTAATCAGCCCCCATCCAGGTGAGTTACCATCTATCCTTTTGCAAAGACACATTCCTCAGCTTTTGCAGGATATGAGAGAAACTCATTCCTAAGTTATTATTTTTCATATTGAAGATAAATTCAAATGAAGACCTATGGTTTTTGAAAATGTAATTATGTAATAATTCTAAATCTAATCATCATCATAGCTTATCCTGCCAGACAGTGAGCCATTCATGTGTTCTTTAGTTAGTATTGACTAAGTCGGTGTTCACTAGATCTCGTGACAGTAGATCTAACAAGGACCACTGACTTACCAAAAACAAAAACTTGCTTTATTGAAGACTTATATTTCTTTAAAATCTAATTATGTAATAATTCTAAACCTAATCATCATTATAGGTTATCATGCCAGATAGTGAGCCAATCAAGTGTTCTTTGGTTAATATTGACCAGTTAGTGTTCACTAGATTATGTGACAGTAAATCTAACAAGGACTATTGTCTTACCAAACACAAAAGCTCGCTTCTTTGGAATCAGCACATTTGGTTTTAACTGTTCAACACTAATCTTCCACTGGGTACTACTTGCAGGACCTGGAGTTAAGGAGTCAGATTTCTTCTTCTGAATGGTTTTCAAAACTAGAGTGTGGTAATTGAGTGTATGGCAGCCCTTTATCACATGCAGAGCCAAATCTAGGTCATGTATGCTGAAGCTGTTGATGTAAACATAAAGTTGTAAGAATGAAATTGAAACAATTATTCTCTTTACTACAATATAACTTTTGCATATTTTGTTCTGGTCAACCCTAGATTTCCTATGAAATGGAAAAATTGAAACTAAAGTTATTATTGCTTGTGTGATGGTTCTTCCAAACAGAACAATTTCTATTCAACATTAGACCACTTCTTCACTCCCTGCAACCCTTTTTACTCTATCGACTTCAATACATATTTGAGTACCCAAGAGCTAGAAAAAAATAAAAAAAGAAAGAAAGAAATAAAAAAATAAAAAAAATAAAATAAAAAAATAAATCCCCACACTAACTAGTACAGGAACAAAAATGTACCAACAGTAAAAGTCAAGTGTTTGGGGGAGCGGAATATATGATAACTGCATTCTCTTTAATAAGTAACTTATTTTCCAAAAATCAATTTTTTTCCCTTAAGAAAAATATATTTCTATCCTTCCTACGGATTTTTTTTCCAAATCTTCCTGTAAATAGAATGATGTTATTTCAGTGCATGAGAAAATTGCCCGAGTCTTACCTGTTACTATCATTTAAGATTTCAACAGCAATAACCCATTTGTTATGAACTAATCTCTGTCTTGTTGAAAATATTTTCAAGACTGGCTCTTTAAGAGTCTGAAGGCTTGAATCCTTGCAACCTACCCCAACAGCTGGCATAAGACTCTGAAACAACAAACAAAATAAAAATATACATACATATACCAAGGCTTTTACCCCCTTACAAGGGAGGTAGCCAAAAAACAAAGGCATAAAATCCATTCCCACCCATTCCATCCCCAATACACTCCACTCCCCTCCACCCTCTACCCTCCCTCCTATCTTGGCACCTCCTGGATGATGGGTCATCCCTGCATCTTGTCCACTGCCCTGTTCATCACATCACAGAGAATGTCTCCTTCTTTCCTTCTTTACAAATTTGATCAGTCTCCTAAAAACATGACCCAAAACATGAATAAAGGGTAATATATGGGTGTGGGCTGGGTGAAGGGTGTGTGCATGCTTTGCCATCCCCCACCCTCCATCTTTTATTCTAGCTCACTATTTCCCAACCCTGGGGTTGTCAAGCATTTTTCCTGGGGTCACCAAGACATCTTGTATGCTAATTTTGTTGTTGTTGTTGTAAAATGATATGAATTCAATACAATAACCATGATGATGTTAACTTTGTCTTTCATAACCTTACATTACCTTTCTTATACATATATTTACTATACTTGTCAACAACAATTCATATGCATATTAACACATATACAAATAGATTAGGGGGGTCACAGTCATATCATGAGGATCATGACAAAAATTGCAGAGGGCAAAGGTAATGCTGAATTGATCATGATAAAAGTCGAAGGCAAGAATATGAAAAGTAGAAAGTTTGTGGTGACTTATGTGCCTCCAAAAACAAGCGCTTGGAAAGAAATTGAACATAAAAAAATGCTAGATGACACAAGAAAATCACTCAATGAGATACTAATGGGTAAGGGTAATCTGGTAGTTATGGGGGACTTCAATTGCAAAGAAATTTGTTGGGACAGCATGACAGTGCAAGGAGGAGATGACTCGTGGGGCAATGTACTGCTAGATATGACCATGGAGTACACAATGACCCAATGGGTCCATGAAAACACAAGGTACAGAAATAATGAAGAGCCATCGAAACTAGATCTAATATTTACAACAGAGCCTGAAATAGTGCATAAAGTCCAGTATGAGACACCAATTGGAAAGAGTGACCATGTACTCATCGAAACTATACTAAAGGAAGAAATAGACATAGAGAGGAACGAAAAGCATAGGAAAGGAAGACTGAGGTACAACAAAACAGACTTTACAAAACTAAAGACATTCTTCCGGAATGCAAACTGGGAAATATTTTACAGGGAAGAAACAGCAGTGGAAGAGAAATGGAATATATTGATGGAAAACTACAATGAAGGGGTAAACAGGCATGTACCAAGACAAAAGCGAGAGAGAGAGTACATTAAATGTTGGTTCAACAAAAGATGCAGTGAGGCAAAAGACAGAAGGGACAAAGCTTGGAAAAAGTGGAGAAAAGACAAAAAACAAAGCAAATGGCAAATTTATGTTAACTATAGAAATGAGTATGTTAATGTGAGAAGAGAGGAGAAAAGGAACCATGAGAAGGATATTATAGACAAATGCAAAGAGCAACCCAAACTATTCTATCGGTATGTGAATGGTAAACTTAAAAACAAACAGGAATTGGTGAAACTATGCCAAGGAAACATAGAATACACAGAAGATTTAGAGATGGCCGAAGTCATGAACAATCACTTTAAATCTGTTTTCACCAGAGAGAAAATACCGAATTGTGACATAGACAAAAACAAGAAATCTCCCCTCATGAATGAGTTTACAGCATCACTAAAGGAAATATCAGAACATTTATCAAGGCTGGATGTCAGAAAATCACATGGCCCGGACGGTATTGCAAATTGGATTCTAAAGGAGTGCAAAGAAGAACTAACAGACAAAATACACATCTTAATAAACAGCTCACTCAAAGAAGGAAAGATACCCGAGGACTGGAAAAACGCTAACATTGTACCAATACACAAAGGAGGAAACAAAGAAGAACCCACCAACTATAGGCCACTATCACTAACAAGCACCATTGCCAAAATTTGTGAGAAAATAATCAAGAATAGATGGGTAAAACATCTGGAAGACAATGACATATTAAACCCAAGACAATTCGGATTCAGACAAGGAAGATCATGCTCCACAAACTTAATATGCTTTTACTCAAGACTAATAGACATAGTGCAAGAAAGAAATGGATGGGCTGATTGTGCATTCCTAGACTTGCAAAAAGCCTTTGACAAAGTACCACACAGAAAACTACTAAAAAAACTGGAACACATAGGAGGAATACAGGGAAACCTACTAAAATGGATAGAGGACTTTCTGACTGGTAGAAAGATGAGAGTAGTGCTCAGAGAAAAATATTCAGACTGGAAAGAGGTGATCAGTGGAGTACCGCAAGGATCTGTGCTGGCACCAATAATGTTTGCTATCTATATGAATGACATGGATGAGGACGTGAACTGCTACATGAGCTTCTTTGCCGATGACGCCAAACTGCTAAGGAAAATAGAAACTGATGAGGACTGTGAAGCACTGCAAGAAGACCTAAATAGGGTATGGAACTGGAGTCAGAAATGGGAAGTGGACTTTAATACGAAGAAGTGTAGCATAATGGAGTTTGGAAAAAGCAAAAACAGAATATCAGGAAAATATACAATTGGAACCAAAGAAGTAAAGAAAGTAGGATCCGAAAAAGATTTGGGAGTAATTATCACGAACGACTTGTCCTATGATATACAGATTAACAAAATTGTCGGGGAGACTTACAACTTGCTAAGATCAATAAAAGTGGCGTTTACATACTTGGACGAAGACATGATGAAAAAAATATTGGTTACATTGATAAGGCCTAGATTAGAGTATGCAGCGACATTGTGGTCCCCCAGTACCAAAAAGAATATAAAGAAAATAGAAAGAATCCAAAGAGCAGCTACAAAAATGGCACCTGCACTTGCAAACCTATCATACGAAGAGAGATTGGCTAAACTGGAGTTACCGACACTGGAGCAAAGAAGAGAGAGAGGTGACCTATTGACCATCTACAGAATCATGAAAGGCACAGAGGTACTCGATAGTGAGAACTTACTTAACTGGGACAAAAGAAACACAAGAGGACATGGAAAGAAAATAAAAAAACATAGCTATAGAAGAGAACTGAAGAAAAACAGTTTTCCTCATAGAGTTTTGGACACTTGGAACAAACTGGACAATGAAATAGTATGCGCAAAAACCATTCATGAGTTTAAAAACAAACTAGACACTGCAAGATACAAAGGCGGGACAACACGAGCATAGCTCCCCTTCCCGCAAAATACAACTAGGTAAATACAACTAGGTAAATACTGGGGTCGCCTGAGAAAAAGATTGAGAAACACTGTTCTAGCCCCTTGTGCAGTATGGGCCTTCCCTGGCCCCTGCCTACTGCTAAATATTTGTTCTTATGTGAAGAATCATACATACATACATACATACACCAAAGGCTTTTTCCCCCTTACATGGGGGGGGGGGGTAGCCAAAAGGAAAAAGGCATAGACACCACTCCCACCCATTCCATTTCCAGTGAAGAATCAGAAAAATCATAAACATTTATAAAGACCTTAGGCCCAGTTAAGAGACTTTCAGGTCTAACCCTATAGGTAAAGGTGAGTGTTGATGGGTGCTGAAGATAGGTGGCAGGAAGATAATTAAGGGCCGTATTTTTAAACCCTTTCGCCATCTCTGGCGATTACTTTCAACCATTAGAAAGAAGAATTCTATTAACTTTGTTAATTATAGTTATGAAAAATATTGGTAGGTTTTGTAGATAAGGTGATAAGCCAAATACACTAAACTAGAACATCAGGTAAACCTCTATCTTCTAATGGTAAATAGCATTTGCCAGACCTGGTGGAAGGTTTAAAAGTATGGCCATTAATGTCTATCCTACTAGGCTACCCTATGCACATACCCATCACTGATCCCACCAACAAAAGACTCCAGACACCTCAGAAATACAAATCTCTTCCTACGCAGACGACATAACAATCACATGCACACATCGTAACACAGACAAAGCTGCAGAAATAATCCAGCCATACCTTGACACACTCAACACATGGTTCATCACAAACAGACTCAAAATAGCTCCAACCAAATCTACAGCAACACTTCTCACCAACTGGACAAAAGAACACAAATACATACCTCATCTCTACATCAACAACACTAATACCACACACAAACACACCGAAAATTCTTGGTGTAACATACGATACATCCATGTCTTTCAAACAACACATCATAAACATAAAAAACAAATGCACACCCAGACTTAACGCACTTAAGTCAATCACTGGAACAACATTTGGACAAAACAAAGAAACTAATATAACAATATACAAACAATGCATACGCTCAGTGTTGAATTATGCGAGTCCTGCATGGGCTCCTAATCTCAGTGAGACACACCACAACACCCTTCAAATCATACAAAACAAAGCCCTAAAAACAATTACAGGCTGCACAAATACAACATCTACAGACCATTTACACCATGAAACAAAAGTCCTCAAAGTCAAGGACCACCTCGACATGAGAGGCACACAAACACTTGCCGCAGCCACCACAAACACATTACACCCGCTACACTACATAGCAGAACACCCACACACACCAAGAAACATTAAAACAACACCCAAAGACCTTTATCACGCACAGATACTCTCTTCTCTTCCTCCACAACCACCAAATACCAGCCTCCGGAAACATATTCATAATCATATCACTCACTGCTCCATTAACACACTGAAAGACAACACACTGCTGCATGCCAGACCCCCTGATATCCACCCTTCTGAATCCTCTCTCCCATGAAAGGACAGAGTCCACTTGGCCAGACTGCGGTGCGGTCACCACCCAGCACTTCTAAGCTACCAGAAGAGGCTGGATGACCGTGTTGTGAACAGCTGCCCAGGATGTAACACTTCACCCCATACCATACAACACATAATGGAAGACTGCATTATACACAATCATGCACGCAAACAACACAACATACACTCTATAAAGGATTTGTGGGAAAACCCAGTTTCGGCTATGGCATTCCTTGGGGAGACGGGACTGCTCGGACAGACAGTCTAGGGAACGACAACAACAACAACAAGTGAACTTCCCATTACTTACATACATACATATACCAAAGGCTTTTTTTCCCCTTACAAGGGGGATAGCCAAAAGACAAAGGCATAGAAACCACTCCCACCCATTCCATCGCTTACATACTCCACTCCCCTCTACCCTCCCTCTTATCTTGATACCTCCTGGATGATGGGTCATCCCTGCATCTTGTCCACTGACCTGGTTCAGAAATAGTGTCAAAAGACACAGCACATCCACAGCAAGGCTGCTTCATTAATTCGGTGAGCCCCCCCCCTCAACCCCCTCACGCAGAAAAGGAGAAGATGGGGAGAAATCCCTTCGGGCTGCTTCAGTTTATTTCTCATACATACTCCCTCACACCCCATCCCCTACCCATTCACCCTCATGCATCACAGTATCATCCATACACAACCATTCTCCATTCACCCCTATCTTCTGTCCTCTCCCATCCTTCCTTAATAGACATTCCCCTCTTTCCCAATGCCACTTTTACCCCATCCATCCATCTCATCCTATTTTGCCCCCTCATGTTCACTCCTTCCACCTCTTTTACTAATCTTTCTTCACTCATTCTTTCCATGTGTCCAAACTATCCTAATATTCTTTCATCAACCCTATCTCCCTCCTCACCTCCTCATTTTTCACTCTATCTAGCCTAGTAACCCCTATCATACTTCTCAGGCATTTCATCTCACATTGAAACTCCTTTTCTCTTCCTCTCTTAATCTTTATGTTTCTGCCTAATACAGTGCTGCTGGCATAATCACTCCTTCATATTAAAGAACAAACTTGATGCTGAAAGATACAAAGATGGGTCACCACGAGCATAGCTCCTTTCGCATATAATACAACTAAGTAAATATAATCTCCTCTTAGCATCCATTCCCAAATGTTTATTTCTCATTACCCTTTTTAATTCACCACAGCATTTACTTGTTTCTCTCAATCTACATTCTACCCCCACCTCCATTCCTCCCTTTCCTGCCACATTCGCACCCAAGTATCTAAAACTATCCACTTCCTCCAGTCTTTCTCCCTTAATACTCACTTCCAGTCTGCTGCCACTCTCTTCCCTTGTACATCTCATCACCTTACTTTTACCCACATTTATCTTCAACTTCCTTCTTTAGCACACCTTCTCAAACTCTGTCACTAACTTCCTCAATCCCTCCTCTGATCCTGCTACAAGTGCAGTGTCATCAGCAAACAATAACTGGCTTATCTCCCACTTTTCTCCATTTTCTTTAACCATCTCCAATCCCTGACCCACTACCCTTGCATTCACCTCTCGCACTGCTCCATCCATGCATAAATTGAACAGCCAGGGCAACATAACACATCCCTGACGAAGTCCCACCTTTACCTAAAACCACTTACTCTCTCCATTTCTAATCCTAACACAAGCTCTACTACTCTCTTAAAAACTCTTGACTGCTCTTAACAGCTTTCCTCCTATCCCATATATCTGCAAAACCTCCCACAGTACTTTCCTGTCTACCCTGTCATAAGCCTTTTCCAGATCCATAAAAGCCCAAATTACATCCTTACCTTTTCCTATAGCTTTCTCACATATCTGTCTTACCACAAAAATCTGATCTACATATTATTTGCACTGAAAAAATATAAACATCCTTACATTGTCTAGTTGACATTCCACACCTTGCAGGGATAATCTCATGGATGCAATTTTGCTGACAATGTAAGCTTCCTTTTTCCTTCTTTCTTCTTTCAGGTTTTGAAGATGATGTAGCCCATTCTACAATAAAACACAAAACACTGTATTTTGAATATAAGTTTTTCATATACAAATACAAATATAGTTCTTGAACAAGTGAGACACTCCTCAACTTATGAAAATTCTATGATTGATGTCTGTTGAACTACAGGAACTAAAAGATAGGTTATTCAAAGAGTGATTCAGTTGTTGTAGTAGTAGTAGTAGTAGTAGTAGTAGTTAGAATTAATAGTGGTAGTAGTGGTATGGATGCATATTGTGTCAGTGGGGTAAAACATTATATCAATAGTGTATATGGCCAGTATATGTTAACCTACAGGGTAAATACAGTGAGTCCTCCTTACACGGTAATTATTTATCCGGTAAATTCACAGTAACGGTATTTGGTAATTACTACCCTTGATTCTATTTACATTCACATACGGTATCTGCTCATGTTTTGGAGGTAAAATTAGATATTTTGCAGAGGAAAGAGCAGGGAGAAGGTACGTCTGCCATAAATCGAAACTTGGGTTCGGTATACGGTAATTTAAATTTGCGGTAAGTTTTTCAGGAACGCATGTGTACCATGTAACGAGGACTCACTGTAGTCATAAAGATGATAAACAAATGTTAAAAATCATGTTTAAAACTATATAGGGCAAACCTCGATATTACAGAACTATGTTTTATTGAACAAGTTAAAAAAAAAATCCAGGAATATTCACATTTTTTTTTTTAACAAACTGAAAAAAAGACAATATTCATGTTTTCCACCTACTCATGGAAACAAACCACCCAAACAGACTCCTACCCAGAGTGTCCACTACCTTCTCTATCATGCTGCCAGTCTATTTTCAGTTTTCAAACTGTGTTGACATTCTGTTGCACTGATTTCCAGGATTTAATATTTTGTTGTTTTTTCATCACTAACTAGGGCTCCTATTCAATGACAAGAACCACCAACACAGGTCTTGAGATTTGTATGCTGGAACTGGTGAGTGAACTAAAGAGGTTATTCCTGTAGGGGAGTTGTGAAGAGCATTCAGCTACTCCACGATGAAGACAGGATGTACAGGAGTCGGGATAGTGAGCTTTGATACTGGCTGAATCAAGATTCATTAGGCCTGGGATTGTGAACCTTGTTGCTGGATGAACAAAGATTTGTTGGGCACAAATGTCAGGAGCTAATGTTTGCTGCAGTCTCAGTAGACTGAGTACTTAGGAGGCAGATGGTGAAATTCTTTTAGATGTCAGGGAAACACTAGGAGATTAGTTAGTGTTTGTCAAAATGATGAGTAGTAATCTATGTAGTATTCAGATGACAACTGTGGCATTTCCTCAGCTATGCTTGGAACTCTTCTTCTCTTCTGTTTCTCTTCACTGTGTCAGTTCCCTTATCTATATCATTGTGAATGAGTCAATCATTTCTATACTTACCATAATGTCTGAAATGACCATGCCTGAATTCAATAACTAGCAAGACGCATATTTGGATCCTGGTGATGTTGACGAGTGACTAATGGATATGATTACACCTAAGATAACTGTATAACAATCTATTTTGCGGCAACACCGAAGATGAGGATTACAATGGCTTTCTCAGTGAGGAATACAACAGTGATCGAGAATAGACTTTAGGCTTTGTGCTTATTGGTAAACCTTTTTATGTTGATGTTGTTGGCTGATAAACTGATCTCAGTGGATATTTTAAGTCCTTCTGGCATGGAAACTAAATCAATACTGTCCTTGCACCTTGTACAAAGATGTGTCTCTTATATGGATTTATTAGATACATTGGGAGGATGCAACTCTTACACTGGTGCGCCTGATACGCTGAATTTTTCTTTTTAATCATTTTTATGTATATATTGGTCATAATTCATTTACAAGTATTGCGATTATATGGAAAATCCAATCTTACAGAATGGCTAAAGTCCCATGGGTTCCGTAAAATCGAGGTTCATCCTGTACAGTAAAAGCTAAAAAAATCTGGACTATCATTCTCCATTTTCTCTTATGTTTAACTGAACATTTTCCTTTCTTTATTGTTTTTCCTTTTTTTCCTTACCTTTGAACTTAATGCTGGCCATGGATGTTAGGATTATCAACAAATCTGAAAGACTGTTATCTGGATTTTTGAGCTTCTACTGTACTACTCCCTTGTTAAGGGGAAAGAGTCTTTGGTATATGAATGTATTACTTTTCCCACCCCTGTGCCATACAACTTTGACAAATGGCACTGTGATAATACATACATACATACATACATATACCAATGTTTTTTTCCCACTTACAAGAGAGGTAGCCAAAAACAAAGGCAAAAAATCCACTCCCACCCATTCCATCCCCACATACTCCACTTCCATTCACTCCCCTCCCTCTCTATCTTGGCTCCTCTTGGATGATGGGTCATCCCTCCATTTCACCCACTGTCCTAGGTCAGAAGCAATGTAGCAAGACACAGAACATCCACAGCAAGGCTGGTTCATTTAATCGGCAACCCCCCCCCCCCTCTGTCCCCTCATCCAGAAAGAGATAATGGCTAAGGATAAATCTCTCCATAAATGTGTATTTCATTGTTGTTGGGCTATCATACCACATGTATCAGTCTAGATTATGGTCATTACAATACACTTTCATTATTTCATTGTTATAATGTAATTAAGTTGTTTCAGAAGTAAACATTTGTATCAGTGCTTACCAAGGGAATGGATTTTAATATGTTCTGTACATTTTTTTTTTTTCATGGTTTGCTATTGTGTGCTTCAATTCAAAACCCATCTTATATGGGTGAAAAGCCCTTTGGTATGTATGTATATACAAATCTTAATTTTAGTCTGTTCTTTACCTGTAGCTGCTTGGTGAGTGCAGCTGTGGCGTGTTGCTGGCCTAAATGCTCCTCTATTTCCATTGTTTGGTGCAGCAACTTAGGCACTTCCTCTTGACCTTAGATAAAGTATCAAAAAAATAATAATGAAAATAATAATAACGATAAATTAAAATGAATAATAAATAAAACAAATATACAATTCATTGGAATTTGGGTTCAAGGGGCTAGACACACTCAAACAAAGTGACAACCCTGTAGCTGACAATGCTAAGAAGGGAGACATAATACCAATGTGCATGTACAGAGTCAGAGTCAAAGCACACACATTCAACAAACATAAAAGCAGATCAGAACTTGGGGCCATGGAAGATGATAGGATGATGATTGGGAAGTCATAAGGGGAAGAACAACAACAATATAAAAAAAAAAAAAAAACTTCATGAGATTGAGAGATCACTGACAATTTGGAAGTGAAGGTGGTATCTGTTGAAAGCAAATGAAGGTTCATGAGAGTGGAGAGAAGTTGGAGGTGAGTCCATTGTTGTTTGCTGATGACACTACACTTGTGGCTGGGTCAGAAGAGGGCCTAAGGTGACAAAGAGTTTAGGAAGGTACGTAATAAGAGGAAGATGAAATTAAATGTGGGTAAAAGTAAGGTCATGTGATCTGCAAGGGGAGAAGGAGGCAGTGAATTGGAGGTAGGTCTTAAAGGAGAGAGGCTAGAGGAAGTGGGTAGTTTTAAGTATTTAGGGTATATGTAGCAGATAATGTAGGAGTCACGGTGGAGGTTAACTACAGTGTGAGGGAAGCAACTAAATGTCTTGGGGTAATGAAAACTGTTATGAAATATCTAAGGATGGAGGCAAAGAGAAGACTACATGAAGGAATGATTGTGCCTACAATACTAGAGGAGAGACTTGGAATGTAAAGAAGGCAGAAATAAGAAATTTAAATGTGATTCATCATGGTCTTGGATCATGTGCTGGACTCGTAATCAACAGCTATTTTCCTCCCGAAAGAGAGCTCAGAGTTCATATATGACCAATCTATGGGTAAAGCTGTGACCTTACACACACCCACATCCCCAACTCCCCACCCACAAGAGTTGGAGTAACAACTCTCAGCGCAGTGATACCGAAATTATTTCAATCATGGGCGGAATTCAAACCCAGACCGCCGTAGTGGCAGGCAGGAACTCTGTGCCACGAGTGTTTGTGATGGAGTGTTTGAAAAGTATGGTGCAGGTTACAAGGATGGATACAGTGAGAAATAAGGAGGTGAAGTAGAGAGTATGGGTATAAAGGGAGCTGTTGGATAGGGTTGATTACAGATTACTGGGATGGTTTGTGCAAATGGAAAGAATGAGTAAAGAAGGATTAGCAAGAAAAAGTGTGGAGGGCACTGTGGATAGAATAATGGCAATATGGCTTGAAGCAATCAGTTATGATATTTCCTTTCATCAATATCTTTTATTGAAGATGGGCAAAGTCAAATCATGGATGCCATGGGATTAGGACTCCTACTTCCAAGGTGAGGGACCCCCAGTTATAATAAATGTTGCTCAATAAAGATGGTAAAGGCTATGAAAGTCTTGATTCAGCTTAATGTTGCAAACTACCCCTATCAGGAGGCTAGGATGGTGCCCCTAATAGAGGACTTTGTTGTATAGAATTTAATGAACCATGTCCTTGGTCCAACTCGCTGGAGGCAAGGTTTGAACTGCTGTCACCTCAATCTATGTTGCAATTAGCAACGCTCTAACCCACTTTGCCAGCAGGCATCCATGGAAGACTTACTATGAAGAAAACATAAGGGATACATTATCAAGCAGACTTCTATCTATCTACCAAGGGCTTTTCCCCCCTTACAAGGGAGATAGTCAAATCAAAAGGCAAGTATCCACTACCACCCATTTCACTTCCATCCACCACCCTTTCCTCCATCTCATCTTAGCTCATGTAAATAACCAAGCACTTACCAATGATAAAAAAGTCAAGATTAGAAGGGAAAAGGATAGAAAGTTCAAAATACGTAATATAAAAACACAATGCTATATGGTCTTATACCAAACATTCTTATGATTAAAAACATGATCAAATAACAACAAATGTGAATATCAATAATTGACTGATGATTCAGTTTAACATCATTAACTTGGGTTGGCCAGTGAGCATCCAATAACTGAATTAGTTCAGGTATATAGCATTAAATCAAATTTACTTTTTATCTTTTCCTTCATTTCCCTCACTGCAATGCGTATTACTGGAGTTACCAATAGTAATATCTCATGAATAATTGAATTACTAATATTTGATGCATCAAACTAACTCGCAACTATGAAACACTTCCTTAACCTCTTCAATACAAGTTGAATTCTCATACACAGCATTGGCTGCCTGATGTACGATGATGCATCACAATATTCGCATTATAAAATATAAAGTTACAGCTGTATTACTCATTCTCTTTCACCATGAATGTTAATAACCACAGAAAATATGATTAAGTCTGTTCACAGAATATAGAGGTCACTCAGCTGTAACTACAAGATAAATATAATGAAGATGCTGATGCTGGCATTCTCATATATGCACTCACACCTCATGACACCAATGTCAATGTCATTGCATGGAAGGGATTAAATAGTACCACTTTACATAGCCACAAGCATTTACCATTATTATACTTTACAGTAATTTTGACTGGGCCTTCAATGTTGCTGTCATCATAGAGGATATCTTTTACGTCATTCCATTCCTGAAGAACCTGGAAGTAAACAAAATTCAAAATAACTTATATCATGCTGACTTGAATATAATTTTGTTAGTAGCTCAGATAGAGATGGATGGAGTGAGCTTGAGAGGAAGGCTGAGAATGGAATGGATTGATGAATAGGTTAAAGAAAGCCTTGGGTATAAGGAGAATGCCTGTCCAGTAGGGAAGGAAGAGGGCAAGAGATTGGTTCAAGTGAAGAGTGGTTATGAATGGATGCTAAAGTGATACAGCCCAAAGGAATTTCTTCTTTCTTTTCTGTAAATTCTGAAGTGGATGAAAGGGGAGGGTTTCTATATAATGAAGAGGTGGGGGTAAACCTGTTTTAGCTGTTAGGTTTTGCTGAGGAGGTGTTTTGTTCTACTACGTTGTTTTTGACCCAAGCAATGGGTGAGACAGGGATGACCCTTCATCTACAAGGAACTAAGATAAAAAGGACAACAAATGGGTGGTGGATGGCTGTGGTATGGGTGAAGAGTGGATGTATGCCTTGGCTGGACCACCCTTCTTATCATGGGGAAAGGCCCTTTTGGTATATGTAAGTCAGGTACATGGCATTAAGTTAAATTTACTCTTTATCACTACATGCACACTACTGGGGTTACCAATGGTAATACCTCATTCTGGAGTATTGGCTGCATAGCTTTATGCAGTCTTTATTTAGGGCCTTTTGTGATGTCCCCGAGAACTAGAATCTTTTTGTTAGGAGACAAACCTCCACACAATGAAGAATGCTGTCATTTTTCAACACTTACTATTTTTCATCTCTGATGTTCTTAAATCTCTGAGACTGACAACAGGTACAGTACCTGAATGATGTGGTCCTACAAGAAGGGTATTACTGTGCAGACAGTCATCTCCCTGCTGCCTATCCTCAAATCCCCTTAACTTCCTCTTATTTATGTGAAAGTGCAGACACTATCTTCAGACTGGCACAAGATCCTTTCTTTAACAATTTCATTTGTATTTCCTTCATCTTTGAACACAAGGAGAGCTGACAACCATTGACTGCTCTTCTCTTATTTTCAGTTGGTAACTGGAAACAGTCCCATACTAATACTATTTAGACATCTGTCCAAGGTTTCTTCCCAGAGAGATCTACTGGAGGGCCTAAGGATGAGGGTTTCCAGTTAAGGTGACAACTGATTGATTCTTAAACTTTCCTGTACCATTTTTAAGCCATCACATCTTCTTTTCTTGTACTCCTGTAGTAAAGGGACTAAGAATGCTGCCTCCATGCTCTCATGTCATAAAAGGGGACTAAATAGGGCATAGAGAGGGGACTGAAGATTCCCTTTTCTGTATTTTTCTCATACAAAAAGTCAAGGTTTGCTTTGACTATGTCACTAGATGGCTGAGTGGGTTGGGGCGTTGTTACTTGCGGTGAAGGTTGAGGGGATGGCGGTTCGGATCCTGCCACTGGCGAAGTTGAACCAAGGGCATGGTTTATTAATTTTCCATGCTATAAAA
Organism: Oratosquilla oratoria; assembly: GCF_046742065.1. Lineage (NCBI taxonomy): Eukaryota > Metazoa > Arthropoda > Malacostraca > Stomatopoda > Squillidae > Oratosquilla > Oratosquilla oratoria. Next base: position 49,896,994 of record NC_134798.1, read on the forward strand.
TCCTCTGTAAGGGGCACTGTCCTAGCATTCCAATGGGAGGAGTTTGTGACGTTAAACCATATCATTCTCCTTACATAGGGAAAAGGCCATGGGTATTTACATATGTATACATGCATATACCAAAGGCTTTTTTTCCCCTTATAAGGGAAATAGCCATAAAACATAGGCATAAAAAACACTCCAACCCATTCCATCCCCAATATACTCCCCTCCCATCCACCCCCTTCCCTCCCTCTTATCTTGGCACCACCTGGATGAGGAGTTATCCCTGCATCTCACCTACTGCTCTGGGTCAGAAGCAGTGTCACAAGACACAGCACATCCACTGCAAGGCCGCTTCATTAAATCGGCGACCCCGCCCCCCCTTTCCATCTGCTCATGCAGAAAAGGAGATGGGGAGAAATCCCTTTGGGCTGTGTAAATTAATTTTTCACACATATGTACACACCAATGATAATTCACTGCAACATTACAATGGCAGAGGACAGATAAGCTTAAATGTGTATAAGGAAGTGTCTATTTTTATTTTTCTACACACAATCTTTAAGGAGTGTTGGTATGTTCTGCCAACATAATTAATCGATCTGTTGCTCCTGGTCTCTCATACAGAAGACCTGTGGGCTTCAGGTAACTGGCAACAACCTCCAGGCAGGTACACAAATCACCCATGGAAGAAAAAGTGTGCTCTTGTCCATGGATTGTTAGTGTGGGGCACTGTAGTATGAGGCATTTTGTGTCCTCTGTGTGGTGGTTGCATATGGGGCAGCCTAAATCAATTACAAACCCCTGGACATATCATTGTACACCACCCAAATCATACACTTAAGACACAAATATGAAATTTCAGGCCAACTCAGTAGCTGTAGCCACTTACTTCATGGCTGTGGGCCTCCAGTAGGATCCCATACAGGGTACTGACTTCATAAGTTTATGTGGTCAATATTTTAGAGTCCAGAATCAGGCAGCACTTTTATAATTGAGGATTAATTTCCAATCAAAAAGGAATGCTGATCACTTTTAATTTATACTATTTTTCTATTCTATTACCCTTCCTAAATCTCTCTTTTACCACCACTGTGAACTCCACCTCTTCAGTGCAATATTGTCCACCAAGATAGAAGAATTGATTATTTCCAACAAAATACTAAAACCCCTACACGAGAGAACCAAGACAACAGATTGATTAATTAAATGATTTTGTCCTGGCTGATGAGTTAATTCTAATTCAACTAGAAAACAAGGTTGAATAATAAGCTATTATGGAGACCTAACAATGACAATGACAAGTGAATGGCTGTGTATATAACAACATAAATACCTTAAAATCTGGATGAGACAGAAGACAAGCCTCTCCAGTTGAACTAAGAAGAGCAATAAAGACTTCTTCTTGTATGAAATCCTGGTTAATGAACACCTGCAAACAGAATACAAACAACTTGAAGATAACTTGAATCTTGAACATCAAAATAATTCATATCCATTATGTAGTACAGTGACACTGAGAGAGAGAGATAGAGTTTTTAATACTTCAATACAAATATACTTGAGGATACGACTTTTCTAATTAAGGAGTGAATATTCATTAATTAAAAAAATTACTAATTTGTTTTCCATACCTTTACTATATTCTTTATAGGAAGAACTGTTGATTTTATAATGGCACCATTCTTTAATTCAATCAAATAATTCTTTTCAGTTGCAATTATCTGATGATGGTCAAAGTGGTCTATAAAATCCAAATATTAAGTTAAATGCCTAATACTCAGCAAGTTCCAATATTTTTTAATTTGCATTATATCAAAATTGTTATCTATGTACAACAGTGTTATCATGAGTGAAAAGAACATCTTAAGAAAAATTAATAAATAAAATAAAATAAAGCCTATAAGCCACCATTATGAAAATGAAAAATTATATCAATACAAAATTAGAGTTCAGTATAAGAAGTGTCTTGTCTTTTTTGAAAATTTCTAATTTATATAAAAACCAGTATATGCTAAAAGAACTCCAGTATCCAAGTGGCAGAATAAGTATATTGGTTGACTTTTTTAAGCTGGAGTTAAGAAGATGGAAAAGAGGTTAGAGCAAAGTCCTAAAGAAATGACTCGGACAGAAAAAGGGATAACACTTGCTGTTCTGTCTTTTCTAAAGCTCATAATTTTGTGACAAAATAAGTGCTATATGGATCAAGAAGAACACGTAACCAGGGATGTCGTACCCTCTCCATGCAGGCGCTGAAGTGAAGTTGTGGGCAGAAGAAAGGAAGCCCCTGCTGTTACTGAGGAGGCAAGCTCCTCTGGGATATCCTCTGGCATGTGCATAGTTCTCTTCTCTTGCTCTCTTAAATCTACGGGACTCCCTGTATTTGGGAAGAATCAGAGGAACAAATATAACATGATGATTATGATGTAATGATAATGAATAGATGATGATGATGCCTTCGGATAATCACGGGGTATTGTTGGAATGATTTCATATCAAACCAGAGACTATATTGTGACATTTAGTCTAGGCCAGTTACCAGCATAATTCGTGAATGTCAACTCCGACTATATGGGCATGTGGCGTTTTCCCCTGATGTTGATCCTACTCACAGGGTTGTCTCCACATGAGACAACCCTTGATGGAAGAGATGAAGGGGATGTCCACAGAATTTGTGGCTGGCACAAGTTGATCAAACCTGTTGAAAGCTGTTTGGTGTGGGAGCAAAGGGTGGCTGCATGGGAGCTTGCCTGGAAAAGACTGTGGGGACTGGTGCTGGCATGTAATTCACCATGGTCTTGGATCATGTGTTGGACTTGTGATCAACAGCTACTATCGTCCCAGATGAGAGGAACATGCTCCCTGGTGAAGCAACATGCTCCTTGGTATATACCCCCAATTGATGATGACAAATCATCATAGAAGTAATGTAAACAAATAATACAGAACTATCAATAGCTTCAGTTAATGTGATAATAAGATAAATCTTCTTTAAATTATTTCGGTATACAACTGTACTTCCTAACAAAAATACATATATATTACAAGTCAAATCCAACCTATTCAACTGTAATAATCTATACTAAATAAATTGTTGTTCTCTGTAAAGTTCAGTATACCATACTGTGACAAGTAGGCCTATACTACAGTTGTGAATTAACCATATTTTGACAGACTAGAAAAAAAGTATGGTATTTTTTTAGTTTCGACCATGGGTCCAATATATAGCAAAAGTACCCAAGTATGATCCAATTGACCAACCCCAACCTAACTTTCTTTGATTCTTTCTTTATGGGATCAGGACTTGAATCAATCTTGTAAGAGTGCTTGCTCCACCCCCTAGACCACTGCACTACGGAGCAGCAGTTTAACAGGACTTTACCAAACCTAACCTCAGGACCCTCCATGGGTGTTGTGGTCCCCGCCCCCCCTAATCATAAACACACAACCTTGGAAAGGGCTAATAGAGGAGTATATCCCTGGACCCCACTTTCTAGCCGTGCTGTAGGACCCCATCTAATTACTCTGTGCCTGGACACACACACACACCTTAGAGATGAATGGATAGCCTGTAGTGACCTAATCTCTTTGGGGCAAAACAATTAGAGAACGTCAACGTACAAAAGGGTTTTTTCCATTATCCAGATTCCCCCAATATAGATTTCAGTTTTGGTAAAATAAAAATAAAATATCGCCACAGCAGTGTATATAAATATAATCATAATGCGCCGTCCTTTCAGAGGCCAATACATTCGCCATGCAAGAGCGACATTCTTTGGCCTCTCTTATATGCCTAACGTGGCGCTTTGACATTTAAAAATCAAATAAAATCATATATAGCCCAACCTAAATGAGACACTAATCTAAAAGGGTGCCAAGTTTCAAAAGGTCACATCCCATTAAATGATCAATCTACCGAGAGGATAGTGCTGCCGCGTTTCTTATTTACCGCCAAACTTCTATCCAGGCCCCTTGGTTCCAGCGACATATACAGTATATACATATATTTTTCTCAATGGTTATTGCATTTAATTTCGAAGTCATGTTTTCCTCATTGTTCTTACTGTTGGAGTTTTGCTGCCACCCTCCTTCAAGGATATATGTAAGATTTTCAGACGGTCCTGATCATCTTCGACTCCATCTCGAGGTTACGATACGCTAACTATTGATGATAGTTTCAACTTTCAAAGTTTATGTTACATGTCACAATTTAAAATTTACAGCATATTTTAGCATATATCTAAAATGTTTGACGTTCAAGACGTAACAAATGTTTTGTTTCTAAAACTAGACATGATAATTCTAAACTTATTTGAAATGAGCAGGGGAGGGGAGGATGGATTCGCTATTCCGCTTTTGTCGTAGACGTCTTCTTTACATGATCCCGAAATTGTGGGATTGACTTACTTGTGGTCAACGTTATCGTCTTTGGTTATCGTTACACTCTTTCGTCTGCTAGTTGATTAGCGCGGGAAAACTAGGCGATATTAAAATCTACATTTCACGCTTGCGTGCAGAATTTTTTTAATAACTGGAAATGTGATTAATATTACTTGTTTAGAGGAAAAAAATGAATGTTGGCTAAATATTTGTTCATCGTACAAATTAACAAACACATTTCTATTTCTGGTTCTATTGTGGTGTCACATGTAATCTGCAAAGTGTGAACCCAGTTATGCGACATTATCGTGAATGGACGTATTACTCCGCTCCGTAAAAACCTGAAGTCTGGTTTCTTTTGATTAAAATTCAGTTGCTAGCAGAGTATTTGTATATTTTCAAACACTTATATTTGTGGCGTAGTGGTAGACTTCCTGGCTGCCATTAAAGCGGTCCGGGTTCGAATCCCGCCCAGGGCTGAAATAATATCAGTATCGCTGCGCTGCGAGTCGTTACTCCAACTCTCATGGGCTAGGAATTGGGTGTGTGTATGCGTGTAAGGTCACAGTACCCATTGATCGGTCACATATGAGCTTGTAGTGACGTGATGCATCCTACGACCCGTCATACACTAATCAAAGAAATCTCCCAAGTTCCTGTAGTTGGCAAGCGTAGTTCGCAAGGGTGTCCCTGCCAGCCAGCGGTCAGCCAATCAGGAACTTGGAAAGCTCCTCACGTTCCCGCCAGCCTCCTTTAAAAGGTCGGCGTTTCGCCGAGATGGGCAGAACAGTGGCGCATTAAGACCAACGCGTCGAAATGCAAAGCTGTATACTTCTGCTGCAAGCGAACCAACAGAACAATCACAAACACTCCTCTTAAAATAAACAACACAAACATTCCAGTGAAGGACCACACCTGTGTGCTGGGTAGCACACTTGATAGTGGCCTTACCTGGACTCCACACTTCCGCAAGCAGGGGGCGAAGGCTAGGGCTGTGCTGGGAAAGCTAAGACGCTTCAAAACTGCAACACTGACCACCAAACGTCGATTGTACCTAGCCCTCGTCAGACCGATTCTGTGCCAGTCCCCGGAACTAAGCCAGCTGACATGTCCCACTAATAACTACAAGCATCAGAAGGTTCAGAATGCCGCTGTAAAGTTCATCACGGGTTCACGATGGAGCGACTTCAGAACCACTGAGTCTCTACACCGAATTTCCAACATCCGTCCACTCAACCAACACAAACACAAACTTCACTCAAGACACCTAGAAAAACTGCACGACAAACACAAACACCTGATAGAACACATTACACCTAGACCACACCGTACAGACTATCTGTCAGCTGCGCCCGTCCCACGTTCGGTGTACACGATAAAACGTGTATAACCGTACCTATTAATAATTCACCCCTTTCACCAGCTTTGACTGGTGATAGCAATAATGATGAAATAATAATAGTAATAATAATATTGCATGTAGCCCAATAATTGACAGGCTGCATGCATACACAACTCAAACCCAACCTGGGGAAAAACAGGAGAGATCATGCCTTACCTGGGGCTAATCAGGAACGCGCACTACACGCAGGAAATGAACTCTACTCACTTCCCGTAAGTTACACACACACACCTCTCACGAACATAGCCACGACCCAGGCACAAACATCTATACTTACTTTTTCTTCGACTAAAATTCACTTCCTTTCTAACTTTCTCTTCTACTACGTCTTCTCATTTCAGTTTACCTCCCACTAAAGATTTTTCTGTTTTCCACCTTTCTCTACTACTACGCCTCCTACCATTTTCTAAACTTTCGTTGGTGATCCTAATCCTACTTCCGGCGTCGGCGCCCCCGTCCAAGCTCCTAGTCCATTTCTCCCGAGCCACGACCACAAACTGCCCCAAATCGCTCGCTAATTCGCCCGGTGGCAATAGCCCTCTTTTATACGCTACTATATTTTCATTTTCTTACAGACATTCTTCCCCTCCCACAAAAACCGATCCCGCGCAAGCGGGTGATCTTTCCTATGAATTCAGAATTCACAACAGTACCGACCAGACCGACCAGCGCACGAACTACATCTCGTCCAGTCTTCTAGCTGTCCCATCGAGTCTCGCCGTCATCATCTGCTACCGCCTCGCTGACGTTAGGCTCAGTATAGTGAACTCGGCGACATCACCCCGTCACAATTATACACCCGTATGACCGCCCTCAACACCCGGGCAAAGGTGTCTTTGCCCAAGGAACTCCTCCGCTCCATTCACCTCTCCAAGATGCCGGACGCCCTCCACTTACACCTGGAAGCTCTAGCCGGCGATAAGGACGACGAACAATACTGCGAAATAGCAGATAGATTGTTCCAACGTCATATCTCGGTACAAGTCCGGTCAGCCAGCAGCTTCCACCCCAGTGACAAACCAGTGCATAGTGTTCAGTGCAGTGACGACCCAGGTGTTAGTGACAATAGTGCTGTGAGTGAAAACATTCCCGTGTCATATAGTGCCAGTGACCAAAGTGTGCAGCAGCTACGACAGGAAGTCGCCGACATGAAGACTTTGCTCAACCAGCTTTTAGTCGAGAAGGGAAGTCATCAATCACCACGTAGCCCCGCTCCACGACAGGATACTACCTCCTGCTGGTACCATACCCGCTTCGGAGCCAAGGCACACAACCATGCAGCTGGTCGCAAGGAAACGCCAAACGCGGGGGTCGGTAACCACCCCTACCCCCGCTAACCATACCCACACCCTCCTCTCAGTGCATGATCGCCATTCTGGCCTATCCTTCCTGGCAGACACAGGTTAAGCCGTCAGCATCATACCCCCGACGGAAGAACCCAACCACGGTACACGTTGGCCATCCTACGACCTGCTTGCAGCCAACGGCACGCCTATCGCAACGTACGGCAGCCACCACAGCGTCCTGGAACTCCACGATGTCAAGTTCCCTTGGACATTCGTCATAGCAGCGGTACAGCGACCCATTCTTGGCTACGACTTCCTCCAGCACTACAATATGGTAGTTAGCGCCAAGGATAACTGCTTGTACCACGGCACAACAAGCATACTAGGAACCACCACTAACGCAACTTCCCACCAGATATCGTCACTCCAGCCCGATGGCGATTATGCATGTATCCTGCAGGAGTTTCCTCAGCTAACATCGCCAGAGAAGACCAACACCACCACCACCCCTCACAACATCATGCACCACATCCAGACATCTGGACCGCCAGTATACAGCAAGCCTCGACGACTTTCCCCAGAAAAGTTGGCCGCTGCCAAACAGGAGTTCCAAGAACTCCTAGACCAGGACATCATCCAACCATCGGAGAGTGCTTGGGCATCACCACTCCACATGGTTCCCAAGCCACCCCCACCGCCCAACCAATGGCGGGCTTGCGGTGAATACCGTCAACTTAACCGCATCACGAAGCCCGACCGCTACCCCATCCCTCACGCTCAGGACTTCCACTTCAAGCTTCACGGGAAACAGGTCTTCTCTAAGATCGACCTGGTCAGGGCGTTTCATCAAATCCCTGTAGCGCCGGAAGACGTCCAGAAGACAGCCATAGCCATTCCGTTCGGCCTCTTCGAATGGAAGATGATGGCCTTTGGCCTCCGGAATGCCGCCCAGACGTTCCAGAGGTTCATAGACCATGCCCTGAGAGACTTCGACTTCATCACCGTTTACATGGACGACAGCCTCGTAGCCTCCAATACTCACGACCAGCACCGCCAACACCTCCGCCTCCTCCAAGATTATGGCCTCCGGGTACACCCGTCCAAGTGTCTCCTCGGAGTTTCATCTCTCGACTTCCTCGGACACCGTATCTCAACGGCAGGCCTGTATCCTCTCCCTCAAAAAATCGACACCATAAAAGACTTCCCACAGCCAACATCCATCAAAATGCTCCGACGATTCCTACGAATAGTCAATTGTTACCATAGGTTCGTCCCCGACGCAGCTGCAAAACGCTCCCTTGAACGACCTCACCAAGAACCATTCCATGCGGTCGGTCAAACCTGTGAAGTGGTCTTCCGAAGCGACCCAAGCATTCGGGCAAGTCAAGGCGGCAATCGCTGAGGGCGCCCGCTTGTCCTACCCGGTAGCTCACGCTCCCACATTCCTTACCACCGATGCCTCCTCCTCAGCAATTGGCGCCGTCCTCCAACAGAAGATCAACGGCCAGCTCCAGCCTATCGCCTTTTTCTCCAAACGTCTGGACCCTCCTCAAATTCGCTACAGCGCCTTTGACAAGGAACTGCTAGCCATAGTCTCGGCCGTCAAGCACTTCCTTTACTTCCTTCAAGGCCGGCCTTTCGTCATCCTTACAGGCCACAAGCCACTCGCCCATGCCCTAGACAGGGTCTCCGACCATCACTCCCCAAGAGTCTCCCGGCAGCTGTCATTCCTCTCCCAATTTGATACTCGAATTGAGTATATCAAGGGAGAGGATAACCAGGTGGCCGACCCCTTGTCTAGAATCACCTCCAGCATCCTCCCTGACCACAACATAGACTACTCACGCATCGCCGCATCTCAGAATAACGACAGTGAACTCCGCCTCCTACGTATGCACGACACCTCATCCTTACAGCTAAGACAGCTTCCTAACAACCCCGTACCATTGTGGTGTGACGTCTCCACAGGCAAACCCCGCCCGTACATCCCCGCCTGCCACCGTAAGGACGTCTTCTCCTCCTTCCATGACCACAGTCATCCGGGCATCCGCGCGACACAACGCCTCATCACGGATCGAGTCGTCTGGCCTGGCATCAACAAGGATGTCAGACAATGTACCCGGACCTGCCTCCCCTGCCAGACGGCCAAGGTTACGCGCCATGTCCACGCACCACTCCAGCGTTTTCCTACACCCACGGCACGTTTCCAGTCAGTCCATGTGGACATTGTGGGCCCCCTTCCGCCTTCTCGTGGCATGCGTTACCTCCTTACGTGTATCGACAGGTACACCAGGTGGCCAGAAGTGATCCCCCTTCCGGATATATCCGCCGAGACGACCGACCGTGCTTTCCTCTCCGGTTGGGTATCCAGATTCGGCGCACCTCACATCATTGTCACCGATAGGGGCCCTCAGTTCGAATCTGACCTAAGGTCCAGCTTCCTCAGGTTCCTTGGCACCAAACGCAACCGGACTACCGCTTACCACCCCCAAGCCAATGGACTCGTGGAACGGTTCCACCGCCAACTGAAGGAGTTGCTTAAGGCACAACCTTCATGCGACTGGATCGACGCCCTTCCCCTGGTGCTTCTCACGATCCGCGTCACACCAAAGGTCGACAACATTTCCCCATCTCAGCTACTTTACGCTGAGAACTTTCGCCTCCCTGGGGAAATTGCCACGCCTGCCGTCGGCGATCCTGACCGTCACGCCCTCCTCCAACTTATCAAGGAGACATTCGCCAACACCCGTCCAACCACCCCTCGCCCACCACCTCAACCGGAGCACCTTCCCCCGGCCCTGTCTACAAGTGACTACGTCTTCCTCAGGCGAGACTCCAAACGATATCCTCTTCAACGCCCGTACGATGGCCCCTTCCGAGTCCTCACCAGATCAACAAAACTCTTCGTGATCAACCGAGATGCCAAACCGGATCGCGTCTCCATCGACAGGCTCAAGCCGGCCCACCTCCCCACCACTCCCCCTACCAAAACTCCAGAGCCACTACAATACCTCTTACAACATGGTCCTAACCCCATCCTCACCACCGAACCAAGTCATTCCCCACCCCCCGAAAAACTCTCCCCTCCTGCCCCTAACTCCCCACCACCACAGCACCTGCAGCAGCCCCCCCAAACTCACACAGATCACGCGTACGCGACGGCGAACCCTTATCCTTCTCCTATCCCACAACCACACCCTTCTACAACTGTTCCCGGCACCCCCCAAGATCCTCCCCACCCCACGCCCCCGTTCTACCATGCAACGCAACAATTCTCACCCAACCTTATGTCTCCACAGCTCCATACTCAACCGACCTCCCATCGCCAGGCCTCCGACCTCGACAACACCACCCTGCACTCGAACCCCCTCCATCAAGGCCCTCCTCGCCAGACATGCCCCTGACGGCATGACCACTCGTTCGGGGCGATTGATCCGAAGGCCAAATAGGTTCAAATACGTCGCGCGCGTCGCTCCCTATCCTCCTCGACGCCCGCTTTTGAAGAGCGGGGGAGTGGTGTAGTGACGTGATGCATCCTACGACCCGTCACACACTAATCAAAGATATCTTCAAAGTTCCTGTAGTTGGCAAGCGTAGTTCGCAAGGGTGTCCCTGCCAGCCAGCGGTCAGCCAATCAGGAACTTGGAAAGCTCCTCACGTTCCTGCCAGCCTCCTTTAAAAGGTTAGCGTTTCGCCGAGATGGGAAGAACAGTACCGACCAGCGCACAAACTACATCTCGTCCAGTCTTCTAGCTGTTCCATTGAGCCTCGCCGTCATCATCTGCTACCGCCTCACTGATGTTAGGCTCCACGTCCAGCTACAACCATAAGCTCCACTAAGCTGTGGCCTTAGTCCGAGCTTCACCTATATGTCTCATGTGACACTTCTAGTGTCGCACCTTGTGGCTAATTACCAAAAGAAAGAGATTAGATATTTTGTGTTAGATTTTCATTTGTCCTGCTGTTGTTCCGAACTAAACTACTACAAGCTCTACTCTCTTCTGGGAGGGAAATAACTGTCGATCTCGAGCCTAATACGTGAGCCAAGACTTTGGTGAATCACACACATAAGAATGATCCTTACCATCTACAATTTAGTCCCTAAACTGCCATGGGGCAATTAGCAGTTTGCTGGTTAAGTTTGTGCAATTTTCTCCTTGTTTGGGTAAGGAGTACGGGGAACAAGTGATATGGAAATGACATATAGGTCTCATGAAAGGAAGATAAAGAATAAAACAGAATATGTGGTATGGTCTTTATATATATTCCAAATTTATTGGAATCTTTTCTTCTTATAAAATCATGAAACATCAACAAAGAAATCAATCAAATGATCTCATAAAATTCTTCTATATTAAAATTACAAGATAACAATAAATACATAAAGTATTCACTATAAATTTGATTTGGTATCTTCCTCTAGAATCTTTGTCAGGGTACTCCATGCCTTCTCAACTTGCTGTTGAGTATATTCTGGTTCCCACTGGGTACAAAAGACAATATCCGCTTTTGACACAAGTTCTTTGTTGGTCATCTGGCTGTCAATTCGTTGTTCTGCTTGAATTTGGGTTTTGTTGTCCCTCTCCATTATCCGCTTGATGGCTTCTGTCCTGTTAATGATGCAGACCCAAATCTGTTGACAAATAAGTCATTCATATTTTAAATTTCTTGATTCCCATTCTAATACAATCACTATACTATGCAGAAGGTATCTGCAACAGATTATTCACATATGTATATAACAATGGCCTTTCCCCCTTGTAAAGAAGGTAGTTCAGTCCCCTAATTGCCCCATTTAGATGCCTTTTACAACATGCACAGGAACACAATGGTGGCATTCTTATTCACAATCACAGGAGCATTGGGAAAATAAGAGATAGTATCCTAGGAGCTGTACATACATAATCCAAAAAGCCAAGCCAAGTCGCATCTATCCAACACCCAATTGTTGTCCCTTTTATATTAGTTTCTTACAGATCAAGGGTCATCCTAGTCTCCTATCCTGTGTTTGGGTCAGAAGTAATGCAGCATGACAGGACCACAGTAGGATCAGACAGCTCAAGCTCGTTTACCCCAACTGCTTGAGCTGATGGCATAATCAGAAGTGTGCTGGCCTCACATGCACTCAAGTGGGCCTATTTATCTATATACCAAGGGCTTTTCCCCCCTTACCTGGGAGGTAGCCACGTCAAAAGGCATATACACAGTTCCATCCACCACCCTTTCCTCCCTCTCACCTTAGCTCCTCATGAATGATGGGTCATCCCTGTATCTCGCCCACTGCCACACCCACAGCAAGGCTACTTTACTTAATTGGCAACCCCCTTTTCTGTCACCTCATGCAGAAAAAGAAATCCCTTCGGGCTACTTCAAAATATCATTCACACATAACCACTCCCTAACCCTCCCCCGCTTCCTTGCATCACAGTATCATTTATACACACTGGGCCCTACACAATCAATATTATTATGCAATATTCCATATTGGGCAATATTATTGATGGTGTAAGGATATGTGATTACTGGGACAGGAGATAGTGATCTCTGGAACCCTTTGGTCACAACCCAAATGGGATATAGTGTTGGGAAAGTGGTCAATAATATTGCACAATATAGTGCAATAATATTGACCATATAGGACCCACTTTAGTTGTGAGTTTGAATGCCACACTTCTCTATGATTCCCAGCAGCGACTGTAACCTGCCCCAATAGTCAAAGCACATAGGGCAAAGGTGACAGCTTCAGCTGCAGCTATGTACCTCCTGGCATAGGGTCCACACCACCACCAACATTATGTGGAAGCCCTCCCAGACATTCACTAAAGAGTTTGCTAGAATTGGGTAAACACACAAACACAGTATTTAACTTTTCATCTGTTACTCTGCAAGGTGGGTAGCCATATATACATTTGTTCAAACTTTGGGATTTTAGACCATACACCACTGCTGTCACACATTAAATCTCCAAGAGCACTTTAACCACCATCCCTCTAGGTCAGTGGTTCTTAACCTGTGGGGAATTCCCCACTGGTGGGGAATGGTGGAGTTGCCAAGTAGGGAATGACCGGTTGGACAGAAGAACCACGGTCTATTTTTTTTTTTCATCAATGTGTTTTTGTTTCTTTTTGTTTGTTTCTGGTGTCTTCTTGTTGTCACATTTCGTGAATTTGTTTCCACCCACAAATAATCGATAGTGCTTCAAAATTTAATACATTACATCCAAATGTTGACTTACTTTACAAATCACAACCATTTACAGACTGTTTTAATAACAAAAACAACCAATATATGAGGTATTGTAAGTCATGTTTGGGTAAAAGTGACAACACTGTATATTTATGTACTAAACACTGCATGGGTTAAAATTGAATTTGTCAAAGACCGATGCTGTGGTGGGAAATGGAGAGCTGGCTCACTAAAAAGTGGGGAATTGGAGAAAAAAGGTTAAGAACCCCTGGTCTAGGTTCTAGCCTCCAGGTAATGATGCTCTAGCATGTTCTGCCACCACACTCCCTTGTTTATCTTCTATCTATATACCAAGGGTTTCTCCCCCCTTATAAGGGAGGTAGCCAAGTCAAGCTACACATCCATTCCTATCCACCACCCTTGCTTCCCTCACATCTTAGCTTCTCATTGATGAAGGGTTACCCCCTGTCTCCTGGCCACTGCCTAGGTCAGAAGAAATGCAGCAAGACACAGCAAGGCCACTTCACCTGAGCAGTGATCCCCCTTCTCTGTCTCCCTCATGCATAAAATTGAGAAGACAGGGAGAAACATTGCTTCTTAACTTATTGATTCTTATCTTAAGTACAATTACAAAGCCTACTGACCTGATGGCAAAACTGGTCCCAGTTGGCTCTCAGCAATATGGCAGCATCTAAGATAACAATCTTTTTCCCTTGTTCATGCAATCTTGACACTTCTTCTTTGGCAAGTTTGCTTATTTCAGGCCACACAATCTCATTCAGTTTGTTTAACATTTCCTTGTTGGTAAAAACTTTCTGGCCTAAAACAGTTCTATTGATCTCTCCATCTTTGCCAACAACATCTTCCCCAAATTCTGTGATTATTTTCTTGTAGCAATTTGTGCCTTTCTGGTAAGCTATGTGTCCTAGTCTATCACAGTCAACAGTGCCTGCACCAAGGTTTGTAAAGCGTTTTGCTACACTTGACTTCCCTGATGCTGATCCCCCAGTCAGTCCAATAATCACTGGAAAGGATGATGGCTTCTGTGGAATTTTATCTCTCAAATAACTCCCTAATAATCTCATACGACCTGAACTTGAGCTGACCTTGAGTTCTTCTGCATCTGACTCCCTGCTGAAATCATCTACAATACTTATGACATGTACATCTAATGCCTTAAGAGATCTTTCTACCCTGTAATTGTTTATGAGAGTTGCACCTTTAATGGTTTCTTCACTTACAACAATAAGCTCCATATCTGGGTCATGTTTGGTGGGTCCCATTGGGTCAGGTATGGGCACAACCTCATATACAAGGGAAGAATCAATATCGTGTAAGAATTCCTTTGTAGCACTTATACGTTTTTCAACGGGCTCAATCAACGCATCAAGAGTTTTATTTTTCAAAAGATTTTCCTCAGTAACCCCAACAACAAGACGCTTCCTACACCTAAGAACAGCCTCCGAGAGTAAAATCTTGTGACCCACATGTAATCTGTCAAATGTTCCTCCTAAAACCACGTGGTCATAAACTTTAGTCTCCTCTTTTCCTTCACAATCACTAGATTCTCCTTCCTCCCCTAATTCCAACTGCAAAAATACTCTATCTGTGGAAGATAAGATGGTCTTATATCTCTTCTCAAGTTCATTTAAAAGTGAATCTGAAACCTCGTTATCAAAGAGAACAAGATCCACTTTCTGACTGAAGTTAATAGGAAAATCATGGTAATCCTTTAGTCCTGCCATTAGAAGTCGTATATCAAGATCACGGTTGGAAGACTGACTATTGCCGTACACTGCTGATATAAGTTTGCTGTAATTTGTTGCACCAAGAGCAGCATAACTTGGTCTTAATTTTGATACTGGGTCTAGATGTACATACAGTGTCTTTGAAACATGCTGTGCTGCTGAACTTAACACCTGAAAAAAAAGTGAATGAGGGGAATTAAAGAAAGAAAAAAGGTTTAATTATTAAATTTTGGCCTTTCATCCATAAGGGGCTAATAGATGTCTAAAAAGGAAACAAATGGATGTGGGAAGGATGGAGAGTAGGTGTATGCTCTTGCTGGCTACCCTTCTTATAAGGGGGTAGAAGCCTTTTGGCACATAGATAGAATGAATTTATTTAGATTTTTCTCACCCACAGAGTCAGAGCAAAAATGAGGATATCATGGTCATTCCCAAGCAAGGGAGATAGAGGCCTTTGTATATCTAACTAGATACTATCTATCTATATACCAATAAGCTTCTTCATCCTTATAAGGGAGGTAGCCAGCCATAGTAACCCACCCCAACTCCTCCCACTCCCATCTGTCACCCATTTCCTTTTATCTCAGCTCCTTGTAGATGAAGGGTCATCCCTGCCCCTAACTAGATACAGAGGCAGCAATTGGCATGGATGAAAATTGGAACTGTGATATCCGCAAGACATATCCTAATAAAGTAAGGGTATAGACCAGTAAGGAAAACGCAAACTACTGAAATGAAAATAAATCAAATAATGAAGCTTCTTTTGAACTACCTCTGAGTAATTGAAGCAGATTATATAATATGCAGCAATATGCTTTCAAATAATTTTAAAATAATTTTTGGTGTAAAATGCATTTTCATTTCGGTATAGATATTACCAAGAGGACCTCCACCCAGGGTGCCAAACAGGTCAGATCCATCACTAATTATATAAATTACCAAAGAATTCAACTATCAGTCATGTAAAGAACTGAGAAAATTTAAATTATTATATACGACATTAATAATAACTGATGCCTTCCGTTTCACTGACAGGAACCCTGTGGCTCCAGAATGGTCAGCAATGACTCTAGCAGAGCTGGACACATTTCTAGGTGTGTTCCTCAGTGCATATGCTTTAGTAGTTTGGCCATGGGTCACTGAAGAACACACCTAGGAACGCACCCAGCTCTAGACTCTAGGACCCTTCCACACACCTCTCCAGGGAGAAATGTTATTTTATGTGTTACTTTTTCTTTTCTACAAGTATTCACATACCACAAAGGGAGATACTCTACTTTCTTCTGGAGCATCTATGCAAGACCCTTCTTCCATTATCATTATATGTATGTGTGGAAAGGCTCATCGCCCTGCTGATAGAGGTTACTACTGGAGGGCACGGCAGGGTGATAACATGGAGCTTAAATAACCTAAGAATGAAGGAGACTGCAAGAGACAACAAGGCCTATGCTAGGCAGCTCCATGTCCATTACCACCCATCATCCCCATCCATAATGTTGTCTAACCTTTTCTTAAAATAACTGATAGTTTCAGTGCTCCCTACATGGTCACTAAGTCTATTTCAATCATTGACCACTCTACTGGTAAACCAGTTCTTGCCTATTTCCTTTTTAAACCTAAATTTGTCCAAGTTAAATCCATTACTGCAAGTTCTGTCCTAATATGATGACTTTGTTTGTACCACCCTTGTCAAAGGCTTTGATCCACTTGAACACCTCTATTAGATTATCCTGGACTCTGTGTCTTGATGGGTCTAGAAAAGATGCTGCCCCTTCCATTTCTTTCACCTGATGACTGATTTGAATCATCCAAATAGCAAATATGTTAAGTATACAAAATGACTATAAATTCAAAACAAACTTCAAACTTACTTTAGGCAAACTTGAAATAATTTTCTTCACTGGTTGTGTTAATATCAGTAATCCAGTCATTGCTGTCATCTGCAACACATGAAATAAAATAAGATAAATATTTAATAAAATTTTCATGCAACAAAATACAAGCTTAACACAAATGGTCAAATGAAACTAGTGGCCATTAACTCCTTCTATATGGTGATGCCTATATAGGCATCATGATGCTGGTGTTGGCATCTTGATTATATTTTGTAGGTGTAGCTGAGTGACCTCCATATTCTATGAACTGGCCTGATCATATTTTCTGTTGTTATTAACCTCTTTAATATGAGTCAAGTTCTTGCAGGCAGCATTAGCTGCCTGGTGTACAATGATTCAATGATGCATGACAATACTCGTATCATAAAATATAAAGTTACAGGTGTATTACTAGTTCTTTTTCACTCTGAATGTTAATAACCACAGAAAATATGATCAGGCCAGTTCACAAAATATGGGGGTCAGTCAGCTACTACTACAAAATAAATATAATCAAGACGCCGACACTGGCATCCTCATGTTCCCACTTGCTCCTCATGACGCCTACATAGGCATCATTGTATTGAAGAGGTTAATATTTAGAGTGAAAGAGAATCAGTAATACAGCTGCAACTTTATATTTTATAATGTGAGTTAACAGTATGCACCACTAATGATGTACATTTCGATATGGAACCAATGATGAGCAAGATGGAAGTCATAGAGACTTATCTCCTCATTCCCAGTCTTCAAACCTGCCAACACTTGCCTCCATCTAGAATTGCAGTCCCATGGAGCTAACATTCAATCTCTGAGCTGGGTCTAAGAACTCCATACATAATAAATACAATTCCTCCACCATTTCACACAAGGAGAGCTGGAAACCAGCAACAACTACCTTCCTCCTACTACTAATCCAATGATAGAGAAATGTCTCACATAATACAATACAGACAAAAGTTGTTTCTTCTCAGAGAGATCTATGGGAGGACCCAGTGACTGTTCCCACCACTGTGGGACTATAGGTTTCCAGTATGTGAAACTTGAGGTAACAATTATCATTACATTTCATGGTCATTATCATAATATTTATCATAATCACTATTATTATTATCATTAAACACAGTACACACTGGACCAGGAAAGTAAGAAGACACAAACTATTAACCACTAAAGCAGCCCTGGCCAGCAGGCACCATGGTAAGAAAAAAATATTAAGAACAGCAGGACCAGAAAATATATATTCAACTACAGAGTGAATAACAGAAAACTTGAATTTTGAGACAATGAATGACACAAGAGCTTTAGAGAAGGAAGATCATTCCGATATCTAACCCCAAGATATAGAAAGATGCACATAGACTGGCTCAATGAGCAACTAATTTCCTCATAGCTTTGCTTGTGCTTTGCTACTGAAATATGACATGCAGACAGCACAATAAGAAAAGGCTGCAGGGATTGTGTATAATCTTGAACAGCAGCACTAACATATCTACTGTTCAATGGTGCTCAAGATCAAATGATAAGGCTGCAGTTCAAAACTTTATTAAGCAGCATCACATAATGAGGATACTGAGTTACAGAATGGTGAGCAATATTCAAGAATTGGGAGGGTGAAACCACTGAATCAAGTAATGGAGACGCCCACCTTAGAAAAAATACAGAAGTCTTACACAAGATGGCTAGTCATTACAAGGCCTACAAAGCCATCTAACATACGTAAGCTTTGAAGATACACTTAATAATTGTAAACTCTACACTGAGGATTCTCATGAGGTTGCACTCCATAATGGCTATCCTGTCTAGTCAGTACTGGAAACAGTAGTGTGGTATTATGAATACAGCTAATCATGTTATAATTTCCTCAAATTTAAATAAAATCATCCACAGTGGAAGCTCTGTACCATGGAGGACCTAAGCAGTTTGAAAAGAGTGATTTTCTATTCACTTGATATTCATTCTTATAAAATATGAAAATGCATAGATAAATTAAGAAACATTATTTGTTCAGGATGATACAGGAATTCTAAAGAACAGGTCCACAAACATGATTTTCTCCTCCATCCCTCTGGTGCAAAACAGATACATTTACTTTGCAACAAAAATATTATAGAGAAATCCCTTATAAATTCATTCAGATGGATTCAGAAAAACACATCTAATTTGGAAAATTATTATGTCTTGAAGGTTGTGTCACTTTTCCAAAGCCTCATTTCAGTTTTCACACACACGAAAAAAAAAAAAAAAAAAAAGGGTGCCTGATTTTAATGTTGCAGATTGTGGACTTACCTACATCATACTCCATCAGCTGATTATACTTAATCCCCTTTTCCAACTTCTCAACAATCTCTTAACTTCTTTACATCAACACATTCTCTTGCACTTTTTGGGGGATGCAATGACAAATGAAAAAAAGCAAAGCAGTTCAAGAAAACTGGTTAGATAATTTGAATAAGTGGACAAAACTATAAGACATGCTTTTATGTATGTCACATGGGCAATTCAAACTGTATCTGCCCCTGCCCCCAGCTATTCTTTATGTTTTCATAATTTTTTGTGTCTTGTTTTATTTTCCCTAATCTGACTTACTTAACCACTTCAGTACGATGACGCTTACTTAGGTGTCATGCGGCGTGAATGGGTACATGAGGATGCTGCCGCCGGCATCTTGATTATATTTTTTGTAGTCATACATGAGTTACCCCTGGATTCTGTGAACTGGTTTGTTCACTTTTTCTGTGTTTAATATTACTCAGTGTAAAAGAGAATGAGTAATACAGCAGTGACTTTATATTCTATAATGCAAGTAGCGTGATGAATCATGCATATGGCAGCCGATGCTGTGCACAAGAATTTGACTCATACTGAAGTGGTTAAGCATTCTGAACTACACCAACCTGGTCATCAAAATAAACAATGATGACAGAGATGATGGAGAGTGTTGTATATTGCAATATTGTGTTGAGAAGAAATTTCATAGAACAAATACCTTTCACAAAGAAGTGAAAATTTGAACTTGCAAACTTCACAAAATTCACCAAGGTTGGGTTAGGTTAGGTTGACTAAGGTAATTTTAGTATTATTTGCAAAGCAGAAGTCTACCACATGCCTTGTTATCTTTTTCTATTCTAGACCAACTCATCTCCTCAATTACACCAACTTTTCTTCTATGAAGATCTACCCTTAAAACTAGAAATTATGGTAAAATTTCTGTGGAAGTCCAACACCCTGTCTCTAATCAAGGATGTGTGAATTCCTAGACAACATCTCAGATGAGCCTCAAATTCCACATGGCCCAACCTCACAAGGAGCAGCAACAAACTAAATTGCAAACTAGTTCCAATACAATACTCGAGAGTGATTTATGTGATGCAAGAGAGAGGATGGGTGGACTGTGTGTACCTGGACCTAGAGAAGGCGTTTGATAAATTACCTCACAGTTGACTTATGTGGATACTGGAGTATGATGGAGGATTGAGAGGCAAACTACTAGAATGGATTAGACTTTTTGAAGGAAAGATACATGAGGAAAGTAGTAAAGGACAAAATGTCAAGCTGGAGAGCAGTAATGAGTGGAGTTCCCCAGGGTTCAGTGCTTGTACCAATAATATTTCGTCTATGTTAATGACAAGATGGAAGGAACAACAAGCTATGCCAACATGTTTGCAAATAATGCAAAAATCATAAGAAGAGTGAAAAATGAGAAGAATGGTAGAATGTTGCAAGAAGATCTAGATCAGTGGTTCCCAAACTATTTTACCTGATGCCCCCTTTTTGCTTCCAGTAGACCCGCATGCCCCCACTCCCTCTTTTGTTCATGTGAAATGATTCTTGCATTTATTTCTTAGCATTGTTCAGGAAAACAGATTTCTGTTTGTATTAAATTTTAATAATGAAAGCCACTCAAACAAATAATAGTACATTCCAGAGACATTTTTCTAAGTAACTAAAAACGAAACATTTGGTTCAAAGGGAGCGAAAAAAAAGTTTGAACATTAGCAAATTGTGGTTGGTATCGGTGACGTGTCCAAAATGTGTAAGAAGAACTAGCTTAATAGAAAACAGGTTATAGTGACTGCTATAATTATACTTTGCATGTATGTAATGGTAGATATTTGTTCTTTGAATGATTTTATTATTCTAATTAAACAAATATTTTTGAGCAGATGACTTCACGCCCCCCTTGTATCCTCCTCACGCCTCCCTAGGGGGGGGGCATGCCCCCTAGTTTGGGAACCACTGATCTAGATATTATTTTTGCATGGAGCCAAGAATGGGAAATGAAGTTCATTACAAAAAATACAAAGTACTGGAAATGGGCAATAGTGGCAAAATGCCATTCTTAAACCATTCTTTGGGAAATGCACACTTTACAAAAGCAAAAGAGAATGACTTGGGAGTGTTGATAAAAGACAACCTGTCACCTGACAGACATATCAGCAGGATTGTGGGAGACATATGGACTACTGCAGAAAATTAAAGTGGAATATGCATCAGTAGTATGGTCCCCACACAGAGTGAAGGATATAAGCAAGATTGAGAGAATACAAAGGGCAGCAACCAAACTGGTCCCCAGTCTGGCATATAAATCATATGAGGAAAGACTAAATGTAATGGGTCTACTAACTTTGAATGATTGAAGAAAAAGAGGTGCCATAATTATAGTGTTCAGATAACCAAGGTTATGACAAAAGAAATAATTTAATATATCTAGACTTTGCAAAAGCTTTTGATACCATCCCACACGAAAGACTACTTACTAAATTAGCTTCACACAGAATAAGTGGTAGCCTATTAAGTTGGACTAGTAATTAGTTAATTGATCAAAAACAGAGAGTTGTTTTAAATGGAAAAACTTCTACGTGGAAAAATGTTACAAGTGGAGTTCCTCAGCATTCCGTTCTTGGGCCACTTCTATTCATAGTATATTTAAATGATATAGACCATGGACTAAAATCTACTGTTTCCAAATTTGCTGATGATACAAAAATGTGCGGAATGGCAAATGATCACTTAAATCAGTTAGATATTCAAGAAGATTTAGATAAATTACAGCAATGGTCTGAAAAGTGGCTAATGAAATTTAACACAAGTAAATGCAAGGTAATGCACATAGGTAAAAATAACAGTAAGTACGATTACAAGTTATTTGGAAATTCGTTAACAAAAGTGGATAGTGAAAAAGATTTTGGCATAATTATCAGTAATGATCTCAAATCATCCAAGCAGTGTATTTCAGCCTCTGAGAAAGCAAATAAGATTCTAGGACTGATTGCGCGATCTTTTGACTTCAAAAGTCCATCACTCATTAACAAGCTATATAAATTGTTAGTTCGTCCACATTTGGAATATGCTGTTTCTGTATGGTCACCGAATCTCATTAAAGACATTGACAGATTGGAAAAAGTACAACGGCCAGCCACAAAACTGATTCCAAATATCAAAAATAAATCATACGACAATCGACTAAAACATATGAATCTGTTTTCCCTAAAAAAGCACAGACTCAAAGGTGACTTGATACAAGTCTTTAAAATTCTAAAGGGAATTGACAACATCAAAAGTGACAAAATTTTCACACTGAATGAGAATCAGACAAGAAACAATGGTTTCAAACTGTCCGGAAATAGATTAAATTTGAAAGTGGGTAGAAACAACTTCGCCAACCGTGTAGTTAATGAATGGAATAAACTTCCTGCACAGGTAATGCAATGTAGTTCAGTTCGAAGCTTTAAGAATCATTTAGATAAACACCTAAGCAAGATGCTGTAATGATTATAATTCATTTCATATTATTTGTTTTTGTTTTGTTATCATTTGTCTGTTTGATTCTCATTTATAATTAGTTATATGTCAATTTATTATTATTTATTATTTACATATTTGTTTGTTGTTAGACTGCACTTATGTGTTTATTTACGTAGTTTATTTGATACTTACATTATTATAGTTTTTATTTATTTATTTATCTATTATTATTAGGATTTTTTCCGCATCCGTCCTAGATATGGACCAAAAGGTCTCCTATTGGCATGCTCTGCCTTTGTAATCCTTTGATTGCATTGATAGAAGATATCTTCTGATTAAAGATGGGGGGGGTTTTAAGAGGTCATGAATGCAAATTAAGAAAGACCACATGTTAAAGGATGTGAAGAAATACAGTTTTCCATATAGATGTATAAATATGTGGAATAGCTTAGGTGATATAGCCCAAGCTCAAACAATACGAGTCCAAATCTAAACATGATAATTGGAAATCAGAGATATAGATCAAGTTGGAACTGTACATGAATTTGAGGTAAATACATGAGGCTTGGGCAGAGATGTGGGAGTCGTGTGTCCCCACAGTGGTCACAGTGTTAACACCAAAATCTACAGGACAAGACATGACAATTGTTTTATAGGGAGAGTCATGTGAATTTGATATTGGTTTCAACCACAAATCACTTGTTTTTTATTTTTTAGCTCACAAGTTCTGCAGAGGTATCCCTTCCCTATAATCAATGTTCTATGGTGTGATTCACGTGAATCTGATACTGATTTATATCAATATTGCAAATAAAATATTTTTTATTTTCCTTTTCCCAGGATTGGCGCAAAAAATTTAAGTTACGTTACAGAACAAGTGATTAGTTTCTAAAATAATATGCAACACTAGTTTCCCTCTTCTTCCCACTATAATTATTTATATGGTTGACCAAGGGGAGCACATATATATTATGTACATTGCCTTATGGAGTTGAACAAATTCGTGTCGCAAAAACCACACATTTGTGGAAGACAGTCATTTAAAAAATGTTGGTATACTTCATAAGTTGATCTAGAATAGATAAAAAAAAATATGTTAAGATGGACTTCTGTGGGAGTAGCACCTATTAATTTTTATACCATTAAAGAACATTAAAAAATTGAAAGTAATGTAATACTGCACATTCTCTACACACGAAATAGTTTAACAGCCACTACAATTACAATACATTAATTCATCAAACTTCTATTAATATTTGTCAAGAAATTGTATCCAATGTCATTAATTCAGTTTTCCTAAATCTACCTGGCAAGCACTCAAACTTGTCAAATAACCCTACCTAGATTATATTAGAGGAAAACGACGTTATGATACCTATCATCCTATGCCACTTATTAGAAAACGTTGATGAATAAACTTGCCTCTCTTATATATCTCTTTTCTCAGGTTCAAGTAGATTGTTATCAAACTCCGTTAATCTTGCTATGTTTGAAAGACAGAGTATATGCTGCAATATGCAAACACTGTGTAGGTCTTTATTGTTATCAATCTTCGGCTCCGATTCCTGTGTAGAATCCAACGTTAGTTTCTTAGTATTGTCCAGATAATTTACACGCAGATAGGACAACATACAATGAGAATAAGAGTGTATCGGTATTTTACAATGATAAATGTAATTTCTAAGTAATAATTAAGAAATGGAAGACGTAGGACAGCTGTTGTTCCCCCGATGCTGTCTCATTGTTTGTTTACAGTAGGCGTATATTTTGTACAAGTTTCCGAATAATCATATAATTGTAAAATGATAACTGTTGCATGATAGATACGCATTCTTTCTTTTTAATTTAAAGAACTTGAACATATGTGTGCGTGTATATAAATAAATAAATACATATACATACATATATATATATATATATATATATATATATATATATATATATATATATATATATATATATATATATATATATATATATATATATATATATATATATATGTATGAATACACACATACGTAAAACACTGAATGGATCCCAGTACCAAAGGCTTTTTCCTCCTTACACGGGAGGCAGCAAAACACAAAAATCCACTCCCACCCATTTCATCCCCACATCCACCCCCTCCCTCCTGTCTTGGCTACTCCTGGATCACGGGTCATCCCTGCATCTCGCCCACTGCCCTGGATCAGAAGCGGTGTCGCAAGACACGGCACATCCACAGCAAGGCCGCTTCATTAAAACGGCGAACACCCCTACTTCTTCGTCCTTTCATACAGAAATGGAGAAGACGGGGAGAAATCCCTTCGGGCTGTGTCAATTTATTTTTCACACTTACTCCCTTTCATGCATCACAGCATCATCCATACACAACCATTCTCCATCCACCCCTGTCTTCTGTCCTCTCCCGTCCTTCCTCAACAGACATTCCCCTCTTTCCCAATGCCTTTTTACCCCATCCATCCATCTCATCCTTGGTCAGCCCCTCATGTTCATTCCTTCTACCTTTGTCTTCCATACCTCTTTTACTAATCTTTCTACACTTATTTTTTGCATGTGCCCAAACCATCCCAATACTCTTTCATCAACCCTATCTCCCAACTCCTTTTCCACCCCCGTTCTCCTCCTCGTTTCTCACTCTATCCAGCATAGTAACCCCTATCACCAGAGCTGGGCGCGTTCCTCGGTGCGTTCCGCTTTAGTCTGGCCGCGGTTAGTGTTCCCAAACTATTAAACTATACCGGCACCTATATTGCTTTAATAGTTTGGGAGCGCTAACCGCGGCCAAACTAAAGCGGAACGTGCCCAGCTCTGCTTATCATACTTCTCAGGCACCTCATCTCAAACACACTCAAACTCCTCTCTTCCTCTCTTATGTTCCATGTTCCTGCCCCGTATAGTGCTGTCGGCACAATCACTCCTTTATACAATCTCCTTTTAGCACCCATTCCCAAATGTCTACTTGTCGTTACACTTTTTAATCCACCAAGACATTTACTTGCTTCTCTCAATCTACATTCTACCTCCACCTCCACTCCTCCCTTTCCCGCCACATTCGCACCCAAGTATCTAAAACTACCCACTTCCAGTCTCTCCCCCTTACTACTCACTTCTAGTCTCCTGTCACTTTCTCCCCTTGGACATCTCATCACCTTACATTTACACACATTTATCTTCAACTTCCTTCTTTCGCATACCTTCCCAAACTCTGTCACCAACTTCCTCAATTCCTCCTCTCATCCTGCTACAAGCGCAGTGTCGTCCGCAAAAAAAAAAAACAGCTGGCTTATCTCTTCATTTTCTTTAACCATCTCCAATCCCCGACCAATTACCCTTGCATTTATCTCGCGCACCACCCCATCCATGTATAAATTAAACAGCCAGGGTGACATAACACATCCCTGACGAAGTCCCACCTTTACCTCAAACCACTCTCTCCATTTCTGATTCTGACACAAGCTCTACTACTCTCGTAAAAACTCTTGACTGCTCTTAACAGCTTTCCTCCTATCCCATATATCTACAATACCCCCCACAGTGCCTTCCTGTCTACCCTGTCATAAGCCTTTCCAGATCCATAAAGGCCAAAAAACATCCTTACCTTTTTCTAAAGGTTTCTCACATATATCTCTTACCACATAAATCTGATCCACGCAACCCCTACCTGTCCTAAACCCACACTACTCCTCACCAAGTACTCCCTCTGTTCCTCTCATAATCCTCTCTATCAAGACCCTCCCATAAGCCTTCCCAACTACACTTAACAAACTAAAACTGATCCCTCTGAAACTACTACACTCACACTTGTCCCCCTTTCCCCTGTAAAGTGGAACTATACAGGCACTTCTCCAGTCCTCTGGCACTCTACCCTCTCTTAAACAAACATTAGATAACTTCACCAGCCAGTCCACCATCACTGTACCTCCTTTTTTTTCCAGACATTCTGCATGACACCCATCCAACCCAGGTACCTTTGCTGATCTTATCAACTTAACAACTGCCTTCACCTCATCTTTCCTTATTTCTCCTCCATTTCCTCACTCATCACTGTCATTTTCTTAGCGCTTCCCACTGCAGCTACCTTTCCCTTACTATCCTTCTTCACATTTAGCAACTCACTAAAATAATCTGCCCATCTTCCTCTACTGCCGTCATCTTCCATTATCATCTCTCCACCTGCACCTTTTACTTTTTCTTCTTTACTTGATTCGTCTCTCTTAATTTCTTTCCAAAACATCTTTTTCTTACTTTCAAAATTTTCTGGTGTATATATATATATATATATATATATATATATATATATATATATATATAGAGAGAGAGAGAGAGAGAGAGAGAGAGCTGGGCGCGTTCCTCGAATTTGGGTAGTGCGTTAGCATTCCTGAGTTATTTCGGTCGCTGTTAGTGCGTTCCTAGAATAGCGTTCTTATCATTATTATTATTATTTTCGTTCGGTGCGTTCTTGTGTTAGCGCTCCCAAACTATTAAAGTGTCCCCCCCAAAAAGTAGGGGCGGTGCGTTCCTCTTACTTGCGTTCCTTTGAAAAATTGCGTTCCTGCTTCTTGCGTTCCTACAAAGGCGATGCGTACGTACGTAAGAACGCAGGAACGCACTAAAGGAAAGCACTTGCCCACCTCTTTATATATAACACTCCTACTCACCTCACACTGAGTATTCTTCTTTCCTTTGCGCTTCGTTGAAGGCTTCTCTCTCTCTCACTCGCTCCATTCTAATCCCAAATGTACGTCAGCACTAACTTCAGTAATCATCATCAATTGGAGTCATGCACCAGTGAGCGCATTGCTTTAGTCACTCTTCCCACTCCAAACAACTCTCAAGTTACTCCAACCTTAAATCTTGTGAGAGTCCCCTTTGTTCCCTGCATCGAGTAGATGAATAGTAGAAATAGTACTAGGAGGTCAAAACTAAGAATGTAATGATAAGACCAACTGTATTACATGGGTGTGAAACCTGGACAATTACTAAAGAAATAAAGAGTAGAATAGAAGTGTTTGAAAATGGAATACTGGGGAAGATATTGGGAGTTGTGTGTAATGAAGAGGAAGGGCAGTGGAAATGAAGACACAACTTAGAAATCCGAGAAATAACTGGGCAATGCATGACTGATTCAAGATATTAAACGATCAAGGGGACTTTGGGCCGGACACTGTGCACTGGATGGGGAATGACAGATTGTTCAGAAAAATGATGAACATCAGAGTGGATGGAGTTCGCCCTGTTTGGGGACTTCGCTGCAGTTGGACTGGCAATATCGACCAGAGATGCAGAACTGGCGGGAGGCAGCTGAAGATAGACACAGTTGGAGAGGCCACTGGAGTAGGGATAAGTAAATATTGTGTTGGAAATACACGCAATAGAATTATTAAAATTAATCATCTTTTAGCCTTCAACCTCGCTTGTCCACAAGAAAATATGTTCACGTTCGAATCGCATTTCCTGAACAGAACCTAAGCGAGAAGTCTGACCTACAAAAAAAAAAAAATAAAAAAAAAAATCTAAAAGAATCGCAAAAATTACGCTTGTTGTGCAGGATGGTTATTTGAGGACATTCCATGGCAGAACGAGATCTTACGAATAAGACAGGAAGGACTACATCGGGTACGAGAGCTATGCCATCGAAACAATTCCTGACAATGCAGGGTTGAATCAGCCACGAGCCAATGGTCTGCATTCTATGCAGTTGGGCTTGTTTGTGTCCCTTTTCTCTTTATCACCCATGTCAAATGAACGTGTACATGGTAAGACGTATATATTTTTACAAAAGGCTGTGAGGTAATATATCCATTAGACTTGAATGCAGGCGACATAACTAGTTGACCGAAAATAGTGGTATTCGAATTGCGCGCGGTTTCGGAAACGCCACCTGGACAGACTAAGCAAGTACTAAATTAAGTCTAGATACTAGTTATAAGATATGCTATTGAAATGAACAAAATTTATATTCATATTTCATATCCACATAGCGGCAATCACCTCCTTCTGGATTTTCCTTGGCTGAGCCCGAGTAGTAATAGAGAGCTCAGAACCGGGAGGAGGTAATGTTTATCACCTGTGCTCTCAGTTTTAGGGAAGTTATCCCGAGATTGGGAAATAGGGGTAAGTGTCGGGTGGGGGTGTGGGGATTCTGAGCACATATACACAGATGAGAAAGTGGTGTGTGCAAAAACAATACATGAATTAAAAAATAGTTTAGATAAAATGAGACATGAAGACGGGACTCCACGAGCATAGCTCCCCTTCCCGTAAAATACAACTAGGTAAATACATACACACACACACACAATGTATATGTGTATATATATATATATATATATATATATATATATATATATATATATACATATATATATATATATATACATATATATATATATATATATATATATATATATATATATTCTACACACACACACACACACACACACACACACATATATATATATATATATATATATATATATATATATATACATCATATATGTGTGTATACACGCACACACACACGCACACATACACACGCACACACACACTGAATATATATATATATATATATATACATATATATATATATATATATATATATATATGTGTGTGTATATGTTCCGCGCTATCGATCGATTTGCGCTATCGATCGATCGCGCTGCGCCATCGATGGATCCATCGTTTGCGCAGCAATCGGTCGATCGCGCTGTGCATTCAATGGATGTTCCTATCCCAATCACCATACTAGTTCCAAACCAATAATTTCCATGAAGAAGTGGTCATTGTACAATTTTAAACTATTATTTTATTCAATTTCTACATCATTATATTAGTTCCAAGTCAACAAATACCATGAAGACGTGGTCCTTTGTCCAATTTTACAAATTCAAATATCATTGTGATTTAGTTAGCATGGGCTCTTCATCCATAATACATACAGAAACTATTCTTTGTACTTGACATGTTTGATCGTAACGCATCAGCTTTTATTGCACAACGAAACTGGAAATGAAACGCATCTCTTACATTGTCCACACTCTTTTTTCCACACTCCTACTGCCCGTCGTCTGTTTGTCGCCATCCCTCTGGGTTATTTTAAACTAAACGTCAAATGAACATAATATGGTCCGCCGTTGTTCTGTCCTCGTTTCCTGTATCGCTGATGATTCACTCAGCATGACACGAATTATTGAAGAGGATATGATATAGTGTGGAACTGGTCAGTTGAAATCGCTGATGATTTAGATTTAGTGGTACTAATTACTGAAGAGGATGTGATATAGTGAGGAGTTAGTGAGTTCTAATCGCTGATGATTATTCAGCAAGAGACTGACACGTACTAATTACTGAAGAGGATGTGATATAATGAGGTGTTGGCCAGTTCAATTCAGTGATGATTTAATCAGCAGAAGAGGAAAATTCTGTACAAAATAAAGCAGATGAATTTTCGAATGCCAAACTTAAAATGCTCTGGCTTGTTCTTTCATTTTTTTTTTGTTAGTTTGTTGTAGTTAAATAAATGGCCTTTTTCCAAATCCGGCAATTTAAATATAAAATTATATATGTGAGACTGTTATGTCCAACTAGAAACTTTTGTATGTATTTTAGAAATAACTTGGTTACCACAACAGTTAGTTTATTGAAAATCAAAAAGAAATAACAAGGAATAATCGCTAAAATCATAATTCTTAAGAATGCTGAATATTCAAAGTAAAACGATCTAAACTAAAATGTCATCCGTGCACAAGAGGGCCACTGCGATCGCTGGTGCCTAGTGAGATGGGTTAATTTTATCAAAAGAGGCCGTCAATTACTAAAATATCGAAAAGAAATATTCACTGATTAATTTAATTAACGAATTTCATTGGTTCGGGTTGGTGACGATTCGCCGCCGACGTTTCGCCATTTGGGTCGTTTGTCCTATGGGTGTAGGACAAATGCTTACAAAACAAATGCTCATCGGACAAATGCTCACAGCCTTAATTCAAAAGTGGACAAATGCTCACACCTATTATTGATTAAAGGGTTAAGACAGAAACTATCTCACAAAATCTCACAAAAGCCATCTCACACCTTATTCTTGATTAAAGAAAACTCAGAAACTATGGCAAATATTTGTAATTTATTTATTCCATATATATTTCTTACGCTGCACGGACAAAACCCCAGTGCTCCAAACGGACAAAAACCCATTATCATAAAACCCCAGCAGATTTAGATTGACACAAATTTGGTACTATATGGAAAAATATATGGCATTTTTCAACTGAGTCTAATACCAGTAAAAAGTAACTTAGCAGCGTCTCTTCTTGTTAGTTTGGGGTGGACTCACACCCACCATGGTGACGCTTAATTTTTTTTTTTTTTTTTTTTTTTTTTTTTTTTTGCTCATCCACAAATATGTTTAACATTACTGGGGTCTTAAAATTCCTGCCCTGCTGGGGTTAAGTATCCAAACTGAGGCAGGTGTTAATTAGCTCAACAAATGACAGCTGAGGCACTGATCACCTGACAGTCAACATGATATGGCAAAACTGGTTAAAAAGAATACGCGTACAGCAAAACGTAGCCATGAAATCAAGGTTGCCAGACAAGCAAGATCCAACTCAAAGGGCTTCTTTCATCTGTAATGAACCAGTTTTGCCATATCATTATATTTTGATCTAAGGTGTGTCTCCCAGTTTTTTATTCTTACGTTAAATTCTCTTTTCATTCCGATATCAAGTTTCAGCCTATCCGCCATCCATTTGGGAGCATTACTATTCTTTCGTATCGACTTCGGGGGAATAAATTTATTTTCTGCATTTAGAATTGATTTAATAAAGCGGCCTTGCTGTGGATGTGCTGTGTCTGGGGACACTGCTTCTGACCCAGGGCAGTGGACAAGGTGCAGGGATGACCCGTCATCAAGGGGGTGCTAAAATGAGAGGGAGGGTGGAGGGGTGTGGAGTGTATTCAGGGATGGAATAGGTGGGAATGATTTTATGCCTTTTTCTTTTTGGCTACCTCCCTTGTAAGGGGGGGAAAAGCCTTGGTATATGTATGTATGTATGTAGAATTGAATCCGTTAGGTTACTATACATTTCGTCCAAATCGCTAACCTGGCTGTTGATCCCGTGCCCATAAGTGACCTGGCCCAAGGTACGCATACCCTCCGTGACCCGACCACTGACTGCGCTATTGAAGTCCAGTGTGAAGTTTATAACTACGCAGCCAAATACTTGCCATGTAATGTAAGTGAAAACAAAAACGGTACCAAAGTACCTTATTGCTATCATAACAGTGCTAGCAATATCTTGTTATTATGAACATCATATATACTGTACACAAACACACACACACACACACACACACACACACACACACACACACACACACATATATATGTATATATACATATGCGTGTGAAAGAGAGAGAGAGACATGTATTTCATTAAGTGTTGGCTTTCTTCCGTTGCTGGCCGCCGCCACCTCGTCCGAGATTCTCGCTCCGTTGCTGGGCCGAAGCCACCGCTTCCGCCGGGGCTCTGGCCCAGTTGGGCGCGACGAGGGACATTGCTTCGGCCAGTGGCACTAGACCCACACCAAGGACCTGGGGGAAACCCAATCCAGAGTAGGATACCTATGGCGCCGAAGAATGTCGAGAACTTCCTCGAGCCGCCGATCAGGGAAGATCGGCGGGAAGTCGCGGGCTGAAGAGGGGCACTCCTACCGGCACAAACGCAAGTGTTCGGGGTGCTCGCCCGCTCTCGACAGCGCCATCGTCAAGACAGTCTTCCAGGAACCTGGAGGGCCCCCAGGAACCACCGGACCTGTTCAGCGACGGGGGCCGAAGAGACAGAGCAAGCACTTCGGTCGGCGGCACGAGCGCAAGTGCTCGGAAGAGTGCCCGCCGGCCTCGGATGCTCTGCAACGAACTTCGAGGGGATCTCGGGGTCCCTCGCGACGACATAGGCCGGAGGAGAAGGACTCCCTGGCCGGAGGTGCTGGACTACGTGTTCGGTTCGAGGCAACACCTCTCCGAGTGTCCAACGAGTCCGTGAGTGAATGTGTGCGAATGAGCGAGCGAATGTGTGTGTGAATGTGCGAATGCAAGATCTAAGAATATAAGGTCTAACCACTTCCGACCGAATTTCGAGGGAGTTGGCGCAGCGAGCCCGTGAACGTCACTTGGCTGGTCAAAGTGGGGTTAGCGGGTCCTATAGCTGTCAGTTGAAGTTGGTCCGTCGTTCGAAAATGACGTCGCCTTCGCTCGCACCGCTCCACTCAATTATTTATATTCTGACAAATATTATATAAAATATATATATATATAATATATATAAAATATTATAGTTCCTGTCTATATATATGAATATATAATATATATGATATATAATATATATATAATATATAAAATATTATAGTTCCTGTCTTCCTTGGCGTTTCACAGTTTTCTTCAATGTATCACAAAGAGAAAATGGACGCATCTAAATGACGTCAGAAGCTGCGCAGAACTACTCCAGCGATTAGACCTGTTTACTTAGACCTTGGTGCGAATGCGTGAGTGAATGAGTGTGTATGTGTGTGGTCGAGTGGGCGAACACGTGAGTGAATGAGCATGGGTGTGTGAGTGTATGTACACGGTCCTCCCCTCAGCTGAATAAAGTCGTTTGGTGCATCAGTCAGTCTTGTCAAACTTCATCATGAAGTGTCTGAGCGAATAGTGATGGACGGCTATTGCCCTCGCGGAAGAGAGCTCAGAGCTCATATATGACCGATCTATGGGTAATGCTGTGATCTTACACACACACACACCCAACTCCCCACCCACGGGAGTTGGAGTAACGACTCACAGCGCTGCGATACTGAAATTATTTCAGCCCTGGTGGGATTCGAACCCGGACCGCCGTAGTGGCGGCCGCGAACTGCGCCATCGAGTCGTGTGTGCGCGCGTGCGCATGTGTAAGAATATGGAGTTGCCAGGCGTGTCTGTGTAAATCTATGTGTTCTATAGATTTTTTTTTTTTTTTTGCAAGTTAGCCCCAGAAGGCTTTATTCACAGGATAACAAAACGCTGCAATGAAGAGGACAAGACTCCCTTTACCAACTCCTTCACTATTCGCTGAGACACTTCATGATAAAATTTGCCAAGACTGACTGATGCACCAAACGACTTTATTCAGCTGAGGGGAGGACCGTGTACATACACTCACACACCCATACTCATTCACTCACGTGTTCGCACACTCGACCACACACATACACACTCATTCACTCACGCATTCGCACGCTCATTCGCACATTCACACACACATTCGCTCGCTCATTCGCACACATTCACTCACGGACTCGTTGGACACTCGGAGAGGTGTTGCCTCGAACCGAGCACGTAGTCCAGCACCTCCGGCCAGGGAGTCCTTCTCCTCCGGCCTATGTCGTCGCGAGGGACCCCGAGATCCCCTCGAAGTTCGTTGCAGAGCATCCGAGGCCGGCGGGCACTCTTCCGAGCACTCGCGCTCGTGCCGCCGACCGAAGTGCTTGCTCTGTCTCTTCGGCCCCCGTCGCTGAACAGGTCCGGTGGTTCCTGGGGGCCCTCCAGGTTCCTGGAAGGCTGTCTTGACGATGGCGCTGTCGAGAGCGGGCGAGCACCCCGAACACTTGCGTTTGTAACGGTAGGAGTGCCCCTCTTCAGCCCGCGACTTCCCGCCGATCTTCCCTGATCGGCGGCTCGAGGGAGTTCTCGACATTCTTCGGCGCCATAGGTATCCTACTCTGGATTGGGTTTCCCCCAGGTCCTTGGTGTGGGTCTAGTGCCACTGGCCGAAGCAATGTCCCTCGTCGCGCCCAACTGGGCCAGAGCCCCGTCGGAAGCGGTGGCTTCGGCCCAGCAACGGAGCGAGAATCTCGGACGAGGTGGCGGCGGCCAACAATGGACGAAAGCCAACACTAAAAGAAATATATGTCTCTCTCTCTCTCTCTCTCTCTCTCTCTCTCTCTTTTACACACACACACACACACACACACACACACACACACACACACACACACACACACACACACACACACACACACACACACACACACACACACACACACACACACACACACACACACACACACACACACACACACACACACACACATACACACACACACTCGGTGGTACAGTTGGTAGAGCGCTGAAACGGGGAGCAGAAGTGCTCCTAGTACCCAGTTCGAATCCTGCGCAGGGCCGAAATTATTTAGGTATCTATGTGCCTAGGGTCGTACTCTGACTCTCGTGGGCGGGGAGTTGGGTGTGGGTGTCTGTGCGTGTAAGGTCATAGCATTACCCATAGATCGGTCATACAAGCTCTGAGCTCTCTTCCAGGAGGGAAATAGCTATCGATCACGAGTCCAACACGTGATCCAAAGACCAAGTGAATACACACACACACACACACACACACACACATATGTATATGTGTGTGTATGTATACAGTATATATGATGTTCTTAATAACAAAATATTGCTAGCACTGTTATTATAGCACTGAGTTACTTTGGTATCGTTTTTGTTCTCATTTACTTTACATGACAAGTATTTGGCGGCGTAGTTACAGACTTCACACCAACAAGCGGAGTCGGTGGTGGGGTGGGGCGGGGTGGGGGATGACAGAGGTAGCACGGCTGCACCGTGACCAGAAATGATTATAAAATAATAATGATGATGGTGATAATGATAATAATAATGATAATAATAATAATAATAATAATAATAATAATAATAATAATAATAATAATAATAATAATAATAATAATAACGATGATAATGATAATAATAACGATGATAATGATAATAATAACGATGATAATGATAATAATAACAATGATAATGATAATAGTTATGATAATAATAATAGTTATAATAATAATAATAGTTATAATAATGATAATAATGACAATAATGACAATAATGCTAATAATGATAATAATGACAATAATGCTAATAATGACAATAATAATAATAATGACAATAATGACAATAATGACATTAATAATAATAATAATAATAATAATAATAATAATAATAATAATAATAATAATAATAATAATAATAATAATAATAATAATAATAATAATAATGATAATAATAATAATAATAATAATAATAATAATAATAATAATAATAATAATAATAATAATAATAATAATAATAATGATAATAACAACAATAATAATAACAATAGTAATAATAGTAATAATAATGATGATGATGATCTGATAGATTAGGTACCTAAACAGCCATGTAAGGTCCAACAGATCTATTGCCGTTCGTTTGTCAATGTAACTCCATCTATTGCAAACAGACATCCCAGGAATAAAATGTGTGCATATACTATACATTATATATATATATATATATATATATATATATATATATATATATATATATATATAATGATAATATTTATGAAAGACAAAACAAAACAGATTTAGTAAAACTAGTACACAAAGCATAGAACGAAACCGGTTAGGAATAAACTCAAAAACTCAGAACTGGATCCGTGACTTCTTTTTCCACCTTCATCAACTGGTCACAATGTCCCAACAAATAATAAATACATTCATATACCAAGGGCTCTTGCCCCCATACAAGGAAGGCGGCAAAAGTCAAAGGCATGAATCCACTCCCACCCATTTCACCCCCACATACTCCACTCCCATTTACCACCCTTCCCCTCCTCCTTTCTCTGTTCCCCCTGGACGACGGCCCACCTCTGCACACTGCCCACTGCTCTGGGTCAGAAGCAGTGCAGCAAGACACAGCACATCCATGGCAAGTCCGATTCACTTAATAGGCGACCCCCCACCTCTCCGTCCCCTCATGCAGAAAAAGAGAAGACGGGGAGAAATCCCTTCGGGCCGCGTCAAAACATCATTCACACATACTCCCTCATCCCCCACCCACTCCCTTCCATGCATCACAGCATCATCCATACACAACCACTCTCCACTCACCCCAATCTTCTGTCCTCTCCTGTCCTTCCTCAACAGACATCCCCCTCATTCCCAACGCCCCTCCCACCCCATCCACCCATCCCTTCCCCGGTCGCCCCCTCACGTTCACACCCTCCACCTCTGCCCTCCACACCTCTTTTACTAATCTTTCTTCACTCATTCCTTCCACGTGCCCAAACCATCCCAACACTCCCCCACCAATCCCATCCTCCTACTCTCCTTCCACCCCCACTTTCCTCCTCACCTACTCCTTTCTCACTCTATCCAGGCCAGCAACCACCATCATAATTCTCAGACACTTCATCTCGTTCACATTTAAACTCTTTATCTCTTATGTTCCATGTCTCTGTCCCATACAGTGCTGTCGGCACAATCACGCCTTCATACAATCTCTCAACATCCACTCCCAAATGCCTAGTTCTCACTACACTTTTCAATCCCCCAAGGCATCCACTTGCTTTTTTCAATCTGCATTCCACCTCCACCTCCACTCCTCCCCCTCCCGCCATATGCGTCCCCAAGTATATAGAGCCATCCACTTCCTCCAACCTCCCTCCCTCAACACTCTCCTCCAACTCACTCCCATCCCATCCCCTTGCACATCTCATCACTCCACTTTCCACCCACATCTAACTTCAACTTCCTCCCTTCACACACCTTCTCAAAATCCGTCACTAACTTCTTTGATCCCTCTGATCCTGCCACAAGCGCATCGTCGTCAACAAACAACAACTGGCTCATCTCACACCCGTTTCCATTTTCTTTAATAACCATCTCCATTTCCCGGCCCACCACCCCTGAATTCACCTCCTGCACCACCCCACCCATGCATAAATCGAACAACCAAGACGACACGACACATCCCCAGCGAAGTCCCACCTCCATCTCAAACCACTCCCTCCCTCCTTTTCCAACTCTAACACAGACTCCACTACTCTCGCAAAAGCTCTTGACTGCTCTTAACAGTTTTCCTCCCATCCCACACATCTACAACACCTCCCACAGTGTGTGTGTGTGTGTGTGTGTGTGTGTGTGTGTGTGTGTGTGTGTGTGTGTGTGTGTGTGTGTGTGTGTGAGTGTGATTCACCTTGGTCTTTGGATCACGTGTTGGACTCGTGATCGACAGCTATTTATTTCCCTCATGGAAGAGAGCTCAGAGCTCATATGACCGATCTATGGGTAATGCTGTGACCATACACGCACACATATCCCCAACTCCCCGCCCACGAGAGTTGGAGTAACGACTCGAAGTGCTGCTATACTGAAATTATTTCAGCCCTGGGCAAGATTCGAACCCGGTCCGCCATAGTGATAGTCGGAGACTCTACCAACCGGGCCATCGTGTGTGTGTGTGTGTGTGTGTGTGTGTGTGTGTGTGTGTGTGTGTGTGTGTGTGTGTGTGTGTGTGTGTGTGTGTGTGTGTGTGTGTGTGTGTGTGTGTGTGTGTGTATGTGTGTGTGTGTGTGTGTATGTGTGTGTGTGTGTATGTGTGTGTGTGTGTGTGTGTGTGTGTGTGTGTGTGTGTGTGTGTGTGTGTGTGTGTGTGTGTGTGTGTGTGTGTGTGTGTGTGTGTGTGTAATATCACAACATAACCCATAAATCGAGCCACATATTAACTCTGAGCTCTCAT